>NC_140085.1:96422140-97022140 GCF_964237585.1 Gallinula chloropus
AACACAATTGGGCTTGTGAAAGATCTGACATTATTTAGCTTGACAGATACTTCTGAAGGAAATGGGGGAAAAAAGTTGTATGAGCAGTGCATGAATGTTCAGAGTATTTGAAACAGCCAAAAATTAGTAGGGCTTTTTTTGTCACAACAGAAATAGAAGTGGAGAAGGGAAGTATAGCCCAGTAGGTCATTATAGCCATGAGAAGTCTTCCTTGAGCTCTGCAGTTTGTAAGAATACCTCACATATTTAGCAAAGCAATGCTGTCAAGTACCAAAGCTCTTCAATGGTGATACTTGAATTCCTATTCAAAACAGGAAAGAAGATGGTGAAATTGTATTAGCACAGTTAAAAGCATGTAACTCCATTTACTGAATGAGAATGTTTCTGGATCAAATTTGAAAAGATCACTCACAGTAATCTCAAACCTACCATAATACTGATTCACTTAGAGTTTATGGCTCTCTTTCTTTTCTAATTCTTTTCCCTAATGGCCTTAATACAGGTGGGAATGTCTCTTCCTTGATGAAAAAGGAACCATTGTTATAACTCGCCTTGGACTAAAGAGCTCTTTAGGAAAGCAAGATTGCATAGAAGGAAGCCCACAATGTGCATAGATAAACTCGTCTATATTGATAAAGGATTTTACAAGGAAAAAAATTAACCAGATAGGAGCTAGATTGAGGCACAAGCTTTTTATTAGTGAATGCTTTTGTAATGGCATTTCTAAATTGGAAAGGATGAGAACACGAAATGAAGATGTTGGTGGGATAATTGACTTAAGCTTTTAAAGGACTGTTTGTGACAGAGCATATTTACAATAAAGCTGAATGCTTTTATGCAACTCAGCAAAATGTAAAGGTAAGGTAATGTCAACTATTGTATCAAAGCACAGAAGCATAGTGTAATCCTACATAGATACACTGTAGCACAGCACCAGTTTTCTTTGACAGAACCTGATGATTTTGGTTCTGTCACTTGTTCCATGTCAGTAAAACATAGTTCCTTTCTCCAGCAAATGTATTGTGTTTTCATGTTATGTGGGATAATTCCTTTTGTTTCTAGATGAACCCACTGGAATTTCCTCTTCTGGTTTCCAGTGTTTGTCTATATCATGTCTCAATCTACTGTTGGTAGAAATTCTTAAGCAGGCAGATTGTTGTTTTTTGGGGTTTTTTTTTTGCTTGCAGAACACTAGCCTTTGGTGATGTGAGAGTTCTTGCTGCCCATGTGTGTTTCACTGCTGTGTGCAGTGAATTCATGCTTTTAGCTCAGGTATGAAAGAACAGAGTTGTCTTCTGCTAAGTGGTCAATTGCATATGCTTAGAACTGGTCAGCAGATTTTGCTCTAGGATCTGAGAAGCAAAAGCAGTAGGATTTTTGGCGGGGGAAAGTTTTTAAATGCAATTACAAGACAGAAAAGATGACGAAGTTGGAAAAATAAGCCTGTGAAAATAGTGGAAAAGAACTGTTAGAGGAGTGGAGAAAAAACATACCATTTTGAACTTGAACTAAATAACAAATGTGGAAAAGGTTTAACAGATAAAGTGGCTGGGGTCAGAACTGGCCCCTCTGACAGTGAGCTTGGCTCAATTGTAGCACAGCTTTCTATTCATGAAGCAAATAATTTTAGTTGCACTAAATCTTCTCTGGAAAAGAGAACACTATTTGCAGAGATGCCAATGTGTAGTTGTAATAGAGTGGTTTGGGTTTTTTAAAACTAAGCTTAAACAAAAGTGCAACGTTTAGATACTCTGCCACTTTAGATAGTTTAAAACCTTAAATGCCTGCCAAATAATGGAGTTCCTTGGGGTTTGAAAAATATGTTTGCATGTGTATTCTTTAATGCATGCAGCATATTCGTTAGATGGAGCCCAGAAGATAAAGGAAGCATTTCTTCCTGCAGTTAGTATTTTGTCTCCCAGATACAGTCACATAAGTGGTGAGTATATAAATGTGCACAAAATCGTAAGTTGTGTTATAATTAATGGTTTTGTAAATAAGCTAACAAGTTATAGTTTAGCTGTTTGTTCTGCCTGCAGGTTCTTGTATTGTCTGTCCTTTTGAGGATACAGTGATTTGTTTTGTGCTTTGGTTAGTTGTTTAGAGGAAAATCAGCAAGGGAGTTCAGGCCTGGGATCTTTCACTTAGTCCAAATTCTAACTTGCATTGCATATTCAGGACACCTGAATAAATTGATAAGCACTGTAACTATCAATACTTAGAAATATTTAGGAACATTGTGCATGCAGACAGGTGTTGAAAAGGATGAGCAGTTTGACTTCAGTGAAGAAAGCTATATTCCAACTCTTCTTAGTCAGAGTGGGCTTATTATGAACTGTACACAATGCAGCCTGTTTGTATTCTGCTCTCATATGAACCCTGTTACAGAAAATAACTCTTCTTGTGATGGCTCTTTGCTAGCCCTGATCAATGAATTTTCTTCATGCTGTTGGTCTTAATGCAGTGTGGTTGCCCTCGCTTTTTGGAGACAATTGCAGGCACCATATGTTCATCCACTCTGTTTCCCACTTTGTCACATGATCTTGTAACTGTGAAGACCATGTTCTGCTTGTCCATAAAGCTCCACTTTTCAAGACATCCCTTTGATATCTCTTAGACTGGTGACTGCATAACGTAAAGCTACAGGTTTGATCCTTTTAGCTATAGCTGAGCCTCTTCAGCTGCTGTAATGTTTCAGCTTTTTGCCTACTTGGTTACCTTGCGGGTGCTGATGGCAAAGCAGTGGCAAAGCTGTGCAATTGGCTAGTGATAGACTGGAGCTAAAACAAACTGCAGAGTTGCCTGTTTTTCCAAAATAAATCTGATAGGTACTCATTGAAGGCTCCCTGTACTTGATCCAGATATATTTAGTTGTATGTTACTACAAAGAAAAATTACGTACCTTCTTTACACAGGATAACTAGAAATTATTTACTTCCTAGAAGCCTTGCTGTTTTTTCTCAGAAGAAAATCCAAGAGGTCAGTAGAGGGTTAATTCTTTGGTTTAGAAAAATGGTGATTGATGGATTAGAGCGCTCGAGCTTTACTGAGTAAGCTTTAACTTGGGGGATAGAAACAACTTCTTAGTTGAGAAATGCTGCTGGTGAATCATAAGTTAGTCAGTAAGAGTTCTAAAATCCTGCCGGGGAGAGGCCTGAGAAAAATCTAGATACCTCTTTTCCAGTTGGGTCAGTGTAGTGAATTAATTGTTAAAAAATCTATTCATGTCATCCAGCAACTGCTGAATGTAGTCTGCTGGTTGAGATTGGGCTGAATTTGCACTTCAAGATGTGACAATATCAGAAGGGCATATAGGGCACTTCAATGATGTTTATAGATGTTGATACATGAGTAATGACTGAAGGGGAACTATTGACACTCTGAAAGAAATATTGAAGGACATGATAGTCTTCCTACCAAATACAGGGCTGTTTTCAAGAGCAGAAATCAACTTTGACCAACATGACAAAGCAAGTTATTTGCAAAGATTGGATTTTTGTCTTAGGTGTTAGAAAAACTTTCTAATAGAAGAACAGAAAATTTGTTATGCTGCCTGGGAAGACTGTTTTATCCAAGCTGCTTTTGTGTAGTGTCTCCAAACGCTGTTCAGGCAAGACTGAAAATTCGAGATTTCACCTAACTGGTTCCAAAACATTTGTGTACTTGAAGATAGTTTGAGTTGCCATTAATATATAGAGTGATATGAAATAAGCCACACCTACGTCCTCAAAATATTAATAATGACTGAGTGTTCTAGAAGTTATATAGTTGAAATATATAGAGATCCTTTCTAAGATACTATTTTATATCTAGAAGTTTTATCTTCATTCTTCAACCGTAGTGTATTCTAATGGAGAGGATTAACATCTGCGTTATGTGCATCTTTTAGGTACTTGTAATTCTATTGATACACGTTTACACTCATTAAGAGCCAACACAAGCACTTCTGTCAGGTCAAAGCATCGTCATACTGTTGGGAATGTTGGCATTTGCTATGTGTGCTCAGGCTCAATGTATTAGCTTATAAAGCTGTCACGAAGCCCCAGAACATGTGGCAACAGTTTTGTTATGAAATGCAAGTGGTATAAGTAGGGCAGAGAGCAATGACCATCTGTTACTGGAGAACCTGCTTTTATTATGTTTCTGGAAGAACTGACTGAAGAATTAAGTAACAGTGACATATCTCAAATGCTTTGATTACTATATGACTGTCAGCTTTAAGACTTGTTTTGTTACTGTAATAGCTCTGTGGCTCTAATGAGGTTTGCAACCTAGTGTTAAGCAATCTGTAAAACTATAGTGAGTTTGGGAACCAATGAAGGGCAAATAACTGCAGGATGAAGTGACTTTTTAAGACTGCTTTGGTAAGCAGGAGAGGTAGTCGGGTAGTGGGACCCAGCCAGATGCAGAGTTGGGCTTTTTGCTATTCTGGCATAGCTAGTGTTCAATGGACTAATGGCCTTAATGAATCAAGTGGCAGACTCCTATTTGAGTTGCAGAAGAACTTAATGCTGTATATAGCTATGTTATTATTAGCAAACCATGCTGAACAGAAGGAGCAGACCTACCTATGGGTGAAACTGAGATGCAGGGTGCTCAGGCAATACGTGTTCGGGAGGATTTTTGTTGCCCTTGGCTCTTGCCGTGTCCTGCGAATACAATGCCAGTTAGGTCCTGATGATGTGCATCTAAGTGTCAGGCCTCACTAGACCTCTAAAATAATATTTTTTAGAGACTTACTTTGAGGAATAAGTTTTAGACCTCACAGAAAAAGTGAGTGGTAGAACAACCAAGTATGGACTGTCAGTTTGGAAGTCAGCAAACATGAGTAGACAAGTTGTAAATATATCTATTTAATAAGGGAAAAATAAAATTAGCTTGATTGTATTGAAAAGCATTTTATTTATTTTCCGTGGTGTCATTAGAAGTCTTTATTTTTTCATTAGCAAGTACTAAGTTTAATTTTACCACACTAAGGAACACAGATACTCCCTCCTACTCTCAGTAGTGTACAAATTAATTCCTCTTCAGTTAAATACTTATGTGCCATATCAGATTGTGTTTGTCCATGTAATGCTTGTGAAACCTTAAATTATTTTGGATTTTGCTTTGGTTTAAACCGGTGAGTTACCTAAAAATCTGTGTCATGTTACAATAAAACTTTTTAATCCTTTTCAAATACTCTTATGCTTACATAAAAAAGTAAAAAATTAAATATGTAAATGATGGTTGTTAAAGTGACAATGGTGTCTTTTTCTGCTTGTAAGAACTATTCTAGATGGTGGTCAGTTAAGACACTTCAGAGTGTATTTGGTGATGACTAGATATTTTGCATAAACCAAACTTGTTTAAGCGGTGTTGAATTTGACTTGTTTCCACTGTAACTCTTCTTCTTTCAGAAAGAGCATTCTGCTTTGCAAAGCCAGTACAGAGAGAATGATGTTGGACACTTGCAGCACATGGTAAATAATATAATTGGATTCTTGAATAAAGATTTGATTTCATCTTGTCCCTTAAAATAAGCTTGCAAGTATGCTTTTAATGAAGAACAATATGACCATCCTAGTCAACTGTTAGATGTGTGTTTGCTGTTCATGAACTGGAAAGTGTTAATAATCCCTCTAATACTGTGTATTTACTAGATAGTTTCACTAATTTAAATGCACAAACACTATAGCTTTGAAGTATGTGGTGAATAAAGCACAGGAGTGCTGACAGACACTAACATAGTTTCTGATTTGCTTTTTAGATTTATTGAGCCTTAAAATCTATCTTCCTTTTGAAATGTAAGTTTGAGGCTGTCATGTTTTAACCCTAACTAGTAACAATGCACCACTCAGTTCGTTGCTCAATCCTCTCCCACCAAGGGAATGGCAAGGAGAATGGAAAAGAACAACAGACTCATTCTTTTTAAAAGACTATTTAATAGGATAACAAAGGAGAATAATAATAGCAATACATATAAAACAAGCGATGCACAAATGTGATTGCTCATCATACAAGGAAGAGAATAAAATACAACAGACAAAAAAGCCCATAAAACAAACTAAAAAACAAGCAACCCAATGCCCAGTGTGTTAATGAGCAGCAATCCCAGCTCCCTTCCCCTGTTATATGTGGAGCACAACTCTCAATGGTAGGGCACTCTATGATATGGTGGCCTTCGGCCAGCCTGGGCTAGCTGTCATGGTTGTGCTCTCCCAGCTTCTTCTGTGCACCTGACGGGGCCTGAGAACCTGTAAAGTCCTTGGCTTGGTGTAGGCACTACAGATACACAGTAACAACTAAAATAGTGTGTTAGCAACACTGTTTGCATACTAAGTCCAAACCACAGCACTGTGCTGGCTACTAGAAAGAAAACTGGGTCTGTCAGACAAAACAAGGACATGATTTTGTCATGTCTGTTAGTGACTGTAATTTTTAAGTTCATGGGGTTTTGTTCATAGAACTGTTCTGGAAATCATGCACCTTTTATAAAGCTTTAACAAAAATATGAATTGCTGTTTCTGTGCATGAACTGTGGTACTGATTGTTTATTGTCTACATATAGACAGATGTGAATGGAAGGCACCACACTTGTGAGCCTGAAGAGCCACAAGAACAAGAAGGTCTTCAGCATACGTATCCTGTTTATCAGCAACCATACTACAAAAGTTGGAGCAGCAGATACCCACAAAACTTGGGACCTGGAGGAGTCTACATCAATCCAAGAGAGCATTATGTATGATTCTATGCCCAGATGTCTTAACTTCAAGATGCAAGGTGTTTAATACCTGTTGACTGTATGACCAATATGTCTGGTTGACTTTCATCTCTGAAATAATTGGGTCTTTTTCCCTGTGGTAAGAAATTGCATGGAGAATTTTACGTTTTAAGATTTGCTTCTAGCCTTGTGTATGTGTTTGTTTTCAACCTGCCAAAAGAGGAGAGACATTTAGCTTTATTAGCGTTCATAATTGTGAGATGTATAAATAGATTAATTGGTTGACACATGCCAAAATGTAGTTAAGCTGTTTCACTGGTTATTTCTGGGAGCATTCTGTCCCGGAATAGGTATTTACAACAAACTTAATACAAGAGTGAGTAAACATGAGCAAGACAACCCAATCCCTGGTAACTTAAACGGTCTCAGACTGAGAGTGATTTTTGCATTTTGGAAAACTTGGGATAATTATAATTTTGGCTGGTCTTAGTTACCAATTTCTTGACTAGTTCTACCTCTCCCAGTCAAATGAGCAACCGGGCTACCTCTAAAATACTGACTTGCTGTTTCATAATGCATGTTGCAAGGTGGGAAGTCACACATGCTAAAAATGAAGCAGTTTCCTTATATCAGAAACTTTTTTTTTTAATATTGAACCTGGCTTTCAGTTGATGTACTTGCTGGTTGTAGTTTCACAGTAGGTCTATATGAAACTTAGTTGCCCGAAGTAGATAACAGAACAGACAAAACTTTGTGAAAGTGTCTCGTGTAGCTGCATCTTACCTACCAATTGCTGTTTAGGGATTTTTGTAAGTATGACTTCTGTGTTTAGTGTTGCAGAGTTTGTCTTCCTTGGTAATAAATATATTTTATGTTCTTTGTCTTCTTCTCAGTTTGCAGTAAAACTACCTATGATGTGTTCTTATGTCTTAGCAAGAAGAGGAAAGCTTTGGTAGACTTCAGGTAGTTCTCAGCGCTGTCCTTGAACCTTAACAAGTAGTGTGAAGCAACTGGAGTGTGTCCTCATGTTGCCAGTGCGAACAATATTCCACATGAAGTTCTGAGTGTGGGGTAATGCTTGAAAAATGTGCTCAGGATCTCTTTAGAAAAAGAAGTTTTTCTTTGGAGTGAAAAATAAACACTTAGCAAGTAAATAAAAAAATCAATATAACATATTAGTGCTGAAATGAGCTTACAGGACAATCTTCAAATATTTTAAGACAGGATGAAGTAAGACACTAAATAAAATTTGCTGGAGAAACTTATGGGTATTCTGTACACAATACATCTTGTACACAGTACATAATGATTTTCAGTCAGATGACCTTAAGACAAAATGTTGAAAAGATTGTCAGCTAGCTATTGATAGAGAATTAAACATTACTGCTGCAGATGATTGGAGTTTTCAAAGGGAATGGTCGTAGTTTTGGAAGCAATGGAATTGAAAGATGGGATAGTTCAGGGTGCTGCAGGTAGGGTGCTGCTGTAAAACCTGCATTCGTATCCATTGTGGTACAGTTAATGAGATCCCCACCCACTGTGGGGCTAGGTAAATATTTCTGGCTTGTTACAGGTAACAGCAAGAGGATTATGGTGTAGATGTCAGTGTTCTATACACTGCACAAGTAGGCATTAACTGTTCTCTTGCTAAGCAACTCTGTTACATGATGTGGATGAAGTTGACAGCTGAAAGAATGGCAAAGAAAAAGGTTGGAGAGAACCTGTTTCTCAGGAGCTTGCTTTGAACCACTGTCAGCTTGCTTTTCTCTTAAAGACTGAGCATGTTCACATGTATTGAGCAACTGTTTTAAATTTTAAAACCTTCTGCTGTAGTTAGTACCTAAAGAAGGGTTTGTGTGCCCCAAAAATATTTTTTCCAATTACATCAGTTTTAGCAGCTACCCCTTTCCACCAGCGTGGCCTTGCCTACCCTTATGTTACTGCACCTCTGAAAAGCATCTATTGCTAGAATGTGAAAAGAAAACAGTGACTTAGCGAAGTGTTAAAGCAAGTAGAATGACAGAACACTGAGAGAAACTGTGCTGCTTCAAATCATTTGTCTGATGCCATCAAGCAAAACTTCATACGAAAAATATTTGATTATACATTGTAGGTTGGTTCAAAACAGTGTTGTGGTAATGCTTCTGCTATTGAGCAGGTGATCATTTCAGTTCCTCTTGTGTTGGCAGATGATGTAAAAAAACAATTACTTTGGGTTCAGACCTCCTCTGCTTTTTTATTTTTATTTTTATTTGCAGGTTTTTGTAAATAGTTTAAACTTCGGGGGAAGGAGGGAGTTAGGAAGAATTCTATCAACAAAGCTATAATTGCTTTTTTGAATTTGTAAAAATAGCTTAAAAAATGTAGTCCAGCTGTCTTGCCCAAGTTATATATCAACACACTACAGAAAGCTTGAGTTGTGAACTATCCATCAGCATGTAGTTTGCCCTTAAGTCAATAGGGAAATATGTCATCACAGTTATTAACTGTGAGAAATAGTTTTTTTGTAATCTGTTCAGGGACATTTAGAGTGCTAGGCTTTTTGAAATGCTACTTGTCATGAGTGTGGTTGGGTTTTGGCAGAGGGGATTTGGTATAAAATGCTCTAAAGAGAACAGAATAAATGTCTGCTAATCAGCATTTCCCACAGAAAGGAGTACACGTATAGAAGTAAGTTTGATCTGCTTTAAGATGTAGAAAATGTCCCTCTTTATTTTTGTACATTTTGAAATGTTTGTATTTGTATATTGATTTGAATAAAAACATTCAAAACAGAAACTTTTCATGTACTGTTTAGATTTAAGATTGGTTAAGGTATGGCAAGTGCATCACTTGGTGATATGTTTCTTCCTCTCTGGCTGTGTGTTTTTCCTGTCTAAGGAATATCTATTGTGGTGGATGCTAAAATAAGATGACCTTTCAGTGCTTCTTGTATTGGAGGATCATGTAATATTTGCAAATCCAGCGTTTACATAAACTGAACACTTAGAATCACTGTTGAGAGAGGTAGGAGTCTTTAAATTCTACAAACTAGTCTAATTACATAAAATATAATTTAGGTTTTCTGCTGTGTCCAGAATGTTTGAGGACATAATGCAAAGGAAAGCTAAGAAAATATACTAACTAAAAGGGAAAGGTACAAGAGGTTGTTCAGGTACCACTGCCACAAAACGATCTATGTATTGGGTATCCACCCTGAGGAAAGCTCAGTAGAAGAGTGTGGTAAGAGTGAAGGGAAGGTTTTCACCTTTATAGAGTTCTTTACCTGCTTTCTGGCAGTATCACTGTTAGTTCCTTCTCCAAGCTGTACAAATTTGGGTGTGGAATCCCATAATGTTGCACAGGTAAGGACTGAAAATGTAGTAACTTATTTGATGCCACAGACTTAGTTACTCTTTCTGTCTGAACCACCGCGGTGTTGGAAGGCTTTGCAAGTACTGTAGTAACAGAGCAGATTAAGTAGTATTGATAGTTTGGATTGGTTCAGAAATTCCTGGGAGAGCTGAAGTTTGGGGGAGGGAATAAAAATGGTCTCTGTAGTTTTTAACTGCTCTGTTGCCTGGTGGGAGATAGCCTGGCAATTTTTATCCACTCACGGTATGTGCCCAGAGGATTGGAAGGCTGCAATTTGGCATGTGTCAGCCCACTGCATTCCATAGCAAAGCTAATTCTTTGTTGCTGCTTCACCGTTGTAACAGCAGCCTGTGTCTTTAGTGCTGCCTCAGAATGGTGTTACCTGGTTTTATGCAGCTGGTGGTGTAGATCCTTTGAGTAATGGGGAAGCTTAGAACCACCTGCTTGAAATGAAAAGACATAAATGACCTGGCCAGTTCTTGGGACAGTGGTTAAAGATAGCTATGTTCTAATGAAGTGCTAAAAGGTTATGTAAAAGTTAGGGTAAACTGTTAAGATGCTAACTACTGAAAAAATGCAAAAGCTGAAGAGTGATGAATCTCAACAAGATAATGCATAGTAATTGCTTTTTTTGGTTTGTTACCCTGTAGGAAGAGTATGGCTTAAATTCAGTGATGTCAAAACTTACCAACCTTCTTTTGCCGTTCTGCGCAATTGGGATCACTTCTTCTGAAAATATTTGAAAGCAGGGAAAAAATGCTATGCAGGACTAACTTTGCTAGGAAAGGACTTAATTGGAGAGTGCTTTCTATAAGAACCTGGGCTTTTGTAGTTCAGGCAACTTTTAGGTTATGGTCTTCAGTCCTCTGCTTCTAGTATCACCACCTGCTTTGTATAGCAGAGGCCTATGATTTGATCCTTAAGCAAAAACTAGACTTATGAAGGAGCCTTCTTGTCAAAATAATTTTAAAAATTCAGATAAATCTCAGAATTCCCTTTTTTTTTACAGAAAGTAAAGATTTGATGTTTCTGAAATTATTGAAAAGGCATTGTTGTTGGTCATTGACTTCATACCTTTAGATGAATGATGCTGAAAAAAATGAGCGAAAAATAGTATGTGAATCTTAGTAATAATTGTTCAAACAACATGAAACCCAAGTAGAGATGTGCTGAGCATTTTAAGACGCGCTGCCAATCCCTCGGTACAGATTTTCCTAGTCTTGTGATCGTACATGAGTTGATTTTATGCTGTATCTGTATCTAGATCCTTCAGTTGCTGATAGAAAATAAATTATGCTTAGGAGCCAAAAGTCAAGCTGTGATTCTGCAACCCTTTGTGTGACTAGTAGTCAAGACTGTACGATTGAAGTTTAGCTCACTTTTTTGAGACAGAGACAAAGCAGACTCCAGTTTGCTTACCAGCTTAGCTGAATTTGAATTAACTGTGCAGTGCTACACATGGAATGCCTAGAGTATGTAAATAAATTAAAAGGTAATTTTAATTCATTGAGTTTAGCCACAGATTTATTATATTCCAACTTGAAATGTTCTCTTTGACTGGGATAAATTATAATTATAGCCTAGCACAGATTTGCAGGAAGCAACTTTTCTAATACTTATCGCCAGAGGAGGAAGCTTAAATATTTGCTATTTCACTGTACCCAAATTTGTTGTTTTTCTAGTAAAACCTTACTTCACTGCGTTCTCAGTTTTCATGATGTATGTGGTAGTATATCAGGTGCTCTTACTGCTCTTAATGTAACTTGATAATTTAGATGTCTTTGGCTAAGTCCCTGTCTGCTACTTTTGCCTCTGGTTCCAGTTCCGTGCTATGTGACTTGGGTCTAAATGCTGGGAAGTAACTTAATTTTGTATCTGTATGAAAACAATAATCTGCCTGTAGCACTTAAGGGTAGTAACCAAATTGTTAAGAGACACTGTAAGGATTCAACTGTCTCTTTCTTCACTTGTACTTTTCCCAGTGTTCAGTTTTATTAAATACTGCTGCGTTAGATCCTGTCTCTAAGGATGTTGTATTTGTGGTTTCAATCTTCCTGACACTTCATCTTGCCTTCCCTATTAAGTTTTACAGTTGTCTCTGTTACTTGAACAGTTCTGTGCTTGAACAGCTCCTTAGTTGACAGCAAAATATTTTGGGACAATGCTTGTTTACACCATTCAGCTCATAACAGATTTCAGAAAGTTAAGTTTTTCTTGCTGGATTATGGCTTCATGCTGTATTAGGTCATGTGCAATGTAATGGTGTACAACAAAAGGTGCTTCAGTCCTACTGGTAGCCAGCTGGCTGGTCAGGGAAGAGAGAGAGACCCTTATTAAAATATAAGTGTGCTCTTTGCTATGATCATAGAATACTGTCTTTGTAAGGAAAAAAGTCCACCAATCTATATAAGTGTTTTGAACTGCTATAGTAACGTTGGAATAGTTAATTTTAGGTATTCCTTGTGTGAAAAGCTGAATTTCTTGTCAAGTATGTTAGATAAAAACAGGGCAGTTGGATTTCTGGCCTCTGACTAAATTGGCTCTTTGAAGACCAGGCTTCACCAACTGACATGACTGCTCCTATTAAGTGTAAAAGCTGGAGCTGCCTCAGTTTAATCCCAAAACTTAAGTTATTTCCCTCTCTGATGTGAATTGGGCAGAAAGGGAACTCCCCGTGGGCAAATAATCCTCTGTATTGATCCAGGTAGGTTTAAAATCCAGATTGACAGGATATCGTTATGTGTAGATTGGGTCCTCCAGGTAGGCCAAGCGAATGGGCAAAAGGCTTGTGGTTGCCTGAGGAAGCCTTGCAGGGCTTTTGGGTGCAATGCTTTGTTACTCCTGTTTGCGACTTCACTTAGTGTGTCACTTAGTGCCAGCTGGATCCATTTCCTACGGCCACCAGTACTGCTAGAAGCCCTGGACTGGTAGCAAATAACAAACCTTGGGCAAGGCAAAAAGTCTCACTTGTTTGGATTTGTTCTTCAAGCGCTTTGAAAATTGGCTACAAACAAATGGGTTTTATGAGTCCCACTACCTTTAAGTAAAAAGTCAGGCTGTGTGCTTTACACCTCCTGGTGCCCTGGAGATCAGGAACTCCTTCCTGGCCAAGCTGAATGCCTTTAGCCATGTGTAATTGTATTTACACACAATTAGAGCAGTTGATGTGGTCATTGTCAAGACTTGCCTCTGAACAGAAAGATGGCTTTGCAGAATCTCTCATTTTGGGATTGTTCATTTGACCTGCCCTCTGCAATATGGACCTGCCTCATTTCTATTTAAAAGGAAGCTTTACAGATTCACAGTGTGCTTCATTCAGTTCCATTAAGGGTTATTGAAGTAATTTAGATAAAGGTCTCAGACACTTAAAAAAAAAACCCCAAAAACAAACAAAACCCCCACCCAACCCTGCATGCTTTCCCTTAATTCTGTAGCTTGTGTGTCTCCAATCCCTTCCCAACACCTTTGCTCATTCTACATGTGGCATTCTTTGCCCACTTGTCTTGAATCATTTTTTTCCACCAGGAAGAGACAGCAGTCTCTCCCCTAGGATTTTCTTCCTCTGTGTTCTTGGCTAGGTATTTCCTACTAATCCACCCAGTCAGGGCTTTTTTAAGTAGAAAATATCTAAGATGGAGAATGGGTTCTCTGGTGTATTTAATCTCTTAGCCTTCTGCTCTGGCTTCTCACGACTGTTAACTATTTTTTGGCTTTATGGAAATGGTTGATGTTGTGTTGCATACACCTTTTTCTCTTGTGTGTCCTATAATGGCATGAGGGATATGGTGTATGTATGTGCTTGGGAGGAGTTTTGAAAGTGGAAAATGGGAAACTTTTCAACATCAGCTATCTTTATAGCTGGAGAAATAAAGAAGGTGGAGCACTGCAAATGATTAAATCATTTCACTTTCAGTGATAGATGACATAGTAAGCCAGAGAAAAAGACAAAACTGGAATGGTCCATAATAGCTCAGAGGAAAAAGTCCTCTGCTTACACAAGGTGGTATCATTTAGACCACTTGCCTATTGCTTTCTTGAGGCAAGAGCACTCGGGAAGGTAGCACGTTCAGCAGTGGGACTTAATGGCAACGTCTTGACCTCCCGACAGGGGCAATGAGCTTTATGCCTCCAGCATAATAAAACAGTGTTACCAATGAATAACAAAACGGTTCTGTCTGCCAGAGTGGTGACTGTCTTTTCAGTTTTATAAAACTATTTTAAATAAAGGTGACAATTAACTAGAAAGCTCCTGAGCTTGTGATGTGTCCCAGTAGTGGGAGGAATCTGATTAGTTTGCTTATTGATACTTAACTTGGATGTTGGTGCTACTTAGCTGAATGTTGTCAGATATACAGCACGGTAGCTAAAAGCCACAGTTTTGAGACAAAGTGAGAGATTGAGAATTGTCACTCTTGAATGTGTTACTAGGAAATCACATCCAAGTTTCACCATCTGTTTCAGATTGGATCTGTACACAGATTAAGTAGCTGCATAATGTCCCCTAGTCCATCAAAGAATTCATCTAGAAAGCTAAAAATAATTGAATTTCTAATGTCACTGATCAGGCTCGAGTGCATGATGTGCACAGCAAGTGTAATTGACCCCGTGGATATCTATGTGAAGTTAAATGCTTAGTGGATACTTGTATCTAAAAGTGTTGATTATGCAGTAAATAGTTGGGTTACTGTATTGAGAAATAACTTGGTAATTTTGAATCAATTGAGAAAATTTCCCTTTAAAAAGACTTGGGAGGGCAGGGAAGAAACTGCTGTCAAGATCCCAAAACACAAAGCCTCAGTTTAAAGTAGAAAACAACTTAAACTACAACTGAATAACCGTAGCCAGTGGTGACATTGGCTCCTGTAGTGATGGGAGCTTCAGGTTTTGGATAAAAATCTTCTCCTCGCAAGAATATAAGCCTTCTTGTCTGAAGAGGATTTGGAACTTTGCTAGTCTCTGAAGAAGTCTTCAGTCTTTTGTGTCTAAAGGCAAAGCTTTGGGAGTGGAGGCACACAGACAAAGGTGAATGGGTGCTATATGTAGACGGATGCTAACGGCACCTTTGACTTTCAGCTCTTGCTGAGCTGTCTGTTCCTCTTCTGCTGGGCAGCCCAGCAACATAAGCCAGAAGGACTTCAGCAATTCCAGTTCCCCTGACATCAGCAATTGTAGTTGATACCAAATTTAATTGTGGATTTTTCTTTGCCTGACCCCTTGCCCCCCTTCCCCTGCTAATGCTTTTGGCAGTGTTTTTGAGGATTTTTTTTTAAAGGCTAACATTCCAGAGGTAAAAGAACTCAGAAGTGCACTTCTGAGATGTTAATTTAAACTATATGTATTGGCAGGCTGGTGGGTGCCCTGAAAGTGTTCGAGCGGCTCTGAACCTACTCCAGCACCACTAGACAAGTACCACCTGCAATAGTCCTGACTTGCACTCAAGATCTTTCTTAGGAAGCCACATGGGGGCCATAGAGGTGTAAGTAGGGCTTTTTCTGCTGCTGTTTTTTTGTTACAATTCACAGCATAATGTTAATAGTCAGACAGCATCTTAATTTGAACGTGTACAGTTCTTGTCTTCCCATTCCTGAGAAGACTTTTAGTAAAGAGGAAGAAAAAACCCCACCAACCTGTGATATGTAAGTAAGCTTGAATCTGAAATGACCACACTGTGCTATACGAAGTTAATGTAGTTTATATGTGAGGTAGCTGTGTTGCTCTGGCTATTTTAGGACAGAGTGTGGGAATCTGGGTGCTTGCTATTATGTGACCAGGTATAGGCAGGCCAGACTTCACAAAAAGAGGATGCTTTTTAAGAATTACATACCTTGAGATCACCCTAACTCCAGTTGGTCAAGTTGCTGCTAATGCAAATGAAAGTTTTCATAGCATCCATAGACACCACATGGTAATATTTGTCTTTTTAAAAAAAAAAAGATGCAGGAAAATATGTGAAAGAAAATTCTTCTAAGCTTCCTACACACAATTTGCATATGCCAAGATTTTCAACTTGATGTGAGTCAGGAAACCACCCATTCCCAGTAAAAACTCCATCTCTGCATTTCTTGTGAGTTTAATTGTATCAATAATAGTACATGCCCACTCAAAATATTTGCTGGCTTTTGTAACTGGAATCCTGGAATCCTCTAGGAAATTCAGATATTTTTAATATTTCCCCTGAAACTTATTTGCTACTTCCCCTTACGAAGGTAGGGTTGTTGCTCCTCTGAATTTAATGAAGCATTGTTTTCCTTCCTTGGAGATGGACATTTTATTTTGAAAGAGCAAATGTTGTCTGTGCTTGACTGACGCAATTAACTGAGCCCTGAACAAAAGTCCTCTATTTAGAGCTTTTTAATAACCCTTCCCTTAGTGACCTTGAGTCTGAAGTCCTTTTACTGAGCTCTGTACTTCCTGTATGTCTCTGCATTTAGCAAGTGTATTTGTTTGGAATAACAATTGATTTAGCCTTAATGGCATATCTGATATTTTCTGGAGATACTGCTGTATTTGGTGCAAATTGAAAAGAATGAGGGGGAGGTGGAATGAACTGACTGAGTAAGGAGTTGCTGTGTACTTCCACACAAGTGTCAGAAGCCCATTTTCAAAGATGTCACTAGAGTCCCACTGTGCTTTAATGGAGCATAAGCAAGTGATGCTAAAGAGAATAGTGATCATTGAGGAGTGCATCTGGAAAGAAAAGTTCTGGGTATTTGTGTGTGCTCACAGGCCAGCAAGACAAGCTCTTCTGTAAGGCTGAAATTAAAGAAAGTCTCCATTTGAAGTCACCTGGTCAAGGGATAAAAGATGGAATTCAACCTATGTGTAAAAAGTTTTTCATTATGGCTAGTTGCTACGTGAATACAGCAGAGCTGTTCGCTCTGCTGTTGGATTTCCCCTAGCTAGTCCCCAAACTTAAGAGTGTTACTTATCACAGAATCACAGGCTGGGTTGGGTTGGAAGGGACCTCAAAGCCCACCTAGTCCCAACCCCCTGCCATGGACAGGGACACCCTCCACTAGCCCAGGCTGCCCACAGCCCCATCCAACCTGTCCTTGAGCACTGCCAGGGAGGGGGCAGCCACAGCTTCTCTGGGCAGCCTGTGCCAGGGGCCTCACTGCCCTTGCAGGGGAGAATTTCTTCCTGCTATCTAAATCTGTCCATCCTTCAGCTTGCAGTCATTGCTCCTGGTAGTATTACCACGAGCCCTGTAAACAGCACCTCTCCAGCTTTACACAATAAATCATCAAGGGTAGCTTTCTGTGGGGTTAAGCCTGTGAGTTGTTTTGCTGTTAACTGAAATCCTTGTTGTTTGCAAAATATGTTAATTGAGCACACATGGCGAACTGCTATAACTACCTATAATATTTTTGTTCATCTTCAGTTACTATCAGGACAGAGTTATGGTATCATTCTCTCTGGGTCTGTACTGGTAGCTACAAAAAGAAGCTGAGAGTTCATGCCAGGTGTGTGGCCAGTGCTGCTGCCCTCACTAGCTCTGCATGCCTGGCATAAGTACTGAGTAATGTTCCGTTTGTGTGGTCAGTCACAAGACACAGAGGGATATAAAACATGGCCATCATGATGCAATGCTGCTGCACCCTTCCAAGTGAACTTTGTGCCTTTCAGCATAGCTTTTCCCTGCCTTTCTCTGCCTGAGAGGACCCTGCACGCACTCTGAACCTGCTTACAACAAATTGAAACAAGCTTTTTGCTTCTCAAAATGTAAACCTTTAAAAGCCCAGATGAAAATCTGATTTGTGGTGATGATGATAAACTTTCTGAAGAGAGCCTAGGCTTCCTTTTAGCTTGTGTGAAATCTGAAGCTGCACGGCTTTATTGTGAGGTGAAGCCTAGTCACATCCCAGGCTCTTGCACAAATTGTGCGTATCAGAGTACAAGGGTAGAACTGACCTGGAAGGGAAATAAAGTTCCATTTTACTTCTGTATGTTTTCAAGATTGTGTTCTTTGTCAGTATCTTCCCTCAATCATATTTTTGCCTTTAATAACTGTGTCAGATACATTCATCTGTGACATTTCCTAATACGTCAGATTTTTTCCTGAATTTTTCAGTGGATTTTTTGATGATAAATGAAAGTAATAGTCTAGGCAGAGAACAGATCTTTAGTTATACATCTGCTGATGACACTTCTCTCCATATATTTTTGTGTGAGTGTGTCTTAGGATGCAAGGGCGAACCAAGGAAAGAAACTGAGCCTTTTGCACCAGGATGGGACACAGCCTGCAGCTGAGAATGGTATTGCAGCAGACTGCTTGTGCGCTGAAACATGCTCACCTGTGTGGTGCAGTCTGTCACAGGTGTAGTTGTTGTGAGGCAGCCCACTAAGTGTCTCTGTATGGAGCTGATGGGAGAGCAGGTGGTTCTGGTTAGTGTGTCACCAGTGTGTGTCGTACTGACTGCACGTTGTTCATCCCTCACCTCCCTGCTGAACACTGAGATGGGCTGTCAGTCCCCAGTCTGCTCCTGTGCCTTTGAAACTAACCATATGGGCTGTGAATGTAATTAAAGGTCTACTACTCTTGCAGTTGCCTGCTGTCCCAAGTGACTAAAAATGCCCTGAATACTGAAGGTATTGCTTAAAAAGAAATGAAGAAGTCTTGGTGAATGCAGAAAAAAACTGGTAGGGTGCTCTTGGATAGAACTGCATATGGTGCCAGAATAGCTCCTGGAGACTGAACTGAGGACCTCAGTTTACAGATGGTGAGACTGGTTTTGGGTGGGGGGGAGAAGTTTCCTGCTTTAGCTTCTCTTGCATAATTTTGGCAGTCTGGATTTTTTTTTTTTTTTTCTGCCCTCCTCACTGCAGAAGATTTGACAATGACTGTCATGTATTGGGAGGGCTGGGACTAGACAGGCTATTCCACATGGGGCTTCACAAACCCGGAAGAGAGGGAAGTCATCGTTTCCCTTGTCCTGCTGACTACACTCTTACTAATACAGTGGTGGTAGGCAGTTGGCCTCCACTGCTGCAAGTTCATGCTGCTGACTCATGTCCAAGCTGTAATTCACGGGCCCCCACAGGTACTTCTCTGCAGAGGCCAAGACTTGCCCCCTGCTTTCTCAGGTCCTGTTTTTTAACATGGAAATCAAGTTAAGCTTCTGTAACTGAGGGATAGGACCCCACTGTATACTTGGCTTAATATCCATGTTTGCTCTGGATATAGATATGATGGATAGCAGTCGCTAAACTCTGACTCTGGTGAAAATGTTGACTCTCTCACAAGGTGAAAATTTGCTTTGTGTGTTTAGTCGCACTGTGGGTTTGTAGTTTAATTGTTGTCAGTCTGCAGGGGCATAGTTCACTCTTTGCTGCCATGGTGATGAATCAAAGGTTATCTGCAAACCAGGCGGTTGTGGTAGGTGCAGCTTAAGATGAGCTCGGTCTCTTAATAGTGCCTTTCGTGCTACTTAATCATCTCTGCTCCAGCTAAAACATTTTAATTAACCAAAAAAATAAAGCAACCAGAACACACAAACAACTAATTACTTGTGGGTAGAAAAAGAAACTATGGTGCTGTCGCACTTCATTGCTCCAGTTTCTTCATAAACTCTACTGTAAGGACAGAAGCACTTTAGCAAGTTATGACATAGTGTGACTTATAACAGCGTGTAGCTTTTTAACAGTGAAACATCCAGGAAAGATAGTTTATTTCACTCTTAACTGGTCTTTTCCCAATTTTTAGTGGGCAGTTGATTTGTAACTAAGACTTTTTATGCAACTTTTCTCAGTTTTCAGGAAGCTGTGTCTATCTTGGTAGGGCTGTAAAACTTCCCGTACAATAATGACCTTTCATGCTCCTATACTGAAATCTACTTGAATATTGTTGTGTTCAGGTCTGGAGGTGGGGTGTAGGGGGGGTGGGGTGTAGGAGGTGTGGTTGAAAGGCAAAGCAGCCTGGCAGAATGAACTCCCTCTATTGTCCTGCAAGTGTCCTTCCCCCCCAAAAAAAACCCCAAAACCAATGAAAACCAACCAGAAAGCAGCGTAGTGGTGTTTGGTAAAAAAGAGTGAATTATTTGACTTCAAAAATAAGTGAAGGGAGAAGGTATGGTCCTGCTCAGAGCTATATAACTTTAAGCTGTGCTTTTCATGCTTTTCTTAGCGGTTGATCCAGACTTCAGTTTCTGAAAACATGAGATTTTCTCTGCTGTCTTGACCAGCAAGGAAGGACTAAGTTGAAAAGAGCTGTTTTCTGCTTTGAGTTAGGGGCTCAGTCAGACACTTTCATCCCATTTTTAATGCTAGCAGTGAAAGTATGGCTGTTCCCAGACTTTACTAAGGCTGCCCAAATCTGACAGTGCAAACAAGCTTGTAAATGACATGATAAACAGTGAAAGAGGGACAAGGATTAGTTTTATATTGCTAGTTAAGCATCCTAATGTCCAAGCAGATTTCCGTGGGAAACTCACTTAGGTAACATTTATGAACCAGGGGAAAAAATGCTGTCTGAATTGAAAGCAGCAAATTAAAGCATGGCTGCTGAATTACTTGAGCTGTGGATGAAATGAGAGAGAATACAGGCTGCTTGTTGGCTTCCTGCGCAGTCCCAAATACTTTATCTGTAGAAAACAGAGTAAGTAGTGGCTGCGCTTCCAGGAGAGCCAAAATGCTTTCATCTTCCTGGTTTAGATGATGGGTAGATCTAAAGTCTAGAAGGGTGAAGCATTTCCATGTTCTTAGAAATGCTTCAGCTCTGAGATGCTGGTGACTGGGGGAGGTGGGTAGTGTGAAAACTATCCCAGTGAAATCTGCTGGGACATACGGAGCGCTTAAGAACTTAAATGTAAGACTAAAAGGGTATCTCAGGCTGCAACAGTAAGCTCCCCCACCGTCACATCTACTTGTTCTTACATTCACTTTCACAGACTGGCATCACTTCGTTCATAGAGCTGCTGTTTTGTACAAGCTCTGTTGCCTTGGGACCTCCTGATTTCCAGGTTACAGGCAGGTTTGCTAAATCCATGCTATTTGCTATTAAGATGAGTTGTGTTTGGTTTGAATTTTTCCTTTCTGGTGCCAGAGTTATCACATCTCAGCGCCTGTGTACGCAGCAGCGGTATTTCCCCCTTGCCCTTCACTGGGCTGGGTTACAAAACCTCAGCGCTCCGTTGGCAATGACAGACTATTGGATGTAACCATCTGAGAGAGAGTGCCTGAGCCTTCCTCTGCCCTGCCTTTTCGTGAATGCTCATTACTTAGGCTCTCAAACCTCATACCAAATACCCCGTTGACTCTCACACATACCATCCATGGGTTTTAGTTAGCAGCATTGTTTATTATAACATGGAAGGGGATGGGTTTCTCCTATCCAGACACATGGGATAACACCAGGGGGTTCCTTAGCCCCATGTGGCTCCTTTTGCCACATGTGGTGGCATTGTAAGTGTTCCCAGTGGCTGGCAGAGTAATTAGCCTGGCTTTAATTACATGAAAAGCTATTTTTGTAGAAGGAGGATATGTAGTATGAATGTTGAGGCACTAGGAAGAAATTAATTCCATCAGAGTGGCCAGGAAGTCTTGTAGAGAAAACTTCTATTGCACTTGAAATGCTTCTAATTAGTACTGTGAACTCGCTGGGGCTGCTAAGGTGCTGGTTGAACAGAGCACCTTCATTGAGTCGGGTACTGATGCAACTGTAATTGCCTGCCTGTTTGGTCCCACTACCAGATGTTCTCCTGTGGCCTGCACAAGGGACCTGCTGTTTGGGGATTAGTTCATGGTTCCTGCTGCTCTTAAAGCCTGAGGATTTCTGCATCTGAAACAGGTACTTGGCATTCACCACCAGCAGGGAGAGGAAGCTGGTGGCTGTAACAGCAATGATGTCTTGGGACAAGGCTTCACTTCCACAGCATGCAGCGGAAGCATGAAACCCTATTGTTTTACTGTAACTCATTTAGATAAACCCACCATTATCAGCACCCAGGGGAGCCAAATCATCTTCTCCCCATCCCAGCATTTTGCATGGCAGATGGGCAATCATTGAAGACCCAGGGCCATGAGGGTCTGTAGGACTTCTGTGGCTCCCCGTGCCAGCAGCAGGAGAGGAGCCACAAGGCCAAGGACCACTCTGAAATGGGAAGGTTTTTCCTGATGGAGAAGTTTTGTACAAATAATGAGGTGGTTTACTAGACAGGAGAGAGAACCAGCAACTCTCATGAAGCTATCTGGTGGGCAGAAAGCAAAGCTTCTCTCTCTGCTTGGGTTAATTTTTAAAAACAAAAGCTTCAGTGGGGGATATTGAAAGCCAGACTGGGACAGACTGAATAGCCATTATTAATCCCCACGTTGAAGCACCCCCGTACCATGGAAGAAGTTACTTGGTGATGAGGATTTCGTGTTGGCTTTTTTGTTTCCCCTGTAAGTATTCTTATTTTGCCTGTTAACTCCCCTGGGCTCTTGTGTCATCTTACAAAACAGCAATAGGCCCCTGACTGCAGAAGCAGAGGGAGCTGGCAACTTAGAACTTTCTGCATCGATAACTCTTTCTGGCCCAGGTATAGTCATGGTAATTTTGTCTGATTTCATGTCAATTTAATGCTTTGTAGCTGCTTTGATGTCTGCTGCTGAGCACGTACCGCTCTGCAACTCCGAGGTGTTGGTACTTCACTGCTGGGCAAGTTATTAGTTGTCTTGAATGTGCTTTACCACATGTAAAGAATATCATAGGACCTTCCAACACAGAAAGCAATCCAAAGCCTAGGTGCTATTTCTTATTAGTGCTACGAGGTAGTAGGTGTTAGGCATGATCGATGCCTAGGCGATAGGGAAAATTGAAAACGAACCCTGCTGTAACACAGTGAGGATGAAATGGCTCCTCCACAGCAGCCCAGCTCTGTCTAGGTGAGGAGGCAGCCTGAGTCGCTGCAAAGCCCATGCCATTCCTTCTGGCTGCCTTCCTAGAGTGCCTGAAATGGCGAGTCAACACGTGACTAATGGGCTGCAAGGCCCGTAGCAGAGGGCCAGCTAAGCGCCGGTCAATGCCAAGCTCCCCGGTCGCTGGAGTGCAGCAGAAGTTAGACAAGCAGCCACCGTCCCGTAGTATTTGCAGCCCCAGCGCTCTCTCTGCCAGTGCTGCCAGATAGGCTGGAATCTGAGGGGCTGTGGGTTTCTTCTCTTTCAGAAGCTGAACTCCACAAATCGATGTTGCTATGGAGAAGTGCCACGTAACCATCAAGGGCAGAGGATGAACTAATTAATTGTAGAACTCTGACTGCAATAGTGATAATACCCCAGGGATACAAAACAGTAACCATTAAATTCAAATAGCCATTTTTAGGGAAGTTGTATTTCCTTCCATGTAATGCAGCACTGGCTGATCAACTATGACACCTGAAAGCTTAGGCAGCAATGGATGCATAATCAAGGATTTGGGTGCTCACTTAGTTACAAGTGAGCAGACACATCCGATTTCTGACTTTTGTACAGACATGGGCATAGGGAAGAGGGGGGAAAAAAGGACCAGGTTTTTAACAGCTAAGTTGTAGACTGCTTCCTTGAGAAGAACAATTTGAACAGCCTGTCAACGGTAAGCAGGAAACAATCCAACAGTCAGAGCAGGCAACAGCATAGGAGATTGCCTTGCTCAGAAACACACATGTGCTTGGGTTGCAGACTTGTCAACTGAAGAGATGTAAATTTTTTTGTTGTTTGTCATTTTAATATTGGTCTAAATATGATACTCTGAAAGGAACTTGTTAATCACCATGGGATTTCTGTGTTGCTATCCTCTCTCTTTTGTTTTTCTTGCTCAACTTCATTTTGGCTAGGAAAATGCCTAGTACTTTGTTCCTACCCGAAGCTGCTAGCTGACAAGCGTTACTAAGAAGCAACATGTAACATGTTTAGTAAAATAACACCTTTACTTAGAAGGGATGAAAAATAGATAATTCACAAAATGCCTAAAGAAGTTACATTGGTTTGGGGAACTGCATATAAAGTCTGAATTGTAAGGAGTTTGAAATGTGTTAGTATGAAGGCACTGAGTCTCATATCAAGGGTGGAGCAAAAGTTCTGGAGAAAGAATCCAAAGATCAAGCTGTTTCCAGTTTGAAAAGGAATTTTTAGTGGTTAAGACAAACAGGCATAGGAGGCCTCCCACTTTGCTCTGCAGTGGCTGAGGGAAGAAGGAAAAGGAAGATGCCAGAAGGCACCTGGGATGCCCTTTTGATGTACTCGTTGCAGCTTAATACACGTAAGCTCATCAGTCAGTGCAGAAAAGGGCAGTGAGCGTTTCTGACCTGATGTTCAGGAATGCCCTTGAAGCAAAGACCTGGGCTTTTTCAGAAGGATGCAGGGATGTGTCCTTTATGGATATAAATGTAAAGGAGAGTGTGCTGTGCTTGTCCAGGCCTGGCCGTGTCCCCTGCATCTCTACTCTGCACCTCAATGAGAGATGTCAATCAGCAGTTACAGTGCAGCGTGGGTCAGCAGCACGAAGGAATACGGAAAGTGAGCATCCAGACAAGTGAAGAAAACTTCAGCTAATGGGAAGGCCTGCAAGAAATCCTTCACAGTGCCGTGGCGTGTTGAGCAGGACACTTGCAACGCTCTTCCGAGCGCTGGGTAAATTGAGAATTCACCAGGACTGGCCAAAGATGCGTTTCTGCAGCCGCTTCAGTGTTCCAGCTTCATTTTCAATTCTGAAAGTGGATTTGTAAATGCCTGATGAAATCTGTCTGGTCTCCAGCTGCGTGTGCCATTACAAACAGTGCTGACCTGTCTCGGCGCCCTGCCCGTAAGCGGGAAAACAGCGCGCTAATGAGGGGGCTTGGCTGCACTTCCTCACCCTCTTTCTGGAAGCAGGGGGGGGCTGCCTGGCTGAGCAAGGAGGGTTGTGGGAAGGGAAGTTGGGGTGCTGTGGGGTGGTGTTTGCTGCAAGCGGGTAGAGAAGGGTGCTGTGGGCAGAGTTGGGATGTGAGGTGGGAGGATGTCCTGACTAACACCCCCAGCAGTCGCCTTGGTTGGGCTATTGATTCTGGAAAGGAGGGCGAGTCTGTGATGTGTGGCCTCTGCCAGGCTGCAGCTGTGAGCCCAGGCCTGAGTACAAACATGGCTGGCCCCTTTCAGGTGGCAAACCTGTTGTGCCTCCGCACGTGGGGAGACCTGGCTCTTGTTGCAGTGAAATTACTGGGATTTAACCAGTGGCTTTGAACTAATGAGGCAAATTCTGCTTTCTCAATATTGTCATACCAGTGCTTGAAAAACTGGTGTATTTGTAGTGAAATAGAGCTAAGGGGGCACACGAGGAGAGCTGGCATTTACAGAGCAATAGACCTTCCTATTTGTAGGTCATCTTACTGCTGATAAATTGCTTTGACACTGGGGGGGACACAACACAAATGACACCAAAACAGTAGATGCCTCTTTCTCATAGTTAGACGTCTGCTTTTTTGCCCAGTTGTTGCAGCAGTGCCAAAGGAAATACTGCCAACAGGAGTTCCTTTAAACAGGATTCCTGTTCCTTCTGTAGCAATGAGCTCAGAAATTAGTGATCCATTCCTGGGTCAGCACTGAGAAGGATGATGCCTTTGAATGTGTGAAAAACTATTGGAGTCATTGAAATGCTCTAAGGGTATTTTGGTCACAGGTGACACTTGAATCATAGAATGCTCTGTGTTGGAAGGGACCCCAAGAATCATAAAGTTCCAACCCCCCTGCCACAGGCAGGGCCATCAACCTCCAGGCATCATCTAGACAAGGTAGCCCAGGGCCCCATCTAACCTGGCCTTGAACACCTGCAGGGACAGGGCATCCACCACCTCTCTAGGCAGCCTGTTCCAGCACCTCACCACTCTCTCTGTAATGAACTTCCCCTTAAAATCTAATCTAAACCTTCCTTCCTTTAGCTTTAATCCATTCTACCTTGTCCTGCCATTGTCTACCCTTTTAAAAAGTTGATTCCCCTCCTGTATTTATGGTCCCTTCAGATACTGAAAGGCTGCAATGAGGTCCCCCTGCAGCCTTCTCTTCTCCAGGCTGAACAAGCCCAGCTCCCTCAGCCTCTCTTCATAGCGGAGGTGCTCCAGCCCTCTGATCATCTTTGTGTCCCTCCTCTGAACCTTCTCCAACAGTTCCACATTTTTCTTGTATTGGGGGCCCCAGCTCTGGACACAGGACTCCAGATGGGGCCTCACGAGGGCAGAGTAGAGAGGGGCAATCACCTCCCTGTCCCTGCTGACCACCCCTCTCCTGATGGAGCCCAGGATACCATTAGTCTTGCGAGCTGCAAGAGCACACTGCTGGCTCATGTTAAGTTTCTCAGAACCCCCAGGTCTTTCTCAGCAGGGCTGCTCTCAAGGACCTAAATGAATGCTAAATAACAGAACAAGAGATCTGCACCAGGCTGCTGCTTGTGGATAAAGAACACTGAAAAGTCAAATTAACATAGAAATAAAATTGGGTAGATACGAGGAAATTAAGAAACCGACATTTCACCTGTGCTAAACTGAATTGGTGGGGTTGAGTGCTTCTGTTTACTGTGAAATAAATAAATCTGAGTTCTAACTAAGGTGGTGTTGGAAAGCACCTACCTAGAGGCTAGTGCAGCCTTTGTGCTGCCAGAATAGCTCTGTTGAATTCAAAGCTACAAATTAGATGCCCCAGGTGAGACAACAGCAATGGGAATGCTGAACATGAGAGTCACACAGGGCCAGATGGTGGTACACTAACAAAGGGAGGTCACAGTCACTGCTGTTGTCTTGCCTGCAAAGACTGAAACATGTACCATTGTGATTCCAGAGGCTAAAACAAGTTCATCATTCTCTTGCTGCAGACCAGAGATCTCCTGGAGGCCTTCCATCACCTATGCTGTGTCACACCATGTCTCTAAAGCAGTCCAGGCAGCTAGCAGCCACGCAAAAATCTTCAACAGGAATTGAGAGTCCTCCAGTATGCTTTAGATCTGGCCTTGTATCATGTATGTTCTTCAGAGGTCGCTCTGTGTGCAGAGTGGATTTGTACCACCTGGCAGGAAAACCTGAAGTGTCCTGGTGTACTTTATATAAGCAGAAAGAAACTCTTCACTGAAACAAGTAGAGTCATGAAGATGTTAAGGTACAGATTTATTTTTTTTTTCCCATGTTAGCAGATGATTTATTTTGGTTCTTGGCATAATTTTCGTAGCCAAGTAACATCTTTAATTCAAGTATAATCATCTTCTCACCCCTTTTCATGAAAAGCAAGAAAAGCTTCTTTAATAGAGAGGAGAAAGATACTCAGGTAGTGTGCGAATAAACTTGAACCTGAAGCACTGAGGTCTTTGAAATGGGGGTTTCTGAGTTCTGATCCTTACTCATCTATCCTGTTTCCAAATTCTGTATGACAAGATACCTTCATCTCATTTGACTGTGGGATACAGAGGTTTCTGGGTTTTAATTTTTAAAAATGCTTCTTTTTTTAATGTAGAATTACTCGTATGTCAAGTGGAATTGTGATCAACTCCATGGGAATACTCAGGTGTCTTCTCCAATGTTTTTACTTCATGTAAATGGCTTAGACCAAAATTAAAGCCAACAGGTTCATCTGTCTCTGTAGTGAGCCAACTTGGAGTTTTTCATCCTCCTGCTCTATCTCCCTACCATTTTCCCTGTCCTAGCAAACAAACAAGGAAACATCTTCATCAGGTTAGAGTTTTATCAATTCTACTGCCAGGCCTCAATCCCTTGCCACAAGCTGGAAACATCTTCCCTTTCTTCTCCAGTTGGTCACCTGGCACAATATGGACTCATAGTTTTAACTGTATAGTGGCTGGTTTATTATAATTTTTTTTTCCAAAGAGGCTGTACCATTCTCACAGCTGCTTGTGTCCACCAGGCATCAGAGCAGTTCATCTTGTCTTGCTGCCAGGAAACTGGCAGGGGAGTCAGCTTCAACCTAATGGAGTTAGTTGGAGGGGTGGAGGGAGTGGTGTAGGTTATTTTTTAGCTAAATCAAAAATTTGCACTGCAGCCACCTTGATTGTTCAGTCCAATAGATGGGAAACAGTGGGAATATTTAGGTAGGAATGAACATATTGTGGTGGTAGCCTCCTGTTTGGCTGGATTAGGTATGTTCAGTCTGAAAGCTTTTGCCATTGAAACTTAATGCCTTATATTCACCTGAAAATTAAAAGTTCACATTGGTAAAATAATTTCAATAGGATAAATGCAGAGTCTTCTTGACAAAGACCAGACAGAAACTAATTAACCCTTATTGGAATCGCTGACCCTCACTCTTTTTTGAAGGACACCAGTAATTAGTTAAGGTGATAGAGTATGAGCTGGAGCAATAAATGTCTGTGGAGTTAATCTAGTTAAGCTTTCAGGAATTAATCTCTCTCTGCTAGAATTTGAAAATACTCCATACTTTGGCAATTCTTTAGAGATCTAACAGTGAAGCTGCTGCTGCTTCTCAAAGTAAACAAACTTCTTTTATACAATTGTTTGGATTTGTGTTACTGTACCTAAGAGGAGAAAATGGCCAGGAAATGCAATGCCTTGTACTAAGTGCAATCGGAAGAGACTGCACCGTGCATGATAGTGGAAACAAGGGTGAGAAAAAAGAGGTTTCTGTGGGCAGTTCTGAACCCTTTCAGAAGTTCTGGTTCATTTCCTCACAGGGGGTCAGTAGCAGAAAATCTAAGCATGTGTCAGTGGCTAAGATTTATTCCCTATGAAGATGTTAAAAGCTAAGTGGAAATTACAGAAAAGCTCTTTAGAGGACAGGTGATGTATCGTGCTGCATAGATGTTGGGTTTCAACATATGCCTGCTACTTGTATGAGTTTGACTTTTACAATCTTCTTTCCTACCAGGGAAACAGATCTATTAATTTGTTTAGGCTTGAAAGTCTAGTGGTTGTTATCTCTCCAAAAACTTAGCAGAGTGATTGCCAAACTCTGAGGAACCCAGTACGTGATCGCTGTTGTTCAGGACATGGTGGACCCCATGAGTGGTGCTCGTGGCAACAGCACAGCATTTTAGAAATGTGAGCATGCTGTCATGTATGTGTAAAGAGCAGCTTCTTGCCAACAGTGATGAAAGACAGGTTAACCAATGCAGTCCTTGCACAAATCATTGGCTGCTGGGAAACCTTTCTTCCAAAAAGTTTTCCCATAATGATCAGTGGGCCTTTTTCTTTCACAATAAAATAAATGGCACACTTGCCATCTCTCCTCCTAAATTATTTATTCAGTTCCAGCACTTACTTGAAATCCTGTGCTGTCACGTATTCATCAAGGGTGCTGTCTTTATTTTGGCTGAGCAACTGCTCCGACTGTCCATATCCAAGCAGCTTACTCTTCCTTGGAAAGAGTAGGTTTTGGAAGGGGCGGGTCTTCCTCTCTACCATCTCCTTTGGCCTTTTACACTTGGTTCTCATGAGTAAAGCAAGAGGAAAACACGGTGCAGAACAGTGAAGCGCTTGGGCTCACAATAGTGACTGTACGAGTGCTGGGTCCTGCGAAAGGCTGAGGCACTGGTAAAGCCTTGTGCAGCATGTTCTCATAAAGTGGCTTTGATGGTG
This sequence comes from Gallinula chloropus, assembly GCF_964237585.1. Lineage (NCBI taxonomy): Eukaryota > Metazoa > Chordata > Aves > Gruiformes > Rallidae > Gallinula > Gallinula chloropus. The sequence continues at coordinate 96,451,718 of NC_140085.1, forward strand.
ACATAGAAATGCCAAGGAAGGAATGTCTGACAGAGCAAGCCTGGCACATGAGAACTTGTGCTGTGGTTTGGGATTTGCCTGACGCTGGTAGGAAATTGTGGTAAAACAGGAATGCCTTTCAGGACACAGTTGATGCTGCTGTTGTGAATCCTGCTGTTCAGCACTCCATTACTGTGAGGTTGCTCCAACATTTTTTATTTTTTACTTTACTAAAGCCTGAAACTTCTCTCTAGTTTTCCCCTTGTTTATGACTTTTCATTTTTTCATTTTCCATTTACTGCCATTTTGGCTGTATCTTTCTTTACTTTGTTCAATTAAACACTGTCCTATCAGCCCATGTGCCTGTTACAGAATCTGCCATTTGTGAAGACTAATGCGATGTATTTTCCCTGCATGTCAACCATGTCCACTGTTACCATGTCCTAGGTCAGCATGTGGGAAGAGGGGATCCATTTTCCTTAATGTGTAGGTAAGTCCTTGAGGACTTTGAGTCTTCTAAAATAGGAAGATGCTCATGGGAGTGGCAATGCAGTGTGAAACCCTCAGGAAAATGACCTGATCATCTGATGAATAGCATGGAGTACTCTGCACTCCTGTATTTTGCTGTAAGATAGGTCCAGGATTGGGATGTACCTTTTTTTATCACCTTGCTGTTGAGTACCATCAAAGACTGTAGTGAAAAAGAGCTTAAATGTAATCGTTTGAAAGGGGGAAAGGGGAAAAAAAAAAAAAGAAAAAGTTATAAGCTTTGTGCTCTTGTTGCTTCTGTGCTGTCATTTGAGTGTGACTGATCACTGTGGTCTTGTAAAGCTCATGTGGTCTCAGGACACTGGTCTGGGGAGGCTGATCTGCAAACTGACAACTCACATTGATGTGGGGAGACTGTAGACAGCCCTGGGTGGTTGTGGTATCAGAGTGCCAGGAATACATGTAGAGGAAGTTAATGTCACGTGAGCTAAGTAGATGCCATGTAGTACCCCAATACAGCAAATTCTGCTATATGAGTAGGAGTTAAAATCAACAATGAACTTCGTAAGTTTTTTCTGAAGGTTTCCAGCCTTGTTGGGAAAGGCCATGCCATCAGTTAAATTTCAGTGGCACTCTGAAGGTACTGTTTGCTATGCTGGGCTTGCAAACAAAGTGGGGGTTTGTTGTCAGTGCCATTTTTTTTGTTCCCGTTTCAAGAATCTTATTCTTGAAAGATACCAGGGTGATACATTTTTCTTTTCATTAAGCTAAAAATTATTTCCTGGTAGAAATAGAAATGAGAAAAAAATTATGCTTGCATAAAAGCATCTTCCCATAGCTTCTACCTGGAGTTAGCAGTGGTTTTGGTGTGCCAGATAATATTTTTGCTTTGCCAAATTATAGGTGAAAGATGCCCGTAAACAACACTGGAAGCTGAAGGACTGCCTCTCAGAGGCAAAATGCCACTCCACAGATGAGGAGCAGTCCTTTGCCTCTCAACAAAGGCAGGGCTCACAGTTAACCTGAGTTCAGAACCTTCCCTAAAGCTGGAGGCAGTGACCTCTCCCCAGATGCCACAGCTTCCACTGGTGTAGCGCGTCAGTCTGGTCTTCTCACAGGCTGTACGGGGCACGTGTGCTGGAGGCAGGGAAGTCTGCAGGCTGCTTTGACTGATCTCTGTGGTGAAGCTGTATCAGAAACAAACTGCATTGTAGAGAGACGTGACAAAAATCCAGGTCTCTGAGCTCATACCTGCCATTGCTTGTGTGGTTGTGAACTCAAATCCATCTGGTCACTTAAAGATAATGTCGGGAGAACTGTTGCTCATGTTTGGATGAACTATCCTATTAAGCCTTAGTGTTAAATTTTTGAGGGAGAAAGGCATGTTATTCAGATAGCATAAATAATGATACAGAAACCAAACACATTAAAAGGGATGATTCATTGTGTCTGGCTTCTAAAAAATTATTGTATTAGCAGCCAGTGTGTATTGATGTAATCTCCAGGAAGTTTTCCAGCAGTGTTTTATCTCCAGCGTTTTTGGATCAATAACACAAAATTAGAAATGGTAAAGGTTGGGTTTTTCTCCTAATCACTGCTGCTGACTGACTTTCAAATAATTCCAGTCAACTAATTTTATTCAGATGCCATTGTCTTTAATTGCAAGACGCTGATTAATTACAATAATATGGTGCTGACAATTGATGAGCCGTGCCAATAGTCAGATCAAGAGGTGTGAACAAAAAAATAATCTAAATATAGCAGACACGGAGAAACTGGAGAATTTGAAGTCTGTTACCAAGGGCGCTGGTAGCACAGCTGTTGGAACACACAGGGGAATACAATAAAAATTGTATGTGATATGAAAGTGTCAGTAAAACCCTATTGTTGCCCCTTGCAGTGATCAATTTGACAAATAACTCAAATGTTGTATTCAAGCATGCCCTTACCTGTGCAGCGCACGCTCGGGCCAGATGCTGATTGCACGTGAAGTTTTATTTCTGCTGCGGAAGGTCAGATTAGATGCTTTAAAATCAGTCTTCATCTCTTCCTTTCCCTTTTCTGTTTTGTTTTTCCACTAGTAGAAGGGAGCATGAAGGCTCCTTCCTGAGGCTTTTCAACTGCAGAGCATGTACCTGGTGTAGAGCTGTGAGGAGTTTGCAGGAGGACTCACTGTTTTTGGCGTGGTTTAAATGTTAGAAGGGGTACTGCATCTGGGCAGCAGCTCTCTAGAGTGACAGAGGGACAGGCCCAGGTTTATGGATGTCTCAGCTGTCATAGGTCACAGATGGATGATGGAGACTGCTGAGGAATGTGTTGCACACATTCAGCATCTAGCTGTAGAGAAAGGGAGAAGTGCCAGCTGCAAAAACTCAAGCAGGAAGCCTAGAAAAACAAAATCCAAATGTATGTTTGTTAGGAGAGGAGGAACAGCTGAGCTGCAGGGCCAGCTAGTAAACATAGGGGGGCAGGGGGCTCTGGAAGGACCCAAACTGATATTAGTGGAGTACAGGTGGGTGCAAGAGGCTGGAAAGTGAAAATGCACAGCTTCTTCTAACAAACCCACAATATTACCGACTGATCCAAACATTAGGGAAAACCATGTATGTACAAGTGTTGCATCTATTCACTTTGCTTATCTACTGGTGTTTTATTACATACTGAATCCAGATGATGCTTTTGGTGCCAGTTCTTTTGTATTTTTTCCAGAAAAGCACAGGACTTCATATGGAAACATTATTCTTGAAACTCAGAGTGAATAAATTTGCCCTCAAATTTAATTGCAGAGTTTCTTGGATGTTATTGTCTGTCAACCCTCAGCATCATTCCAATAGATGAAACATTTTGGTGCTATATGAATAGCAAAGTATAACCTAATTTTCAGGAATTCTTTTCCTTTTTAAGAGAAAATGTCCTGATTTGTTTGGTAGTTTATCAACCCTCATTGTGTGAGTATGGTTTCCTGGGATTTTTGTACCCTTACATTTAAAAATTGGAAAAAAGAAAATTGCAACTGCTCAAATTGTAATGTATATTTTACTGGATTTACTGAAGTCTGCACCTTCTACAAGTTATTGCATCTTGTTGGTTTGATAGCTTAGGAACTTCCTTTTTGATCTTTATCTATAAAGATGTCAGGTGGTTTGCAGCTCTGTTCCGGAGTGATGCCTTCAGCTCTCAAGTTCCCTCCTTTGCTCCTTGGGCAGGCTACTCTGCTGATAGCTGTATTTTATAATACAGGAAAGAATCAGGTGTACCCTGAGTGCCTTGCAGCTGTAGTGGATTTCACATGGCACATTTCCATGTGCTTCCATTTCTCGTTTTTTGAGGGAGTACCTATATCCAACTGCTTTGTAAAGGACAATAAAATAACGCAGGAGGTTGGTTTCCATGGAAGTTTATGGCATTAAAAAGTACTTGGGAAGAAGTACAGCAGAGAAAATATGAGCAACTCAGCAAAATATAGTGCTCCTTTAAGAGTCTATACCTGAAACTGTCTTGTGGTGTGAAAACATTGCCAAACAGGAGCCTCACACCTCTGCTTTAATGGCTGCAAGAGAGATGTGTGGCTATGAAAAAACCTTGCTGTGAGCACGTGCTGACTCAGATTACCCAGCATGGGCCTGGGGCTCATTCGGCCTCTCCGAGAGCTCAAAACTGCCACCTCACCCCCCACACACCTCAACACCCCGCTTTAAGGAAATATTCCAAGGTTAGTTTTTGATTGAACAATGATTCTTTTGGCTCTAGGGAAAAACAAAAGAAAAAAAAAAAGAGCTGCATCCCTCTAAGCTTCATTTAAAGAATGGGACTTGCCTGAGTTTGCACCTCCGTTTCTGCTGCTGGAGAGTGGCATTTCCAAGCCTTTCTTCCTGTAGCTATAGTAGCTGAAGAATTTGGGCAGGATCCCATAAAAATCAGTAGCCTGAAGTGGCCCTGTTTCTGGGAAAGAGTGTGTGTCTGTTCACTGGGTGCTGCGCAGGAGCAAGACTCGGTTATATGAATGTGGGCACTCCGCAGGCGTGATGGAGTACAGTTACCTGACTGCTGCTCAGAGGTTGCTACCCCTGAAATGCAGAGCCTTTAGCCCTGGTAGAGGTGATGAGTGATGTATTGAACAACTGCTATGTGTGACTGTAAACAGCAGATGAAGCAGGACCCTAGGCATTAAAGCAATAGGAGGTTTCCTTGCTCAGCCCATTAGTTACATTCCAAGTGGATCAATGGTTTATTCACAGCATGTTGCTCAAACCACTGGGTTAAATGAGGGAGACGAGGAATGATGACAACTTTTGCCAAATTGTTTTTAGGCCATGGAGGAATTAAATTTGGATGTCATATGAAGTTAAAGATTTGAAGGACTTGTGGGTGTACAGTGTGGCAATTTCAACATCAGAGATCCACTGAAGGGAGAAAAAACATGCTCATTGGATAGTCACATGCCTCAGTAGGTCAGAAACATATTTGTGTGATGTAGTTGATGTCTGGCTTTGTAGATACAAGGAAGAAAAATCAGTACTAAAACACTTTCTTTGAATGTTACATTCTGCACACGTATTGCCTTGTATAAAGGAAAAAGGAGGGTGTTAAGGCAAGAAGACAAATGTTAATCATAATTTTCTTTCTTGGATCACTGTTAAGCAGCTGTCTTATTCATTGCTCCATTTCCACTAGAGGCCAATGAATTGGAATTACAGTACTTTTATAGCTGCATCTGTCTGAACCCACTATGGAAATGTTAGCTCATTAGCAGGAAGCCACTCTAAAATGCTCCACCTTGCTTGTCTCTGGCTCAGCACAACCAGTATGCAGAGAAAGCACAGATTTTTCTCTCAGACAAACTGAAGGGACGGCTGTGGAGTACTGTGCACGTGGGTTGTGCAGTGTGGAATCAGGACTTCATGGCATGTAATGGATTGCAGCTTGGTTGCAAGCAGTCCCGAAGGGTGGATATGATCTGTGTGTGGGAAGGTCCACACAGCTCAACTGGAAACTTAAGATCAAACTGTGTCATAAGGTTTCTGTTATTTGCTTTTTCCAGCTGGACTATTTATACTAAGATCTCTTCTTTAGTATTACCACATGCATGCTTCCCTCATAACTTTCCTCCTCCACCTTTGTGAATCACCAAAGGCTCATATAAAAATGAAAAGAGAATTAAATTGGCAAGTAGTCAAAGGGTCTTAAGGTTGAACAAGTGATAGAAGTGCTTGTTCAGATATGAGTAATGTTGCTTCCTGTCCTTCGTCAGCAATGGATTTTGTCAGGCTGGTGTTGTACCTGAGTCTGAAGCATGGGAAATAACCATGTTGTAGGCATAAAGCTATACCAGCCAGGGAAATTATTAGCTGAAATGTAAGCCCTTGGAGGTTCCTAGGTCAAGGTTCAAGGTGACTTCAATTGCTGTTGGAAATTTCAAGACGTGCTCTCAGCTTCTGGCTCAGAGAGGTTGTGGAGTCACCATTCTTGGAGATATCCAAAGCCTGAATGGAAGCAGTCCTTTGCAACTTGCTCTAGCCGACCTGGCTTGAGCAGGGGTTGGGCTAGATGACCTCTAAAGACCCTTCTCTGCCTCATCGATTCTGTGAAAATGGAGTTGGGTTGTGCCTGACACGGAAGCTTGAATGAGGACAACTTCATTCAAGTACAATTTGGGTTAAAGTGAATAGGTTTAGCTCAAAACAGAGCAGCTGTGCTAGTTTTGTGAAAATATGTAACAGTAGAGGATCTCCTTACAATCTTCAGGCTTCTACAAGCTGTACTCTGTGTGGTGCTTGGCATAATGAGGATGTAGCAGCGCAGACCCTGCTGGGCATAGAAGGGTATGTTCTTCAATGCCTTTCCTCTTTCCTGGGAGGTCTCAAAAGATAGCTGTAGGCAATCACTTGCTTTCACAAATTGGACTTTTCTGGATTACACCAAGTATTCCACTGTGCAGGCTCTTCAATATGTATTAAGGGTCTGTTTTGCCTGAAAATGTGGGAGTTTTTCTCTGCCAGAAGGTGATAACATCTGCTTCTCTAAACTACTACTTGAGGAAAAAAAAAAATAGGCTTTTTCATTTCGTTTATGCTGTCAGGACTTGACTGACTTTTTCACAGCCTAGTAGATTAAAATCCCCTAAATTCAGTCTCTGTGAAAGCCAGTTAGTCTACACAAAAGAGAGAAAAAAAGTTGCAAGCACTTTCCAGACTTCAGATACTGTCCATGAAACATTGCATTCAGGAGAGGAAAGTGGGCCAGCAGCTTCCCCTCCCACTCACGCTTGGAGATGGACATTGAGGGGATGCTTGAAAAGAGACACGGGCTTGTTTTGTGCTCTACTGAAGCTGCAGTTTAATTTTTCATGGTGCGTTTCAACAGAACTGACGACTTCAAAATTAGTCTGCAAACTTGTATAAAGTGAGTCCACATCAAGGTGATAAAACTTAACTAGTTGAAACCTTGTCATTACAAGCACAAATGATAAATGCGCTGATAAACTTTCAGACTCTTGAATCTCACCATCAGTGGAGGAAAAAACAGCATAATTGACTAAGAAATATAGTAGGTGCATGGCAGGATATATTTGATGACTAGTACTTGGTGTTTCTAGAACACCTACGTTTGAGAAGCAGAACAATTCCCCATTTCCAGCTGTTAACCTCACCATCTCTATCACTTTGATCTACATTTGCAGGAACAAAAAAATAATCCAGAGATTTAATTACCAAGTATTGCTAACTAAAGAACCTGGTGCATTTGCATGTGTTTATAGCTAGATCTCGGATGGTTGGGGTTTTTCTTCCCCTAAATCATTTTGAATTACCTTCCAAGTATTTGCTTTTCCTATGAAGGGATCTAATCAGTGTTATGGAACTGGAGGCAACACAAAAAAAGTGCATGCTAGTTTTCAATGGCTGCAACTGTGCTCAAAACTTGAGGACAAAGACTTGAGTTTCAGTGCTGGCACACACCAAGGCTCTCTCTCCAAAATTTCTTCCCTCTCAGCATCGTGCTGAGGGGTGGGCAAGGTCTTGGGAGGGGACACAGCCAAGACTGCTGACCCCAGCTGACCAGAAGGATATTCTGTACCACATTGTGTCTGTTCAGCAGTACAAAGCTGAGAGATGGGAGGAAGTCAGGGAATGTTCTTTTTTTGCAACATTTGCCTTCCAGAACAACCATTACGCCTACTGAAGACCCACTTCCCAGGAAGTCTCTGGATATCACCTGCTGATGGGAAGTAGAGGATAATCTTTTGCTTTGCTTCCACATGCAGCCTTTTGTTTTTGCCATATTAAACTACCTTTATCTTGACCCAAGAGTTTGAGGTTGTGTTTCCCATGTTATTTTTCTCCCCTCCATGTCCTGCTGATGAGGAGGGGAATGATACAGCAACCTGGTGTCCAGCTGAGGTTAACACACCACATCATGTTAGAAAATGCATAAACATATTGAAATGTGGGCCCTGGAGGGAGAAGAAATAAACCATTGACCACATCCTCCTCAATAAGGGGGAAGAAATCCCTTCATGACCACGATGCTCCTCCTACCAAAGGACTGGGGATGCTAACAACTTCTTGTAATTGAAGTCCATCATATTCCTCCCACAGCTGGTTCTTGAGGATGACTTACTGTCACATATGGCACCTGAAGGGAGGGCATAACAAGCAGAGAGGACTTTTGTATATCAGTCTCTGACTATATTGCTGAGCTCTGTGTTTTATTGTTTGGATAATTTGCACTCCAAAGGTTAGTGTCATTGTAAGTGCACTGTAATAATTTTATTGTATTTTAGTTGTACAGCTAAGATTTTAATTAGTCTAGCAATAAATTCTTGGCTTCCCAAATGAAGAGTTTCCCCTTTTGCCCATAATGAGACTTTGAGGGTAATAACTTGTCACACAGGTACTACAAGGATTGAAGAATGACGAGTGTGTTCACAGAGAACAAAGGAAGGGCTGTACTGATGCACCAAAAGAAATCAGAGAGGAACAGACAAAGCCAGAAAGATCTTTGTCCCGATGACTAATGATGGAATACTTGCACTGCATTACTTACGTTATTTTAGCAGTCTCCTGAGAAACCCAGTGGGAGGTGTTCCTGGTGATGTACGAAAGAAGCCAAAAAAAACCAGCTGTCTGAAAGAATTTTCCTGCATTAGGTAAAGCAGGGACGTGATGAGGGGAAAAAAATGTTCAGTCAAGATAGCCTGCATAATTCATGCCAATTTCTGCTTGACATTTAGTTCACAGTTGATTTGCTTCAGACTGTTTTCAGGGAGGGGAGACACTAAAGGTGTGATTCTTTAATGTTCCCAGTATATTCTTGGTAAGTTTCTTTTCCAGCTGGGTAATTTCAGCAATGTGATGGAATTGGGAAATTGCTGTGAAGTTGGCATCAACTAGAGCCTGCTACAAATTTAATCAAAGCCAAATGAAAGATTAGGTACAACACTAATAAGACAGTAAGGAGACATGAAGGAGACACGATGCAGCACAGTCCATGTTGTTTCTGACCTCCTTGAGAAGCAGTCCAACTCCAGATCATACCGCTTTCTCATGAAAGCACTATTGCAAACAGCTTCCAGTAGCTGTGATATTTTAGGGCAATTTAGGTCGTAGACATCTGTCTTTACCTGGTGCTGGCACATGAAATTACCAAGTAAACAATTATGTCAAACAATTTATACCTATGTATTATGACAATTCTTAAGCAGCAGTCATAGTTTGTCATGTTACTTGGATGTAGTATAATACCTTAGGCTTCCCAGAAAAAACTAGTTTTATGCTACATAGCTTTACTGGCTTTCCCTGAGGCACTTAACAGAATTTGATGATTGTTTCTTAAAGCCAAAGGGGGTGAAAGGTTGCTTGTTTACCTTGCAAATATTTGGAAATTAATTATTCCTTATAGTCTCAAATTCTCATCTTGAATTTGAAGTGTGTTTCATCCATAGAGTATAAATTTTAAAAAACCCAGTAACAACAAGCTTCAAACAGGGCAGAAGTGAGCAACTAAACAGAAATAACCTTAAGACTAATGAGAATTTATTTGCTTATAAGTGAAAAAGGTACATTTGGGACTGCAACTTGCATAAACACTTGGCCACTTTCTTGCTGCTGGTAGTTAAATATACTTCATTGGTCTCACTGAAAATTTTAGTAGTTTCATAAAGTGTTAATCTAAGATTTATTTTTTTTCTCATGGTAACATGAAGAACCCCTGTTTTGTGTGTAATAGTTTCAGTTTCTTTTGAAACTAGTTTTAGGGGAAAAAATGAAATTATTTGATTTGCTCAATCTGCTTTTTCTGTGTTCACACTAGGAAAATATTGTCCATGTTACCAGTGATAGGAACCACACGGCAGTGCAGCAGCATTCACAGCTTCAGGCTTTCAGTAAAGGTTAGCAAAACTAGAAGCGTAACAGCAAGCTGTGACTTAGCTGCCAAGCAAGAAGAGGAATGAGGTTGGAAATAGTACAGAAAACTCCCATGGCTCTTCCACAGCATGCCAGGGCAGAGGGAACAAGTTAAGATCGTGTTCTTTGTGAGCAGTGCTTCAGACCTCCCTGCTCTGGTGCTGTCCTGGGAGGCTTGTGCTCAGGATGTCAGTGGTCTCTTCTTGAGCAGCACACTGGGCAGGGTGTAAAAGACCCAGCTGCTACTCTTGGACGAGCAATGTGTGCATCTGAGAGTGATGCGGAGGGCAGCACTTGGCTGTCCTGCCATGGCCAGGGGCTTGGTTTCAGGGCTGAGGTGGGTAAATCCTGTGCCATAGTGCTGCAGGCAGTGTCCCTGGTCCTTTTGCATGGTATTGTCTTGAGCCAGGAACCCTTAGCAAAGAGGAGGCATGAGATGGAGAAGGAGGGACTGGTGCATAGAGTCCAAGTGCCAAGCTGTGTCTGACTTTTTGGGGATCTAGTGGGAGCAGGACCAAGAACCCCTTCTATCTGGAATGGCAGCCCCAGCACTTGATGCAGGGTGTGGATACCCCAAGACTATTGCTTTCCTCAGGACAGGGAACATCAGTGTCCCCTGGGGTGGTGGTGGGGGGAACATCCCAGTGTGCTTGGGATGAGCCTGCAAAAAGGAGCAACTCCAGATCAAATGCATTTTCATTGTTGGAGTGTGCAGGAGTAATGGTGACTAGCACAAAAACCCAGTGAAGACCCTTGTGCTGTGCTAGAGCTCTGCATCATGCAGCCCCCGATGCCTCATGTGCCAGAGTGGCCTGAGCCCCACAGCCACAGCAGAAACAACACTTTGGGCTCTGTTCCTGAGGGCTGCTAGGATATGAAGTTTTCCTCTTCGCCTATGGAGCAGGCATTTACCTGAGGTATGAAGGAACTGGTCTGGGCTAGCAGCAGGAGCCAGCCCTTCCTTGTGCTGCACAGAAAAATCATCATTCTGTGTGTGTGTGATGGGGACAGACAGACCTGCTCCACTGACCAGTGACAGACAGGAAAATACTGCTTTCCTTTTACCTTGTACTGAGCTCTGTGACATAGGGGGATGTATATTTTATTGTGTGTTCCCCCCTCTTCCCCCTAACAGAGAGGCAGACTCTCAGTCTGAAGCTATGAGGTAAGTGCATGTTCTTCTGCTATGAAGTGAATTGCTAACCTCACAGTCTGGGTTGAGGTGAGCTGCAGAACAGCCTCCTCATGAATTTTCTTTAATCTAGAAAATAACTTTTGCCTTGTAGTGATGCATCTGCTTCTCTTTCCAGAGTTGACAGCCATGCTGATAGAGTGTGTTATGTGGTGCTACAGGAATGCAGTTTAAGAGAAAAGGGACCTTATAAATGATTATTAATCCCTTAGCATCCACAGGTTCAGGTAGGTGGCAATTTGGTCTCCTCCACTGTATGAATTATTCACGGATTTGTTAGAATTTATAGGTAGACATTGAGTGATTCTTCTGTACCAGAATGAGTGATCGAAACAAACATATAAAACACAGGAATCAAAGAAAAACATGCCTCTGCTCCAGAGTGAAAAGTCAGTATATATCCTCATAATGATTTGAGGGTTCATGGCTTAATACTTTGCACTATGATGATCTTTTTAGTGAATTTGAGTGAGGAGGAGTTTATCACGATGGAGAAATATAAAGGAAAGTGTAACAGGAATAAATGAGCTTGGTACTGCTTGGAGGCTGGGATGACATAGGTATCTATTCCTCCTGCAGTTTCTTTGAGAGAGAGCCTGTTTTAGAGGGGAGGCTGTTAGGCGTGAAGTGTTAAGTTTTCAGCCCGGGGGTGTCATTGGTTTAATTAGAAATGATGGCTGATTATGTTCTAAAGATGTTTTGGAAGACATGAAATGGAGCACACTCTATTATGGGGATGACCCTTGGGTTTAACTTCCAGAAGATGACAGTTACTGGGCACGTCAGTGAGGGGACAGAGGGAAGCTGGCATGCTGTGTTAGTGTAGCCAGCGTGAGGCTGTGTGGTCTCCTTGAGTTCAATGAGGAATTCTGCAGTAAGACAGAGGAAGCTGTAACTAAAGGGTAGGTGGGAATAGATTAATAGAAACACCATTGATTGTTCTTTACAGAAGTAGCTTTGACATTTTTAAACCTACTGGTCTTTTGTTGAGAAGCTGGATCATGAGAGCATATCTGTTCTGCTCTCTGTTTTCTGCGAGTTACTCCTTCTCGCATGTGATACACGGGTAGCTTGGTTATCAATTGCTACTCCTCCAGCAATTACAGTTGTGGTGTGGTAATAGAATCCACTTTGTTCTGTGGCTGCTCCTCTTTCTCACCTCATTTTCTGAAAGTAAAGATGCCAAATGAGTAAAAGCTGTGGCTCTTGGAGACCTCTGGGGATATGATAAGTCAGAGATGTATGCTTGAACACATGAATTTTCTTTCCAAATAGTTGCTGGACACAGTATTAAAAGAATTGGATGTATATTTTAAGTCCATCCCAATAGTGACAACCAGTGGGAACAAACTTTGGGAAATCTCTTCTGCATTGGAAGTAATTTCTCTCCAACACAGAGAGCACCTTTTAAGGTGTGAGAATAAAAACTTTTTATCTAACTCTTTGGAGAGATATGATTTTCAGCTTTAGCAGATCTGTTATGTCTTCACATACATTGCCACAAAGGTGCAATACTCAATAGTATAACCAGGAGTATGTTAAATGTTAACTCACCTCTCTGCAGCAAGAGTACTGTATCCAGATTTGAACATCACATGTTTAGAAAGAGAAGGATCAAAGAGAGCCTTGAGGAGTAATGTGAGAGAACATGGATTAGGAAACTTGTGGTCACTCACAAAAACACTGAAGAGTAGACTGAAAGGGAATTTAATAATGTAAGATATGCCATATGAAGAAATCTGTCTTTTTCTTCATGTCTCTAGTGCATAGGTGAGGGCAAGTATTGTAACACAGGAGATTCAGTGGAATGGACTCGTGTAAAGCTTGCTAATAACAGATGGCAAAGCCTCAGTGACAGTGGCATGAGGTGGCACAGCTGTGCAGTCTACACCAATGGAAGTTAAAAACAAGCCAGGAAGGACTCGGTCTGGAATATAATAGACAGGTGGTGTTAACTCTGCTTTGCTGCCTTCCGTCCTGTCTTAAAAATTGATATATTTGTGTTATATATAATGTATTTTCCTGTTAGAACATTGTTAGTAGATGGTGTGTGTTCCATTACTGTCATTTGTCAGAAAATTACCCTTCCATGTTCTGTTAGTAACGCTATTATGCAGCTCCAGTGTGTGAAGGCCATAATGCATACTGGGAGTTCCAGCAGACTAAAAGCCTGTAGGAAGTCCTCATGCTAACAAGCCCACAGCCTGAATAATAAGCAGGTGAAAAGCGTGCGACAGAGTATAGTTATTTTTGCAGAAGGCCAAGTTTTCATTAAAAAGATGACCTGAGAGATGTCTTCTGAGTCCAGGTATCAATTTTCTGTTTGAGTGGAAGGAACTTCTAGTAAAGCTGGAGACTCTTAGAGGCTGCAGTCCTTAGAAGGGTTTCTTCCTGTTTAGTGCTGGATTATAGCTTAAAAAACTTAGTGAACACGAGCTCGGTAATTGTCTGCGGAGAGAGAGATGAGAGAAAGGATGTTCTGCTTATAGGGTATGAGAGAGAGAGAGAATAATGCTGCTCAGCCGTACAGGCTTTGTGCTTACATGTGGTTTGGCTCTGTGGGAGACATCGTTCTCCAACCAGTCCAAGCTCAGCATACGGGGAAAGTTCTGATGTAACCGGTATTCTTTTTATGAGCAATTAATTTGTCTGGAGCCTGAGCCTTTAAAACTGGCCAGCAGGAAAATTCACTATTGTGAGTTGACTGGCGGACAAACAACACTAGAGTTTTAAGTATTTCTGATGTCTCTGAAGGGTTTGGGTTTCCTTTATAATGCCTTAATCACAAAAGCTATGCTTTTAGGATTGCTCTTAATTAAATACTCTTGTTTGGCTTCTTCCTGGCATGTGGGTTTCCCAACTCCAGCCAACACTGGCTAGCCAGGCTTCCCTGCAGACTGAAAAATCTTTAAGGTAGTCTATTTTACTATGTGCTTAACATTTTGTACACCAATGCATGTGTCAGCTGATTGATTTGAATCAAATAGAGATACCGAATGCGGTTGGACTTGATGACATTTAATGGTCCCTTCCACTCGAGATATTCTGTGATTCTTCTGTAAAGGAAAGTGAATAACAAGGATGACACTTAAAAGCTGGGATCCCAGCTCCTCTTAATGCTCTCTCACTGCTTGAGATACCAGCTTCTGAAAGATGTGGGTGAAAATTAAGACAACCTTTAACAGGAAATATTTTCCTAATTTGCAAGCCTTCACAGCCTTACAGGAGGGGAATGAAATGCAGCCTGTACTTGAGACAATCAGATGCTCATGGTGTCTTCCTTTGGCACAACTTCCTCTGTGCTGGCACAAACATCTGATGAACAAATGTCTCTATTCCCAGGGGGGAAATTTCCATCCTATCTCGTACAGCTCCACAGCTTTAACTGTGAAACAGGGGAGTAAAGATTGCTGAGTAGGGACGACCTTGCACATGGAGCTTTCTTGTTAACTCAGTTTACTTGTCTTGCTGCACCTTCATCAAAGAATAAGCTCTGAAACACGTGACTGAGCTCTGAAATGCGTTTTTATGAAGACCTCTATAGAGGAATAAAAACGATGGTTTTGAACAAATGTCTGGTCACTGGGGATTAACTGTTTATTGTAAGATGGATAGTCCTGTCTACTACTGCATTTGATCCCACTTCCTCTCCAGTTTAGAGGTTGTATGAAAATACTGCTTTAAGTCAGTCTTAGCAGGAGAAATAAAGTAGTAGTTTTGTCTTCTTGTCAATATATTGCTGATGAAAGAAGTATTTTCCTTTCATGATTGGGTGTGCATGCTGAAGCCTTGGTTGAAAGCCTTTTGTTCTTGCTTTAAGCGTGGCAAATGGAACAGAATACAGGGGGAAAAAGTAAATCTGATTGCAATGGAATTCTGTGTTTGTTATTGCTTTGATTTTAATTCTTCCCTCCTACAAATTTACCAAAATGGAAATGAAAACAGACTATTGTTTTCTAATGCGGACCATAAATCTGCAAGAAGTTTTTTTAAGTTTTAGATTTGGGGTAATGAATGCACACAGAAGCCTTTGGAGTCAGTTATTCCTGTGTGGCATCTCCTCTCTCCAATGAAAAATAACAATTAAAAAAAATAAAAATCTAGAATTCGGTGCTGCTTCTTCAGAGGCTTTTCCTTTAGCTCTGAATAGAGTACTAATTGCAGGGATTTGACAGCTCTCAGGCACTCATCACTTCTACTTGGTCTTACTTTAGATGTTTAATTTAGTTGCAAAATAATTATTCTTGAATTTGTTATTGTAATAATTGCCATTAACCAGGCAAAGTAGTTGTCCTTTGACATTACATCAGGGCAAAAATGATAGAAAGATAGATCTTGTCGGAAGACTTAGACATCTGGAGAACATCAGGGGGATGGGGATGGTGAGGAAAAAGAATACAAGAAATGAGATGTCATGACAGGCATCTTGGGGTGTTTGCAGTTGGGATTTATGTAACACGCTTATGCAATTTGGCTGTAATTCTTTTTAGAGGAAGAAGACATGGTGTCAGATATAAAAGAAATAATAGGGAGGATGTGGAAGATGAAGGTAGCGTGTGAAATGACAAGCTGCTGGGAACATTTTGGAAGCAGAACAAAGTCACGTGCTGAGAAGTATCAGTTGTGGCTGATGTGACAGCAGAACAAGAAGTATTTTTCCATAGGTAGGCTGTCCATTTCAGCTAGATGAATACATTATCTCCTTTAAGATTTGATGGTGTAGTGTCGTGGTTTCACCCGGCTGAGGGCCAAGATCCACGCAGCTGCCTGCTCCTTAAAGGAAAAGAGCAGGTTAAAGGGAAGAGGGGGAGGGGGGGGTGAGAAGTAAGGGAAGGGAAAAGGAAGAGAAAGGGGCAAATAACCCCAAAATCAAGAAATTAAGACGCCCGTGGGTTGGGATAAGGATAGTTTACTAAGATAACAGAAAGATACAATGTAACAATGCTAACAGGACTTCAAAGCAAAAATATATGAAGCTGTTGATACTCAATGCAGTTTCTCACCAAACCACACAACTCAGGCCGTGCCACCCAGAGCCGTCCCAGAACCCGACCGTCCCCCAAGAACCACGCGTCCCGGAGCCACCCCAGGCCTTCCTCCCGTCAGCCCCCGATATCCTGGGCAGGACGTAACTGGCGTGGAATACTCTTTTTGGTCAGCTCGGTCACCTGTCCTGGCTTCGCCCCTCCTTTCTCATGAAGAGCTGAGAAAGTCCTTGACTGTCTGACAGCAACTAGAAACATCAGGGTGTTATCAGCACTATTCCCATTTTACTCTCAAACACGGCGTTCATCCGCTGTTACAAAAGAAATTAACTCCATCCTGACCAAAACCAGGACATGTAGCAAGTGAAATGGGCTTTCTGAAGCAGTAAGTCAAAGAGTAGCTGTCTCCTCTCCACTGCTGGTCTGGTCCTGATACATTAACCTGATGGAAGACACAGAGCAGCAATGACCTTGCTCTGGGGGTGCAGCAGGAGCAGAGCTGCCCCAATGTGAGGGGGGTCCTGAGCTGGGAGCAGTGGTGTGGTCCTTCAGTGACTCCAATCTGATGCTCAGGAAACCTGGTCAGGGCAGGAAGGCCCAAGGCCAGGCACCAGCATCCACATGGCACTGCTTTGAGCAGGCCTGAGGGCTTGGCCAAGCCAAAATTGTGACTCTGGGCCCAAAAAGAGCAATAAGCTTTTGGGGGTGAGGGGGAGCCAGGATAAGGAGGAGGCAGGTCACAGAAGATAACGTTTCTCGGTGCTTCTGGTGTCTGACAGGATTGACCCTACCTTATGTTAGGAAGAGTAGAAAGGTGAAGCTTTTAGAGGGTAAATGTGTCCCGCAACTACTTAGTCTGTTGCCTTCCTTTTTTCTGAGGTTAACTCCACCTCCACTTTTCCCCTGATGCTGCCTAAATTGCAAATGATTTTGAGAAGCCAGCTCCAGGACATGGTTATGAATAAAAGATGTACAGAGAGAGTTTCTGTGCGAAAGACAGATGCTACTGTGCCAGACAACTGGACTTGAATGTAACCAAGTGACAGAGACCAGAGCTGTTGATCAGTGAGTCACTGGGCTGTTGAGCTCTCAGGAGTTCCTTACTTGTGTCTTTGCTAATCTTCAGCCTTCTCAGGCTGGATTGACTGTCATGGCCTTTGAGTCTGCTGGCACTCATGTTGTGATTTCATTTTGGGTGGGGGTTGACCCTGGCTGGAGGCCAGGTGCCACCAAAGTCACTCTATCACTCCCCTTTTCAGCTGGACAGGGAGAAAATACATATTGAGAGTCTTAGGAGTCAAGATAAGGACAGGGAGAGATCATTCCGCAATCAGCATCATGGGCAAAACAGACTCAACAGGGTCTAAAAAGACACACTGGACACAGACATATACACACGGAGTGAAACCAGAGTTGGATAATGAGAAGTAAAACTAGATAGCAAAACACCTCCCCTCACCCCTCTCCCCTTTGCAGAGTTAATTTTATTCATGATTTCTCCCCCATGGGGTGGCATAGGGGGTAGGGGTGTGGAATGTGGTCACTTCTGTGAGATGTAGTCATAGAATCATAGAATGTCTCTCAGTCTCTCAGGCCCGGACTGCTCCATCCTGATCCTCCACAGAGCCACAAGTCCCCCCAGCACACCTGCTCTTGTGTGGGTCTCTCTCCCTCTCTATCCACGGGCTGCAGATCCTGCCAGGGGCTTGCTCCAAACTGGGCCACAGCGTCTTCCATATGTCTCCACCAACTCCAGCATGGGGCCTCTGCACAGGCTGCAGGTGGGGTCTCTGCTTCCCATCCTCTTCCATGGGCTGTGAGGGAACATCAGCTCCACCATGCTCTTCTGCATGGACTGCAGAGGCATCTTTCTCTCTGGCACCTAGGGTACCTCCTCCCCGCCTTCCCTGGCCTTGGTGCCTGCACAGCTCCTTGCATCTTCTCACTCCCCTCTCTGGTGGCAAAGAGTGGCTGCTTGTGGGGCTTTTTTTTTTCTCCTAAATGTGATTCCCAGAGGCGCTGTGACCATCACTGATGGGCTCGGCCTTGGTGGGTCCAGCCTTGAGCTGGATGGTGTTTGCTCTCTGGGACCTGCAAGAAGTTTCTAGCTGCTCCTTGCAGAAGCCACCCCTGTCCCCACCCCACCCCCTGCTTCTCCACCAGAACCCACCACGCAAACTCACGACACATTTCAAACAAGATCGTGATCGTTTTCCCCTCCTGCCATTCTTGCCTATCGCGTGTGATCCGTAAGGGCCCGTTACATACACTGTCTTCGCTGGCTCTTACGCCGCAATCAGCGGTCGCAGACCGAAGGAGCCAGTTCAGCCTTTCCCCGTCCGGGAGGGGGGTCCCGGCGCGGAGCGGGGCTGTGGCTGCCGGAGCCCGGGGAAGGTGGCGCAGCACCTCGGACAGCGCCTGGCCGCGCCATCGCCCCGCAGCCCCGGTGTCCCGGCTCCGGCCTCCAGACGGCGCGGCCAAACTCGTGGAGCCAGTGGATAATCCCTGGTCTGGCCGGTGAGCTGCTCAAAGTAATTTCTGCCTCTTAATTAGGATGGAGAAGCGTCTTTCCTTCACTTTTCAGCAGAATGGGAAAAGTATCTAATTTTACTTCTTCCTGAGAGCAGAATTGAGATTCCGATCTTTAAAACAAGAGCTGGTGTCTCATTTGCAGAAATTAAAACCTTCCAAAGTCACTCTGTGAGGGGTAAAAACTCAACTGTGCCTATCCCAATCTGTCAGAGCGTGCAGGAACAGTGTATAGTGGATGTGGGTACGATTGGAAAACATCGGTGTCAATGGTTCTGATGTAAAAAAGATGCAGCACCTTGATAAAACATGGTAATGCATCGCTCCTTGATGTTCTGGAACAGACTTAGGTGTTTTTTCTTCCACCTCAGCTTATGCTGCCAATTTGCTGTTGGACATGTGTCATCTGGTTCTACATAACTTCCTCCTTTGCTTTTACCTCACTCTACTACATGTCAAGCATCCTCTGATGAAATGGGGTACTTACTGAAACAAAAATCTGATCAGAAGTGTATCTCATTAAAGAATAGGGCTTTATGCTATGGGAGAAAGTTTGTAGCAGATCAAAGCAATAGCCTGTGTAATTGTCAAGTCAATCAAGCCATGAAGCAGAGAGCAAAGGCTTTGATTTCTACTGATCCTATTCTGAAGTACACAATGGGCTGTCATTGCCTCAGTTGCTTGGGCCCCTATCTTTCAAAACACTTGAGCTGCCTTTCTGATGGTCACTCATGCACTTAGAAATCAACTTTGCAATAAGAGCATTAATATATATATATACACTGAAATCACACCCATCAAACCATTATTCAGATAAAGAAGCAAGCTTTTAAAGGAAGAAAAATTTTTCTCCTGGACATATGAAGAGAGACACCTTGTGCATATTTCTAGGCTTTCATATTTAATCATTAATAGAGGTTCATTGGGTTTTTTTTTCTTTTCATTATATTTTTCCCCCATGGAGACAGTCAATTTTACCAGGTAATTTCTCTAGGTTATCAGAGACATGTTTAAATTGAGGGCAGTTTTTGAAAGAAATCCAGATATAAGATGTGCTGCTAGTACATGATCTCTGATATTTATAGAAACAGTTCACAGGGTCTATCTTCACCTTTAGAGTGAATTCTGACACTCCATTTATTTATTTATTTATCCATTTATCTATCTATCCATCCATCTATTTATTTATTTATTTATTTAAATTGTTATGAAAGGAAAAGATAAGTTGGTCAGTGATCCAAAACTAGCTCAAGTCAGAAGAAAAAGACAGTTGCTACTGCTTGAGTCCTGTGATCTGTTTTAGCCCTAGCTAAGTTTTTAAAGAGTGATGTGAAACGTCTTTGTCATGTTTGAGGATAGCAAATCTGCTTCTCGGCAATCTCAGAGCAGACAGAAACTTTTTAGTGACTAGTGAACTGTCACATTGGTGAAAGCTTATTGCCCCAGATTTGGAAAGGGGTAGTGCTACACGTTACAGTCATTCTCTGAGAAGTTGAGAGGTTTCACTGTCAGTCTACTAAACAATCTGAGAGAAAAAGGTTACTTTCTCCTACTGCTTTTTCAAGGGATGAGGAGGAAGTTACTGCTGTTCAAATGAGCTTTGAAAGACACAGATTTCCATTATTTAGACAGGAATCACCGGACTAAGGCAAACAGCCTCCAACAGGGATCCCATGTGGATATGATTTTGCCCATTACATAAAACCACAGAGGAAGGCTGAGGTGGGATGGAAGGGTCTTTTGGAGACCACCTACTCCATTACCCTGCTCACTCAAGGTCAGCTAGGGTGGGTTGTCCACTACCGGCTCCAAGTATAGTGACTCCACAAGCTTCTCTGGGCAGTGCACTCCAGTGTTTGACCACCCTCACAGGGAAGCAATTTCATTCTGCTCAAGTGTAATATCCTGTATTTCAGTTTCCAATCATTGCCTCTTGGTGGCAAATCTTGACAAACTTCTTACATACCCTGGTGCAACTGCTGAGGCTAATTTGTTTATTTCTTAGATCCTATTTCTTTAAAAAAATAAGACTTCCACTCCTAAGCTTTTGACTGGTTGCTGGGCTTGCTGATTCCACTTGTTTGAAGCTGCAGTCTTGCACATATAATTTTTTCTTTTATTTTGCTGGAAATTTCTTGCATTGTGAGGTAAAGTGCATAGGGTAACAGAAGCTGTGAAACATACTTTCTCTGTGTACAAGAAGCAGAACTTGAAGGCCTGGGGTCTGCAAATGAGTTGGTAGTCCATAGGAAACAGCTGTCTTGGTTAAACTCATTAAAGCTGCTTCTTTACCACTGTGTGGCTACTTGGCCCATGTTTTTAATTTTTTTTTCTTTTTAGTGTTTATCCCTCTGTGTTCCCTGTGGTTTGACCTTTGCATATGACCATTCAAGTTTTTTCTTCAGCCTAGAGGAGATTTTTATTCTCACTAGCACTGCAGGGTGCACTTTGAGATTTTCTATATGTCACCAAATGTTTTTTGAGAAGACTTTTAACAGCGAGTGGATCACCTTGAAGACTGAGCATTCCAGGGAGCTTACTCTCATGTAAAAACAAAAATCCCTTTTAAAAAATTTGTGGAAAATCCTACTTATGCTCTTGAGACCTTTAGGAATCTTGTCCTCTCTTTGAATGGGGTAAAAAAAAAAAAAGAAAGATAGTTTAGATAGCTTGCTTAGAATTTTAGATTTCATCAGAGTGATTCTGTAATGTGCTAAGTATTTCTAGAAAGGCAGGAACAGGTTCAGCCTGTATGCTAGGAATTACTTCATTTGTAATGAATGTAAAAGTATATCTTGATTTTAAAAAAAAAAAAGTAATTATCCTTGTAGAAGCCAGAAGGTTTGCTGCCTTGGCTTTGCATCCCTTGAAATCCTAATTACAGATTTGATCCACCACTCTGTGTGAATTTTTAAAAAATAGTAATCAGTTAGATTGGAAGCAGATTTGTGTTATATAGAAATGCTGTTTCTTTTTGCAGGGAAAAAAAAACAACACATAACCTTCTTTTTGTGTTTTAACTAATACTCCCCCATCTGTGCTTTGCTTACATGCTGCCTTTGTGGGAAAACTGAAGTCACAATCTGAACGCCTAGCAACAGAAGCAACGAGCTTGATATTTATATTAGAACTGCAACACATGGACATCTGTTCCCTCTACACTTTAAAAGATATTGTCTCCAAAGACTAATATTTGACTTTTTCAACTGTGAGCTGTTGCTGTTAGAGGTTGGTGGAAGCCTGGGAAAGGACTTCACTGTCACCCATGGGGTGGCTCCTGCCCGGCAGATGCCCCAGGGTGGGTGGACAGGCAGAGCTGTCTCCATCCAGCCCTGGGGCTGGCTGAGGCAGCACAGTGTTGGCCTCCTGCTCAGTACTGAGGTAGAGCTGAGGCCTCTGTCAAGTTTGCTGCTGATTTGCTGAGAGATCTCAAGGTAATACTTTCCTTCTGCCGCTGTTTCCTTACACGGAAAATGAGAGTATTGAAACCAATCTAATGTAATCAAATATTTTGAGCACTACTGAAGGAAATGTGCTGATGGCATAGCTGTTCATTGGTAAGATGTGCACACATAGAAGAGGACCAAAGTAACTTCAGTAGCACAGAACAGTAGTGGCAGGGAGGGTGCATTAAAGCAAAGACTAGTATTCACCCTTAATACATGTGTCTAATCCAGACATAGGTTTGTTCTAGGGTGAGATTTTTGTGGGAGTCAATCTTCTGTTGAAAAGCAGTTTTGCATGAGCAGGTGGGTGGTGTGTGCTTGGCCTTTCCCTTTGGGAGCTTGGTGTCTGGTCACAAAACATCACTGCCCTGTGTTAAAGGTCTTCCTAGGAGTTACGTTTCCCTGGTGCTGGGTTCAACCCCTAAACACACTCATTCATATGGGAGTTGAATTACAGAGTTGCAGGTGTGGATGTTGCACTATCTCCTGTTCTCTTTCCTAAAAATATTGAACATTGAACTGTTATGATAAAAGTGTTCCACAGCTGATGCCAGAATGAGATGGGAACAGCTTGTGGCTACCATTGAAATTCTGTTGCCTGCCCTTAGAGAAAACACAGCAGAGAGGGGCATGTTCTCTGCTGAAGAGGTGTTGGATAGTTTTTGTACCTACTTCACTCATCATTAGGCAGGAATAACAGGCTTAATTATCCAGATGCAAAACAAAAGCAGTGAGAGGAGGCCCTGTGTATGTACCATTGATAAAGTGCAAAAGCCAGGCCACATCCAAACAGGGAGCTGTTACTGCTCTGCCACAGGCTGCAGATCGATTATTTATTTATTTATGGCTCCTGGACCCTTTTTTGCGGCATTTCTGCTTACGTAAGGACATTTTTCAAGAGGTAGGTTGAATGCTAAGAGGGGAAGATGGGAATCAAGTTCCACCTCATTTTTTCCCCACAATTATTTTATTTTGTTCTCAAATACCATTTAAGACAATGCTAAGGATGGAGATGCCAGAATATGTGTCTAGCAGAGGCTAGCTTCCAATGCCTGTATGCCTGCTTTTGTACCTGCAGCACTGTTACATTTCCACCACTGCCTACCCAAAAATGGGAAGCAGTCAGTCTTGAATGTTAATGCACTAAGCATGGGGGTGAGGGGAGACTGAATTATTTCTATGCACTGAGAGGAAGGAAAGTTCAGCTGTTCTTGTCTTGCAAAGCTTGCTTGCAACACAAAAGCAGCAATACAAGCAGCAATAGAAAAGAAAAATGCTGCATGAAGAGTGAATCAAGGTAATTCACAGTGGCTATGATTCAATGATAACCTCGACCTGAAATGTTTGGGAGCTGACTCATCACTCTTAAATCACTGGACAAACAAACACAAAAAAACCCAGTAAGAGTTCCACTATGTTCTGTGAAAAGTTCTTGAATGCTTTGGTGTGCGGCTTTTCACCTTGGAAATGCTGCTTCTCCTTCCCTGTACATACCTATGCCAGCTGGTAATAACTGCCTGAGCTGGAGATGTGCCACAGTCTGTCACCTCGCAGTCCTTCATCCAGCTCAGAGGTTATTGATCCCTTACCAAGTGTCCTGGAAATTAGAGGAGACAATGCAACGAAGTGCTGGGGTAGCAGAAGGGACTCGGGGAAGGAGGCGGCAGCGCCCAGGCTCCCTTGTCACAGGGGGACCTCAATTCATATCCTCTGTGGCATGCAGCAAATGCTGTTTCCCACTAAGACATCTATAACCTGAGTGGAGAGGGGCAAAAGGGCGTAGGGCATCATTCTTTGGTGAATTAGGCTCACGGCATTTTAGTTGCATTGTATGGGATAAAATCATCAGTACGCAAACAGAGCAAGTTTATTTCAGCCTAAACAGTGCTAGCTTGTTTGTATTCATCTATTGTATTTTTTAAGACAAAACAACAATCATTCTAATTAGGCAAAAAAATAATATCTCTCTTTTTGAAGTTAGCAACCAAGCTGAGAAGTCAATTATTTATGTAGCCATGTTTCATACCATTGCTGCTGGTGGTGCCAAGCTGTTCAATTTCATTAGCACAGAGTGTAATCTTAGCCGTGCTAGTTTTGAGTTTGCTGATTTTTTAAGCCTCTTCTGTAATTGGCAAAAGTGTAAGGAAAAAGCCTATGAAGCTTGCAATAGATTTAATTGGTTGCAGGCAGCTGAACAGATCTCTGCCTGTAACAGGTAAAGCTTGTGATAGTAATTGAATTGAAAAGGGTGAGTGGGAACCGTAGATTCACTAGTTCAGCAGCTGAACAGTTTAATGAAACAGTTAATCTAGAACTCTGTCCACAAAGGCTCTATTATAGCAGATCTGCATGCACCGATGGCCTTGGTGAAATTAATTTTGTTGCTTTGTTGGATTGCGTATCTGATGAACAAAAGAAATTGAACTGATACAATTCTCTTGGGCTTCTCCAAGACATTTGGCCATAAAATCCACATAACATCTGTTTTTCATCTTTGAACAACAATTCCAAAACAAAAATAGCCTACTTAGATTATATAAGGTATTACCAGAAAACGGATAATTCAGAATTAGTCTGCTTACTGGCATACCTCAACGTGTTTGTCAATGGGAGGACATTTATGAGTTCTTAGCAACAGATGTTTTCCTGATTCAGCAGTGCTGAATATTTCTGGCATTTTACCAGTGATTTGGAATCTGAGGCAATATGTAACTTGCAAATAACAGACTGAGTAGCAAACATCACAGTTGAGGTTACTGAGGGACTAATCAAGATTGTCTAATTGTATGTCTGTATTTTGGTGATGTACCTCTTGGTTTAGCTAAAAGCAAGGTGATATATGTGAGTGGGAACTAAGAGCAAGGGCCTGTTTAACAGCTGATACTCTGCCTTGGAAAGCAGCAGGCTAGAAGACAGAGGAAGCTTGGGGAATGCTGCCCTAGCTGGAGCTTTCAGGGAATGCCTGAGGCAACTAGAGGCCAGCAGGATTTATAAAAAGAAAAAAAGAGAAACATCAAGGAAGACGGTTCCACCTTCCAAACCACATGAAGAGTTGTTACCCAGCTATCTATCCAGCCTGTGGTTCAGTGTTTCAGTTGTACTGGACAGCCCAACTGTGCTCTAGATATTAGGGTGGCATGAAAAGCTTGACAGTAAGACTTGAAAAATCACTCAGTGCCATCACTGGAAGAAGGTGAAAGGTCTGATGTCAGAGTGCAACAAAATCCAGTAGCTGGAGGTCTGTTGCAGAATGGGCTTGAGAAGCAAGGCCATGAGCCTATGGAGCAGTTGTTCAAGCAGTTGCCTGTGTAGTCTGGTAAGATTAGGCCCCACGCCGTCTTGGTGAGAACCAAAGGGTCAACAACTGGTCAGCATATTCTTGTGTATCATGCAGCAAGGCCACAAGATGTGGGAGTAGGAGGTGTGATAAGGATTCAGTGGTCCTGGGACTGAGAAAGAGACAGGGTGCAAGATGGGTGGAGTATGTAAATGTAACATTTAGTTAAGAGCCAATTAAAATACAATAAGTATAACACATGGTAGGAATAGTATAAAAGGAAGTGTATGCTTGCAATAAAGTTGAAGTGCAATATCAATCACATTGATTGGCAGCATTCTTCCCTCTCATTGCAGCAAAGGTCCCTTTACTTCATGGCTCCATGTGTACTGGGCATTTCTGCATTGTCCTTTGGGATGCTATTACCTAGTGAATCACTTTGTTAAGGTAAGGGTCAGGAATCCAAGGCTCAGGGTTTCAAATACTTACCTTTGGGAGATAATTCCCCAGTGCATAGGCTGTGGCTGGAGATGGGATGCTGTAGGGAAAATAGTGGCTTCAAATGGCAGAGCATCCCTTTCCTTTGGCTCCACAGCTGTATGTCTATATCGGACCAAGACACTAGGGATATGAAGAGATTTCCTGCTAGCATGCCCTGACAGTAAAATTTGGGGCTATTGATTTCCTCTGTAGCATGGTATGTATCCTGTGTTGGGATCACGTGGGTGGTTTTGGTCTACTCAGCTTTCTGCCATCGCTGGCTCTGTGCCTGCATTTGCTTCCAACCTCCAACTATTCATTCTTAAGGACTCACTGAAGATTTTGGTCCCCTCTTACCCTCCTCACATGGAAAAATGTTCTGGAAAGCTTACATATGTTTTCTCATCAAAGTGTTATTTTACAGGTATCTGTTGGGGGATGTAAAGAGTAGATAAGGGTTACATATTTCATTTCTATGCAACCTTTTGGAATATTTTGGCATTGTTCTTCCAGTACTTGCTAGGTCTACAAATAACGTGGCTGTTTTGTAGGAAGAACTCCTTACATATGTCACTTGTGACATCCAAGATCTGAACTCTGCTCTCTTCTTCTCCAAAGCTCTTGCAAATGCCTTAGCTGAAGGAAAATTCTTAGATTTCTGCAAGTAGCAGACTCTGTAGGCAGCCTAGAGAAGGAAGTCAAAGATGATGCAGCTTGTTTTAAAAAGGTGCGATAGATTTGGGGGCTTTTCATTGCTGTCTTCATTGCCTCCTTCCCTTGCAGTCATCAGAAACATATGCTTCATGAAACATGTGGATGACCAATGGTTGAAAGGAGACCAGGCAAATCTAAGAATGTTCCTTTTGAGAAGCAGATTCCTAGCCGCTAGAACACTTACTTGAACTGCAAACCTTTCTACTTCTTTATTTCAGCAGCTGGTGTAGTTAGGTTTTTTAAGTAAATTGCTTGCTAATTTTCTACAGTACAGTTGTGACTTGCTTAATAGAAAATATTTTTTGGAGGGACGTAACCTCTCTGAAGCCAGTGACTGCAGCTTAGGACCAGTCTGTTGCTGTGATGCAT
The DNA here is from genome assembly GCF_964237585.1 of Gallinula chloropus. Lineage (NCBI taxonomy): Eukaryota > Metazoa > Chordata > Aves > Gruiformes > Rallidae > Gallinula > Gallinula chloropus. The sequence goes on from NC_140085.1 coordinate 96,478,582, forward strand.
AAAATACATCCTAGTCCATTAAGATCAAATTAATTGGGCACTTGCTCATGGGGGCAGAGTCTGCAGCCAAAAGTATTTATACTGATTAACTGCTTTTTTAGAACCCTCTGCTTGAATTGCTAACCTTCAAATAAGTTACCCCTTGGGAGATCATTGATGACACAGCCACTTGTCACAAAATTCAGCCGCTTGATCTTTATTGAACTTGATGAGCAAACATTTAAATGATAATTGAGACACTAATTAAATGCTGTGTCTGGACTCCTGGTTCAGGATTGAAAGGAAAGACTGAATTATTTAATGGCAATTTGGGGAATTACAGGTCCAGATCTTCAACAGACTTGTAAGAAAGAGGGGTTTGTTCTGATGTTTGAACTCTACTGATGCTGATGCCTACTCCTCTGAATATATCAGTTGATTTCCTGACTTCAGAAGGGCATTGCTAGGATCCTGCTCTCCAGGGTCTCCTAGTGAGTGTCAGGACGCTATGTTTTCTCTGGTGAGCAAAATGGAAGCGTGGGACCTTGGTTTTGTTCTGTGCTTCCTTGTTGATCTTGTCACGCAATCCTGACACTATTAATTCATGTCTGTATTTGGAAATTCACCTGTCTGAAAAGCATGGTCTAGCTCCTGACTACAAACAAGTTGTTTAATTTTATGTTTCAAATTCTTCCCTATTTCCTTCATTTCCATTCCTTATAAAGTAGTCTCTTCTTCCTGCATTTCCCACCCTGCCCTTTATCATGGTTCATCTACATCGCCCCATCTCTGCTCTTTTTCCCTGCAGGCATACTGATGGCATCTGTTAAGGTAGTTAGGGTACTAGACCTTATCAAAATGTCTCAAGCTATTTGGCTAGTCACATATAACTCTATTCTCAAATGACAGTAGATGACTATTCCTCCCAATTTAGTCACGTATCATTGCTATCCTGTCCAGGAACAAGAGGAGTGAGAATCATGCTTGGCACTTCCATGGGGATCTTGGAGGCAGGCAAAAATTTTGTCGTTGCCAGTGATTTGTGCCCTGTGCAGAACAGATTTGTTCAACGGGGCCTACACAATACTTATGAGGTTGGTACAGTGCCAGTTTTGCTTTCTCCCTTCCTATCCTTTCAGTACTGACAGCGTGCAGCAGATCAATTTCCTTCGCTGGGGGGAGCCAGGAACTGCTATGGGAGCAGATGCTAAGGAAGCAGATGGGGCAAGAGTTGATTTGGAGCAATGACAGCTCCGTAACCTTTCAGCGCCAGCCTGAGACTGCAATTTTCCCTGTCTTTCCTCGCGGAAGGCGAGCCCAGGCAGAGGTGAAACGCAGGCTTAGCGCTGTGCTCAAGCAGTGGTAGCTGGCAGCTGGGCTTCTCGGGTGCAGCGCGCTGGCCCTTGAAAGGCATTTCCTGGTGGAGCGAGGCTTTTCCTGCCTTGTGTTATATATAGCAGCCTTTATCACAGCGAGTACCACAGGCTCTTTAAAGAGTTCAGCCTGGCAGGGCTTACCAGCCCAGCAGTGAGGTGAACTCTTGTTTTACACATGCTGAAACAGAGACTGTGAAAACTGAACGGAAGTTGCTTCTCCAGGAAGGGGTATCGACTCCTACGCTGTTTTGAAAACTTGAGTGAAAGGTGTGTGTCCCAGGCCACACAGAATGTCGGGGGCAGAGACAAGTGTGAAGTGGAGATACACAGCCTCCCAGCTATGCTGTGAAGTGGAACATAACTGGACCCTCCTCCGTTTTCACAGAGGAGAAGGCAGTCAGGGGTTTTGTTCCTCTTTGTCTTTTGTTAGGGGGAAGGGGAATGTTTTGGGGTTTGTGTTTACACATTTTGGGTAGGGGAAAAAAGCAGAGAACAATAACCTGTTTCTCCACTGTGCTTAATCTGGATGGTTCACAGTATAGTGGAGAACTTCAAAAGTCTAACCTGTCTGACAAAAAAATCCAATCTCACATAGATTTTTAGATGCTCCCCTGGAACATCTATTGCCACAAATTGCAAATGTATACTGTATGTGGTACAGAGGAGTCATGAAACTGGCCTAAGAAAGAAATTCTTCAGTGACCGATACATATCTACTTTTTTAGCTGTGTAAAATCCCATTTAAATGTACCGATTTACAAATGGGGTTTTAAAATGCTTAGTAAGTCTACAGCGAGTTCCTTCTTTCAAAGCACGTATCCCAAAATTCCTTGGGTGGTTTCTTCAGGATACTTCACAGAAATTTAGTTACAGCAAACTACAGGATTAAGGTTGACAAAGAGCTTTTTGCATCACATACTTATTGTGAAGATTGAGAGTTCCCCTGCCTTTTATTTTAAAATGTATGGCAGACCTGGCCAAGTGCACATCAAAGTAATTTGTATTTTTTTCAACCGGAGCTTTACCTTGAACTGTATTTTAGGTAATAGAATTTCCTCTTCTGAATCTGAATGACTGTTAACACTGAATCTGACTCAAGAACTGCCTTCCTATGTGTGATTTATTTAGCAGGGAACCAATGATAACATATTAGCACATACCTGAAGATGTTTGGTCCCACTGTGATGAGAAGGCTTCAGAAAAATGACACAGATGCGAAGGGACTGGAAATAAAATGAAACGTAATTGTACGTTTAGTGCACTTGTTCACAGAGCTCCCAGAGATTTTCTTTATTAAGTGACTGTCACTTGAGAAGTAGCAGAGAGGAAAAAATAGACAACTTGGTACAGCAGATCTTGGTTTGCTCTATCACTCTTCAGTGTAAGATTTTACCTTGTGTCGCAGAACAACATGAATGGTGTTGGGAAGCTGACAGCTTCCTATTGCTGTTTTTACATGTGCTTGTCTCTCCCCTTTCCCTCCTTTTTTAAAAGCCAAAATTAAACTAAACAAAAACTCAATTGGGTACTTGGCTGAAATGATTTCCTGTATAAATATTTAGACCTAAAGCAGAGACCTTTTCTAGGGTGCCCTGTTGGGCAGCTTGGAATAAAAATGCTCTCCAGCTGATGGCTTGTGCAGCTCGTACCCGCAGTCTGTATCAAACTTCAGGTTTTTCATGGTGCTAAGTGGAAGATGAATGCCAAACGTGCCTGGCATGTGTTACCAGCACATTAAACTGAACTTGAGAAGCATGATTAAAGAAATCTCACCATAGGAAGTTGTGCTGTCGGATGGGTCACTGGGTGGGGTTCCTGCTTTTGTCTGTGGTGGACAGAGGCCAGGCTCTGTGTGGCCACAACAGAGCTTTGCACTGGTTGAGGTCCCTACTGTGACACTTGTCACCAGCCAAATCAAAAGCAGTTTCCAAGATGGAAGAGCAGTTTGGAGAATTATTACGATATTATTACAGCACAGTCACACGTTGTGCACTGTTGATTTACTGCTTTTAAAAAAAAAATCTTAATCTATTGCTTGAAGAGAAGACGTATAGCAGCTGATGAAGCTGATCTGTCTCATTCTGAGAAGCCCAATTGCACCCAAAAAAAATTATGGAGGGGCTGAAGGGTGGGTCAGCATTTGGTTGTTTGTAAAGAAACGTCACAACGTGTTAATATGTTTTCTTACATCATGAGTGCTAGGAAGATGTAAACCAGCTGAAAGGTTAGAGGCAACCCTTACAGAGGAAATGCTGGGTATTCGAAGAGGGGAGGAAAGAAACACCAAGGTCCAGATCACCTTTGGCTGCTGCAACCATCTGAAACCACCTGAAACCACTCTCCCTTGCTCAAACTGCTTTTAAGCAGGTAACTAAAATTCCAGTGCTTCTTTTATATAGATCCTTTTGATTTCAGAAAAGTGAATTGCTGACTGAAAGTTCACCCCAGGAGTGTGTTCTTCCAGGGTTGCTTCGCTCCTGCGAGAAGACACTTGGTGAGCAGCTCAACGTGCTGCCAAGCTGTCAGCCAGGCATTTACTCCTACAAGTGCCACCTGCTCTGCTGCAACCTTTGTCTCGCTCAAGTCACCAGCGGCCTTCTGCTTGATCTGCAGGGTAGCTCCCTCATGTCAAGCTTGGCGTCTCTCTCTTACAGGAGTGATGTTTTGCTGAGCCCTCGGTTGGACTAGGTGGCGTTTGGCAGTGTCAGGAAAGTGAACACATTCAGGTGGGCAGAGGACACGTGCATGTTCGATGCCCCACGGCATTGTTTTGTACCCTGTGCGTGCCTCAGGGCTCTCGCTCTGAGCCCTCACGAGGTAAGCAACTAGAGCCACTGCCACAGGTAGGCTTTAGTGAGGAAACACGTCATAGCCAAGTCACAGGCTGAGCTGAGGTAACATGGGGGGTGGCAGCTATTACGTGCCAGGTCTTTTTATAAAAAAAAAAACAAACCCAAAACCAAAACCCACATTCTGAGACTTACAAGGTATGGTGTCATGCTAGTTGCTGGAATTAAGGCCACTGATTGCCAGTCAGTGAAGGTCACTTTGCGCCTTTCTCTTTAAGGCAAGTTGCTGCTGTTTATATTAACGAGGGAACAGCATCTCTGGCTAACTCCTGGCATGTTAACCCATGTCTCTCCTGGGGGCCAGGTCTCCGATGGGCTCCCCTGGGACTTGTGTGCAAGTTGGAGAGTAGTATATCATGTCGATGTCAAGCCTGATCAGCGCTTCCTTGTCGGGATGTGTTAGGGCAGCTGTCTGCAATTTGTGTGACAGTGTGCGCCTCTGCCAATAAACCACTTTTGCTCTCCATTGTGCTGTGTCTGCAGCGCTCCTGGGAAAGCTGCCAGCGAGAGCAAGAGAGCAACCGCGTGCACCAAGGTGGCTGGGTGGCACCTCTTGTAATCTGTGTTCTGCGCGGTGTTATCGATTGGCTTTGTGGATGGATCCCAGGGGGGGCGAAGGGGAACATCACGTACCACAGCGTGACGTTTTAATCAGAGACAGGTTTGACTATTGGGAGCAGCTGGGGTAATGTCTACTTAAAAAAAAAAAAAGAAAATTGCACTTAAAAGCACCCCATATGTTGCTTATTGCTTAGGAGCTATATGTAGTTAAATGTAAGATACAAATGGGTAGCTTGTGACAGGACTGAGAGCACTTTGAAGGAAAGCTCTAGTACGTGCGAATCGGTGATACGTGCTAGGCCCAGAAATAAGCTTTTTCGCATGCGTCCGTGCACGCACACCGTGGCCCAGCGGTGAAGCCTGCTCAGTTCAGCACCATTCCTGCCTGTCGCCTGCAAAATCGCTTGGGTCCCAGGATGAAAAGGTGTTGTTGTGGTTTCACCCTGGCTGAGAGCTGAGATCCATTCAGCTGCCTGCTCCTTAAAGGAAAAGAGCAGGGAAAAGGGAAGGAGGGGGGGAAAGGTAAGGGAAGGGAAAAGGAAGGGGCAAATAACCCCAAAACCAAGAAATAAGAGGCCCGTGGGTTGGGATAAGGATAGTTTACTAAGATAACAGAAAGATACAATATAACAATGCTAACAGGACTTTAGAGCAAAAATATATGAAGCTGTTGATACACAATGCAGTTTCTCACCAAACCCACAACTCAGGCCGTGCCACCCAGAGCCATCCCAGAACCCAACCGTCCCCCAAGAGCCGCGCGTCCCGCAGCCACCCCTGTTCTTCCTCCCGTCAGCCCCCCGATATCCTGGGCAGGACGTAACTGGTGTGGAATACTCTCTTTGGTCAGTTGGGACACCTGTCCTGGCTTCGCCCCTCCTTTTCTCATGAAGAGCTGAGAAAGTCCTTGACTGTCTGACAGCAACTAGCAACATCAGGGTGTTATCAGCACTGCTTTCATTTTAACTCCCAAACACGGCATTCCATCCACTGTTACAAATGAAGTTAACTCCATCCTGACCAAAACCAGGACAGGTGTTCATGCTGCAAGAGGTGGGGCTGGCAAGGGACAAGGGAGATTTAAAAGGAGAAGGTGGCTGGAGGGTTTGGGGTATTTTTTCTTCCCTGTGTTTGCAACAATAGGGAGTTGTGACAAAGATGAAGGTCTCGTGGAGTTGGTGGGGCCAGCTCACCCCACCGATGTCTCAAGCAAGGGTTGAAAAAACAGCCACCCCAGAAACACTGGGGGAAGGGTATCCTCCTTACCCTGTAACATGCTCTGTAACAGAGGACTTCAGCCTTCATGTGGTGAAATCTCAGGGTCCCCAAAGAGCTCAGTTAACCTTGAAATTCTGTGTAGCATGTTACTTTCTACCCGCAAAGGAGAAAGCACCGCTTGTTCACAGGCATGAATGATGCCGAGTCGGGTCCAGAGGTAGACTTGAAAGGACGTTCATCTGCTGTTTGTGGGAATTTAACTGAGCAGCAGCTTCTGAAATGCCAAAACAGAGAGAATCGCAAAATTATTCCCAAAGTGCTGCCTGCCTTCTAATTGCTGGCCATCTCCTTTCGGGGAGAGTTAAGAGCGGTGGTTCACACAAGCACAAGTGCTTGCAGACTTCTCTTCTGGGGAATACGGTCGTCTTTCTTCTCTTGCTTTCAGATGCTTGAAATGAGGCAAGAAACGTTTCAAAGTTGAGAGAGAGGAAAGCCAGTCGATGTTACCTTGGTATCTGATGATCAAAGGTATGCCCCTCCTCTGCTGTGTCCTGAGAAGGGCGGCAGCTGTTTCCTGCTTAGTTCAAAGCTGGAGATGCCCCTTCACTCCCGGCTGGCCACGCAGAGTGGGAATGCCTGCCTGCCTTCAGAGAGCCAGCAATTTCGTTTTCCCAATAGAAACAGGGCAGCTTAACCAGTTATCCTCTGCCAATAAAAAGAAACAAGGACATGAGTCTCATTATTCCCTGGGCAGTGGCATGGCTGACGTATTTTCATGTGAAGAGGCGAAGAACCACGATGGGCTACAGGTATTAAGTAGCAGTAATTTATGAAATTGGTGGCCAGCTTTAACATTCAGCTTCCTTTCATCAGTGTAAAAGTCCATGATTTTGTTCTGAATACTATACTTTATGTGCAGAAAATAATAGAAGCTAAGAGAAAAAGACTGTTTGTTCTTTACATCCAGTTACTGTTTTACCCTGTGCATTTTAACACTCAAAACGTACAGGCTGCCAGCTGGCATTTCCATCATGTTGGAGTGCCTGTATTCCTCTCATGTCTCTAATGAGGCACAAAGTACAGACAACATAAATGACAGGAAAAAGGCTACTTTTTTTTTTAATGACCAAAATCATATATATTTTAAAGCTCTAGCCTAAGGTTATAGCACAACAAAGCAGCAAAGTCTCTTTTATCTGCAGTTTACTTGAAAACTAGGACCAAATTTCTGTCTCCCCAGGTGACAGAAAACAGCAGAGCATCTTTCCAGTACAAAAGCAAAGACCCAGTCATGCACCATCCAGCACGGCAGAGACGGTGTGAGTTATTTTGCAAGAATCCAGCGATATCTTTCTTTGTGGGAGTAAAACAGATGAGGGCCAAGTCAGAGTGCCAGTGAGACAAAAGGAAATGAAGGAAAAATTAAAATGAGGCATTACTGTGGAGCTGTTAGAAGAGGGTGTTACAATATCTGATGTTAGGGTCCCCAACAGGGACACAAATAACATTTTCCCCCCATCTCCCTAGACAAAGGGTTGCACTGACTTTGCCATCAGACATTATGAACAACATCAGTTCTTCTGAGTTCTTAATATACATCACACTTTGTGTAAGAATTTTTGTCGGAACTCGGGGGCAATTTTCTGAGATGAGAATTATTTTTTGCCACCTGCAAATTGCACTTTTGTGAGGAGCTATGCTGAGGAAAAGATAGGTGAGATGTTGGTGGGGTGAGGTGACGTGACAAGGCTCGATGGCTGACAAATGAGATTTCTGACAGAGAGGTGTAGAGAAAAAACGAAAAGAACAAAGTTCAATTCCCGGCGATTCTAACAGACCGGTGAAATTGCAGGCTGTCATCAGGAAAATCCTGTTTCTCAGATACAAATGGACAGGGAACACTGACATGAAAATGCCACTGAGAGTCAGTCTCTGAATTACTTTGTTAGGTGTAAATAGGCTTTACCTGGGTCTCGGCAAAGGGCTGGGAGTAGGGATTTTAGCAAGCTTCCTGCTACTTCTTGCATTACAGTAGCATTTAGAGACGTGTTCAGGACCTGTTATATCAACTGCACTTTTCACAAGCAGTGTACATGAAAGGTATTGGTTATGATGTATGCATATATATATTATATATGTGGTAAAGTCATCTGGGAACCATAAAATCAATTTGGAGAGATGAATGGTGAGAAAGGGAATTGAAAGAAACGTTCTCATTTTCCATCACTGGAGTTGCACTTCTGAAAAATGAAACATTTATTTAAAGCTCCAGGGAAAGCGTGACAAAAGCAGGGGAAAGTTTCTTGTCCCTTGCCCCCTCATCATCCGTGTGTTACCAGAAGGCATTGCTGGAAACCTTCAATGGCAAAGGGTCCATGCAGTTTCCAGGGCTTTCTGTGCACAGCAGAATTTCTGTATGATGGTGGAGCAGGAGCAGCCCAAAGGCTTTTCATGTTGCCTGGACACGTGGTGTTCGGTACACGAATTTGTTCCTCGGGCTTGAACTTCCATTAAGTCAACTCGTGCTAGACTACTAAAAATGTAACAAAATTGAATTTGGGGAAGATGAAGCTGATGATAGAAAGTTTGCTGCTGCTGGGGGTGTGAATCTCGGACCCTTTTCTACAGAGAAGTTGTAAATCTTACCCAAATGCCAAGTGCACTGAAAACACCGATCGCAGAGACAGTGAACTTCTCTGCTTCGTTGCAGCTCTGATCTGATAGCAGGAGTTCCTATTTGTTTTGGTACTTAAGGAATTGTCTGCGAACTAACAACAAAATGAACTATCCAAGATGCTTTTGATAACTTTGATGCAGGACAGGTAATGAGCATTGCAGCCACAGATGTGTGCTCTGATATTAAGCAGCGCTTTTTGAGATAGTGCGGTGGATTTAGTTTATATTTAAGTAATGCCTTGTACTATCATTTCTGAGGTATTTTCATGTCTACCTTTGATCTGAAATGTGTTAATCTAATGAGTGGGTAGAGGAAATGAGTTACTATGGGAACAACGTCTTTCTCTGACTTACTGCCCCAGTTGGCTGCTCTGGCAATCGAAGCACGCCGCAAAACGGAGCGAGGCCACTAGAGACAAACGTGCATTTCAATCTGAGAGGGAGCTTTTGAGGTCAGGTTGGGGTACAGAGGATAACAGCAGACCTCTGGGAGAGGTATGATGTGCTTAAAGCAAAACAAGAGGAGGAGGAGGAGGAGGGAGCCACTATCGGACTGTGGTAAAGGAAAACCCCAATGAAGCGAGTCTCGTCTGGTAGGAAGGGGACAAAAGCTCTGCTGCTGTGCTTCTTGGGGTGTAATTGATAAATGATTAAGGACTATTAAAACTTGAAGCTTTTAAATCTGTTTGGGTGATTGTTAATAATGTACTTCAGCATTTAACAGCTCTTTGAGCTGCGTTGGCTTTCAGTTTTCTGCTGTAAGCTCATGGAAGAAGCCATCAGTACTGAAAGGTGAGTCTTCCTCTGACTTGCGGACCAGTGGTACCTGCAGTGATGACTGGTGACATGCTGCTGGCTGGGAAGCAGCATCCTATATTGGTACTGCATTTCATCTGCACTTCTCTAAAAGCTGCTGCACAATAGAACATGTGTGGAGATGATAAACTAATTTCCTTATTACTGTTCATGTGATTAAGGGGAGGGGTTTTCTCTGAGCGGAAAGGTTTCAATCCTTTCTTGGATTCCTCTCTTCAGCCTATTTCCCAGGCTAGGCAAAGGGAAAAACATGCGGCCATCCTCCCTCCTTTCAGCTCACTAGCTCTCAGCAGTGTGTGAGTGGCAGGTGTGGGTCACCCTAGCTTCAGTACCTACAGGTGAGCAGGGAGTATTTCCTCTGGGCACCTTGTTTCCCCTATAGTTTCATTCTTCACTACACAGAGTGTGTCATCTATTTCGCCTACTCGCTCAGGAATAAAGCCATATAATTTACATGGTTAAATCATATCAGGATCAAAGCAGTTTGATTTACATTTTTTAAAAATTAAAAGTAATTAAAATACATGTTCAGAATCAATGCCAGCAATGTAAGCCACGATATTAGGCATAAACAAAACAGTGACAAACACCTACGACTTCCTGAATTTCTAACTGGGTTTTGACTACCACTCTGCTACTTCTCCCACTCCAATGTCCCTCTACACAGTCACAAATTTTTGTATCTTTTTAGTTCTTCCAAGCTGACTCCTGTTCTGGAAGTCTTTTGGTAGTCCCGTGCTTGCTGTCTAATCAAGTTGACAGCTTCATAACTGGTAATTTCCTCCTACAGCTATTGGATTTTGGGCGGATCTTACTGTGGGGCTTACACTTACTGTGGATCTAAGCTGTGGGTCTTACACTGATCCCACTGGTTATGCCAAGATTGATCTCTGCCTGGCTGCAGTTGTCCAGGCAGCATCACTGGGAGTCTGTGTGGACTTCCTACACCCTCCATCTGACCAGAGCCAGCCCTATTTTTGTCACCAAGGCCACATTGTGCTGCCTGCCTCCGTGGCGCTCATATTTCTCTGCTTTCTGGTCTTATTTTGTGCCTCTACAACTTGAGCTTCCTCCCTCCAGTGCTGTTTCTGAAGTTTAACGTTCTGGTTATTACTTGACTTGTTTATTTGCTAATTTTGTGCATATGCTTCTCCGTTAGAAACCTCAGGGGCTCACATTCCAATTCACCTGCCCATGAGCACCTAGCTGAGGTGGGCTAAGTTGCTTTTTCATGTGTGTCTGTTTGGCAGAGGGAGGTCTCTCTCTGACTCTTTTTTGTGCTGCAGTCACATCCCAAAGCTAGGCAGGGACATGCTGTGCCTAAATATTTTGAAGTGAGGATTTAAAGCAACCAAGGCTACCTTTCTTCCATTTTGAGCCTCACTGATGAAAACAATAGCAATAACTAAGGCAACCTGAGCTCAGCGCGTTGCAATGCCTGCTTTCCCAGCCTGCACACGTGTAACAGCAGCATCTCCCTACTTGACTTTGGCAACGGTTCCTCTTCACCTCTGGCATGTTACCAAGCTCTTCCCCAGAGAAGTTTCAAATGGTGCAAATATGTCAATAATACAAATAATTAATGTCAAGTGGCTGTCAATATCATCTAGGTCTAAAACCAATGCATGTTAACCTGTATTAATTAATTGCATCCCACTCTGAAATTTGAACAGTAAGCAAAGTAGGAAGTGATAATGGTCAGTGCTTATTTTTTCCAGGGAAACATTAAGAAGCAGGGAAGGTTTAACACACATGAGTCCTTACTGGAGTTTATCTCCCACCTTCTTCTGAAAATTGACTTTTAAAATATTTGACAGGTAAGGGTATAACAGTCTACAGAAATTAGAGATACACAATTGCGATATTTAAAAAAAATATTTTAGTGTATATGTATAACATTTTAATGTATTGAATATAAAAGGAGGAATTATGTAGAAAAGCGGCAAATGGGAAATTACCTTGTATCTCAACACACAGGTTTTTTTCCTGTAACCAGATCTATGTTCTTGCTATTTTTCATTTATTCTAGTCCTTGCATGTAGTGTGCTTAGTCCAATCCTCTGCTCTCAGAAGCATTTCTGCGTCTTCTGAATGAGATGGAAGTACTGGGACCTCATCCTGGTACACATGGACATTGAAGGGGGTTATAGCAAAGAAGGTGTGTTGGACCAAGTCTCTAGTACTACCATGCCAAAAAAAGGCCCATACTGAAAGATCTCATGCATATAGATGTATCAGTATTTGTGGAGTGGAAGCTGTTGGGTTTTTGCCTCTGATATTTGAAAGGTGGATATCTCATAGTGTCACGTTTTGTCTTCTGCATTTCAAAAGATTTTTTGCCAATAGGAGGGCGGAGAAGAGAGCTACAGGAATAAATATGAAAGCTTGAGAAAGGTCTTGATTTTTATACCTAAAATAATCCCACTAGAATGAGCAAGGAAGAGGCTAAAAGGGGAACAGGCTAACACAGTTTTGCCTTTTAAACTGGTGAGAAAGTTTTCAATAGAATTTTTCTTTCCCCTCACACACTCAATCTGACCCAAATCCAGATTGTTGCCAATGCCAGTCTTGGCCTCTTTACCCACAGGTCTTGGACTGTTTTCATTGCACTCTCATCCAATCTCCTTTCTGAGGGCTGTTTTTCAGAGCAGTCGGTGACTATGAAATGTCAGTACAGTTATGGGGCGTATGGGACCATGGGACTGACATGATGCAGAGAATCTGGAAGTGGGTGGGCTGGTGAAGATGAGGGCAGGGACAGCCAGGAGAGCCTGGGCTCATGCCACCCAGTGACTCCTCTGTGTTGGATCCAGGAGGATGCATGAACTGAAACTCATCTCTTCTCTAACTGTGAGCATCACTCAAAAGTAGCAACAGGTGTTTGGGGAAGACCTGGTTTTTCACTTCTGGGACCTCTGAGCTAGCCATGTGAGTGTCTCCCTGGAGGTCCCTCCCAGCCAGATGAGTTGAGCAGCTAAGGCGAAATGAGGTGATGAGGGGTGGGATCCTGCCCATCCATAAGCCCCAGGGAGTACATGAAATATCTTGTTAAAGCAGGTGGGTCCCGTTGTAAGGAATGCAGATTTGTGAGAGGAGGGGCTGGGAATCACCTCAGGTTTTCTCATGCATCTCCCTCCTGATCTTCCCTTGAACTCTCTGACTTCCGCAGACGTGGGGGAATGTAGCAGACATCCAGGAACAACCTTTTCTTGGCTGGTGACATTGTGGGAAGCAGATAGCTGCAAAACTCTTATCTGAGACAGGAAAAACGTAAAGGAAGTGCAGGAAGAGGCAACAAAACAAAATATCTGTGAGTAGTTAAGTGTTGATGAGCCTATTGGCAACAGAGCTAATTTCAGTTCAGTGGCACCTATTAAAATAAGAATTGTTGTCCGAAGTAAGCTTCTTAATTTTGGTTGTGCTGGATCTTCTTCCAGCCAAGCAGAACAATTTCTCGCAGATTACTCAACAGAGTCCCTTTGGATGCTGAGAAACTCAGTAGTTCTTCAGTCTCTGGCAGGGTAGCCAGTGCTATCAAAACATGGTGAGGCTGGAGTGATTCCTAGAATTACTCACGACTGATTTATCACTTGATTGTAGGAATTCAGTTTAAATAGATTTTTTTTTCATCTGCCTTGCTCCCTAATTGATTTTTTTTTGAATGCTGAATCTTTGACTTCCTCTTATAAAATAGATTAGAGTCATTACGGCTGCATGCTTTTTAATCATTCTGCTGCGTAATTACTGTTGCTGCTGTTGTCTCCTGGTATATGCTGTTTCTTTATTAGCAGCTCTTATTGCCAGGAGCTTTAAATGCTTAATAATCTGTCAAGGTGGTGATTTGTTTTTTTTACTTGAAGACCTTATCAGCCAAATCTTCAAGCACCTGGCCTGGTCAGATGCGTCAATGTTCACTTATCTCTGTCTGTTTGGCTTCATGTTATTTTTAATTATCCTTCCTCCAGGTAACCAAAGTTATCCATTCATCATATAGAAAATGTAAGCAGGTCACATGCAACTGTGCCCAGCAGTAGGAAACAATAACGAGGCTGATGGCCAAAGATGACACATAGGCAAACCTTGGTCTGTTGGCACTAGCGGAAGAGCCTTGTTGCAGCCTGATTCAGCATTCTTGCAGTTTCTGTGACATGGGGGTAGGGGGGTGGCGGTGTCACCATTTCTTCTTTTTAGTGTTTTTTTGGGGGGTTCCATTCAGGATTCCTGTAGAAGTACAGCCAACCTTCTCCCTGAGCTCTTCTAGGCATTTCTTTATCCAGAATGCTGGCTCTGGAGCAGCTTGCCTTTCTCAAAGGCCTGATAAATCCAACAAGCTTGTAGGTGCTATTTTATCTCTGTGAAAGGCTCTTGTATCTTGACTGTCTCTGACTTGAGTGTGAGTCACAGGGCTGTAGCTCCCTGAGGAGCCCCAAGAGACTGTACCCCAGAAGCTGGCATGTCTGTCATCCTTTGGTCATTAAGACTGCTGACTGACAGTGTTTAGCAGCAGTGATGGACAGCAGTCTCCTCCCGTGAGCACTGCCCAGCTCAGATGGAGTGCAGAGCCAGGACCAGAACAAGGAAAGTACTGGTGGTCCTGCAGCAACAAATGCTACTTGCCCAAAGTGCCTACTGGAGCCAGGGGTCTGGCTTCTCTGTGTGACCCCTGGAACCCACTGTGGGCATGGCATCTTGGAAGTGGGGCAGGACTCTGCAGGGCAGCTTTTGCCATGTTTGGGGATCAGGGAGTACTGGGAAGGGCTGGAAGAAGTAAATAATTCAGGACAAGTTACTGGAACTGATGACTCAGCCTGTGGGTAGGTAAAGGACTGTGATAGGGAGAGGACAAAACATAATGGGTTTCTCTGGATTAGAAGTAAGAATAAGAATTCTCAGTGCTGAAAGATGGTGAAGCCTGGGCACCTGGTGGCGTTTCAGCTTCTGGTGGTTACCAAAGAGTTCATGAGACAGAAGTCTATCAAAAGCAAGAAAGAGATAACTGGAGCATATCTTCTGGAAAGGCAGCAGGTCAAGCTGTCTTTTAATTCTCCTACCCCTCCTGCTTTCTGTGCATGGACCTGCAATCCAGAGGGAACAGAAAAGCTGGGATTTGCACGTGCTACTCTCCCCAAAAACTGAAAACAAAACCACAAGAGTAAAAGTTGGGTCCTGGTGTTGATGTACATAGGAAAGAAAGAAATCTGAAGGCAGGTAGCAATTGTTTATGACTGAAAAAACAGAGTAAAATTACTTGTGGAAAAGAAGATATTTAATTATAATTTAAATAACATTTTACAGATTTATATAATCTTTACTTTATAGTTTTTATTTTGGAATTGGCTGCTGTGTTTTCCTTTTAGCATTCCCTCAGCCATTTGGGGGTAATCTTTTTCATTAATGGAAGAGACTGTCTGCATTTCTTTAACACCTTGTCTGTGCCTTACTTTATCTTGCCAGATGAAACTGGCAGATATTAATTCTTGGAGGTTTTCTTGTCTATAGGATAATCCAGATAAGATTTTGACAATTCAGTACAATAACCTCCTCTCTGGAAAGCTTTGATTGCACTAAAATATACTCTGAAGTGCTAATCTCTTAACCTTCTAGAGTTCATTATTTGGACAGATAAAAATTGAGTTTAAAGTGACCTATAAGGTCTTCTTGCCAAGATATAATCTAGTTAAAATTTTCTCAAAGTGAATTATGTGTACTGCATACCATGTATTGATTAAAAAAAATCTTAATGGAGTCATATAATAAGACTCTTGACATTATTTTTTTCCTTCCCTGATGGAGTGTTTTTTAGCAGAAACTTCAGCATTTTGTTTTGTAAAGCTGTCACCAACTTAATGGCTTCTCAATCAGATAAAGCCTTGACCTTTGGGACATTTCCTCATTTGAGGAAAACACAACTGCAAAATTAACTAGTCCTGTACCACTTATGAATAAGTATGTCATATTACATTTATATGAAGAAGCTGAAGGCTGCTTTGAATTATGACCTGAAGGACTGGTGCTCTGGTCTTAATTCAAGATGCATCCTTTGTGCTTTTGAAATAGGAACTTTGGTGAGTGCTGCTTTTAAATGTCCTTTTTGCTATGATTTATACATCTAAATTTAGTTCTTTTTCAGACCAGAACAAAACCAAAACAAATGAGCGGTTAAGTACACTGAGGAGGCACCTTCAACTATGACTCATGCTTTCTGGAAGGTGAGCAAGGAGTCAGGGAAGTTCAAGTCAAGAACTGCTCTGTGTTGTTGGATAAGGAGGAGAGTCACAACTTCATCACTGCCTTCTCTCGTCCCATCTATGGCTTTACTTTGCCAAATCGTTGTTTTGTGGATTTGGGATCTCCACATCCTGTGTGCCCCTGGGCAATTTGGTGACATCTACTGGAACAGCAGGAAGGAGTCTGATGCCCCAGCATGTGTTAATTGCCAAAATATCTGGCAACAGGGAAACAAAGGGGTTGTGGAGTCTGGAGGTCTCTGCAGGGGCAGTAGACCTTAGAGGGAAACTTGAACGTGCCCAAGAATGATGAGTCTTTGAACTCCGTCTGACCTCCTCTGTTGGAGGATTTGCTTTTAAATAAGGCAGTTTCAATAGTGATGATACTGGTTTTCTGATGTTCTGTGGCTCATCTACAAAAACTGTTCATCTCGTTGAGGAAGAAGGGAATAAGTTGCTCTGTGTAAAAAACAAACACAAAAAAAAACCCTGTTTGAGTTTCTTTTTTTTGAGTGTTGGAAATCTCATACAAAAAGCTTTTGTGGTGTGCAGATCCTAGTCACTTACTTGAGATAATAACTTGGTTTCAGTATAAATTAAAAATTCAGTTGTCTTTTTTTTTTTTTTTTCTCCCAAAGATGTTTTGCAGCAAACCTGAAGTTGACAGTGTTTGTTCGATTCATTGTAATTACCGGAATTGCTACATCCATTCAGAAGATTTCATGATGTCCCCAGAGGCTGCTAAGCTTTAGTATAAGCTGTTTTTCTCTTTATCTCTCATTTTTCTCTCACATGATTTCCCCTTTTCTCTAGATGCCTATTTTTTGTTGCTATAGTGTTAATTCTTTCACTTGAAAAGGTAACAGCAAAGCAACTGTCTTTCGAATCTTTTATCTGAATTTCTAGTGTCCGACTCTTACAAGAAGTAAGCTATTTCTTGCTAAAATTATGTTGCAGGTTTGCTGCTGAACAAGCTTAATCAATCAATAGTTCCTGTTTGATAGAGTAAATAAATGATGTTGTGGTATGTGATAATCTCTGAATTTTCCCACCGCCTAACAGAAGGCTCATACTGAGGTGGGAGTGTGGAAACGGCGGAATTGACAGGCCCAGACAAATGAACAATTAAGTTGGTGTACTGAGGTCTGTGGCAAAGCAATAGAATAAGGTAGAATACGTGACTGGAATATCAAAAATCTTACATGCTAGTTTAATGTGTCCCAGGAGAGCTGCTGGTCAAGATACCATGCGGAAAACGAGCAATACTCTCATTACAGCAGATTAGTTTGCTTATCAGTGGCCTAAAACTTGGAAATAGGGGAAAATGAGCCCAGAGCTATTTGAAATAGGAACATAAGTGTATATTTCTAAACAAAAATTCCGCTTATTTTCAGGAAATATATATTGAAGCAACTTGTCAAAGAGGAAGAGTCCTGACACGTTGTGAGGAGCAAAGTGTGGGAGTTTTCAGCAGGAGGTCCTTTGATCCCCAATTGCAGCCTGGCTGGTGGTGTTGATAAGTCATACAAGTTAGAGATTTCAAATGTCACCATTATCCAGCCACATCCGCAGTGTCATGAGTGGCGAAATAGCAACGAGAAGCCGATATACTCACGGTATGTCTCGCTTCTGCTTTAGGCATGAACCATACCTTGAAATGGTAGCTTCTCTTGGTTCCTATTTAATATCCCATTTCAGAAAAACCAAACATGTAAACAACACAGTACACTGCCCTGCACCTCCAGTTTGGACAGAAAAGTTGCAACAGGAGATGCTTGGGTAGAATGAGATGAACATTGCTAAAGAAATGAGCCCCAGTGAGTAACTCATTTCAGTTTGGGGGTAATTGGAAGTTTTTGCTTTGGGATTTTTTTTTTTTTTTGTTTCTGGATTATTTCTTTCTTCCCTTTGATGCCTATAAACTGCAAACTGGATGGTCGAAAAGAAACTGAATCATGAGTTGTAAATAGGACTATTGACTAAATACGGGTTGTTGCCAATGCCTGAGCCAGAAAGCACATCTTGACTGTACGGTTTTATTTCTATTTTCATAGAAGCAGCAGTTACAATCATTATCACTTACGTCTGAGCTGATCGTGTTTGATTTGGAAGTCACTGGGATGCAATAAACAGGAAACCCCAGGGTGCCATTTTACTAAGACAGTTTTCAGAGAGGAACCACGGTTTCTGCTGCAAAGCACTGCTGATTTACATGGATTTTCTTGTCACATGTTTTGGCAAAATGTATCAGCTTGTGCTTCTTAGCATCAACAAATAATACTTGACTTGCAAACAAGCTCCTTGGCAAGTACCCAGCCTTGGGAGGCTTTGAGACTTGACTGAATAAAAAAGACTTTTTCATTTCACCAATTTGTGAACTGGTGCTCTCCCTGCCGTGGTTGTCTGCAGCCGCTCTCTGATCCTTGCTTCTCAGGCTCTTGATTCTTGGATATTGGCCTGTTAGCTTTTACAACATTTCAAGCAATGAAAAAATAAATATTTATTTTTTTTAAATTTCCATGTAAATGCCTAAAAGGGGTCTCAAGCTCATTTGTGCTCTCATGCTTGAAATTTATCTTTTCTACCATTTGATATCGGTATCTTTTTCCTCACTATACAGGCCTTTCAAAATGTTCACCTTCTAAAGAAAAAAGAAGGGGGGAGAGGGTGTTAGAAAAAAAAGGAGCTTTGTATTTTTCCTGTGCAGCCCTCTTGTTCATAATGAGCTTAAATATAAGGAACATAAACCCATCTGGAAATAAAATTATGCGCTAGGTTCACTAAAAAAAAAAGGTAATTACATTATAATCAAACTGTCACTTTATGAGATAGTGGGAGATGAAATACACCATAAGCTGACAGAAGAAGAGGACGGCTTGCTCTTTTTTAAATATCACCCATGGCACAAAGCAGTGAAGGAAATCAGAGTTATGTACAGCATAACTGGGAAAGCTCTTGGAGCCGGCATTGGGGAGGGCAGCAGTGCTGGGACCAGTGAGACAGAGGGAATTTCTTCTGGTGGAATGAGGTAACCTTCAACCATATGCTGCCCAACACATGCACAGGCTACTACTGCCAGTATCCTGACAGCCCAAGGATGTCACACAGGGTGAGGAACACTGACCATGATTAGGAAATGCACTGAATTCATGCATCATGCTTTGCACAGACTTCTGGCCTCCAGAGCTATGGCAGCTCTCAAGTTATCATCCTAGCTTGCTTGACCCCACCATCTTTGTGGCCCACCAAGCTGTCAGCCTGTGTTCAGCAGAGGCTGAATTGCATCTCAGGTCAAATGTGCAAGTGAACTGGGAAAATCCGAACATGTGAGGGTTTGTCTTTGTTCATCTCTTGCTTTTCTACTGGCCACTGCAGCCTGCACTGTCTCAGTCCAAAAGAAAATGCCTTGATTTGAGGGAAAATTCATAGTTCTGTGTAGCCACTGAGTAGATAGCAGCATTCAGGTGTGAGTGATTTTCTTCAGCCCTTGTCTTGTGAGCTGTTGTTGAGTAAAATCCTGGTTTTCCTCCTGACATATTTTCTTTGAGATTTCAGTCTCTCCCTGCTTTCTCTCTCTGTCAGCAATGGATCCTTTACATGGGCAGTCCCAACAGGGACTGGGAGCAGGTTGGCAGTAAATGGTGGGCAGGAACATGGGGTGCGAGGAGAGGGGAGAGGAGCTGGTGATAAATTTGGCTGGCAGCCTTGCCTTTCCAGCAGGGGCTGGGGTTTGGGCAGGTGGGTGGCCACAAGTTTGTACTTGTGGATGGACAGAAGCTGGCAGGAGAACACTGCTTGCTGCTCTCAGTAATGCATCTAATGAAAGAGAAATTTGTTTTCATATAGACCCTTTCTTCTGGTAACCGAAAAAAACTTCAGGAATATGAATGGGTTGAATTTCGTGTTTCTGTAGTCTGACTTTGTTTCTATTCTAGAGATGGAAATGGTGACATCCTGGGAGGTCCATACTGTGGAAGTGACATAGCTGATACCTTTATTCGGAGTCTTGCTGTTCTCTTTTCATGCCAGGAGCACAGCAGCAGAGCAGCACAGCGGGCTGTGCTGGCCGTGCTCGGTGTCATTCACTATGCACAGTGGGTAAGACCCACTTTGTGTATTCATGCCACATACCTATCTGGCAGGTTACTGTGAGCTTCAGGAAAACAGAACCTGGGGAAGCTCATGGGGAAACTTCCCAATACTGCAGCTTGGGTTGTTTTTGGTTTTTTTTTCCAAATTTAAATCTTTCATTTGTTTAAGTACAATTAATTTTATCTTTCTAAGAAAAATTGAAAGATTTCAGTTCCAAGAACGTGAACATGAATTGAAGCTTCATCAAAAAGAAGTGATAATAAAACCTTGTCCAAATGTCTATGTAACTGAGTAGTCTCTGTTTTGACAGAAATATCTTTTGTCAGAAACAGCTTTTGACAGAAGTGCTCTCCCCAGATAAAAGTAACAGTTTTAAAGCTATTGGGTTTTTTTTTTCTTCTGTCACCAGATCT
Organism: Gallinula chloropus; assembly: GCF_964237585.1. NCBI lineage: Eukaryota > Metazoa > Chordata > Aves > Gruiformes > Rallidae > Gallinula > Gallinula chloropus. The sequence continues at coordinate 96,498,789 of NC_140085.1, forward strand.
CAGCACAAGCAACCCTGTTCATGGACTGCCAACAGTGGACTACTGAGGAGCTGTAGGTTGTGTACTGAAGGCCTCACAGGCTTAAATTTAGTATCAGCCTCGTTTCATGTTGCGCTGCTGTTGCTGGCAATAAACTTGGTTAAAATGCCATCGTTTTCTTCTCATTAAATTCATGCTCCCATAGTCAGCTTTGCAATGCAAGATATGTAAGATGTCTTGAACTGAACTTAACAAACCAAACCAAAAAAATTTGTTCTATTCTCATGGCAGAGGGTGCAAGTAAAGTTTACTTTGCTTTGATTGTTCAGACACATTCACGAGGCCACTGTGGTCTGTTGGGCATCAAGGCTATTTGAAACAGGAGTTGCTCCTGTCCCAGAGTCTTGTGTAGCCTCAGTTTCTACCTTCTTGTTCCTCTGCAAGGCTGAGGGCAGGGATGCAAGCTCATCTCCCTGCTCATCTCCTGCACACAGCAAGATCCCACTGTCAAAACTCCAAAGCCACAGCAGAGCCATGCGTGCTCAATGGTGCCCAGGGATTGTGTTCCCTGATGGATTTGAATCCTTGGGAAAGGTGGAGAATTATCATGTGCTGCTTGTATTCACTCCCTTTGGGACCAAATGCCTTTTTGGCTCATTCCAGCTGTCCTTAAATTGACCTCGAGTTGCAACAGATGCTGCAAAAAAGGCTTCTAAATAGATCAGATGGTGCTCTCTGTAAAAAAAAGAAATAAAATTAAAATCTGTTTAAACAGCTGGGGCTTGAGTTACATTGTAAGGGTCTGTTTGTGGTGTAGATAATCCTCATCGCTTCCATGAGGAAAGCTGAATTGAAAAGCAGGTATACAGTAACCTTATAGAAAACAAACAAAAAAAATCCCTTGAAATCTAGTATTGCTTAACCCCAGCACAGAAAGATTGAAGGCTTTGACTTCTCTTGCTTACACAGAAGAGAGTTTTTTACAAAGCTAGCAAGCAGCTTTGGAGATGGTGTCAAAAGAACTGCCAATACAGCACGCTCTCTGGCTTTTGGCTTAGCCTAAACCAATCATCGTTAGAGTCCCATAAACAGCTACATCTTTCTGCTGTTGAATCCTCTTTGCCTTGTTAAGATCATAGCAATGCAATAATTTAGCTCAGGTAGATGTGACACTGTAAAGCTAATTACTGTGTTTTACCCGCCTGCAGCAGCTGCTGCCAAGTGATCTAAATACTGCAAGTGAGAGGAAAACACAAACTTTACCTTAAAAGTCGTTGTTGTTGTTTCAGTTTGGTTTTGGGTTTGTTTGTTGTGAGTTAGGTGGGTTTTTTTTTTTTTTGTAATTGGAGTCATGGAGGTGTGTAAAGATAAAATAACACAGCTGGGTCAGGAATAATATTCTAAGACATTATCACAGTTATGGATGATAGTAGATAATGTAGCTGACTCATCTGAGCCTGAAAATAAGGATGGCAAAATGTCCCTAGTGTGTTCATAACATCATTTGTACCCAGGGAGCCTGCACACGAGTTATGAATTCTGGTGTGACTCAACGAGCTTAGTTTTAGATCTTGACAAGTTGAAGTTTTATGGCTTGTTTGGGGATTTGTTTTGAGACTCAGCTATAAGGGCTAGACTTGTCCAAAATCTACTAACAGAGCAGGATTGCTTTCTGGTTGCTGGATGCATTTACTTCGTGCTGTTGTTGGAGGTGCCGTAGGTCCTTCAGTTGCCACCAAAGGTCTGTGCTTTTCCTAGTAAAAGGCCCACACATGCTATTCTGTTTTCAAAGCTGAAATTTGCATCCTCATTTCTGAAGCAGCTGAGTGGCTCTGTCCCTTGGGATCGTGTTTCTCTCCCTCCGTCTCTCCTACCCAATATCAAGATGCATTGTGTGGGCAGCGGGACACTGAAACTGTTTTACTCTCCGCTCTGCTTATAGGAACTCGTATGAAGAGCGATGAGGCCGATAACTCATGTTTTGTTGTGTTATTTTTTCTGCAAGCACGCTGAGACTGAGGAAAATTAATATCACACTTCTTATTAAGCTGTCCTTGTGGCTGATGCATACCCTTCTAAAAGCATGTCAAAACAACCCGCTTAAGCATGGCGATTTGCTAAAAAGTAATGATGTTAGAAAACAGGACAAGCTGGTATGAAGACTTGCAGGAAAAGATCTTTGGCTATCTGTAAACTCAGAATTTTAAATAGAATATCAGCTCAGAGGTATGTGATGAATTTTGATTGTGGAGAAACCAAAGATGGAGGTTCTACAAAGCAATCTCTGATATGTCTAAACAGCCCATCTATGAAGTGTCTATTCTCTGCCCATAAGAAAGAAGCCTTGCCTGTGATCTCTTCTCTTCAAGCAAAGGCAGTAAGGCTTGTTGACCTGGATGAAATAAATCACTGGTCTTAATAGAAAACTGGAATGAAACATGCTCTGAAATCCAACCTGTGTGAGCCTGAGGCAGTTGGTAGCTTTCACACGTACAAATGAGAAGCTGCTGATCTGCCTGCTTATTTTTCTGCACTAATTGTCCTCATCTTTGCAAAAATATATTATAACATTTTAGACTCTGTAGATTGAAGCTGGAATTGCTAACAATCAGGATTTTTGCTGCCTCACTGTACAATGCTCCTGGCTTCATTAGAAGCAATCTCAGCTCTTTACAGTCCTGACCTATGACTCAAAAAGGATGTGTCATGCAAAAGAACAATAATGGGAAGTACTCTCCCATTCTCACTTAATGTGTTTGATGCAGAAGGAAAACCCCTACATTATAATAGTAATAATGTGAGTTCAACTTTTTTTTTCTTGCTTGGCTCCAAACTTTCTTGGAACTTACTGGCCAGCACTGGCACTGAGGTCCCTGTAATGTAAGTTCCATTACACAACACTTGAGTTCTGCCCTTAAAAGTAAGCAGAGAGATGACCGCAACAGCATTTAATCTCATTTTGTTAGGACTAAATTTACTTTTCCTCTAGGGTCATTGCACTGTGTGCAGGTGCATCTGTGCTGGACCCAAATTTCCTAGTAGATAGTGGCACTCTCACAGAGTTTATCACATGTGTTCAGTCCTGTTCAGAAGCCTGTGCTTACCCTGTCCTTACTGATACTCTGATGCAAAGCTAAATTCTTTGTCTCCACAGCCATCTCAGACCAAGGTGTGGGCATTTGCCTCTAGTTATTGGTGTCAGTGCAAAATCAAGAAATAAGTTCAAAATTTGAGGCATATATGTAATTGCTATGTGGTTTCTTTTTTAGATTTCCCCTCAATTTGGTGCTATTAATTTTTTTATGAGCCTCATCATGCAGGCTTGCCAAAATTACTGCTTCCATCAGTGCATGATTCCTGCTTGTTACAAGCAAAATTTACCCCTGCATACCCCAACCAGTCATTTCTAGCACAGCCAGTCTAAAAGGGGAAATTTGATAAACAGAAAGTTAGAAAAAATTCAGGAGTCAAAAATAAAACAGAGCTTGCTCAGAGGCACAGAGTACCAAGGGAGCTTTTTATGTAAAGAACATAAATCTAGCAAGTTGCAGTTGCTAAGACATGTCGATGTCAAGGTTCAGGAGGAGTGTCTTGCTAGACCATTAATAACATAAGCAAATTACACCCAGATATGAAACTGCAAATAGAGTCAGATCTCTGCCCTTAAAAAAAAAAGAGGGTTTCACATTAGCACCATAACCTCGAAATTAATCTTTCCTCCTTTAGCACTCTCATAGCTCCTGCAAGTAAAGTTGCTATGATACCCGCTGAACTATCTTTCATGGCGGTGCTCTTTGGCAACCTTACTGTGAAGATGCTGATGAAAGAGGAGAGGTCATTTTACAGGGAGCTGGTGTACCAGATTGTTGCCCTGCTTGTGTCCAGAGGAAAAGTGTGTGGCTTGATTTTATGGAAGCTGCCAGCAGACTCAGTTGAAAAAAAAAAAGGGTGTTCTGAAGGATAGCCTCATCTTTCTCATGGTCTGCCTAATTAAAAAGCTAATTGAAAATCAGCTCGGAATGGAAGTTCTCCCTGCAGATATCATTTCTCAGGCTTCAGGTGATGGTCTTGTAGAGCAAAATATGTAGACAGTGCTCATGGGCTGAGGCTGAGAGCAAACGGCAGCTGGTTTAAGCCTCTCCAGGACAGGTTTGATAATGAAAGCCTGGCCTGATTCAGCCATTATTTGTCCTCTCAGCAACTAGAAGGAAACTTAGAGCAGTTTATGGGCTTTCCATCACTAAGATGGATCTGAGAGTCATTGGCATGGAAATGAAATTTCAGGTTACAATAATGAGGAATATATCATAAGGACGTGATAAGCACCCAGTGAAATGCTTGAGCTTCTTAATGGTCCTCTGTAGGAGATAAGCCATTTTAGGTGTGCTGTAACACCCTTAAGGCTCTGCACCAGTGAAGGTTCGGGTAGCAGGCAGAGAATGGTGAGTTGAATGGTAGAGTCATCAAGTACTTGTATGTGACAGAAGACAACCCGTAACAGAAACATGGTGTTATTCCTGTTGCGCACATCCCCAAATGAATAACAGTGGTAGACATCAATGGAAACCAACAAAGTTGTATCAGGACACTTCCAGAAAATCTCCCCAAGTTAGCAGCCTGAAGTCCCCTGGTATTTCCTGCATCTTCTCATTCCCAGATGCAACTCCTGTGGATGAAAGCCTGTTTTAGAGCTCAGAAAGATTTTGGGTGAATGGTGGTACTGACTAAAACATCTTTATTAACATCCCTTACTGCCTGTGCAGCAGTAGCTCCACATATTTTCTTTTCCTCGTCTGTTGCTCTCACAAATCACTGTTCATACCACCCCAAATGATGTGCCCATAATTAATTCCCTGCTCCACTAAAGCCAGAGCATAATTTTCAGATCAGTCTGTGTCCCCAGCTATAGACATCATACTTGCTCTGTGGCTCCTCTCACCATTTCCCAATCTATCCTGACACATCCTCAGCAACGTGGTGGCACAGCAGTGCTGCAGCCTCTCCTTCACTTTGATTCTGGCTCTGAGCCCTCCATGACTGATCCCACTTCAGGCAGGAGGCTGGACCAGAGACCTTTGCAGTCCCCCCCCAGCCTGAATTATCCTCTGGCTCTATGTCAGATCCCACAGGCACAATGTTGGCTTAAAGCCAGGCTGGCTTTGAAATCGACATTTCTGCTTGGCACAGCTTAAACACACTGACTTTCTGGTATAGCTCACTGGCTGGAATAACCAGCTCTGTCAGGCTTAGCAGGTAAGCTGGAGGGATCCTGTCCTGAAGAAAAGTAGAGGGGAGAGAGGATTTGTATGTGTGGAGCTAAAGGATGGAGAAGTGAAGGAGGTTCACCGGGTTCAGAAAGCCTGTGGGAACTGAGAATGAAGTTAGGGTATTTGGAGTCTGAGAATTCTCTCTGTGTTTCTTTTCATAGCTACATAGAAACCCAAAATTTTATATATACATATATATATACATATATATCATAGAATTAATCTCCTTAGTTGGAAGAGACCCATAAGGATCATCAAGTCCAGCTTCTGAGTCCACACAGGGCCAGCCAAGTCAGAATGCAGGACTTAGTGCATCGTTCAGATGCTTCTTGAACCTCAATCAAACTGGGTGCTGTGATCACTTCCCTGTTCCAGTGCCTGACCACCCTCTCAGTAAAGAAACTCTTATTAATATCCAGCCTAAACCTGCCCTGTCACAGCTTCATACCATTTCCTTGGGTTCTATCAGTGGTCACCAAAGAGAAGAGCTTGGTACCTGCCCCTTTGCCCCCTCTCATCAGGAAGCCACAGTCCACAATGAGGTCTCCCCTTATTCTCCTTTTATCCAGGCAGAACAAAACCAAGGTACTTCAGCATCAACTCATAAGACTTGCTCCTCAGACCCTTCACCATCCTCATTGCCCTCCTCTGGGGACTCTCCAATATTTTTGTGTCCCTCTTGTCCTGTGGCGCCCAAAACTGCACACGTTTCAAAGAGGCTTCTGAGAATATCCTCGTCTTCTTTTGGAGAAAAAAAAAAAAAAAGGAGCCAGTATGTATAGCTTTGAAGCATAAATAGTTGTTGAAGTGATTGGGAATTCTCATTGGTTTGGGTTTTTTTTAGGAATACCAGCTGCTCTGGCTTGCTCGTGGCAGGACAAACTGTTTTCTGAAGCATGGAAGATAAGATCATGATTTGCAGCTAAACTTGTTTAATGACTGGGCTTGTTATTTGTTGGTTACCTTATTGAACATTTTTAGAGGTACTGTTGTAATGTCTACAGAGAGGATAGATGTGTAACAGTCAATCTGACTTATGCAAATTAGAAGTGGGAAAATGGGCTTAGGTAATGGGGATGTCATAAATATCTCGGAGTTATGAAGCAGTGTGTTACCAGAAAGGTCAGGAGCAGGACACAGTGATTGCTCACGACCTCATATTCATCATAAGTCCCTTCTCTAATCCCTTTGCATTGGTCCCTTTGTACCTTTAAAAATATACTGATAAGCAGATAGCTGGAAATGGAGTCTACAGAGGATCATACCGTGAGCTAAATTAACTCTACCAGAGGTGGATAACTCCAGAGGTAATTCTTCCCTGTGTATTGGTGTTACAGTGTCAGATATGGTGTATATTCAGATGCACTTCTCCAAGGGAGAAATGATGCTAATGAGTGATTGTCATATCACATAATCAAATAATTGTTTTTCAGCCTACTGTAGATTACTATTGATGGCAAGAATTGCCAGGAGGCACTCACACAGGGAAAGCATCAGCCTGTGCACGAGAGCTGCCGCAGCAAAGAGGAGATAGTACCCCAGAGCAGGGCAGGGGTGAGGGGGCAGGGGGGCTGTGCAAGCTGCTCATCAATAACACCAAGCTGTCTCAATTTTGTAGCTTTCCTTACTGGATTTTTGGGTTAGCTTTCCTGGGCTGTGGGTCTGAGATCACGCTCTGTCTGCCTCTCTTAGGAAAGCCTCCAGCGATGGCTGCTTTCCCTCCGCCTCCAGGCTGTGCACCGAGGTTTGCTGTCACGATCTTGGTAAAGGTGGTGGCTGTGGGGGCCTGTTTATCAAAGGAGCAAGTCTCACATAAGGTGTCCCTGTAAGAAAGGAGTTCAGACAGGGAAGGCGAAGGGCAGAGATTCTGGCTGCGATTCCCGAAAAGAGAGCTGGGTCAGTAGAGCACATCAGTATGTGCGCTTACGCGCGGGCATGCATCTGGCGCATAAGTGTGTTCAGTTTGGATGCCCATCATGCCTACCACAGGTATCGGGTGCTGGATGGTTATCAGGCAACTATCCGAGGATAAGTATGCATTTCTAATGCTTATGTCACAGACATGGGGTGCAGGACTGAGCAAAAGTACAGTGATGGCACGCATTTAGAAATTGAAAAAGTACATGGTGATTAACGGGCGATTGGGTTGTATCTTTTGCTGCAGTTGTTAATTAGTAGGATCTTTGTAAGCCTCTGTAAATCCTCAGATGTAACAATATCCGTTCATTTTTTCCTGCGCTTTCCTTCATTGGCTTTTCCCAATTATTTAACAGCAGGGAGTACTCAGAGAGCATCAAATAAATCAAAAAAGTTAAAACAGCGTGTGGATGGGCACACATACAAATAGTTCTGTATTTGATTATGGTTTTAATTCTTTTTCAGACGTTACTGAACTACTTAAAAATACTTGGTGAATAACTTTGTTCCATTTCTGCTTTACAGTTTATCTTACTCAGTTAAACTTCATTGTAATCAATTAGTTGTCTCACTAAGGGGTACAACATCAGTAATTATTAACTTTGTCTCCATGGGAACAAAATCACTTTGAGAACTTGAAGTTTATTTCAGGGTTAAGAAAGGTAACAGTATTTGGCTCTACAGGGATCATCTTGTTCCATGTCAGTTATTAAACAATTAGGAAAGCCTGGACTCTCTTTGAAAGGAGATATTCTCTGGGCTTCTAGGCAAGAAGCTGATTATAAAGATCTGGTGCCTAACACTTAGTAGCTGATTCAATGTCAGAGTGATTGATTTTAGGCTATGGAGATGTTACTTATAAGTTAAAAATAATAGGAAAGGGTGACATTCCAGGAAAGTTTTATATTTGTGGGTTTTGTTGTTACCTTATGGACGGGGGCTTGCTATTGAGTATGATTTACCATACATAGATAATGGTGATATGGAGGAAATAGAGTATCCTTCTGTGGAGTTCTGGTTTAACAAACCTGTCACTTCTTATTTCTCAGTTCTGTTTCATTTTAAAACTCTGATGATGCTTTCACGATGTGTCCCACTTGTCTGACTAACAGAATACTCTGCTTAGCATACGACTTGTAGCACATGCATGATATCTATCTGAAACAGTGGAGAAATCAGCTGGATGAAAGTAGTATGTCCAACCCTATACATGGACAAGAGTGCTTAAAACACAAACCAAAAGAAAATCAAAATTGAAAGCCTCCTATCATATTACCCTTACACAAAGCATTCCAGTGGTTGTGTGTGGACTCAAATCTCTTGAACAGGATAATTAGTTGCAGCTTGGAGGGCAAAGGACTCTGCATTAAGGGTCTTTGTATCAGCATCATATCTACTGTTAATGATTACCTTGAACTTCACATTAGGTTTCCATTTCTGCTTCTGCAGGAACTGTCTCTACTCTTTCCAAATGTCCCACGTATGCAGAACTTGGTCAATTCTGCAGCAGGAATTACCTGGGACATCCATGGGACAGCCAGATCCCTGCCTAGAATGCTCGTCAGCACACTGAAGCATAAAGATTTCTCTTCCTATAGCAGAGAACTACCTGGGCAAATCTAGCTTTATCCAAAATACCCTCCTGAATAGCTTCTGAGATAGTCACATGTTTTGCTGTGACAGTTATTAGGAGTTAGGTCAACACCATGCCTCACATCCATCTTTTGTCTCATCAGTCCACCGATCCTTCTGTGAGGAGACTAACCAGGGATCTTTTAAAATCCCGGAACCCAAGGAATTAAGGATATAAATGCACTGAATGTACAAGCAGGCACAGACTTGATTACATCACAATTACAATTATAGAACAAACTTGAGTTTCTCCCTCATATCTCACAAATAAATTAAATGCAATAGCTCTTGCCACAATGCACATAACAGTAATTTACAAGGTGTATTACTATTCTTACTGGCACCCCAGGAAATGGTAGATGCTTGCCTCTGAGCTCACACATTGGGAACTCCTTCATTTCTGTCATCACTAGCTGAAATAAGTCATTTACATCACCAAACTGAAGCTCAATATATCTACGTGGAAAATATTGTTGCCGGCTCAAAGCGCAACTCTCGTATCCTCTGTAAATTGAAAAGACAGCTGCTTCTTAAGCTGTGGGTTGAATTTCAACATGAATTAAAGAAAAGCAGCAATATTTTTCAGTTTATTAGCTTATAAACTTAATGCTAGATACTTCACCTTTCATTTCTTGTTACTTGTGACACTGAAATTTCTGTAACATTAGCAGCTGTTTATAGTGGTTGTGTTGGTGAACAGAAACACAACTAATAGAGCTTTCTCTGATAAGAAAATAACAGAAGAAATTATTGGGAATGTCTTGACAGTTAAAGCACCCAAGTTAAGATGCTTCATAAAATGTTAGTAATGGCTCAGTATTTTTCATCCACAGCTTCATGTGACAGAGGAGTAAAAAGCCAAGCTAATGTTAAGCAGCCTTTGGCAAACATAAATGAACGCGCAGAAGCCACACAATTCAAATTGACACATTCTACAAACAAAGGCAACTCTACACTGTTCAATAATTGAAAAATCCCTGTGGCATGAACATACATAATGATGGGCAGCGAAAATGCTTCATCTTCCTTGCAGTGCGTGTTGCGGGCTTCATGACTGGAGCTTGCTGAATTATTCATTGGAAACCATTCTTGTTGTGGATGTGTCTCCTTTTTGCATTCAGAAGTCAAGAAATCCTGTGGTTCAGTCAGAGGAGGCTGTGATATGATGCTCGCTCATATTGGGTCGTCTTCAGTACCTGTATACGTAGCATTTGGTTGAGAGAATCGAAACTTCCCTTTGTGAAATCGCAACTGTAGCTTTTAAAAATTCAGGCTTGTCCATAATTGTATTTAGTCAGTATTTATCATGCAATTAGGTGTCATGTGACTTTCTTTTCATCCTATGTGCTGCTTGCTTGCTACATGAAGCTGCTGCTCCCTAGTCTCTCGCCATCTCCAGACATCCAGCTCTGTTTGTGGATCTTCATGCACATTCAGTGATGCATGTGCAGAAGAAGGACTGAATGAGAGCTGGGAAGCTTCACTGCTGTAGTGTTTTCACAGCTGGCCTCCTAGCCAGTTGAAGGCTTTCTCTGATAACCTGAAAGACAGACAAATGTTTCTGGTAAGTGTACATGAGACTCGGTTTCAAGTAACCAGTCAGTGCCATGCCTGTTCAGACCAGCTATTGAGAGGTTGATTTTTTGGTGGTTTTTTTAGCAGGCCACAAAGAGTTTTACTCAGGTCACCAGCTTTGGAGCACAGGTTCCTTGTGGCAAGGAAAAAAGCTGTAGCAGCTTCTTAAAAATTATTGGCAGTGTTTTGCTGGACATCAAGCAAGCTGTCCCGGTCAACTACTGTACAGTTAGTCTCCGAAGTGATGCATCTTCCAAAAACCTAATTCCTTGAGACTGTCATCACCTTTGGAGTACAACTAGGTTGTAACCATGTTATATGTGGATAGCACATGCAGTCAGTCAGGACTGTTGCAGGGAAGAGAAGGAAATCTCATACTTTCGATCCTGATGCCAGTAAGGAGCTTCAGTACGTTCATCTCTTCCATTTCCATCCATTAGCAGATGGGCTACAAAAGCCAGATTGTTGCTTTGGGTAGAGTCTTGTAAATCATAAGCAAATCACTGACGTGAGAGAGAGAAGGCTACCCACTGGGATTTAATAATTCTTGCATGTAACTTTCTCCCCCTCCCTAGAAATACATTTCTAAAAGGGTGTAAAAACATCTCCCATTAAAATTCACCAATCTCTCTCTGCAGCATGTCTTTTTTAAATTAAAAATGCTTATTTACTTTGGCACATTATTGAAAGCAGAATTTATTTTTTTTTAGTACATGCTAGAGTGTCTTGAGAGCTGCATGCTGAATTACATCAGTCTGCAATGTACCTGAATTTCTAGAAGAGTTTTAATGTTATTTTCACACAGAGTCAATGAGTGTTGTGGGGTTTTTTAATTCTTTGAAAGTTAGGAGAACGAATTCTGAATTTATACTTTTCTTTTTTTTTTTTTAAGAATTTGGTAAGCCTTTTGAGGATTCTTTTGTATTATAAGCAACAAAATTTGGTAGTTAAGAAGGGGAAGGAAAGGTAAGCACTAATAAAGCCACATGCTATAAAATTGAATGACAGCTATAAAAACTTATTTGTATTCTTTAGGGATGAAGAAGAGTTAAGTGCTAGGGAAAAAAATCCCTAGTTATCTCTTTTTAATATGTTCCAATTTGCGTATTTCCTACTGGTTATCCTGTAATTTTCTGTGCTCAGTTTTACAGTGCACTAAATATGTTGTGTATTATTTTCCTTAAGCCAAAAGTCATAGAGAGCTGCTCATGAACACATTTGTTAACGAAGCTGGCATGTAAAGGCTGTAAGAATTCAAAAGACAAAATCAAATAAAGGGCAGGAAAAGGAAAGAGACTTCAGCACTTAGGAAGTGTAAGAATTAAACCTTTTTCTAATGTCATTAAGTGCTAGCAAAAGATTCATGAGAAGTTTCAGGTGAATGTTTGAATAGCTCAAGTCATTTAACGATGACCAAAGTAATTAGGAAATTTCAGCTTCTGCTTTAATGTGACAAAAGAAAATATTTGTACAACAGAATGTTACTTTTCATTATGTGAAAAAGGAAATTAGCGTATACCCCTTCAAGCTCCAGCTTCTTCTCACTTTTAAAATCCTCCTATATGTAGCATTTTCTTTACATGAAGCAAACTTAGTTCCTTTTTTTTTCACCCATTTGAGGGAGGTGAACAGGGGAGTTGTTGCTTTCCAGACTTCACTAGCTAGCAAAGAAAATTGGCTGGCGAAGCCTCAGTTCTAACACCTCATAGACCAAATCCAACAGCGGCACGACTCCAGTTATGGTGGAGCAAACCTACAGCTCCTCACTTGTGCTGATGACACCTTGTCATTGGGAGATGAACCACCAGCTACGTCCCTGAAAATCCTCTCCTTGACATGTTTTTCATTTCCTCATCCTACCATCCCTGCATGTCCCTCTGTCATAATCAACTGTGATCAAGGCGTATGTGGCAGCTCCTCACCAGGACTGCTCTCACTGCAGCTTATTCTTGAGGTTTTCTTGTCCCAGGACTTTCTCCTCTTGGCATCTGGCTTTCAGATACCCAGGGACTTTCCCTGTCCTCAGAGTAATGCTGCTGGCATGGAGGGGAGGCCATGGGGTCAGTTTCCTGAAGGCAAACACCACAAACCCCCCCCCAAACCAAACCAACAAACACTACAAAAAACCCAAACACACACACACATACACACACACCCCCACACCCACCAAAAAACCTCAAAACAATTAAAAAAACCCCAACCAGAAGCCAGGAAACCCCACAAGAGGGACCTGGTACCTGAAAACAGTGGTGTAGTACCCTGCTGTATCAATCAGTCCCTTGTGTACCCCCTAAATCTTTCGTTCAGTGGCAAGAAATCAAGAGTAAATAAGCAAGCAGCATAGTCCATGAGTGTAGCAGCTGAACCTGCCTTATAGGGGACCATAAATCCAATAGCCAGCTATATTTAAAAGAGCAAAAATAGTAAGGTCCATTTGAAATAGCACTGTTTGCCAATGCCGATGACTCTATATATGTCAGGAATGGCTTTTGAACACCATAAATCAATCCTCTAGATTGCTAGAAGGAGAGGAGGTTTGGTCAGAAGATGTCAAGAGATACCAGGCTGCAATAACTCATAAAGGCACCTGTCTCACATTCACAGCTGGAACATTTCCAGCGATAAATATCAGGATAACAGAGTCATTATCCAGGCTTCCTTATTGAAGAGGAAATCTTAAAGAACTTTTTTTTTTTCTTTTTTTTTTTTTTTTGTCCTCAAGAAGCAGTGAAAGAGAGATCCTGCCTCCAGCACTGCAAACAGTCTGCTGGAAAGGGCGTTTGTGTTCAATGCTTCAGTCAGTGCTTTTGAAAAGTGAGTTTAGTTGCTATGGAGAGGGAAGTCTCCCCTCATCTCTCATCCCACCCACCCCCATCCCCAGCCTCTCTTTCCCCCAAGAAAGATGGATAAGCAGCAAACAACATGACTGCCTTCACCCTACCCTCACAGCGTATTTCAGTACTGTTCCTAAGGCACCAATTTCTAGTTTTTGTTCATTTATTGAGAAGGAGAACACGTTGGAAGCTGAGGTCGCAGAGCCCGAGGTGCAGACACAGCGCAGGAGATCGCCAAGTCCGAATGCTGGCCTGAGGCATGTTGGAAAGAGCTCCACTTGTGGCCGTGGAACAAAATGCAGTAAACTGGTAAAACCTATGGGAAAAAAAACTTGGGGTAAATCCAGGTTCTGGTGTAGCAGACTGACACGTTTCTGGAAACAAGACTTGGAAGGTACTTAGTACAATGACAGGTAAATTAAAGCCAGTGATAACCTTTCGGTGACTTAGGTTTGGCCAGTGTGAAGTAAGTTTTTTGGAGACAGGTGTGTGCCTTAAGGAAAGGGATGTTACTGAATTCTCATGGTACAGGGAATTCTATCAACCCTTGCAAGCACTCCCAGAGAGGTGCCGTGAACTGGAGAGGGCCCTGGAGACATTGCTTGCTATGATCAGCCTTCAGGGTTAGGATAAAGGTGTATTACTGCTCCTCTCCTGCTTTCCTGTAGGGTAAATGAAAGCATCTTTAATTCAAAGCTGTCAGTCTAATGACCTAGAATTAGTACCGTTTTCATGGAAAATACAATTGTGTTTAATCACACCATGAGGAAAAGGGGAAAATAAAAGGGAAAACGGGGCTGTCAAGTGGTGCCTTCAGACATACACATGTAGCACACGGCGTTTCTAAAGAGGAGGGGAAGCATTTTTTTAAAAAAGCATATGTAATTTTCCTGACAGTAGTATTAAGACAGCTTCATAAATTTGTGCAAGACATAGTTAAGGCTTTCTTGAGTGAGACTTCGGTGTTTTCTTTAAACAAATGTTTAAAACAAACAAAAAAATAATCCTTACAAGAAATGTCTCAGAAAATGACATTTTGATTGTTTTTTCCCTGATTGGGGGGGGGAAATTAAACTTCAGGGAGGTGATTGGAGCCTCAGCTTTCCTGCTGTGGGAGAGTATAGGCTATGAGACACTTTCAGGTCAGCTGCTGAATTTACTCATTACTCAGATTTTTTTGCATATAGATGAATGCTACTTTAAGTCATAAACATTCTGACTTTTTGACACAGCCTATTTTGGGTTTTTTTAACCAGTTGTGCTTTAGAAGGAGATATCAGTCTACTTTAAGGCTTTGAAACAGAAAGTGATAAGAATACACAGGTTTTACATACTTCTACAAGCTTCAAACTTAAAAAACATAAATGGAACAAGAAAATGAAGGCAACACCTTTCCTTTTCCATCAGTATTGCAAATAAAATGATTGTTTATCAATAAATACATAATGCACTTTACAACTGCATTATAAACAGTGGGAGCTGAATGAATTTCAATTATGGAGACCAACGATATTGTGCCATCCATTACATAAATCAAACTTAGGCATAGGCCTGTAAGCTTTTGCTGCTTCACTGATTTTTATTGCTGTACAAAATGGAAAACCATATAGAACAAGGCAAATTAAGAATCTATTGGGGGGAAAATGCAATTGGAAATGAACATCCTCCTGGAAGCTACATTCACAAGCCAAATGCCTTGTGAGATTTTATCTTCCATGCACAATGTGATGATATTCCTGTGCATATATGGTTAAATTAATTTTCCCTTATCGGCATAAAAATGTAGCTGGCCAAAATAGATTAGAACTGCATAATATGTTGGATCACATTTTATTTAGGTGGAGAAGAGGAAAATATTTAATTTCAGCCTGTAACGGTATTGAGCAGAATACAAGATTGAGTTCAAACAAAGAGATCGTGCTTCCCAGGGTTTTTTTTCTTTTGTTGTGTGAATGAAATGATCTGTAAATTCATGACAAGATGATGATTTTTCTCGGTTGCAGAGCAGCGAAAAGGAAATAAAATTATTTCTCTGTGGTCAAATGGAAACTTCTGATCCCACTGGAACCCAGTCTCACTCTTTGAAGGATTATTCAGTTTCTTGGGGTTCGGTCAGTTTTTGCAGTTTGAGGCTAAGGTGGGGTGAGGCAGTCAGTGTCCTGCATGATTGTCCCATAAATTAACCAATCCTCTAAGCAACTGCAAAATTCTCGTGTCCGTTAATAGAACCCAGCTTGGTCCACAGAGGATAAGCAGGTGACTTCAAAGCAACCCAGTCAAGTTGTACTATTCATAGAAACAAATTATCCTGAGCTGGAAGGGACCCACAAGCATCATTGAGCCCAGTTCCTGGGTCCACACAGGTCCAGGCAAGTCAGAACAAGTGACTGAGCGCATCATCCAGACTCTTCTTGAACTTTTCTAAGCTGGGTGCTATGACCACTTCCCTGCAGAGCCTGTTCCAGGGCCCAACCACCCTCTCAGTAAAGAACCTCTTCCTAATAGCCAACCTACACCTCCCCATCACAGCTTCATGCTGTTCCCTCAGGTCCTGTCATTGGTCACCAAAGAGAGGAGCTCAGCACCTGTCCCTTCACTCCCCCTCTCTGCTTACCTGCCAGCTGCTAGTAAGATTACATTTGCCTTTTTCAGCAGTAGTTTCAGCTCATCTGTAACTCCTCTGAGCAAGTGGCATCAAGAGCCACCCACACAGGGGTGCCAGGTGTGTCCCTCTGCTAAACACACTCAGCAGCCTCTGGGGCCTCAAGGATGCTGTCCCCAGTAGACAACCCCACTGATACTCATGAAATCACAGAAATGGAAGATAATTTCTTTGTAAAGTTAGAAAAAATAGTAGAAGGGTGATAGTTTTGTTTATTCATTTTGTAACTCTGTTGTTTTACTTCTCCTTGTCGCCATGTAAATACTTCCTCAGGTTGGTCAGTTCTTACTCTTTTTGTTGTGGGGTTTTTTTTCTCAACTGCAATGCTATGGAGAATTATTCAGCTCTCAGCGATTTTTTATGAAAACTTTTGAAGAAGCATATGCCATAGCTTCATGTTTCAATGACAAAACCCCTTCAAATAAGACAGGCAAGTATCTGCAGTAGAAGGAGATTTATTTTGATGGCTACTTCTAGTTTCATCCATGCAGATATTTTTTAATCCAAAATTCAAACATTATTTAATTAAGCTGGTAATTATTTAACATTAAGATGATATTTGACTGCTTTTAAAAATATAATTTCCTATTTTTGATGTTATGTATTCCACTGTACTGCTTCAACACACCAGATTTAATTTATACCTGTTTCTACTTGATCTTTAAGTAGACAATATTTTGTATGACATGCTATAAATATTTTGGCCAACGTGGCCTTCGTATGGCCAGGACTCACCTCTCTATATACCCTCCATTCTGGAAACCTCCCAATGGCACGCTGAGTTGCTTGTGTCCTTCAGAGGCTGATGGCACTGCCTTCATGTGCCTGAGCTTCCCACAGACCTGAATGGAAATCTCTGCTGTTCGGGAGCTTGGGAGCTAACCTCTCTTCACAGCACCTCATTAGGATGGAAAATATCTTCTTCAAACTGCATTTAATAAGACAGTTTTATCCTGAAAATGCCTTGAGTAACTCCCATGTTGCTGTTCATTAAGCGTTAGCTCATGGGTTACTGTGGGTGAATGGAGCCTCCTGAAGACACACGCGTCCTGCTGAACGCATAATGGAAAAATAGATGTGTTTTCTCCGAGTGTTGCAATGTCATCTCTGTGCCAGACCATCAAAACAGTGGTAAGATGTCTTCAGTGTCATGAAAGAGCTGACCTTCTTGGTATTCGGGGGGAGATAGATGTTAAAAGGCTTAATGAAAGGAAATGATTCCTTCAGAATGTGGGATTTTGTTGAAACCATAGAGGAAGTTGATACTACTTCTCCAGAAATTGTTAGCCCAGACTGTGTTTATTAAACAACAGGAGGATTTGGCTTAAAACAGATAAGATAAGGGTAATGACCCTGAGGTTTGTCCACTGCAATTTCATTTTTACAAGTTCTGTGTTTCACAATTAAAACTGTTCATAGCTGCTTATACACCATAGCAGAAGTTTTGCGTGCTCATCAGCGTGCCTGGCTCTTGGGCTTTGTACAAGTTGTATCAGCCAGTTTTGTGAAAGCCTTTGCCTTTCCCTGCAGGTGTCACTAATATCTGTAGATCACGGTATTTCTAGGAAACAGTTGCACCTTCTTAATTGAGGTGTGTCCTATTTGGGCAAGCAGATGAAGAGACATTGAAACCAACAGTAAATAATGAACATTCACTGGATAGTCATTGCCTGACTTTACCAGGAATAGCAATGTCTTTGGGTTAGTTTAGTAAACTAAATCTGGCTAAAATCATTGTTAAAATAAATAACTGAGTTTGAGTTCTCTGTAATACAAATGAGATCTTTTAAACAGTCAACACTTATGTTAGCAGAACTTTAAATGTCTGTTTCAATGCATAATCCCCACATTTCAGAAAGGAGAAATAAGAAGACTCATCAAGGCACCAAAGATGTAGTATATAAAAGTAGAGTTTATTGAAAAATTAATTCAGGGAAAAAAATGGAAAGAAATGCCCACTCTTCCCCCTCCACACCCCAGCCTATCCCCAAGTGGTAAGTGTAAGTGTCATCTATTGTGGTAAAACATTCCTTGGGCTGCCTATGTTGGAGGAAATGAAAAACCATTAAATGGATAATAGAATAAAAGTGCAATGAGATGTTCAGAGGATCCATCAATAAAAGGATGGCAAGCAATTGCTAAAGACAGCCCTTTCTAAATGCAGCTTTATTGCCAGAGGATGGAAAATTGAGAGAGAATTTGCAAACAATTGAATTTATGGTAATGGCATATAAATGTATTGTAGCACCAAAGCAAAGCACAGAGCAAATATAAAAGACAAAATACACCGATGTCCCATGGAAACCCTTGTGTTTTGCCTGTTATCTCCTGGTACTGGAAACTGTAATATTCTGATATGAAAATCAAATACATTGCAATATGCATTACCAGGCAGTGACTGGGTGATCATCTGCTCTGTGTCTGCTTTAAAGCAAATTGTTGGACTAAAAACAATTCAAGGTGTAAGCAGTGAGAAGCTTCCTCCTGCGTATCATCATAGAATCATAGAATATGCTGAGCTGGAAGGGACTCATAAGGATCATTGAGCCCACACAGGGCCAGCCAAGTCAGGGTAGGTTTGTACTCATGGTAGCTTTGTTTCTTAGCTTCAGCAATACCTGTATGGTATGAAGCTCTTACCTTGACAGTTTATGGGTACATTACCTCATGAGGTAACCTGAGTCAATTGGAATTTTAAACATGGAGAGGAAAACGCACTGTCAGGAGGCCTGTTGAACCAGCAGAGGTGACTGCTAAATGACAGGCAGGCAGAAAATAATTGATGGGCTCAGAGATGGAACCTCCCAATAACCAGATAAACTAGAAAGAGGAAAGCCAGCTTCTGCCACAGGTCACAGATATCTCTTCTGGACAATGCCCCAAGCAAGGACTAATAGAGCTAAAGCCCTGCTCTTGAAAAAGCCACAGGCACCAGGAAACCATAGAGACAGCCTGCACTTGGCGGGCAGGGCGGCGTTGAGGGAGCGTCCGGGAAGGCTTTCCTGTAAAACCATGTTTTGATTTTTGTACCCAGAGAAACTGCTGGCACGTTTCCAAAGAGGTTACTTATGTATGGTTTGTCTTTTTTTTTTTTTTTTTTTACTCGCTGTCCCCACCTCGCGGTGCCAGCAGCCGGCTCCAGCAGACCTGCCTCCTCCCGTGCCTGCGGGGGCTCAGGGCATCCCCCATCCTGCCCTGTCCCCGCTGCTGCCCCACACAACTGACCCCACTGCACTAGCGCTAGCTGGCTGAGGGAAATGCCCCAGCTTGAAAGGCAGCCTGAGGAGACTGTTTTTGCTGTTGTTTTGGTGTTTAGTGTGTAGGCAATGCTCCCGCCAAGCCAAGTCGGTGAGAGGGTGCTGATGGGATTTAATAGGATGGAAGAGGGTGCTCAGTTTACCCCTTTTGTTTGTCCTCTTTACCCCACCTTACTGACTACACGTGCAGCAGCACAGGTGGTGAGGAGCAGCTTTCTCCTGCTGCCTCTCATCTCCAGACAGGCACATGGCTCATGGTGGCATAAGGCTGCAGGTGCTCTCATTCCTGCTGCCTTTGGCTTTCAGGTGGATGCTCTCCCCCCGCCCCTTGACCCAACACCAGGCACGACATTGTTTGGGCACCTCTGTGGACAGGCTGGCAGGCACCAATAGGGTTACCTGATGAGATTGTTGCTGCTTGCCGAGTTGAAGGTCTGGAGATAATCATCTGCAAGGCACTGAGAGGATGGAGGGGTTGTGAGAGATATCTTCTGTAGATTTTTGGTTGGAGAGCAGCACTTAGAAACAGAAAAAATGGTAATAAAACAACCCGGGTCAGTACGTGTTATTCAGCGACATCTGCTATCCCTGAGATGGGCAAAGACAGAGCTGAGTCTAAATTCAGCTAAGCTGATTTTTATATAAGTCATTTGCAAAAGGCTGAACCTGCAAACAAACTTCCCATACTAAGAAGTCCCAGTTTGGAGGAACAGAAGAGCAAAGGCATCTTTCTAAACAACCAATAGTAATAATTAAATATCCAATTTCTGTTAATTACTTCCCAGGTCTTAAGAACAAACACCAAGGATGGAAGGAAGGTGGAAAGTTTTGAAAATAGTAAGAAGTTGCTATAAAGTAACCAATAGAGAGGTACTCTGGCTGTCTGACGCAGCAAGGGACAAGGAGAGCCCAAGTTAGCTGCAGAAATGAGCAGCCAGTCTCAGCCTGGCCCTGTGGAGAGCAGAGTCTGGAGAGTACCACTCTCTTTTTGCAAACAAAAAGGTGAGAGCAGCTGTCTGATGGTCCTGCTGAGGTGGTGGGACAAAATAGCAAAACACCACTAAGCCAAGCCTCTGTTTTAAGGACAAGCCTTGAATGTTAACAGCTTGGACTATGGTGCTTGGGCTTGTGTCTCTTTCCCTGAAAACTTTTGCTAAAAATCTAATTAGCATGTATTACAGTGTTGCTGTTATTAATGACTCTACCTTTCCTGAAGATACTTCTGATTTATGGGAGTTTTTTGGTTTTACACTGTTGCACCAGAAGCATAACAATTGCTGTATGTCTACAAAGCCCATAAATGATGGAGGCACAGCAATTTGAGTTCTGTTGAAAGATTTAAGCCTATCATTCCAAGAAGTCTAGTTGTCTTGGCAGCAAACAAGTATTTAAGTACCTCTAATTGTGGAGGAATGGCATCACCAACTGGAAAAAGTTTAAACCTCAGAAATGCTTGTCTTGCTCATTAGGGTGCTGATTACAAAGATGATGGCCAGAGGTCTTTTCAGCATGGTTTCCTTGGCTGGGGGACAAGCTGAGCCAAGCAGGTCAGCTGAGCCTGGCCTCAGGTCTCTGGCACCTCCAAATAATCCGTTTCTTTGAGTAACTAAAGGTCTGCAGTGTGGCAACATGACGTTATGGGCAGCAGCTGTTTGTGCCTTTGTTGAGAGGGGGTAATGTTCAGGGTTAGTCACAAACCTCAGAGAGCTGAGGAGCGGCTGTGAGGATGCTGAGAGCTCAGGAGGAGATGGGCTGTGTCCCTTCATAGAGCACAATGATTGGGGTTATGTTGGTTTGCCCCAAGCTCATTTTAGGCATGTGAGAGTTTGATGCATGTGGTGCTGGTGTAAGTACAGCAGAGTGCATGGGTACAGGTATTTTGGTTTCAGCCAGAGCGGCTCAAGATCTGTACTTTGTTTTTCTGTAGCACCGGAGTTCTTGTGATAAAAAGGTGTATACCTGGGAAGGGGAATTAACAATTCCATTTTTCCGGATTACTTTTTATATTGCAGGGAAAAAAAGAGTGTCCCTGTGTACATTGGTTTGAAAAGACACGATAGACATTAGCATGGATAAAATTTCCACAACTGTTCTGCCTCTCTGATTATGAATGCTTCAACCCTTGTTTGTCAGAAAGCTGTGCTGGACTTTCCCAGCACTGATAGGCAGCCATGGCTGCTGCTTTCTCCCCAGGAGCTGCCTCTCCCACCAGTCATTACCAGTATGTGGCAGTTTGATGAGCTCTGCCGAGGATGACTGCTTGAAATCACCAGCTAGTCATAACGAGCCCTCAGTGAGCTGTCCTTGCTTCTTCTGCCTCCTCCCATGCCCCAGCCAGGAATCCCAATTCGCTCACCTGTCTTTAAGCACAGATCTGATTCAGTATTGTATTTGTCACCCCCAACTTTCTTTATTCAAGTAGAATGGCTGAAGAGTAGCTTATGCAAAACTGCACCTGGTGGGGTAGAAATCCCTGTTTGAAGGCTGGAGTTGGGCTCTCCTTGTGTATAAATTAAACAAGTTCTTTACAGAGGGAACTGTGCATCTCCTCGTCAATCACTGCCTTCTGCCAAGTGCTTGGCTTTCATTCTGTGTCTGTTCTCCATCAGCCCTCTCTTCAATTTATTCCATATAAATTGAGATGCTGTAATTGGACTTCTCCAAGTCTGCACAACCTTGTCTTAAAGTACCCCAAGTGTCTTATCCAGGCTTCGATTACTCCTCTGACAGAGTACAGGCATCCTGCTTGTTTGTTTATTAGGCAGCTTCTTATCTCGGTTGTAGTCTTAAGAAAAGCCATCATTTCAGTTGCACAGCTCCAGTAATTAGGCTTCCTGCTTTTCGGGTCTGGCTGTTGCCACCTTAGCCCACATAAAGAGAGCAGAAGAAAGAGGTGTAAGAAAGAAGATGTTACTACTGGTAGCAGTCAACAGTACAAGGTAAGAACCCTGGTATTTGTTACACACTGGATGCTGAAACCTGTAAAGCTGTTGAGCAGACCGAAAAGGTGCTAACACAGGGCCAGAGACAGAAAAGATGACTGTGACAAGATATATCCCTTTTCACATGAGCTGCTTATTGCCTTTTTCCATTGTCAACCTGTACCAGTTACACCTTCACTAAGAAGATGAGCTTGACTTGGAGTGAGACGTATTTAAGTATACATCTGAATCTTCATCAAACAGCATCATGTGCCTAGCAGGCTGCCAAAGTACCAATATTCTGATTTTTCACCTGTAATAATACCTGAAGTTAGGAAAAGATTGAGAATTTATAAATGCCGTTTATCCCCCGGGGAAGGGAGCCTGATGTGAATGCGTTTGAAAGCGCTGCAAATTAGAAATGTTTTAATCATGTATTCCCACTGGTGAGCACACATAACAGCAACAAATATTTATCCAGATGGATGAACTCAAGAATCAGTGTCGGCCTTAAGCTGTCACTGCTCCAGGCCGGTCGCATCCTTCACTGGTAGGTCTCGCTGACATGACGTCTTCCTTGCTGGGAGCATCGGGGTGTCTCCAGCTGCTCGCCAGCCCTTCCCTCTCTTCACTGGGTTGCTCCCCGTCACTCATCAGGCTGTGCCAAGCACATCAGCCACCGGAGCTGGCCCATCTGCTAGCCTTTCACGGGGGAACAATCCAGGGCTCTCCTGGAGGTCAGCAGCACTGCCAGGATCTTGTACAGTGCGACTCACCGCAGGCACTACGGGAGCCTGACAAAAGGTTAAATCAGACACTTGCCCGGCATCGTTTTAATTACTCAACAGGACAGTGCAGGGTACTGCTGGTGGTGCTGCTGCTCATTTAGCTGCCCTTAAATGTTGTTCAGGCAGGAAGGAGTTGTAATAAATTACTGCCAAGCAAGCAGCATGGATATAGTACAGTGTCATAGAACAGGACATTTTAAAACTAATTTCAGCCTTTCTGGGTCACAGTTCAGCTTCTTTCCTTTAAACTCCTGAGGGGAAATTCAATCAATGCTTGGCGTTAAGGGTGTTTCCCCCTTCCCCTTTGGCAGGGCCTTAAATGCCTTCATTTTTCAAATAGAGAGGTTGATCCCATAACTCAGATGAGCTGAGTTAAGATCATAAGCTGCCTCATAGGCATGACACAGATCAGCAGGGGAAACTGGCCTTTATGTGCAAGGTCTGAGACCCAAAAAAGTGAGACTCACACACTTAGCTTCCGTCCTCTTAACAAGTGACTCGTTCCTGTAGTTAGACTAACTGTAGCTGTTAACGGTTTAAGGTTGAATCCTGAAAAATTCTGCAGAAGGCAGATGAAGTTCAGATATTAAAAACACAGTGGGGTATGATGGAAGGGCTTTCTGAGGATGACAATCGTATTGGCAGCAAAACTGCTCCAGGCCTAAGTTGCCAGAGCACTTTGAGTGCAAGTTTTTGGTGCCGCTTTCCCGCTGCAGAATGCACGTGCACCAGCAGACTTTCTCAGGCCCACAAATCTAGGCACCAGGCACTTAAAATTGACTGAGAGTTATGTAGTTATGGCACAAAATGTTTCCTCCAACTGATTCTTCATGCAAGGAGTAGGGACCGTGGGTGCCTGTTGGTCTTTCTCACTTGAGAGTTGCCAGTGACCCTCTGTGCAATGTGATGTTGGAGGTGCCCTACCCAGCCTTTCTCTCTGCTCCAAAGCTTTGGCCTGTGAACTAGTAGCCTTAATGACAACAACCCATCACATCAGTTGCGTAATTCAGAACCATCTCTGTTTCTGCTGTCTCTATAATCTATCTCAGGAGGACCTCAAGCGCCTGCAAGCCAAGGGGGCTGGGAAAAGCCCCAGTGCTGGTGGCCAGAGGAGATAGATAGCTGTTTGCCCAGGGCCGTGGCCAGATGTGCTCCATGCAGCTTGTGGCCTGGCAGGCAGGGCAGCAGCCCTGCTTCTTAGCCTCTCTCTGGGTTTACCACTTTGCACATGAAATTAATAAGACTTGTCATAAAAAATATGCGCATTGACCATCTGTGTTAATAATTGACTTAATGAGGATCTAACCACCTCTAGCCCATCCCAGTGAAGTTAATTGAGGGGATTGTGTTTATAATCTGCCTCAAGAGTTCTAATCTCCTGTTCTGGCTCTGCCAAGCCACAGACTGATTGATTGATTTTGGTCACTTGGAGAAAAATAACAACCTCCTGAGACAGACTTTGGCAGTTTCCCAAAAAGAAAGTACACAGCATGGGGAAATAGAGAAAAAAAAAAATTAAAAACCGGTGGCTTTGTAGTATTTGAATGTGGGTTGCTAAATCCTGCTTCCTAGAAAACCCGAACCAATAAACATTGAGCTCTTAGATATGCTTCAGGTGCTATGAAAAAGCTGCTGTTAGCAGGGAACTTTGGGGGGGGTTTGCTTAGATGATGAATGTAATTTTCTTTTTCTGAGAATTGGTGTGAGGGGATTAAATAACAAATCAGGAGGTCATCCCTGCCTTTTGGGTGGTGGCAGGTGAGGTCTTACAAAGCTAACTCCCTCCTGCGTCTGGAGACCTCCTCACCAGACAAACTGTCTGACTACTTAAGCAACTGCATGAGGAATAGTTCATGGGCTGTCAAAGCACAATTCTGATGAGAGGAGAAAAGGTCACCCATAGAGAAAGACTGCTGGAAACTACCACTGCAAATGAAAAATGGAAAACTGCAGGAAAACATTCTGGAGAGCCTGTCAGGAGATCTAATTCTTAATTTTCTGCCAAAGCCAGACTAACTTCACCTAAGCTATATTTTGGTTAACATTTTTTATACCTAATAACTCTAAGCATAAGATATCTAATATCCTTGCTCTGATCAAAATTTTGTCCATTTTGAAACACTAGGTGACCTTCTTGAAAAAATCCTAGTTCTTTCCTGTGGGCAACTAGTGTGAGGTAGGTGCTGATCCCATAAAGCTGGTCATGTACTTTTTCTGATCAGTGAGTGACCCTCCCTCGGAGTCAAAGCAATACATCTAATGCACTCAGTGTTTTCACACACCAGCAGCATCCACATTGGTATAATAAAGCATTTCTTGTGGGTGAATGGGCCACATCCATAGACTGCCTCTCTCCTTTTTGGTTTCATATATGGCTTGTTAAGTGTTTCTCCTGTTCAAACCACTGAACTACACGTGAATTTTCTTTGAACTTAAATTTCTTTCATTATCTACCTTGCCTTCTTCAGCTTCCTGGGAACCAGAGCCAGTACAAAGCAGGAAGCCTGCCAGGGAAGTCCAATATCTGAGGGTGATATGAGATTACAGCCCAAATCTAATAAGGATAGATTAGTTTTATTTCCCATTTAGCCACAAGCATTGCTGGTAGAACAAGATATTAAATCAGACTTCTAAAATTGTACTTGTACTCTGAGCAGCTGGTCAGCTGTACCGATTCCCAGCCCTGGTACTTTCTCTTGCATCCTGAAAGACCACGGCCAAGACTTTCCAGAAGCACTTCAAGCCAAATGCGTCTCCAGAGTATTCAGGTAAATCACTGAAATGAGCCTGAAATGATTGTGATCCAGCCTCCTTGCAAATGGATCTATGGCACTTCTAAACTTGGTTTTTTTGTGCAACTCTGTGGTGGGGTTTGGGTTTTGGGTTTTTTCTCTTTTCCCCCTCCTTGACAAGCCCTTTGCCGCACAGTAGCATCTGTGAGTCAGAGCAATTTTAAAAGGAGAAAGGATGACTGGTAATGGCTGCGGCTGCCTTACTTTGCATGATGTTTGCTGCTTCGGCTGCTGCGTGGCTGAGCAGGGGGTAAGGGAGGGAAGCGTCCTCTGGAGAGACTGATTCACAACAAGCCAACTTGGTTTAGTTCTGTAATGAGAGATTTTTCCTTATTTGCAATTAAAATGTCAAACAACATTAGAAGTATTTGATTTGTGCTCAGTCACAGTGCGATTCTCCAGCTTACTGACTTTAAGGAAAGTCTTGCAAGATGCTTCTTTTTTTTTTATTTTTTTTAAATCCAATTACAGTAACAGACTGAAATTAATTTACTGAATCATTGATTTTCCAAGGGGCAGAAGGTGACTTCAGCCTTTTGGGACACAAGACTTGGGGAATGCAAACAGGTTCCCTTTTCTACACAGTGGGGCTCTTTTTGGAAGCCTGGAAGCCCTCAGGTGCCACCCTTCAACTTGGGCAGTGCTCCGGTCAGGCCCTTAAACCCACTGAGCCGCTGCATATTCATTTCGAAAATGGAGGCAATCATGCAAAATAGAAGTTAACTGCTCTGGTAGAGGTCTCAAATTATTTCATTGCCATTAGCAGCGTTTCTAAGCTTAATCGGCCGTGGAGAAGTTAAAGCATAACCTCCCTTCGGGTGGGAGGAAGAGCGGTGTTCAGTCGAGTGGTGCCCCGGTGTCGGTAGGTCACAAACAGGCTCCTGGCAGTGGGGATATCACACGTCAGTGACTGGGGTGGAAATAGTATCTAGGACAAGGGGTCATACAGGGGGGAGGGCTGGAGGAGGTGACTACCAACCAACCTTTGTTTCACAACAAAAACTCCAGTCCAGGTGACACTTGGGGATGATTAGCATGACATGATTGTCCCTCTTCCACTTTGGGCAACAGCCATGTGATCTGTGACTCTTTAAATTCACACTAGCTGGGATATGAAGTTTCACTGCAACAAGAAGCTGTGGTGCAGGCCTTTCCTAGTATTGCTTCAGGAGGCGACAAACTCACCTAGAAACTGAACATCTATTTCACATGAGCAGTGACCCTTACAAAACAGCCAAAAGCTAGAAATCTTCCTTCATTCTAGTGGTGGCTGAAACTTTTATTGGCTCGTATTGAATCCTGAAAGAGGTGTTATCTGTTAACATCTATCTTAATGTAGTTCCCCATCCTTTTCTTCAGCTACTTGCCCAAGAGTGGTCTGGAAGGAGATTGGGGTTCAGTGCACGTTGCCACACTAACAAGTCCTCACAGGCTCCACAGGGCACATTCACAATATGCCTTAGAGCATGGAGTGAACCAGAAAGATCCACATCTGAAGTTGCTAAATGTTACTCTGCGTATGGTCTGGAAAATATCATTATGCAGAAACATCCCAGAAGTTTTCTATTTTCCATTTTGCCTTCTAGCTACTCCTGTACCATATTTATCCCATCTAAGTGCAGGCTGCAAACTCTATTGGGATACCCATATTTAGGAATGCACTTGCCCTACACTGCCCACATGTAAGGTATGCTCAGCTCTGCATTGCCTCCTGGAGGTACCCCCCCCTCTTTCCAGGACCTGGATGTCCTGCTCTGCAAGGCTCCAGGGTACAGCACCTCAAGAGTCCAAACATGGGCTCTGCTCGGGTACAGTTTCCTTTGTGCAGAGTCAGGCTCATCATGAAAACCACCTCTGCTTTGCTTTTCTCATTTGTAGTTCACCACCTTTTCTAAAGAGACACAGAATTAGGGGTGTAGCAGACAATTTAATAGATGATGGATGTGATCGAAAAGATAATCTCATTTTCCCATGGTTGCTTCTGACAAGCTGATATCATTTATGGTATTTATAGGGCTAGAAAGATACTGTGTGCAAACAAACTTACTAATGCCTGATGTTTTCCAAGTATTCTGTCAACCAAAAAAAAAAATAAAACAAGTTATAGTTTTCAATGTCACTCTAACTTGGCCTTTTATTGCTGCAATTTATTTGAATTTTTTTTTTTTTTTAATAATGAAAAGGCAGCTGCTGCCCTCAAATTGTCCCTGCTACTGTATCTGAAGTTAACTTTCACACCTTTAATCTTTTCTATTTGATGTATTTCTTCAGTGGTGAATTTTAACCAGTCTGCTGTGTTGAGCTCTGGCCAGGCGGCTGTGTGTCTGTGAGAAGGTATTTGCATACAATAGTATGGGGGAATTTAAATTAATCGGGGAACAAAATCCATTAGAGATAGTCTGCACAGTGAAATGAGCTGTACAAATCATCTAGGTTTACAGCACTTTGGATGTAAAACTAAGCTTTTTGTTTCTGATAGCATGGTCTGTTGCTTGTCTTGATAACTCCTTTCATGCAGACCTTGAGATAAAGCCCCCACAAGCTGTATTTATGAAAGGCCCTTTCTCAAGCAGGCTCCTGTTCTCTCTTGCTGGTGTGATACATGAAAGCTGCTCCAAACGCTGCTTCTGAAGCTCCTGCCAAACCAACCAGGGGATGACACGGCCCTTCTGGGATACTTAGTGGAAACCTCAGTAGTCTAACACGAGCAGAGGTTTCCCAGCCCAGGGCAGTGAGTTACCCATTCCTAGCAAGTGCTTTTTCTAAAGCTATGGGTGCCATTACATTTTGTTACGTACTTGTTGGCCTACTTATAAACATTCTCTTACAAAAGGTTGAAGATGAGAAGTACAAGTGAAAAGCCTTTAACTGATGGGGGGAAAGTACAGTTTGTACTGTAGATGGAAAAGAGAAAGCAACCAAAGAAAGCAGGGCTGTTCTCATGTGTGTCTTCCATTTAATTTTCAGAACAGGGACTCTCTAGAGTCTTTAATTTTTTTTTTTAATGACTGGCTGGCTTTCAACCAGTGGTTTTTCATTGGTGTGTAGTTGTCGGGTCAACATGCTTTGTATTTGTTGTGGTTTGTTCATTGGTTGCACTTTTTATACTCTGCTTTTTCAGAAACTTGGACTTTGCACAATGTAATGTTGAACAGCGTGCCCTGGTGCACTGTAATTGATCAGAAATGTCATTAAACAGGAGCAGAGGACCACAGGCACCTATGGCTGGAATGGCAGAGAAGGTGAGGGAGATGATTTCTTTTCCATTTATCCCCAAACATACATCGTCTCTGAAACATGAATTGCAAGTTAGGCCTTCTAGTTAGAAAAACTACTGCCAGCTTTTACAGTCCCTTTCTTATATCACAAAAATGGGGAGTAACAGATGTGCATGCAGAAGAACTCAGTACTAGATCACTCCCTGTGATCCTCAGGCTTTCCAAAAAGGTAACCTGTTGCTTTATCTGAAAGGCTTTGTAAACAGAGAGTGGTCACAAAGAGATTTTTCCCCACAGACAGCAAGAAGAGAGCATTTAAGGGCTGTAGTCCTTGCCTATCCATTCATTTTGACTTGTAGTCTCGGGCGAGGCTTAAAAGCAAGTTCCCTGTTTACAAAGTGAAGAAAGCAGTATTTACCAGCGGGATAAGCAGAAGGCATAATTAAAGAGTCATCCTCTGCTTAGATTTGGCCCCAAAATGTCTGTAACAATGTAACAGCAAGTGAAACATTTGTAGAAAGGGCCCTCTTGATTTCTGCTGGCATTGGCACCTGGAGAGGAGGCGGTGGAGCTGGGGCAGGCGATGGAGCCGCCCAGGCGCCAGGGCAGGCCAGACCCAAGCAGGGAGGCAGCCAGGGTTGAGCTGTTTGTGGTTTTCTCTCCTACTCAGAGCTGTGAGGGAGGGAGCTGGGATGATAAGTCCGTGCAGATTCTTAAACATCTTTCAGCTGGAAAAATGGCTGTCGAGAGGGAGGTGTGCGTGCCTCGCCATGCTGCTCCAACGCCCCAGCTGAAACCAGGGCTGCGCCGTGTCAAATGCAGCTCTTGGACGCGTGCGTGTAGCCGCAAGGGAGGAGGAGGGAGTGGAGTGAGAAACCCCCTTCTCCCACCTTCCCCGTGTGGAAGAGGCAGTGAGAGAGGCATGAGAGCTAAGGGTGGGGAGGGGAGGCAGAGGAAGCACGGGGGGGTCACTGAAAAAGGCCAGTGGGGAACCCACCGCCCCCTCAGTGCCTTGTCCCCTGCCATGCTGCTGAGCCCAGCCCATGCTACCTGCTCATCTCATCTGCCCCTCCATGAGGTGGCCCGAGCTGCCTGCCAGCTGCAGACTCGTTAGTAGGGTTTTCAAAGAAGTTCAAAACCAAAACACAATGACAAAATGGCAATTTCTGTGCCAAGCACCAAGCGATCCTGAGAGGTTAGTTTACTCTTTAATGAAATTCCTGCTTCAAAGTCTCCATCTCTTTTCCACCGGGGAGCAGCACTTTCTTTAAGCAATGTTTAGAGGACACCAGTCTGCAAGGGTAATCATCCTCGCCTCTGGCAGGAAGAGCTCACACACCAGCATTTCTGAAAAGGCTCTCTTTGTGAATAATTGAATTTGTCTCTGGAGTTCAAGATTTCTTTTTCTGTGGGGCTGACTGCAGCTCTGCTTCTTCTGTAGGTGCAGCTTACTGTAATTGAGGCACAAGAATTGCATTGCAGTCGAGGGTTTTGTGAGCATGACGCATAATAGGGGCGATTGCCAGGGAAAGAGTCATTTCTGGCCTTCAAAATGCCTCCTCCAGTGGTGAATGGAGCTGCAGAAAATAATTAGAGGACCCCCTGCTGTCACCCTCATTCTCACCCAAGTGGAAAAAAATTAATGTCGCAAGAGGCAGCAGAGGTGTCCTTGAGCAGCAGGCAGAGCCCAGCGCTGCATTATGCTGCTGGGGCCCCATCCTAGGAGATGCTCAGAGACCACCGGTTTATTCCAGTGCTGCCACTGTAATAAGTAATTGTTCTCAAACCTTCTATGACTGTAAATAAGCAACTAGGGCAAAGGGGAACCATTGTTCCATCACTAGTAACACCCTGAAAGAACTTCAGATCTTGCTGAGTTGGTGCCTGTGGTAGACTATGGCTGTGAATAGGTAACCAGGTCAAAAGGGGAACCATTGTTTTATCACTAGCAACATCCTGATAGGATTAAATGAGTTAACCAAATAAGATACTGAACACAACGTAGAGGAGGACTACGGGGGGACCAGGACGACCCCCACTACCAGCTTACACAGCTACAGAAAAACACCGGCATATGCCACGTGTACCCGGAACTACAGGACTATAAAAAGGGGACTCCAGAAGGGTGAGGTGCGTGCCGTTTGCAGGAGCAAGGGTCTCCTCCGGACGCCCAGCGCTGATATTTGCCTATATCTTGCGGGCTTGCTTAATTAATAAATTGTTGTTTGGCTTTATCAACTGGAGTATGTCTCAAATTTATAACAATTTGGTGCCGTGACTCGGATGCAACTCACGAGATGGGACTCTTGGTCTTATCAGGGAGGCGCCCCGCCTGTTGTTTGGCAGCCTTGGTAGCCCATTTCCCATCTCGATTGCACCGACGAACCCAAATTCCAAGATATTAGGCAAAGGAGGCCGGCAGACCCTATAAACTTTGTGCACAAAGGTCCGGACGAAGACGCAGGACGCGTGAGTATCTGGGGGGGAAATCCGTTCGGTCTGGGTCGGGGATCCTGGAAGCGCGGCGAGTGTGTGTGTGCATGAGAGGGGGACCGGCAGCTCGCATTCCCCAAGCGAGTGCGGACCCTCAGTAGTGCGGTTCTCATTGCCCGCGAGGGCGTGAGCCACGAACCAGGGGAAGCGAGTGAATATATTGTTGACTGAGTGCGCTCCAGATGATGGGACAGAAGAAGAGCAAGCTGTCTGATCCCATGGGTAGCCCAAGGGTAGTGCTACACGGTAAGCCGCCAGACAGTCCTTTGGGGTTAATGATTGCCCACTGAGGGGACTAGCTGTCTAGGCGATGAAAGAATAAAGAGTGTATGATATGGGTAACGTAAACTGTGTAACTACAGTGTGACCTCCTGAGAGTGAACAGGGGAAATTTGGATACTACAGTGTGGCCCTCTCAGGATGTATTGCCCCTGTGAAGTTTGTACGTAATTATAGGATGGCCGCCTCTAAGGCAGTCAGTATCTCTAATGATGCTTCTTCCCTGGCCTGGGGGATAGATAAGTTTTGCAATCTTGAGATGCACTGATCTTGTCCCTTACCCCAGGGACAGGATTGGGTGAAAAACTGCTGGCTCCATTAAATTATCTGGGCTGGCAGAATCAGTGCAAAAAGGCTGTGTGTATTCAAGCATGTATGAGCCATGGAGGCAGGGCATTCCCCTTGCCACTCCAGTATATCCGGTCCACCTTAAACCACCGATTAGGGGTCTCCCTGATAGCTTGAAAATCTATGTGCAAAGCCTAAAGGAAAAGATTCTGCGAGCAATTGATCACAATACTTGCTACCCCAACTAGCAGAAACAGCCTGTTTTAACATGGGAGATTTAAGAAACCTAATCATAGAAGGTATAAAGGAGGCTGCTCCTAAGTCTCAAAACTTTACTAAAGCCTTTGAGATTGAGCAGGAAAAAGATGAGACACCCTCAGTGTTTTTACAGCGACTGAGAGATCAAATGAGAAAATATTCGGGTATGAATCCTGAAGATCCTGTAGCACAAGGTCTTCTGAAAGTTTATTTTGACCTGATATTAGGCGAAAGCTACAGAAGATAGATGGTTGGAGTGAAAGATCTTTGGAAGATTTACTAAGAGAGGCTCAGAAAGTGTTTGTGAAAAGAGAGTAAGAAAAGAGGAAGCAGAAAGCAAAAATGATGGTATCTGCTGTTGATGAGGTAGTAAAGAAAAGAACAGAGCCAGTCTCACCAAGAGGCAGAGGGAAAAGCTGGACAAAAGGAAGTAGGAGGGGTGTGAGAAACATGAATGAAGGAGGAATTGGTGGAGGTAGGGGAAAACTTTGGCAATCCCTATGGGCTGGTTTTCTCTCAGCAGGATGTTACGGGTGTAGCAAACAGGGACATCTTAAGTGAGAATGTCCTGAGCTAAGAAAAGAAGAAAGGGTAATTCCCTTCATGTCCTTTGAACATGAATAGGGAAGTCAGGGGTTTATTAATTTAAGGTCCTACCAAGAACCATTGATAAAATTGAAGGTGGGACCCCAGGAGGAGGAGGATGTTGTCTCCCTGGTTGAGCTTCTAGGACTTCCTTAAATTTTATACCTCAAGGACTGAAGCTATCAGACCAAAGTATAACTGTATCGGGGTAAAAGGGAAAGGATTCCCAGTCCCCATGTTTGAAAATACCACTTTAAGATTAGGTGATGAGAAAATTTGTGGGCAATTTATATATCCCTGATTCCGGAACTAATTTATTGGGAAGAGATTCGATAATACAATTAGGATTGGAATTGAAAACCCAGGATGACCAAATTGTGGTATCCATGGCTTTACTAACAGAGGAAGATGAAAACCAAATTGATCCAATAGCGTGGGTGCGAGAGGGTAATCGAGGTGGATTAAACATTACCACTTTAAAGATTAAACTTAAAAGGGACAATGACATTATTTGCCAAAAACAGTATGCTATTTCATTGGAAGGCTGTAAAAGTCTCCAACCATTTATAGAGAGTTTAATTAAGGATAAGCTTCTGAAACCATGTATGTCTCCTTTTAATACCCCAATCTTATCAGTAAAAAAAAAAAAACAAAACCACCCAAAAACAAACAAACAAACAAAAACCCCGATGGGTCATATCCTTTGGTACAGGATTTAAGACAGTTAAACCAAATAGTTCAAGTGCGTCACCCAGTAGTTCCTAAACCTTACACTCTATTGAGTAAAATACCAGATGACCACAGATGGTTTAGTGTGATTGATTTAAAGGATGCTTTCTGGACCTGTCCACTGGACCCTGATAGTAGAGACATGTTTGCTTTTGAATGGGAAGATCCTTTCACAGGACAAAAGCAACAAATTATTTAGATGGACAGTTTTACCTCAGGGATTCACTGAATCACCAAATTTATTTGGACAAGCATTGAAACAAGTATTAGAAAAGTTTAAAGTCCCAACTGAAGTCACCCTTCTACAATATGTAGATGATCTTTTAATCTCAGGGAAAAATAAGAGAATCGTAAAGGAAACAACAAATGCTTTGCTAAATTTCCTAGGGAAACAGGGACTAAAAGTAAAAAAAAAACAAACTGCAGTACATGGAAAAGAAAGTTAAATATTTAGGACATCTAATTAGTGAAGGGAGACAGAAAATAAACCCTGAGAAGATAAGAGGAGTAGTTGAGTTACTTCTGCCGAAAACTAAGAAAGAGCTGTGAAAATTTTTGGGATTGACAGACTATTGTCACCTATGGATTGAATCATTTGTACTAAAAACAAAGGGATTATATTTTAAATTGTTAGAAGAGCCTAATGACTTGGTATGGAGTAATGAAGAAAAAGAATTAATACAAGGATTAAAACAAAACTTGATCACTACTCCTGTGTTGGCACTGCCCTCCCTTAACAAACCATTCCACTTGTTTGCTACCATAGATAAGGAAACAGCCCTGGGGGGCGGGGGGGGGGAGTTACTCAAAAGTGGGGAGGCAAACGACAGCTAATTGCCTATTTATCTAAACTGCTGGACCCAATATCCCGAGGGTGGCCTGAATGTGTACAGGCAGTAGCAGCCACAGCCCTCTTGGTGGTAGAAAGCAGAAGGCTAACTTTTGGAAGAGCACTTATAGTAAGCACTCCACATCAAGTAAGGACAATTCTGACTCAGAAGGCAGGAAGAGGTCTCACTGATTCTAGGATTTTGAAGTATGAAGCAATTTTAATGGAAAAAGATGATTTAGTTATAACTGCTGAATCATGCCTCAATCCTGCCACCTTTTTATCAAAAGGGGAGACTAATAACCAAAAACTTGAGCATAACTGCTTAGACATAATAGAATATCATACTAAAGTGTGACCTGACTTGAGGGACATACCCTTGCCAACAGGTCTCCGTTTATTTACCCACTGGGTAGTACAGGCACTAGTGGACCACTTTGGAACCAAGTATATGTGTATTGGAATTTATAAAATCGCCAAAAGGATGGTGGGAAAGTGCCTGACATGCCAGAAGGTCAATAAACAACAACTCAGAAAAAAGATACCGGGGGGGAGGGACCCTTTCTTGCGTTGCTTACCACAGATACTGCGGTTTGAACGGCCGAAAGAGGTTGGACGCACACGAGCAGAATAAAGACCGGTTCCAGAATCTCCGTGGGAAACTACAAACAATCCTGACAACTTAAACGCCACCTTTCGAAGAACCAGCGAGTAAAACTGTCTATGAATGACAATTTATTTTGTTCAAATGTTGGATGTATGTTATACTTTCTTTTGTTTTGAGTGTCGAGTGTGTAAAGACAATTGGTGGGTACATTATAGAGAAAGAGAATATACCCCAGACATTTGTGAAAAATGTTATTGGGCAGAAAGAAAACTAACCGAATTAACCCTTAAATTAGCAGTAAAAATTGGAGAGATTATCCAAGGGTCTGAAGAGTGGTGGAGGATATATACAAAAGGGATAAATCCCAAATTAGGTTGTACATATCCTAATGAATATAAACAAGGTAGCCCAAAAATAATTCGGGTAGTGTGCCGGTCCCAGGTGAAACATTTGGATTGTTCAGCCCTGGAAGTGAAACATAAAAATTGGGAAGCCTATAACACTTGTAAGCTGAGGACAGGAAGAACCCCTGAAGACTATGACTGCTGCCGAGAAGATGGAACACCTTGCTGCTCCAAGCAACGGAGTAGGCAAAGGAGGCAGAGGCATAAGGAAATCGTGGGGTATTAAGCCCTCCAGTCCTATCACGAGGTGGCTCCATACACCAAGGCTGAAAAAGGCACCAGATACCCAAGAACCAGAAAATACCAAACAAAAACGATTGAGTCCAAGCGTCACCACTCTAGAATAGTTATTATGAACCCACCAATTGCCTTAAATAAAGGGGGGCTAATAATTGTATTTTTATAGATTTATTTAAATTTTGTATTTTGTTATTTGGGGACTGGGACCGCATTAGATCCAAGGCAAAACGTATTGGGTTACATTATCTCAAGCTTTGAATGCTACTACTTTTTGTGCTAGTCTTGCCACACCAAGTACTCCATTTATCACATGTTTGGTAGGAGTGCCACTGAATAGTTCCACCTGGAAAGTTTTTGAGGTTGAAATTAGTAAAATAGCAAGATGTCCTTATATTTATAATGCCAGTGAGGGCATGACAAGGTATGATTCTTGGGATGATAGAGTCCCAATTGGTCCAGAACCACAGGAACTGGAATTAATGGGTTCTTTGAATACCAGCTATTGTATATACATTGATGCTGCCAAGTACCCATGTAACGAAGGTGATCACGTTAATGTTTCTTGAATGATGACCTAAAACCGATTTAGAAAAAGAAGATGCATCGATGCTATTATCTCAAAAAGCTGTTAGTCGGTTTGAGAAACAAATTGGTCAAAATTGAAAGGGGGGATTGTAATAAGTAATTGTTCTCAAACCTTCTATGACTGTAAATAAGCAACTAGGGCAAAGGGGAACCATTGTTCCATCACTAGTAACACCCTGAAAGAACTTCAGATCTTGCTGAGTTGGTGCCTGTGGTAGACTATGGCTGTGAATAGGTAACCAGGTCAAAAGGGGAACCATTGTTTTATCACTAGCAACATCCTGATAGGATTAAATGAGTTAACCAAATAAGATACTGAACACAACGTAGAGGAGGACTACGGGGGGACCAGGACGACCCCCACTACCAGCTTACACAGCTACAGAAAAACACCGGCATATGCCACGTGTACCCGGAACTACAGGACTATAAAAAGGGGACTCCAGAAGGGTGAGGTGCGTGCCGTTTGCAGGAGCAAGGGTCTCCTCCGGACGCCCAGCGCTGATATTTGCCTATATCTTGCGGGCTTGCTTAATTAATAAATTGTTGTTTGGCTTTATCAACTGGAGTATGTCTCAAATTTATAACACCACCACCTGGGACACAGGGGAGGACCAGCCAGGCCAACATCTCGTCCAGCCTGAAAGAAAACACTGAGTGCATGTATGCCTTGAAAACATGTGTGTCTTGGGTGGGCAGAGCATCTTTTCCTTTAAAAACTCCTAGCCTTGCAGTGATTTCTGTGTGTCTCCAGAAAGGCACATGTAGTGTGATGGAAAAACCTATGCATCCTGACTCCTGAGAAACACATCCCTGCAGCTGCCCCACCAAGGCCCATTACAGATACGTCCTCCTTCCAACTCTACAGGAGGCTCACTGTCCTGGGCATGTATCAGTACCTCTTCTTATCCCCACCATCCCTGACCTAGTGTGTAACGTCCCACCATGGCACCTACCAAGCTGTCTGTGAGTAACTTTCCAGGAAAGGGGTGAGGGGAGAGAAACCTCTCATAACCTGCACTGCTGTGAGTGGGACCTCGTGTCCAGCTCCAGGGAAGAGACAACTTCCTTCCAGTCAGCCAAGTGACCTGTTTCAGAAATGGTTTTGGATGCTGTATGCAGAGGCAGGGCTTAGCTGTTCATGCACGTTGATGTCAGCAGCAGGTCGAATGACTATATCAAGACTTCATGCTTAAGGTAGGAATTGGCACAGAACACAGCTCTGATGTTAACAAAAGAACATTGAGCTGGGAGGTTTCTTTCTTGTCTGTGTGGCTGGGTGGCTGCATTCAGCCAACACAATGCCACATGGCAGCAGTATATTTTTTGGATGTTGTTTTTAGGGGAGGGGAACAAATTCTAAGGGCAAGACATAGCAATGTACTAACTCAAACAAGCTGCTCAGAAATTTCTGAGGCTGTTGCCACAGATATATATCACACAGTGCTTGGGCTGTCTTGTCAAATTGTGATGCATGTTTCAGATCAATAAAAATGTTCATTCGAGACTTTGCTCCCCCATGGTACGCAAACTATATTCTCTCCTGGTACAAAGCTTTCATGAACTGATCAGCAGCAGAAACTAAGGTAACTCTAGACTGAAGTCCAGTTTTCTTGGAATTAAGTATCTGCAGATAAGCTCTGGGTTCTTTGTGGTCTGCATTCTGAACTGGAAATGAATGCATATATCGTTGTCATTTTTACTCCATCATGTGGCTGTCAGTTACAATGGTTTGAATATTCTGTTCACCCTCAATGCCAGGGCTTCTTGATACTCCAAGACAGAATTTTCTATGTCAGCCTTCTGAGTGACAAGCAGAGTTTTCATCTCCAGAGACAATTCCCTTAGCAGTAACATGGGCATCCAGTGCTTTACCACAGCTGCTTTTAGTGTGTTTCCTTGGGTAGGGGTCAATGAAAGCAAGAGAGGAACTGAGCACATTGTCCAAGCTGTGCATCTAGGGCTGACCATAGTCTGGCCAGCACTATTAGCTGTTCCAGCTGGTGACCTGTTTAAATGTGCTGCCAACAGGTTATATATGCACTAATTAGGGAAGTGGTATAGATGTTTGCATCTGGGAGTGCATAAAATAGGGAAATGACCAGTGAAGCCTTGTTATTTTTACCATGAACTCTGTGCCTTGTGTGCTGGAGCTATGAGGAGCTCGTTGGTCAAAAAAAAGGTAGGCAGTTGGGAAGGAAATTAAGAAATTGGGAAGAAGATGGTAGGTGGTGGGTGGTAGGTTTTGTAGGCTTTGTCTGAGCAGCAGAGAGGAGTGCCGTAAAGGAAAAGGACTGACAAACGCACCCAGACCCTCTAGAAACTGTTTCAGGAGAGATGTGTCAGGACCTGGACCACCCAAGGAAGGCCTGCCCACCTGAGGGAGGGTACTGCTGTTGGAGAGAGATGCCTGTTTAAGGGACTGTGCCATCCAAGCCACTCGCTTTTTCTGCTCTGGTGAGTGGGCTATAACCAGCTCTCTCCCAAGGTCCAAAGGCTGGGTTTTCCACAGGCCCCTGGGGAGTGAGCTCTCAGAGGCAGCAAGGTTCCTGCCCTGCTGTGCTTCCAAACACCCATCCCACATCAGGAAAAACCAGAAGATAGCATACATCCATGTTTTGCACGTGAGGTGTCCTGCCTTAATCTCTCTGTTTTGGGGAAACACGTGTTACAGGCAGTAACTGTTTCTTTCTGAAAGGCTGCCAACAGCACGCCCAGTCCCCATAAGATTTCTCTGCAACGAGATGCTTTGCTGACAGGAATATGCCTAATTTGTGGAAATGCAGTGTGCTTGGAGGTCAGTTCAGAAGGGTTTTTGGGTGACCAGCAATAAAGACAGGTGGCCTTGGAACTGGCAGGAACCCCACACTTCTGCCTGAGGGTGCTGCCATAACCAAAGCCATCAGATGAACAGAGTGTGGCTTGGGTGTTAACCACACCAAGTGATGTCATGTGTGATGCTCTAATTCTTTGTCTTGCAGAAAATGATTAACGGTCTTCTCGGGGCGAAGAGGGAGGGAAGAAAAAAAACTAAAAGAAAAAGGTGAATCTAGAAAATTCTCACTTCACTCTAATATAGGGGGACTGGTTCTGTTACCTTGCTGTTTTCTTAAAAGATAGTAAGTGTAAAGGGACTGGAAATAGTGTATTTGAATGACTGTGGAATAACATGAAGGAAATGAAGCTGAGGGGGGAAAAATGTCAGGGTTTTTGTATGCTAAGTATCAGCGTTCAACTTCAGACATCCAACAAGTTTTCAAGAGTTTAACCCATTAAACTGCTTACTCTGAGCTTATCTTAAAAGGCACGGAAAAAAAATTCTGTGGGTTTGTAGCATAGGTAGTGTTTTTAACACAAAGGTTTCACAAGATGCGCTAATTTTATTGCTGTGGGCAGGAAACTGAGGTTTTCACATGTAATGAGGCGTTTCTTTGAAGTCATGCTACAAGGACGAGCCTGACTGTGTTGTACATCTGCTCATCTGCACAGCTCAGAACGTTTCGACTTCCTTTTCTGAGACGCTGCCGGGAGCAGGCCGAGCAAGCTGCGTGTTCACCAAAACTTCATCAAGTGAAGATGCACAAGAGGTGGCTCTTCTCCCTCTTGTTCTTGCACTGGGTGCCTGGCATTGCAGGTAAGCACATCGGCGGGACGCCTTGACTCAGTAAATGATGGAGGGTGGCGAAGGGCAGGGTGACATGTGCCGGCTGGGCCTAGTGTGTCTCACCAGGGCAGGCTGCCGTTACTGGGTAACCATTTTCTGTTTCCTGACAGCCTTCTCACAATGCTAGTTACAAAGCACAGCTCACACAGAGTAAGTGGCCTGTGCTGATGAGCAGGTTAGCTCACTCCTTACCCCGTTTTCACCAGAATAATCACTGAGATGAGCTCGCTCACATTTGGGGCAACACGTGCTCATCTCCAGTGGGCATAAAGGAAAACTGCTGCCAAAGAGCAACCAAGAAATACCTAGCATTCTCTCACATGTGTCTGCGTGTGCAGAGAGCAAGAGGTTGGAAACACTTAAAGATAAGGACAAATTGTACAGTTGCAAACCTTTGCACAGATACTTCCTCTTCCCCACGTGGCCCTCCCTACTGCATTAAAGGCTTGAGAAACAAGTTTGTCACTGGGACTAAAACTTTCAGAAAAATTGAATGAGGAGAACTGCATCCCCATCAGGAGCTTAAAACAAAAATGACCTGAGGAAAGCCAGGAAAAAGCCTGATGCTCACAACCCTCCCCAACTCCACCCCAACCAACAGGATGACCATGCTGAGTCCAGGAGCACTTGTTACTAGCTAGGAAGAAGAATTTTGTAGGGTATGCCTTTTTCCAGTTAAGAAAGGAGAATGTATTTGAGTGGCATGATCAGATGCATCTCAAAATCTGGCATAGGCTGGGTTTTTTGGGTTTTTTTTATTACTGAGGCAAACTGGATTTTAAAAGTAAGGAAAACTTCTCATGTATGTATTTGTAGAAAATAAAAGTTCTCAAATGCAAATAAAGGCCTAGAAGCCTCAAGACATGCACATGCAGGCAAGCAGTACTGTTTAGGGGAAAATATTTTTTCCCCAAGGATTAAACCCTCACTGAAGTCACATTTACAGAAGTGAAAGTGGAGACACCACAGTGCCCTTTGTGGACATCTGACATCTAAATGTCTGGGAGTTGCTCTATTAAAATGGAGCACAAGTATGGGCTAACGGACAGCATTTCATTTGGAAAAAATAAAGCAAGTATAAAATGAGACTACTTCTATTGGGGTGCTCATAAAAAGTTAGTTCTTTACATTGTCCTTTGATCTAATACAGCACCAATATGAATATGAGTGACAACTTGCCAGGTGTCCCTTGCCTGCTAGTCTGATCACAAGATTGCTTAATTGCTATCTACTTCACTTTTACTGCAGCAAAACTTGCAGTGAAATCAGCGAGCCTTTGCTGCAGCAAGCTCCTTGGACTGACAAGAATAATTTTCAGTAATTTTTCTCACAGCACTTGTCACTCAGGCTTATTTTTATTTAGCTTGTTACATCATCCCATCTCCTGAAAGTCAATTAAAAGATGAACAGAGCATGCACAGCAATAAGAAGCAGAGATTAATGTTGGCCGTGGCCATTCAGTAGCTTTGTTCTCCATGTACCTGGTCTCTACAGGTTTGTGTCACGCTTCAGCGGTTAGGTACCGAACCTCAGCCAGCTCTGCGGGGATGTGGGACTCTGCCCTTGTTCTTCCCTGTCAGACTGGAGCTGCA
The DNA here is from genome assembly GCF_964237585.1 of Gallinula chloropus. Classification (NCBI taxonomy): domain Eukaryota; kingdom Metazoa; phylum Chordata; class Aves; order Gruiformes; family Rallidae; genus Gallinula; species Gallinula chloropus. The sequence continues at coordinate 96,540,184 of NC_140085.1, forward strand.
GAAGTGTCGGGTCCCTGTCTTGCTGCTGGCTGAGCTGTCAGAGCCAGGGCACGCCATCCCTCCTGCGGGCACTGTCGAGGCTGCCCGGCACCTGGCATGTCATCCCCTGGCTCAGGTGCTGTGGAACGTGGTAGCACACGGCAGAGCAGATGTCAAAGCAAAGAAATCGGTACCCATGCAGCAGTATGGCTGGGGGCACTGTGGGACAAGTTCCCAAAGCAAATTTACAGGGATGTTTTGATACGTGGGGAGGATAAAATCCAGTGGAGGTGGAGGGATGACAAGTCTGTACCTAGATGTAGATGTTCTACATCTTTGAAAAAGGGCCTTTCTGTGCAGGGCTCTGTGGGTGTGACCGGTTACTTGTCTTGCTGCAGCTCCCCCGTCCATAAATTCTTCATCTCCTTGAGTCTGTCAGTGCCATGCACACAGGGTTTTGGGCACCACATGCCTCATGCTCATAAAAGGGAGAAAGGGAGAGAAATCAATTTTACTACAGCAGCAGTGACACTGAGCAGTGCAGGGTCCCACTGAAAGCCCCACCGTGTCACCGATCCCTTACTCCTTTATATGGCACACTAAGGACTGCAAACATGCCTTGTAAAAATAATCCAGGAAGAAACCACGCATACCGTGGCAGCTCACTCTGTCACCAAAATGGACACTCATTTAGGTCATGCAGGAGCTTGTTTAATAACATGGAGGTAAAAGAAGAGCTTTTGAAGCAGCGATGGCACTGGCAGCAGGCAGGAGGGGAAGGCACAGAGTGGAATTAGCTAGCAGGGATAAAACACCTTTGCTCTTGCTAAAAGAGCCGGGGAACAACTGGGCCCAGCTTCTGCTTTATTTGTGCTGCTTGAAAGATTTCCATTTCCACGGAGGCCCTTGGAGCTCCCATTTCTCTCCTGTGAGCGCCAAGGGAGCTCCCCGCTCTCTTCCGGACAAGCGCAAGTTTGCTTTCCCACCGCTCTCTCCGCAGTCCGTACTGGTGGAGATACACTGTAAAGCTCCTCGCTGGAAAGCCTGCCCTTACAGTTGTAGGGTCTCCATAGCTCTCTGTGGCCAGGGCACCTAAATGTGCTAAAGATGGCTTAGGAGAAAGCTTTGCTTTAACATTACACACACTGAGTAAGGTCTTGTTTGTTTGTTTGTTTGTTTTTTTAAGGCCAGCTTGACATCATCACACAAACAGAAGTCTCTGCTTTGCCAGGTGCCGACGTGACCCTCGTGTGCAGCTTCCCAAAACCACACACCACCCACATAATACAGACACAGTGGTCCAAGACCGATGACCCTCAGTTTACCCGAATAGCCGTTTATCACCCCACTTATGGCACGCATCACTTCCCGTTTCCTGAGGCTTCTTACAACTTTTCTGTGTCCTTCAGTACGAGAAAGTGCTGCAACTGGAATGCTACAGAGGCTCTGTGCTCCCCGGATCCAAAAGTCACGTTTGAATGCAATCAGTGGGCTCTGCATTTGAAAAATGTTACCGTTGCCCTTAGCGGGGAGTACGAGTGCAGTTTTGCTACTTATCCACATGGGACAAAGGCTGCAAAAATTCAACTTCTTGTCAAGGCAGAAGGTAAGTAACAACAGATGAGATGTTGCTTTTTCAGAACAGGGACACAGTAGGGTGGAATATCAAGGTAGATGACCGTTTCTTGGTCAATGATGGCAACTTGTTTGGGATTTGCAATGGTGCCACCAAATGCTGCTGTCTACAGCGTTGCCTATTGACAAGGCATTCTTTAGCTGTTGCTATCCAGCTCCTGATAAGGAAATCTTATTCATTTGGAAAAATATAAAGTTAGATATCAAGGAAAAATGGTGGTGAGATGGGCAGTTTCCACATTTTCATTTTGCAGAAACATGATGCTAAGAAGACTGGATGAGCGGCTCAGGATGTGGTGGGACTGAGGATGCTGTACCTCCAAACCACACCATATTGCTGCTATGAATGTGCAGCACTGGACATACAAAAGAGATAATATTGGTTATCAATTATCTCAACTGGTCAAGGCTGAGGGCTAGCAACTGCAGAGTGTGCTGGGTATGAATTCAATGTAGGGATGTGTGCCCCCAGCATCGAAAAACAAACTGGAGCAAAGCAGGGGATTGCTTAGGACAATCGTGGAAAGAGAGACTTGGCTGCTTCTGTCAGCCAAAATGAAGCTAGAAAGCAGCGTGGCTGCTTTTGATAAGTAAACCTCAGTGGAGAATATCCAGGCAGGATATTTAAATTATCCTGGCAAAGGAATGGATGGGTTTAAAGAGGATGGGAATGTCTTTGACTACAAATTAAACAATGGTGGCAACCATTAATGCAGCAACTTTGGGAATATCTGTTTAATGCCAACAGCAAGGACAAAAGTCCAAACTGCCATGAAGATGGAGCTGGGAGAGGATGTTGGGCAAGCTGGGCAAGCTTCTTGTTGTGTACCTGGGGACTGGATTCAACGACTCCAGAAACCTCTCCCTGACTCAGGTTTCTTTTAACAAGCCCAGAGGGATTAAAATAAATGCAACAAACTTGGCATGGTTCCAGTGCAGAGCTGTAAGGCCAGAGCACTCATCCTGCTTGTGCATGTGGCTGTAGATGCAGGTTCAAGGTTAGAAGCAGGGTGGTGCAGGTGACATCAGGGGTAACAGAGCATTGGGGCAGCAGCACCCATAGGCACTGCACTCCCACCACCTCTTTAGCCTGTGTCATGAGGCCAGACCAGCAGCAGGAGGAATATTGGTCCTCATGACAGATAACATTGGTCCTGCAGCAGAAGGAGCCTAGACTCTGTGGGGTCAAGGGAGAAGACATGGCTCCTTGGTGGCTGCAGCAGTGGCCTCCCTCTGAAACGGGCTAGCAACTTTGGGCAAAGAATTCTGGGCCCTGTGCAAGCTACATACGCGGAGACATTTAACCTGAGTGTCCACCTCACTCTCTGATGGCCTTTGTGGCTATGGCTCCAAACATTTTGCTGCTGTAATCCCAGAGTCACATCTCTGGGATGACCCAGCCCCAGAGCTGCCCTGCTGAACTTGGAAAGGCAACACTAGAGCCAGCATCTCAGCATGTCCTGCAGAGGATGGGAGTGTTTAAACAGCACATGCAGGATAATTGTGTCAAGGACAAAGCTCTGCGTGCTGTACAGGGGTGTGCTGCAGCAGCCTCCCCATTGGGGATTTTCCTGCATTTCAAGCACAGAGGATCAGTGGAGAGCAACGAGTTACAAACAGTACTGGCAACCATGTGAAACCCTCCCATGCTTCTGTTCTTCCTGTGATTTTTCTCTGACTTTCCCCCAGTATAGTAATCATGCTGGTCAGGCATTGGTCCTTCTGTCTTGCTGGTGCCCTTAACTAACTACCATGTTTTCCTTGTCTACATGTTGAATGTGGGCAGCTCTTGTTCATGTCAGCATCATTGTAGCTTTTTTCAGCAACTGCCTCACATAGCAAGCTGTGCTACTGCTCACCAGAGACAACTACAGAATTCAGTTTGCAACATACCTCTTGTAGATTTGTATTTCACCATGATAAGGTCTTCAGCAACCAACCACTTCCATGCCAAAGAAGGCAAAACCCCTTAATCTACCCTACGAGTGGGATGGAGAAGGGTACTAGTCATTATTGGAGTGCAGCTCTCAACTACATCAGAATGGAGTGAATCCAGATGGATTCAACCTGTAGATACTGCAAAAAGCCCACAGAGCAGCAGGCCTGCACAGGACTGACAAACAAGGAGGACCTGAGCCAACAGTCTGTTAATGCAGATGGGAATCAAAGACGGGCAGAAAACGAGCAGCTGGGACATGTGATGGTGAGGACAGGCAGAGGCTGTTTCCAGACACAGCTCATGGGGCCACTACTCATCTTTGTGCTTCTCGTACACTGCACAAGCACTTCTGCACCATCCCAGCAAAAGTCTCCTGTGCAGTTTTCTTCTGGAGAAGCTGTAGATTTGCTTCCTTTGCCCTTTCTTTATCCTCTCCACACTCACCAGCCCCTTCAGGGCTTGTGCACTCCATGTCCCACTGGGATAGCTGTCTCTTCAGCCGCTTCACTCTGACAGAGAGTGGAGGTGAGCTGCTTTGTTCTGCTGCTGGGTCTCCTGGGCACCCCTCTGGGCGCTGCCTTTCTGTGCAGGCTGCGTGCTTGCACTGACATTCTGCGCTTGGGTGCCAGGCATCAAGGAGGTAACAGGCACCAGAAAGTCCCTGCTGCCAAATAACCTAGCAGTCCATGACTGCTAGATACTCGCCCTCCCCTCGAGTTAAAAAAGTAAATAAATTACTATCTGTTCTACCTCAGTGCACAAGCCAGGGCTACCAGGGGAGCAAAAATTGAGTTTCCCCACCGGTGCTGGATGCTCAGTTACAGGGAAGAGGGAAGGCAGGTCTGTGCAGTATAGGGGTGGCAGGAAGGCTGGTCGGCATTGCAGGGTGCACGGTGTTACTGCCACCGGGGTTGAGAGTCAGAGACATCAGTGCTCACCAAGGCACTCATGTCATCTCCTGGCCATCACCCCTGCTTTTCCTGTTTAAATGCATACATGCAAGCAGACCAGATGTTTGGACAACAGCTGTGCTCTGTTCAGCCCATCACTCTGCTTTTCCGCTGACGGACTGGAGCCCTGGACTGGGAAGGGGTAGGGTAGGAGATGCTCAAGTGGGGTTTTATTTTAATAGGTAACAAAGGAAAGAGTGACAAGCTTTCTGCTTCTGGTAGTGGGCAGGCTGGAGAATAACAAAAGGAGCACTTACACTGAAAGACAGGGTTAATCTTAACCTGCCCGACATGCTGAACACCTTGCTTGGTGAAAAGACGGTCTGAAGGTATCTTCAGAGCAGAGGAAATGCAGGTGCACAAAATCGATGTGAAGGTTTATTGCCACAGATAAAAAAGTGTAAGAGAAAAATTGAAGCCTCAAATTACTCTCAGCTCCAAAAGGAGACATCTTGATCCTGCAGTTAAGCAAAGGTTTTTATAAATTGCCCAAAAATTCAGATACAGCTGTGAATTAGAGTCATGTAGCTACATCTAGAACCAGATGCAAGGCTTTCATTTACTTAACAAATGCGTCTATGGGTAATGATTGAAAATTACAGTTTCCTTCTAATCAAAAAAGTGCCTGTTCCTTGAACAGATAACTAGTCAGCTTTGGTTTTTTACAGCACAATGAACCTCATGTTTCTGATTTTCCTTCTTGGGCTTTTTGTTGTTGTTGCTGTCGTTGTTGCGATGACAAAAGAGGAGCAGCACTACATGAAGGAAGCGTGGTTAAACCAGACTTTAGAAATTCCATGCATTGAGGACATGACCTCAGAAAATGTGTCCAATTATCCTTTGAAATGGCTGGTGGTAAGTATTTTTCATCACAGGTATAAATTTCAGAATGAACTACAGGGTATTTTCGCAGATTGAGATAGAACTGTTAGACTTTACTATCCCTCAGAACCTGCTAAACAAAAGGTATCTATCATGTTGGACTGCGATAATAAAGGGAAAAAGCACAAACATGGTTTGCCACAGAGACACCACAAACCATAGCTGTTACAGAAACAAAGAGGGAAATTCCACCTTACTTGCTTTTCATTTTCCAGGAGTACCTTGGAGTGGATCGGTGGGAAGTGGTAAAGAACTTGGCAAATCTAACAGCGCTAAAGTATTCCCTAAAATAATCCCTAAATCCTAGAAAAAATTGGATTTCTCAGGGAACTTTTCTGTAGTGAAGCTGTGGTGTCTATGAAAAATACATGCTTACTGCTCAGGGCGGCAAGATATCAGGATGCTTTGACATAGGGAAAAAAAGTGGGGGAGGCAGTGGCTGTATTGGTTTTGGTTTTGTTTCCCTCTGTCTCTAAGATGCACATCAAAGACACACAGACCCAGTTATCTAGCTGGCCGCATAAAAAACTAGTTTTAATCAGTCTGCTGTGAGACGTAAAGCTCGATATATTTTCGTACTGCATCTCACTTTCTGGGTAAATATTTGCATGCATGTTTTAACATTGACTTCCGTAGGTAGAGATAAGTATCAGCCAGCAGCATCCTTCAGCTTTGTCTGTCAGTTTCTATCTATTGCCACTGAGGAGCTGTAACGTGTTGAGGGTTTTCCTAAAGGTGATTTTTCAAACATTTTAGGAGGTTTTTTTAGTCTTTTGTCTCAGCTCATTATCTACTTAGATCTTCCCTTCACATTGCCTTCCTAATATTAAAATTCTTTAAATTTTTCTAGGGAACATCCTTGTCCTTACTATTTTTAGTGTTGCTAGGTCACTCTACAAGTCAACAGAGGAAAGGGAAAACACTCCCCAGAGGTCAGCACAGTGACATATGTGGGTCACCACGTGTCAATCAGGGTATAGCCTACAAATATGTACAGAGTCACAGATGTCCAGGATGTGCTTGTTGGCTGCACTAAGGGTGGCTGGCACACAGAAATTGAGAGAACATGACTTCTAGCTATTATAATCAGGTTCTTGCTATTTAAAAATCTAAAAGAGCGCAGATTTTCTTGGAATTTCACTAATTTTTAATATGTATGGGATGTTCGGTACAACTTCAAGACCACTGCCATAAGAAAACAGCTCTGTTGCCCTGTCTGCAGCCTACAGAGACCGGGACTCACAGGACACAGCTGTTTACTCCATGGTTTACTGGTAGGGTGACGAGTGCTATCAGATTTGAAGTTCTGAGAGAGAATGTATTTTGATAAAAAAATCGATGTTGCAAATCCCCACTTGCTACTCCACAATGCTGGGGGTGCGAGGGAAGAGTTTCATAGCCGGAATAGAGCCTGTCTACAAAAATATTTGGGGGTGGTGGTGGTGGTGGTGTTTCTCTGATCTTCACATATTGTGTGGGCTGCTCTTTCCACAGTGGGAAGATGGCAGGGAAGAGGAACTTGTGAGCAAGGAGCCCTCCTGCCCTGCAGTGTACAGGAACAGCAGCACCCTGTCTGGGAAAAAAGTCCGCCTGGGTTTGGATAACAGTCTAAAGATTTTCCCCACCGAAATCATGGATGAAGGCAGGGTGTTTTCTTGCCATGTGATGTACCACCCGGAGAGAGTCCACAAGAGCAGCACCACCGTGAGGGTATTTGGTAAGGGCCTTATGCCAGCTGCCTGGGTACTTGCATTTGGAAAGGGAACACACCTGTCTGGCTCTGCAGACAACAGCTTTTGAAATACATCAGGGGAGGGGGAGAAGTGGGGGTGTATATACATAAATTTACATTGTTGGGTTTTTTTTTTCAGCTGCAATGGGTTAAAGTGTTTAATATGGTAGCAAATGAACCAGTAGTTCTTAGGAATTACACGAGGCCATTCCTTCCATTTCTGGCATCAAAACTAGCAGATCCGGCATATATCAAACCACTGGCATGCACATTCCTCCCATCTCACCCCAGTGTGTAACCTTATGCTGGCACCTTGCAAGTTACAGATAAGCACCAGGGTCAGCAAGATGTCCATGTCCAAGTACAAAATGGGAGTGCTGCCTCTGGTTAGGAAACCATGGCCGAAATGTAGTAAGTAGCTAAAGCAGTTTGGAAGTCCCATCCTTGAAGGCACGTGATGTTCAACCATTGCCAAAGGCTCTGGTTCTGATAACGATGTCCTGCCTCAAGGTCTCAAACTGGACAGGGGTGGCAGGGCCAGTGTACTGCAAACCTGTGGGTTGGCATTTCATGCTGGAAGCCTTCCTCGCCTTTAGTTGCTCGCACTGTTCCCTTTCTAGTGGGGTAGGGATTGTTCTACAAAGGTACAACCGAATTAGAAAAATGCTGTCTGCTGAAAACCAGACTGTGTTTTCTTCTTGCAGAGCAGTAGATCTAGAAAACTTATCTCCAATTCTCCTAAAAGGAATGGGTGTTAAACAGCAGGTCTGTCAACAGTCCCTTGGCTATAGCTGCTTGACCAAGCAAGCCCACAGCTTGGGGATGGTATGGCCAAGCAGACTGATGCTCTGGGTGCAAAGATTCAGTGAGGAGCAGGGAAAGAAGGAAGGAAGGAAAGAAGGAAGGAAAGAAAAAAAAAAAAGCCAAACGTGTGTCTGGGGGATGTTGGTCACTGACGCAAGAGAAATAAAAATAGAAGTTAACGATCTGAAATTTCCTCTTGCCTTTGCATGATTCAGACATGGGCCTTACCTTTAAAAATCAATACTTGTCAAATAGCTACAGTGTCACCTGGGCAATCGTTCAAGTATACAAACATAATTGAGCTCCCCCTCCCCCCTACCCCTGCTGATGCTCTCGCCTTGGTCTGTGACTCCGTTAGCCTAAGCGGTTGCTTTATTTGGCTTACTCTCTGAATTAGTCTCGCGTGTGGTTGGCTGTGCACACACACACATCAGCCCATTAGTACAACAGGGGAGAGAGGCAAATGAAACAGCAACTGTGGCCCTTGGTGGGGAACAGCCCATGATGCTCTCAGTCCCTGTTGGCTGGCTTTGGACCCAGGTGCCATGCCGCCAGTGTCCTGAGGGCAGGGTCAGATGGAGGGGCTCCTGCGAGTTGGTTTGTGGTGGATGCTGAAGAAGGTGCCTCAGGCCAGCACCGTCCATATCTTGGAGAAAGTGCATTTTTGTGCTGTTAGACCTTTCTCATCTAATATTTCCTTGGTAAATGAACTATTGTGTATGCTGTCTCAATCTTTTCTGTTACTGTTCGCTGAAGTCATTCTGCTTTTGATCGCATTGTACCTGCTTTTTCCCATTTCCCCATTTACTTCCCTTGGGCTGCGGCAGGAGGGGAGACCAAAAGCAGATGGTCCAGAGGCACCCTTACACCAGCCCACATGCCCATGCACTGGCAAGGCAGGAACTGGCAGAGACAGTGGCCAGAATAATCCAGAAATCTCCAGTTGACTTCTGGGGACAGACAAACAGCCACTTCAGATGACAGCACCTCTTTTTTTCCTTGTGCCAAAGCTGACAAGGGAACAAAGAAATGAACATTTATGTCCTAGCAGGCAGTCCCAGCCTCAAATGGCCAGGACAGAATCTGAAGTATGATACTAACCATATACAACATCATCAGCACGTTATGTTGGTTCTGTCTGACGTCCCAGCCGTTAGAAAGGATGTAACTAGAGAACTAAGGCCAACTGAAACCAGGGGAGGATATTCTCATCTCAGCAAGCCAGCATACCCCTGGTACCCAAGCACTTGTGCAATTGAACACCACAGGCTGGGCAGCTTGAAAGAAGGGCAGGCAGCTAGTGCACCATGGTGCTGTAATGGGCAGGAGGAAGAGGAGGAAGAGAGGAAAGTAGTCACCTGGGGAAACCTCCTTGTGCAGGATCCCTCTGAAAAATGCTTCAGGGCAGAGAGCGCCTATGTCTGTGGGGTGGCATGAATCCTACCCCACAAGGGCTTTAGGTTGCTGGAGTATGGCTAACAGCTGGGCAGGAGAGGATGGCGAAGGCAGGAACAAGTCTCTCAATGAAGTTGAGAGTCTTTATAGGTTGAGTAAAAACACACATTCAATCAAGAGAGCTTTTTTTTAAAAGGGTGCTTTTAGACTGAAATACTTTAAAATACTTCTTTACTAGAACAGAGTTCTTCTAGATGCTAGTTTCTGAGAAAATGTATAGCCTTTTCACGTCTAACTTTGCCAAATATTGATTTCTCCTTTTTTTTTTGTAAGAGTAAAAGCACAGCAGCAGAAACTACTATACTAAATATTGAATTTCTGCTACACCCAAAACATTGGTAAATATCGTAGCAAGACAAATGAATGTCAAACTGTTAACAGGGGCTGAGATGTTAAATGGAAAAGATCTATTAGATCATTCAGAGCTCAGCTTGAGAGCTGCCTGCCAGAACAGTTACCCAGCAAAAATGTCTTCTCGGAAAGCAGAAGGCAGCACCCAGTACAGATGGGGAAAAGCATGCCCACTCTCATTTAAAAAAAAAAGGAAAGAACAGGCACTAGACTAGATGTTATTAGTCTCCCAACCAAATTTTAGGTGAAATTCAAAAATCCAGTTTACCATATTTTTCTTACATCTGAAAAAGTATGGTGGTCTTCTGCCAGCCCCACCATCTGTACAGTTTGGGCAAGGCAGAAATACGGACGAAATCTCAAAACATTCATCTTTTGACAGGAAAAAGCCACACACCAAAAAAAAAAACCCCAAAACCCACCCCAAAAAGCACCAAACAAAAAACCCTCACATCCATAAAACCATAAGGCCACAATAATTAAAGTCTGGTCTCTCTCAGGCATAACCTGTCAGTAACACTAAGCAGAAAAATGGAAATTGAAAGAAGTTGTTAGGTAGAGTCCCTGGTAGATTCACCTCACAACAGGTGAACTTGAGCAGTGCACCTCAGGGGGAATGTAATGAACTGAGGTGACTCTGTATCAATTAACAGGGTTAGAAAAAAAAAATAATAATAGTAGAGTGAGGTTTAAGTTGAAATGAGATCTAGGGATCTTCTAAGCAATCCAGGGGCTGCACTTGTTTCCCAGTCCAGTTTTAAGACTCAGAAAGGGCCATAAGCATAATTTACTCCAGGCTTTTGAGGTTTGCTATATATATTAGCACAGTTTCAACAGCCCTAACTTAGCAAGTCAATTAATATTACTGCAAACCAGTGATTCCAATGGCTAATTTAGAAATGTCAGTTTAGAGAGTTTATGGTATCTGACAGCTTTTATCTCTACAGTCAGACATACCTAGAAGGGACATGCTGTGAGAACAGAGCACTTTTTCTATTTCTTGTGGATGTGGTCATCAGAGACCTGCTGCTCTGACGCAAAGGTGAGCTCTGGACTTACTGGCAAGGCAGGAAGCAACTGTGGTGTGACACTGTGACACATATGCCCAGGCAGCAGCATGTGGAAAGCTGGTATCCAAGATGAATGAATGCTTTTGGGGTTGGTGAAAGCCTTTGCAGATTGCTTTGGTTGGTAAATATCCAGAGTAAACAGTGACTGGGGGATGGTTTATTTCAGCAGGCCTGGGAAGGGTGGCTCTGCTGCATGGCTGCAGGATGGTTTGAATTTGCTTCTCCAGCAGAGTCACCAAGGTTAGGTAGGCACTGAAATACAGGACGGATCTTGTGGTAGTGGCTGCTGATTTGTGCTTGTAAACCACTTCCTTGACCTCGAATCGGAGCTGTGCAAGCTTTTATCTTGCTAGGTATGCAGGTGGGTGGATGTAGGATTTAATTTTCACTCTTTTTATGAAACAAGGCTGTTAAGTCTCATTAGAAGCTGCTACTGTGACCTTCAGTATCCATTTCACTAATACACTTCTGTTTGCTTTCCAGCCTACCCTAAGATCTCTGTTAGCCTGCAGGAAGGCTCAGCTGGCTCCTCTCAGAAGGTGAGTGATGTTGGAGCCAAGAGTAACATTCATGAGTGATACCATGCCACCCCAGCATGGCCAGGCAGGCTAAGCTGAATCAGACAGAAGAGGGACCTCCAAACTGACTGAGCACACGGGGCAGCGAGTGAGTCATTGTCAGCCATTCCTGCTCTTTCTCCTGAGTGATTCCCATCCCCATGGCAGTGAGCTGGTTCAGGAAGCACAAACTGGAGCTAGCTAAAGGCTTCTCAGTGATTTGGGTGAAATCTGGTTTTGTGTGGGCCCTGGGCAAGGCCCCAGGACAGGATTAAGAGGCTGTTGAGGAGCTGATAGTGTTGCAAGGAGTTGTAATGATCCCCTTCCTCCCCATCTGGCAGTCTTGAGCTGCCCTCTCCACACTACACAATATCCCTTTCTAAAGAAGGCTACCCCACCACCTGGGACATTGCTCTGAGGGACCAGGGAGCAACAACCCCTGCCTGCCATGCAGCCCCCCTGGGGACAGGGAGAAGTGAGTGTTGTGGGAGCAGCGCTCAGGACACCAACGTGGCCTTGTGTGTTGATGGAAAGGTAGTGATCTCATCAGGTGTAACTCAGCTGGAGCAACCAGGTGCTGGTGGAGGGACTGGATGTAAATCTGAAGGCTCCAATTTAGCACTGAGCAGTTACACTTGTGTTTTGGGGTCCCTGCTTTATCACCTACTTGCCAATGGCAAAACCTAAAGGGAAAGTCTGCTACACTGTGCTGGCTGTACTTGGAATAAAATTTATTTGTAGCCCATAGGACTGACTAGCAAGCCACTCTGGCTACTAGCTATACACTTTGCTTCCCATTGCATCCATCCAGGTTGAAGCTTTTGATCTGCAAGCATCCCAAAATAAGTAGGTTTTCTTTGGAAACAGCATTTGTGGGCAGGCAGAACCTTGTATTGATCATATCACAGAATCACAAGGTTGGAAAAGACCTTTAAGATCATCGAGTCCAACCATTCCTGTCCTATACTAAACCATATCCCTAGTACCTCATCTACCCTTTTTTAAACACATCCAGGGTCAGTGACTCAACCCTCTCCCTGGGCAGCCTGTTCCAGGCCCTGACAACTCTTTCAGTAAAAAATTTTTTCCTAACATCTAATCTGACCCTGCCCTGGCACAGCTTTGTGCCATTTCCCTTTGTCCCATCTCCTGTCACCTGGCTGAAGAGACCATCGCCCACCTCTCTACAACCTCCCTTCAGGTAGTTGTAGGCAGTGATAAGGTCTCCCCTCAGCCTCCTCTTCTCCAGGCTAAACATCCCCAGCTCCCTCAGCCGCTCCTCATAGGATTTATGGTCCAGAATATTCTCCTGATGCCAGCCAAGCCATGATGAGTCAGTCGGGTCTGCAAAACCAGTATAGTTTTCCTGGTGACTTATTTCCAGGTGTCAAGTTGGACATTGCAGGCTTTTGCCTGCACTATCCTTTTGAACCAAGCAAGGGGTGCCGCTATTGTGGGACCAGGTGATAGAAACTCTCTAAGAGCCTCTTGTCCATTCTTCACCTCCAAAAATGCACCACGTCCTTTCTCTTTTCCACCCTTTCTTGCAGGGTTTAAATCTGGTTTGGATGTCAGATTTGTATTTATTAGTAGGAAACATTTATAAAAATATAATGAACTAAAACTGCCTTAAAAAGGAGGGGTAGGAGTTCAGAGGGTTTGTTGTTTTGGTTTTTTTTCTTACCGTGGCAAGGAAATAGTTTCAGCTGGGTAGTTTCAGGCTTCATACTGAATGATTGACCTCTGCTGGCTGCAATGCATCAAGCCTGCTTTCAACTAAGTGTGTGAACCACTCTCTTCAAAAGCGGGAGCAAGAGGGCTTTGTTCTGCACTGAGTGGCACACGCTTAGGGTTTTGTTTGTTTGTTTTTTTCTTTGTTTAAATGGAAAAGGCAATTTCTTGGTGCCAAAAGCTGCTAAGTAGATGTAATAGGGAACATCCAGGCAGCTAGAGGGTGAGACCTTCTACCCTGCTAGTGCCCAACCCTTCATCCAGCCTTGATTTTGAGGTCCTTCCCATCCAGTGCTTGATGAGAAGTTAAATTGAGCACAAACACGGATGTTTTGGAGCTACTGGCATACAGCCAGGACTGCTGCATCTAAAGCAAGTAATTCCTTGCCACCTCCGGAGACCTTTTACGCGTCATACCCTTTACAAACATACCTGATTTTGTATATTCAGCACACCCTTTTGCTAGGCAGTATTTTTCACGGGATTTGCGTCTGACTGAAGGATTTACATGTCAATCAGGAGGTGTGCCGTTCTCCCCACGTGCCATGCCCACTACCAACGCCAGTGTTCCTCTGTGTGGGAGAGCTCTCTGGCGTCCACACAGGACTGGGGAGGGTGTAGGAGCCCCAACATCCCCCACCTGGCCCAGGGAGATGGGATTGTTCTTGGGCTCTCATTCAACTGTCTCCAACCAGAAAATGGGGTGGGGGTGGAGGTAATGCAATAACCAAGCGAGCGCTCCATTCCCAAGTGGGATGGTGAGTAAATAGGCTCTGCCTGTAAGGGATTTTGGAAGCTGGCGGTCAGGTCAGAAGTGCTGGAGGCTAACGACTGGCTTTTACTGCCCTGTAGCCTAACGTGAGCTGTGTGGTGAGGAAGGCGTTTCCCAAGCCAAGCCTCCTGTGGTCCGTGGACAGAGTGAGACTGAGACTGTCGGAGCAGCCTGGAGGTAACACCACCTGTTGATAATACAATAGCACGGCTGTGGAAGTGGTTCCCAAGAAAAGCGATAGTTGCTCATTGGCTCCTGCCACAGGGACTGTGCAGGTGTCCCTCAGGGTGAAGGGGAGGATCAGAGCTACTCAAAAGGAACACCTGGCACACAGCCACGGCTGTTGCCCCCTGCAATTGCCAGCGATGGGTACAGTGGCTTGGCATAACTGAGCTCTTCTCACCAGGTCTCACTCAGCAAAGAAACCTGCAGCCTTATGAGCTTGCTTTTCAGTACCAGTATTTTGCATAACTGTGCTTAATAGTTTGGAATGCAAGGAGAGGGTGTGATAATTTTTTGGTTTTTGTTTTTCACCAGACATGTTTGTTGAGCAAGAAGACTGGCAAGACAGTGAAGGTTTCTATCACCTGAGATCAACGCTGGTTTTGCAAAGGACCCATCAGGCACATAAGATGTTCTCGTGTGAATGTCTGTTTCCCTTCCTCAGGAATGAAACATGGACTACTTCTTCAGAAGAAATATTTGTTTCCTTTGGTAAGTTTTGCATAGACAGGATGTATCTGAAACTTAAAACATTAAGAAAGACAAACTCATGTCTTTTCTGTTATTTAAAATGCTGAAGAAACGCCGAGTGTATGGAAGTTTTATTGTGCAAGTTCATCACACAGCTTGAACTTTCTGGCAGGTTTCTGAGCTCCAGTCTTTGCTCAAGACTTTAAATGAGCTAAGAAACTCCTGCACAAATACAAGACACTTGCTGTTTGTTTAGGCAGTATCTTGCTGCAGTTCCTGTGTCCAAAAATACACTAGCTTAGCCACATGGCACCAGCGAGCTAATATAACCATGTGTTTCTCACTGAGCACTCCTGGCAGAAAGTCTGCATGTGTGCAACGAAGCTCTCTGGAAAATCAAACCCACAGACTCAGGAATACATCGTGCATCTTCAGTGAAACCTGCAAAAGGCCCCTAAAACAGTCAGGTTTGGGCAGTGGAGAACCTCCCCTATAACCTGTACTGTAAGAAGTAACCATGTGATTAGGGAACTGTGGGGAAATGGTACCTTGAGGAGTGGATCAAAGCAGAAGATGTGGTGGTCAACAAAATGATGGCATTTTGAGGATGTGTGGTGGTCAGCGAGGAGGGCAGACTGATTTGCTTTAGCACCCTCTTGTGCACACCTCATCTTCAGGTGCAACACACAGTTACACCTTTCTTCTCTCCTATCCATATCCTTGCCACACAGACAGGGCATGGGAACTGCTGCCGCCCCTTAGGAACCTCCGCAGGACCGTGGTGAGCGCTTGCAGCTCTGCTGCGCTCGCTCCTGCCCGTGGACACATTAACCCACCGGTGTCTTTCCACAGAGACGGGCTGCATGGAGGAACGGAGCTTACTCCCCTGGAAGTACAGCTTCAGAAGGAAGGGAGATAAATGATCATTTTTCTCCAAAATGACTCATTTCACCCAATTTGCAGTTTTGTAGAAATGTATTCAAACCGGAGAGACGTCAATTAAAGGAGTCTACGTTCTTGCCTGCAGGCTATACTAAAGCTAAGAGAGATCCACGCCGTATAAAAATGTTAATGTATTTATATGTGACAGGAGGGAAAGAATTAAATTAATTCTGGGAAGGTGCCATACTAATGCACAGTATGACACAAACCCCAAACTAAATTTTCAGCCTTTATAACAAAACCCTAGCTACTTTTAAGAACTGCTTTCATCTTTCTTTTTTAATTTTTTCTTCACAGACAATAAGTCTAATGAAGCCTCATCCGAAGCTTTTACCACCGTGACTTCAGAAGGTAGGATAAATTACAGAACAAAATAACTTGGGTTATGTTAGACGTGCATCTATCAATTCCTAAGACTGTCAGAGAAATGTTGGGGTGTTTTTTCTGGATGGGTAGAAAGGTACCCCTTTCTGCAGCTATGACTTCAGAGGAAATACAATGAACAGATATTTTGGTGATGTAATCTGTCATAATTAAGCCCAAGCATAATTAAACTCCAGCCTTGAGGGGCACTTAATTTTATTTCTGATGCTTCAGCTGGCATTTGAATATAGTTCTTTCAGCACTGAACTGATAATTAAAAGTAACAGCCCTACTAATGGTTCTACCTTCTGCTTAAGTACACAGCCAAGATCCTCCACACTTTTGCCTAATTAAAGAACTGATGGGATGTTCCTTAATTTGTGTACATTTGGTAAATCCGCACTCTGCTTCTGCAAGTTTGTCTTATCATCAGCTTACTGCAGACAGATAAATTGTTCCCTCAGCTGAAGTCCTTTGGAGATGCCTCAGATGGGGCAGTTTGCTCTGCTCTACGCAGGAGGCAGCTGCCTTTCAGCAGTGTAAGTGTGTCAGAGGAACGCTGTGGACAAACAGCATGGGAAGAAGTGCGCTTTTCTATGTAAGCTTGCTTCTGTGAGTGCAGGTTGTGGCAGGCCCTGAGGGTTCAGCCAATGTCCTGCTGGGCACCAGAAAGTTATCCTGGGTACCGGGACTCCCTATGGTCCTCCACTGGCAAGGTTGTCTCTCCAAGCAGCCCCTGCAGCTTGTGTCAGATCACCACCCTGCTTCACCTTGCACACTCTGCAGAAACATGCTGGGAGCTGGGCATACCTTGAGGTTGCCCCACTACCCTGGTCTTAGGCCTGGCTGCCTCTTTGATAAGGGATCTGCCTATGGCAGCCAGCTACTCTGAAATCACAGAATTGTAGGGGTTGGAAGGGACCTCGAGAGATCATCGGGTCCAACCCCCCTGCCAAAGCAGCTCCCTAGCTCATATTGCACAGATAGGTATCCAGAGGGGTCTTGAATATCTCCAGAGATGGAGATTCCACCACCTCCCTGGGCAGCCTGTCCCAGGGCTCTGTCATCCCTGTTAGCGCAGGCAGGGCTAAGATGCAGCGTAAGTGGAAGAGCAATATTCAAAACAGTCAAAGGACATATAAATTCTTGCAAAAGGCAGCAGCTGGAGAGTTGATGATTACCTACTCATGCTAAGATCCTGTCCACAGAGGGTCACTCCCTGTCCAACACCCTCCCAAGATGCCTGACCAGAGAGAGGTTCTTGGGCTGCCTTCCCAGATATGTTTTTCTAATGGGGTGTGTGAGCTTCTACAGTTCATCTCCTTTGCAGACACCTTTGGGGAGATTTAATCCTTCTTCCTAAGCTACTTGGTGGTACTTTGCCTCAGCTCCTGGGGAAATAAATGTGAGACAGCTCTTGCTCAGGATGTAAATATCACTTGGGTAGGAAGGTGTCTCTGCTGTGCTTGGCTGGCTGGTTAACAGTCCTCTACTCGGAAAGAATAAATCCCTATCTCTCCCCTCCTTTGAAGACTTGGTGAGCACTTTTCAGAGCAAAGTGTCCCTAAGATTTCCCGTGAGGGTTGCAGTCACTGAAATGCCTCACGGATGGAGCTATGCAGGTGCCACCAGCAGGCCGTATATGTTATTTCAAGCTGCATACCGATAAGGTACCTCTGTTTGTATGGGATAAAACCTTGTAACTCACTTCTGTTTTTTGAGGTGAGGTGCAGACAGGAGGTTCCCAGAGCTCCAAACATTTTTCCCCCAAAGCCTTTGTTTCCCTAGGGTTTTCACATCACAGTTACCTCAAATACTTCTTGTTTCTCACTGGACCACTCGGTTGAGTTGTACATTGAAAGATCATTTGGAAATTGTGTGATGCACTGTCTCTCACTCTTGAACCCTCAAATGATCCATTTTTCTAAAGCAAAATAAACACCTTTCTCACCCTGAGTAAGTGTTTGCTTTGATTTGCTACAGACCTCAGACATTCAGCACTTCCATCAGCTGTCATGACTCCCTCAGGCAAGGGGAGGGGGGGAGGAAGCCTTCTTTATTACTCAGTCAGTAGATGTATGATGCCTGCTTGACCTGTGCTTAAATCATGTACAGAGAGCCAGAGGCATGCCAGGGAAAAGTCAGAGCGCTTGATGGTGGTTTCGATGGATGCCACCTGTGTGCTGTTGGATGGGAATCTGCCAGCTATGAAGTTACCCAAGAAGAGATCTGACACTAACCCTGCTAAAACTGTTGTGTTGGGACATCATGTAAAATGGCACGCTGAATATCACATATTCTGCATTTTTACAAAATGGAATAACCCCCCACCACCACAACTGTGGAAAAATCTATCCTTTATGAGAGAGAGGCACATGTGATAAAAAAGTTCAGAACCACCACTTGACCCAATGGCAGCACATCATTCCCCTTCATTAATAGCAAAAGAGAAATACCGCTGCTTTGCCAGACTGTGTGTATGGATAACTGTATAAAACTGTCTTCAGCAAGGGAGAGGAAAGCCCTTGAGAGCAGGGTGATCTCCTGGGCTTGTGTGGCTGCTGTGTGGTGCCAGGACCATCTCTGTCAAGGCCCTGGCTAGGTGGGGGAGCACCACCGTCAAGTGTGTAACCCACCCCACACACGTTGGATTGTGTAAAAGCATAAATAAATAATGCACAGAGCTTAGCCCAGGTGAAGGGTCTGCATTCATAGATTCAGCCATCTCTGACTGCCCCTTGAATTCGTAGGATGTGTTCTGAGCATTTAACCTTAACTCCTACAGCGGGCTTCCTGCCACAGTCAGCATTTACCTGACAGTCACTGCAAGCTCTGTCATCTGGGTTGGTTTATGACTTATTAATATGATTTTTTGAAGATCCTATTGACTGAATGTGATACCATGTAATCTGCTTGTCTTTAGAGCATCAGTCAACACCTTTGGCTTCTCTGGATTTCACAAGTCAAGCAAGCTTGGCCTCTACTTCCACCACACAAGGTAACAAATTCAGCCAACGTGTTTTCTCTGTTGCCTCCAGAGCACAGAAGAAAGTTCCGTAAACACAATAACCCTCTTGCACTTTTTGTAGCAAACAATTTAATATTCACCAAAGCCCTTTTCTGAGTACATTATGCACTAGGAGGTCCACAGTTCAAAAATAAGTAGAATGCTGTCTTGATTTCATCCTCTTTAATGCTCCCTTCAGAATATATGCGTTATTTTCAGCAAGTGACTAGACCTCGAGTAGATATTTTTGCAAGATTCATGCCCTGTGTCTCTTTAATTAAATATCATGCAAAAATAGAATGACATTATAACTAGAAAAAGTGCAACCCAAACACTGGAGCACAAATACAAAGTACCGATAAACAAAATATTTACAGCAGATGACTCAACTCAATGATTTCTTCTCCGGGCTGGTGACTGTGACCTGTAGAGGGCAGGGTGACTCACTCCGAAGGCCTTAATCTTGCTTTGCTGGGGACAAGTACCCGCACCCTGGGGCTGGCAGCAGCCTGAATCCAGAGGAGCAAGGTGAAGCTGTGAAGGTGGCTGGGTCCCGATCCCAAAATAAAGGGTTGCTGCACCCAGCAGGGTGCATTCCCTTGCAGTGCAGCCTGTCTGCAGACACTTTTCTCTTTAAAGTGTCTTTCTGTCGCAAAGCTCAGCTGTTGATCCCTGTAGGACTGGTTGTTTTTAAGCAGGAGTTAGAAGGGCATTGGGGCTGCCCTTGCTGACAGCAAGGTGTGTGTGCTTGCTTCCACAGGGCCTGAATAAATGCAGGCATGGTACACGGTCCCATTTTGGAGACAAAACAGGCCACACATAAGGGCAAACACAGGCAGCAGGAGATAGAGGCGATGTGGCAAGGCATTGTCAAATGCCATCTTCCCCTCCACAGCAGCACCAATGCTCTGGCTCAGCAATGATCCACTGCTGAGTAAGCAGCCAGAGAGAGTGAATTTGGCCCTTGGGATTTGGGGCAGCCTTGTTCTCCCGCACAAACCAAAACCAAGTGCAACAGACTGAATTTCAGGAGTTTGGGGGACATTGAATGTCCTCCTTCAGCGGTGCAATTCAATCCTGGAACCTCCTCTGAAAGCAGCATACACTAGGCTATAGCAGTATTTCCCTAGAGATGCGCAAGTGTTGCATGTGAGGTAATACTGGAGGCTTTGTCCTGCCCCAGCAGAGTGCTGTTCGGGAGGTGAGTCACTCTGTAAGGCCCTGGGGCATGAAGAAACTAGGTCAAGAACCAAGGCAGGAACACGGGTTGCAGCAGCACTGGGGTTAAAGCTTGCTGCTTCTCACACTAACCTTCCCCATTCCAAAGTAGGGACACATGCCCAGCCCGGCTGACGGTGGAGCAGCAAAGTGCTTGTATGAGTGGACTGAAAGCCATTCTGTCTTAACAAACAATTGCACAGCAAAGCCTATAAATATGTGTGAACAGAGAGGATTTCCATGCTGGACTGAGGAGGTACGAGGTCAGATTCATACAGTAAGCTGGAGCTGACCCATTTCTCTTCTGTAAATGGCCCAGGAAACAGCTGTGTTTTAATCAATGCTCCCAGTGTGTGGTGGTCACAGTGTGCTGACCATGGGTTAGTGCTTCTCCTCTCTTGCCCACTGCTGGTTCCCACACTGGTGTCATCAGCTTCTTGAGCAGACCCATTGGGCTGCAGTGGAGTCTGGTTGCCAAGTCCAAGTCTGGCATTGTGAATAGGGGTTTGGTTCATGCCCCGTTACTTTGCAAGTTTTTAATGAAAATCCAAGAGACAGCTGGCAATTAATAGGAGGGAAGAGTGCACAGATATAGGCAGGAGAAGGAGGAGGGGAGACAAAAAACAAGGCTGTTAAAACTGCAGCCTGGTCTTTGCTCAGCTTTCACAGTAGCTCCATTGCTAAGCCCAGAGAGGCTCAGGCCTTCAGTGCGGGGTTAAATCTGCGTTTCACCTTCTCAGGTTTGTTCAGATGGCTTAATGAAACTTTTCCAAAAATGAGACAGGTATTAGGAAAGATGGATTCTCTTTAGTAAATGTGAAATAATCCCCTTGGGAAAATAGAGGTCTACTTGCTAACCACCATCTGTCTGTGTTTGAATATCAGATAAGTAGCTAGTTGAACTCTAGAATACTTAGCACTTCAAAAAAAGAATAAAATAAAATGTTAAATAAGTTAGCATTTGGCATCAGACATCGCAAGTGTGACTCCTGTAGACTAATTTCTTCAAAACTTCTCTTTGCCAGTCAGAAAAACAGTATTTTCTCACTGGAGCTGGTGAACCCCTGTCTAAATTCTGATTTATTCTGTTCATTGCTCTACTGGCTTCAGGTCTGTGGTAGGTTTGGCCCTGGCTGGAGGCCAGATGCCCACCAAAGTCTCTCCATCACTCCCCTTTTCAGCTGGACAGGGGAGAAAATACATATTGAGAGGCTCAGGTGTTGAGATACGGACAGGGAGAGATCATTCCGCAATGGGCGTCACAGGCAAAACAGACTCAACACAGAATAAAGGAAAGAAACTCTTTAACTTCTGACACTGCACAGCACACCCAGTGACACCAGAGTCAGGTAATGAGAAGTGTGACCAGATCTTAAAACACCCCCGCCCACCCCTCCCTTCTTAGCAGACTTCGCTTTAGTCATGATTTTGCTCCCTTTTCCCCCCACAGCGTGGCACAGGGGGCAGAGGTGAAGGGTTTTGTCAGTTCCTCAGGAGTTGTTTTCCTGGGAGTGGGTGTGGGGGGGGCATTCCTCATACTCTTCCCCTGTTGCACTGTGGGGTCCCACCCACAGGAAACAGTCCTCCACAAACTTCTCCAACATGAGTCCTTTCCCACAGGGCTTCAGCTCTTCACCAGCTGCCCCAGCGTGTGTCACTGCTATGGGGTGCAGTCGTAGAATCATAGAATGTGTCTCAGTCTCTCAGGTGCAAACTGCTCCAGCCTGGTCCCCCACAGAGCCACAAGTGTCCTCTGGCAAACCTGCTCCAGTGTGGGCCCCTCTCTCTCCACGGGCTGCAGATCCTGCCAGGGGCTTGCTCCAATGTGGGTCACAGTGTCTTCCATATGTCTCCACCCGCTCCAGCATGGGGCCTCTCCACATGCTGCAGGTGGGGTCTCTGCTTCCCATCCTCTTCCACGGGCTGCAGGGACGACAACCCGCTCCACCATGGGTTTCTCCATGGGCTGCAGGGGCATCTTTCTCTCCAGTGCCTGCAGCACCTCCTCCCCCGCCTTCCCTGACCTTGGTGTCTGCACAGTTCCTTACATCTTCTCACTCCCTTCTCTGGTGGCAAAATACGGCAGCTTGTGGGGTTCTTTTTCCTCCTAAATGTGATTCCCAGAGGCGCTGTGACCATCACTGATGGGCTCGGCCTTGGCCAGCAACGACTCCGGCCTTGAGCCAGCTGGTGTTTGCTCTCTGGGGCCTGCAGAGAGCTTCTGGCTGCTTCTTGCAGCAGCCACCCCTGCAGCCCCCCTTCTCCACCGGAACCCAGCCATGTAAATGCACAAGGTCGAAGCAAGCCAACACACTTGGAACTACTGAGTTTCAGATGGAACTCAGCTGAAATCCAGAAAAGTCATGCTTAAATGCCCCATATGTTTTCTCAAACTTTATTCATCCATCTCACCAAACTCCTCTTAAATTTCTAGCTTGTGATAGACTTTCAAACCTGACACAGAGTTGTGTGATGCTTGTCTGAAGGAACGCAGCATCTCAAGTAGTAGGTTACAACTGTTTGACCTCGTTAGTCAAGAAACAGGGAAGAAAGGTCCTCTACAGCACATTTACAGGCTTGTGTGTTTTTCAGCAGGAGAGCTGATTTCTACCACAGAGACAAAAAGTTATACCAGCAGCAGAGTATTCAATGAGAGTCGGACAACAGCACGTGAGTAGATGATGCATTTCCTTGTTTTGTAGTACAGTAACCAGGGAGTTATGAAGCCAATTACCATTGCTGCAATGTGTAAAATGTAGCACCAACTTAGCAAGTGCTGCATTCACAGAATCACAGCAGGGTAGGGGTTGGAAGGAACCTCTGGAGATCATCTAGTCCAACTTCCCTGCTAGAGCAAGAACATCTGGAGCAGGTTGCACAGGACAGTGTCCAGGTGGGTTCTGAGTATCTCCAGAGAAGGAGACTCCATGGCCTCACTGGGCAGCCTGTGGCAGGGCTCAGTCACCCTCAGAGTAAGCAAGTCTTTCCTCATGTTCAGATAGTGGAATTTCCTGTGTTCAGTTTGTGCCTGTTGCCCCTTGTCCTGTCAGTGGGCACCACTGAAGAGAGCCTGGCCCCATCCTCTTGACACCTACCCTTTAGATATTCAGAAGTGTTGATGAGAACCCCTCTCAGTCTTCTTCAGGCTAAACACACCCAGCTGTCGCAGCCCTTCCTCATATGAGAGATGCTCCAGTCCCCTAATCATCTTTGTAGCCCTCCACTGGGGTCTCCAGTAGTTCCCTGTCTGTCTTAAACTAGGGAGCCCAGAACTGGACACAATATTCCAGGTGTGGCCTCACCAGGGCAGAGCAGAGAAGGAGGATAACCCCCTTTGACTTGCTGGCCATACTCTTAACTCACCCCAGGATACTACTGGCCCTCCTCGCCATGAGGGCCCACTGCTGGCTCACAGAGAGCTTCCAGTACCACCAGGACTCCTGGGTCCTTCTCTGCAGAGCTGCTTCCCAGCAGGTATATACACCAGCTTTTCTGTACTTCCACAGAAGCAATTCCCCAGTTGCACTGAGTTAGAAAATAAAGGGTTGAGTCTTTTAAGACATCAAGGATGTGCAGCAGCAAAAGAGGAACTAAGAAATGTTTGAGTGTCCTTGGTTTATTAGACGTATTTAATTTAATAATATTAAAATTGAGAGAGTTGCTAGGCAAATGTAGTGAGTACTGAGGGTAGTTTATAGATTAAACTACTGGAGGAGCTAAATAAAATCACAGAGCAGCAATGAAATAATGAGATAATATGGGGCAATAAAGGCTGGCTAATAGAACATTCAAAGGCAGCCTCATTAAAGATCAATATATCAATTAAAAACAACCTAGGGGTGGACATTTTTTCACAAATCTTTCCTTTATAAAATCTCTGCTCAGCAGCAGAAGGCCAGAAGTTACTTTATTTTTTAGCATCTCAGTTTGCCTGTGTGCTTTCGGCTCAGGCAGGACCCATCAGTGAGCTCTCCCATCTGCATGGCAAAGGCAGCAGCCGCTGGCCATTTCCTGAACAGACGTTTCTGGCAGCACGCTGAGGCTTATCTATCCACATATAACCCACAGCCACGCTGACAGACCGAAACCTTGTGACAGCTTCTAGTGCTTCACAACCCTGCTCTCACACAGCTCGCTGGTTGCAGTGGTTTTGCTGAGAGCCTGCCAAACTGCACCGCTGTTTGCAGGAGGTACCACGCGCCGCACCACTGCACCCTACAGCCCACCTGACCACCCGCCAAGGCATGGCCTTCAAGGGTCCTGCGTCCAGCAGCTGTAACTGAGGTCAATTTCAGCCTGCACGGGCCCGCTGAGGCATCCCAACATGTGTCCTGGTGTGCTCCCAGGGCCACCGGGCTCGTACAACAGGGATTATGATTATCAGCTCACTCTTCAGAGGCTCTAACACAAGCCATTATGTAATTAATAAGTGGTGCTTGTCAGCATGCTGTATAGAGCACAGTCCTACAGGATCTTGAAGCGTGCATCCTTTTTTCTTTTAATATATGACTTTTTAAAATACCAGATCTACCATGCTTATCCCCATAAAATTTAATACCTAAGAAACAAGGAGAAAATAAGAACTGATTGGATTAATGTCCAGAACTCTCAGCCCTAAAAGTGGACTGATTTTGGTAGGGCTCTTCAATACATATACACACACACACATATATACATATACACGCAAACATATTTGAGCATTCTGTTTCAATCAGCACCAGCTCCTTGTAAGAAAGAGATTTTAGTGGCTGAGTCTGGTTACTCATTTACGTCATTTAAACAGTGGGGTTTTTTCCCTTGGATTTGTAAATCAGCAATTATACTGGAGAGTTCCACGTGTCTGTTATTTCATTTGCTGTTCGCATCAGAGAAAAGCAAGTGGTATAAAACAGCCACAGTTGAGCCTAATGGAGCAGTTGTGCCCAGGCTTGTAAGACAATTGAAGGATACTATTTGTTTTCATACAGGTTTGAATGGTTCCACCACTGAATCCTCACAAAGCCTCAGGAATGCCACGCGCTCCTCCAGGAACACAACCCTGGCGCATGGTAAGTGCTGTGGCAGCTCTGGAAACGCTGTGCCATTGTCTAGTCCCATGTTTTACCTACTATTGGAAAAAGCGAATGTAGAGTTGGCTAGAAGAAACAAGAATGTACCCTTAGGCTGCACTGATCTTAAACATAGGTAGCTTAGCTGTATTAGGAAAAGCAAAATACCTGTCTGCAAACAGATGAAAGACGATCTCTGTGGTTCAGACACAGCACTTGACAGAGGAGACTGAGGTTTCGCTCAGTCAAGGCAGAGGCAGATGCTTTGTGTTGCTGCTAAGCCACTTAATATCTTTAGCTTTTTTATTACCATCAAAGAGGTAAAAACCTTATCATTCTCCCAGACTGCTGTGCAGCTCAATTCTGGCTTCCCAGAACACCTTAATAGGTGCTATAATTTCTCTCTTCTCCTCTTCTCTTCTCTTCTCTCTCCTCTTCTCTTCTCTCTCTTCTCTTCTCTTCTCTTCTCTTCTCTTCTCTTCTCTTCTCTTCTCTTCTCTTCTCTTCTCTTCTCTTCTCTTCTCTTCTCTTCTCTTCTCTTCTCTTCTCTTCTCTTCTCTTCTCTTCTCTTCTCTTCTCTTCTCTTCTCTTCTCTTCTCTTCTCTTCTCTTCTCTTTCCTTCCCTTCCCTTCCCTTCCCTTCCCTTCCCTTCCCTTCCCTTCCCTTCCCTTCCCTTCCCTTCCCTTCCCTTCCCTTCCCTTCCCTTCCCTTCCCTTCCCTTCCCTTCCCTTCCCTTCCCTTCCCTTCCCTTCCCTTCCCTTCCCTTCCCTTCCCTTCCCTTCCCTTCCCTTCCCTTCCCTTCCCTTCCCTTCCCTTCCCTTCCCTCCCCTCCCCTCCCCTCCCCTCCCCTCCCCTCCCCTCCCCTCCCCTCCCCTCCCCTCCCCTCCCCTCCCTTCCCCTCCCCTCCCCTCCTTTCTCTCCTCCCCTCTCCTCCCCTCCCCTCTCCTCTCTGCCGTTTCCTCCCCTCCCTACCTCCTCATTCTTTTTGTCTTTCTTTCCACATTTTTGTTAACAGTAGGTTGTAAGCCAAAAATGTAGGCATCTTGCCAAGTGAATTCTAACACCCTGATTCTAGAATTTGATTTCCAGTCTTCAGCAGGGTGAATAACAGTGGCTTCAAATCACAATCTTCATTTACAAAAAAAACCCCACAACCAACCAAACAAAAAAATTACTAAAAAATGTTCTGTGCTTGTATCTTTTTAGGTAACCTGACCTTCAGCACCACAGAGCAGCCAATCTCAGTTACCAGAGGGAAAGATTTCTTTACTACCAGCAGCCTGGTCAATAGTACTGGTGAGGCCTTATCCTACAAATCCTCTTGTATCTTATATTTGACCAGAGGAGTTCAAAAAAGGGAAAAGAAATTAAAAGATGTGTCACGGCTGCTGTGTCCACGCTCCGTGGATTGTTGCAGGCTTTTGGCACTCCTGCCTTGTCCCCAAGCAACATCCCCGTCCATGTTTTCTTCCAGCAGCAAAATTTGGCTGGTCACCCTCCCACACCTCAGGGGCCACTCACAGCTCATGCAGCACGGTGGACTTGGTCCTGGCTGTGGCACTGGTTGCCACTGTAGCTAAGACACAGGCTGGGTGATGTACCGGTATGACCAGCCTTGCAAAGGGTCAGGACACCAGCACAACTGGAGGTGACACTGAGGTGGCGTCCCAAAGTGACTCTTGTGCTCCAGCCCTCTCCGTCACCCAGTTGAATGTTGCACCCTCTGCAGCAGCTAGAGGAGGACCATACTCCTCCTGTTCATCCTCCCTGAGAGCACCTCTTTGAACCACCAGCATCCCAAAGGGTGGCTGTGCAGAACCAATGGTTTTCAGATCAAACACTTGCCAGGCTGTGCCTGAACAATCTCCTCATGTGAAACAGTGGGTGGCTGAAATCAGTCCACAAAAGCTGACAAGTTCAGCCCTAATTTAGAGTTTGGGATCCTCAGCCTGAGAACCCATCAGTCCTGTGTTGATATGGGACTGCACTGCCAACAGTAGTGCCTGGGGTGAGGGTGGACAGTGAGCCACGGGCAGCAAGCCCGGATTTCCTCCCTCTCTGAGTATGTTTGGCTGAGCTCTGTCTTGTGTGTCCCTTCCAGGCAGCATGAGGAACAAGAAAGCCAGTCGCTTCCCCTGGCCAACAGTGGTAGCCGTCCTGCTCCTCTTCTGCAGTTTTCTGATAGTTTTAGGCATCAGAAAGTGGTGTCAGTACCAGAAAGAGATGTAAGTATGAGGGAGAGGAACCTCTGGGGCAGGAGGGGTGGAACAGAGGACAGCACAAACTAATGAAGCTCTTTGGATTCACGTATTTTCATTTGAGACTACCAAGAGCACACGAGGCCTTCAAGTTCATGACTCGCTAATGCCTTTTTTTTATATGAAACTTCCTCTCGGTCCTTTCAGCTCTTCTGTGGGTTATTTATAAAATAAACTTTAAAAATAAAAGCTACGTTTAAAATAAGAGCAGTTTCAGGGTGTGAGGGAAGAATACAAGTCAACTTTTTTTCCCCAGAGCCCCCCAGTTCTATTAGCCTCCCTGCCAGCTGCTTTTGCTCTCTCATTTTGCATGGTTACTTGAGGACATGTTTTAATGAAATTGTACTTCTAGGGCAGCTCTATTTGAGTTGTGAATAAAATATGTGAAAGTAGGCTACCTGAAACTTAGTCCCAGTCAAAGCAGCATTGAGTTTGTCATTATTACCAACATTTAATTCCCAGCTAAAACACTCAAAGCAGTATCTAAGAGCCAATTATTTTTAATCTTACTGACATTACTAAAATGTTTGAAAAATCATGGTGATAATGAATCATTTGCAGTTCTAGAAACCCCTTTTGAAACACGACCACAAATCCTGTATCTCAAAGGTAAAAATGGGATTCATCCCCCCCCTGCCACCCGCCCAGTTTTGGGGCAGGACCTTTCCTTGTTTTGGCCCATTAGCTGACAACGAAAAGTTGGGAGTCTTTAAATATGCCTGTAGAGAGCAGTGTGAGCAGAAGATCTGTGCAAGGCTTTTGAATGGTTCACCAGGACCATGATCTGTTCTTTCAAAGCATGAATAAAGTAAACTTGTGAGGTGGGGGCTGAGAAGGACAAATGAATGCGAGGGGGTGGTGTGCTGGGGCTGCAGGACAGAACCAGGGAAGTCACAGTAGGTAAGAACAAATGTCAGGTGCTCTGATAATGACTTAGTGTCCTCCTGCCTCTGCCTGTGAATGTTTTACAACAGTCTTTTATGTGGCTTTTGTGTGATAGCATGCCTTTTCTTTTCTATTTCAGCATGAACAGACCTCCATCTTTCAAGCCACCGCCACCTCCCATAAAGTACGTCTCCATGGTGGAGTCTGACGGGACTCCCCCATCCTGCCACGAACTGGAAAACCTGTAACATCGCCTACACCCCTGGTGTAGCACGCAGAAGGCTGACACAAAGGCTCTGTCTTTACAACAGTGCTGGTGAGGGGTTGGTGTTAATGACCCATATTAAAATTCAGAGCACCTAAACGGCATTAATGCTGGAAGCTGAGCACTCCTGAGGACACTTACTCCATCCTGCCTCTCTCCATGTACGCATTCCGAGTGTCACTGCGAGATTACATGAGCTTAATTTGAATTGGGAGATCAACTGGGAATTTGCTGCCTTGTTAATGGGAGCAGATTAACACATCACTCCTCAAGTCTGCCTGAAGAGCCTGGAAGCTTTTTGTTTTACCAAGTGTACAGAGACAGCTGCACTGCTGCACTGACACCATGATTACATGGGAACTGCTGGCTTAACACAAGATTTTTGATACCCTGTGTGAGCCAATATTACAATTATTACTTTTACTATTGGCTAATATATGACCCGATATCTAATTTCCTATCAAACCGAACAAAAACTAATCAGCCCCTTATGTGGAAAGAAAATGGTCCATGCCTGTTTTTACAGGGGTGCAGCACAGGGTGGCAGGGAGCTGTTGGTGAGATGAAAGGCCCCAGGGCAGGCCTGGTGGAAGCATTCATGAAGAAAACTCAGCTGTCGGTGAAGTCATGAGAGTCAACTTTGGACTCATTACAAGGCACCTGTGGACCAGAGAGTTAAGGGCTGAAGTGAGTAAGGACCCTAAAACCAATGGAAAATGCCAGTCCTTTTGGAACCGTTGTGCCTTTGAGACAATAACTATTCTTGAATCTGATTTTCTGAAATTGTATTTACAGTACCTGTGAAGACAAAAGTAATATAACCATTTTATTCTTCTTTCATCTTAATGAGCTTCTGTCATTTGCTGTCTCCACATTTGTCAAGACCTCAGGGGTAGTGTCCCAGGTGGCTTAAGCCCATGGAAGGGATGATCCAATCTACCCCTATCCTGCCCAGGCCGTGTAGCTCCTTGCATTGGCACTAAATGCTTAAATGATTGTGCCGTGTGTGGGATCAGCTCAGCCCGCTGCACGGCTCTCAGCCAGGTCGGCAGCTGCGTGATCGCTGGTGCAGGGCGCGAGAGCTGCAGCGGGAACGCTGCTGTTGGCAGCAGCGTGGTCTTACGTTACCGTCAGCCAGCCAAGAAACTGTCCCTCCAACCTTGTTTGAGAATGTATTGCTACCACAATGGTATTTCTGTAATTAATGCAAATTAACTAAAATTCAATCATGTCAAGCTTAAAAATCGGTATTCTGGTTTAGAAATGGGATTTGCTTTATTTACTGCTAAGTGCCGGTCAATGAGTATCAGGGTTCAGAGCACTGTGTTTCCCGGGACTTTGGATGAATGAAAGACTTACTGGAAGTAATGATCTGACAGGCCTTTTTAAAGTGCTTTGTTATAGTATTTACCTTACAGCACAAGCAATGCTAAATCCATCACTAGAGGGTATCTACACCGAGCAGAAAACGCTTTCCTGCCAACAAAACTATAGAGCCTTGTATGTATGTATGACTGTAGAGACTTTGCATGTATGGAAGGCTCGATACTAATTTGAGCGTTTCTTGTCAGTGTGTGGAAATGAAGCAGCTTTGTCACACTTTCAGTCATTGCAAAAGAAGGCACTGTTTTTATTCTTAAATAAATCGGGGGGAGCTGGGAAGCCATGTTCCAAGGCTCCCCTGCAGAAAGCCAGGACTTTATTCCTTATCACTAGGTAAGGATGTCTGCCTGTACCTGCCAAAGAGAGGTTATTTTATCATCTCAGATATTTTAATCCCCACAGTTGCTTCAGGTGGGAGATATTCCCTCCGCCACTGTTTTGCAGGGTGCCTTGAGAGATGCTCAGCCGTGTCATGATTTCCACTGCTACATGCTACCATCACCAGACTGCAAAGAGAGAAGCTACCAGGAGCCTTGTCCTGGTCCTCCATCCATACATCCATACATCCAGGCATCTATTCCCCCGCCCCACCCAAGGCTGCTGCTGCTTGCACACATCTGGATGAGCAATGTAGAGATCTCTAGAGATCTCCAGGCGGCTGCCGCCTGGCCGAGGAGCCCTTCCACCTTCTCCGATGGAGCCTTCCTCAGACCAGACCGGCCCGCCCTCACCCCCCCGCCCCAGGCTGGGCACCGCAGCCGCGCTCCCGCCGCCCACCAGCAGGTGACGCCGCAGCACCGGCGAACGGGGCCCGTTCGCTCCCCCGGCCTGGCCCGGCTCGGCCCCGCTGCGGAGCCGGCCGGAGGCTGCGCCGGGCGGTGCCGGGGGATGGAGGCGCCTCCTACCTGCCCGTGGCGGAAAGGGGCTGACGGATGGGGACGAGGACAAGGGCGAGGACGATGCTTCCCCGCCCCAGCCAGCCCCAGAGAGGGAACAGGGGAGGGGGCGGCCCTCGCCGCGGGGCCTGGGTGAAGAAAGACGGCGAGGGAAGAGAGGCAGTTCCCACCTGCCAGCCCCCGCTTCCCGTTTTTTCACAGCTAAACTGAGCGTAGGGTGGTTCCCATTTTGACTTCATTTGCCCCTCACCAGGGTAGGCACATAACATACAGCTGCTCAGGAACTGTGATTAGGGTGAACACCGACCTCTGCTTTAAAGAGGAAAAAAACCCACCTCCCAAGCCCTTACTTTTGGCATCAGCGGCCCCAGCATGCAGGCTTAAATCATTCAGCTTGGACATGGCTTCTGACATGACCCTGGAATAATCTGGCCCAGATCCTGTTAGCAGATGCTTGAAGATGGCTTCAGGAAGCGTCGGACCAAAGCTTTTCTGTAAGAGTGAAGGGTTCAAAGCTTGAGGCGTGGGTGCAGTAAAGGCATTTTTTTCAGAGTCTTGAGTGTTACGTCAGAATCTGAGGCCACATAGTACACAAACGTGATGCTGTGAAGTCAGCAGTGTCCGCTGTGTGTGGTCTTGGATATGTGCGTCCGCGCAGCTGTGAAAGCAGCACGCTGTATGGCTCAGCAGCGAGGTGCTTTTACGTACAAGTGGCTTTCCTCTGCTTCTGGGGAGATGGGAAATGCTGCAGGTTAGGGGAAAAAAACAGGATAAAAGCATGAAATTTATTTCTAGTATTTGCCTTCAGTTCCTGCTGTGCCTTGTGAAGTCAGTGATGGGGCCTGGGGACTTCAGTGGTGGGAGCAACACTTCCCAGCACTCCGCAGTCCCTGTTTCTGCTGGTTGCATCCAGGGGGTGCTGAGCTCCGCTAACCGGGGGCAGAGGAAAGGCTGCCAGCCCCGTGCCCATGGGGTGCGTGGGGCAGGCAGATGTCCTCAGCCTCTGCCTGGTTTCCATCTCTCTGACAGGAGCTTAGAGGTTACCCTGGTCCTGACACGCCTGACAGCTGTCCTGCCAAGCCTTGATCCTCCTGAATTACCATTTGCCTCGCTCTGACCTTATCACTCTCTACAACTGCCTGCAAGGTGGTTGCAGAGATGTCGGGGTTGGTCCCTTCTCTCAGGTGACAAGTGATAGGACGAGAGGGAATGGCTTAAAATTGCACCAGGGGAGATTTAGGTTAGATAGCAGGAAGAATTTCTTTACTGAAAGGGTTGTCAGGCACTGGAACAGGTTGCCCAGGGAGGTGGTAAGAGTCACCATCCCTAGAGGTGTTTAAAAGGCGCATAGATTAAGTCCTTAAGCACATGTTCTAGAGGTGGGCTAGGCAGGGTTAGGCTGTGGTTGGACTCCGTCTTTTCTAACCCAGGTGATTCTATGATTCTATGAATCATGAGTCTTTTTAAAAAAAGCATTGCAGTGGCTCTTCCTCACATGGCACCTTTTGGTCCTGTAAATTAATTAAGCTTGGCTCATTTATTTAAGCAGCACCCCTTATAGTTTGCACGGTGCGCTCCAGTCACTGCAACGCTGGTGGTAGCATGGTGGTGCCTGGGAGGAGGCTTTGGGAGAGCACAGACTGCCTGGCCATCTCAGAGTTGGACTCTTTCATTAACAGTTGGTGTTAATAGGCTTTGTCACTGGGATTTCCTGGGGAAACAGCCAAACTTAATGCAAACCCTCAGAGTTTTCTCTTATAGGTAGATGTTCTCCTTGTTGCAGCTGTGCTGAAAGCCCTGTGAAGTGCTTTGGCTTCATTGTGATGTTTGTGTTTGTTTTAAAAAGCTGTGTACAGAAATTATACCTGCTAACCAGAACAGGGTAGTGGCTGCCTTACGTAGCCTTTGCTGGATTTAAAGCCGCCTCTTATCAGAGCAGGCAAACATTAGAAAGATCTATGTACACTTAAAATGCCAGAAGAAGGTCTATATGAAGGAGAAATTTTGGGTTATTTATTGTTTATGTTAGTAGGTAATTCTTCCTGACTCTGCAATTAACTTTGAGCAGTGAGCCAATGGAAAGCTTCTAAAAAGCTCTGCAGGGGGATAATGATTACTTAATCCCGTCTAAGGAGATTTTAATGGAAATAATATGAAATCATATTATATTTAAAATGATTCCTTAAGGACAAGACAAAGCTTGGGGAAGCCCCCAGCAAAGATTATTTGATTTCAGGGAACATCGGATTATGTCTTTAAAACTCCTCTTCCATCTGTTGCCCAGCACATGATGTTCTATCTCTCTCCTTTCAAAGCCGCCCTTACCAGCTTGCCCTGGTAAGATTTTTAACCGGGGCGGGGGAGAAGGGAAAGTAGCTCTTTGCCCCTTGATTCCTTTCTAAACAGAGGTAGGGGGGATGTCCAAATTGACTCTGGCATCCTACACAGCTTGAAACACCCTCATGCGCTGTAAATGAAGCATTGAATAACTCACTGTTGTCAAACAGACGGCTGGCAGAAGCCAGGGCTTGGCTCAGAGAACCAAGCAAAGAAAGACAAGGGGAGGGAAGCAGGTAATATGCACTGATATGAACTGACACCAAGGCTATGAGTGGTGGACAGAAAAGGGGGGGGGGGAAGTAAATATTGCAAAGGATGTATTTTATTATATATTTTGTGATAGACATCTAAGTGTTTGTGGTGGACTTAGGAAGTGCAATGAGTGCTGTGATAGTCACGGTGTTTTTCTGACTCGATGGAAAATGGGAAGCGAACCACCACCATTTGGTCTACTGCACTTATAGGAGCGGTGCTTTAAATGCAGCGATGTCTGCTGCAGAGCCTTGTGATTGAGTGCATCTGAGGGTTTTAAATGTTAAATAATTCCATTACAGTCAGGGTAAAAATGGTAATGAACAGCTTGGAAGAGTCTGAGTATACTTACATGAAACGTTGAGCAATTAGCTTCTCACCGTGAGAGCGAATCCTGCAGTTTTCTCCTCATCAGTAGCAAAGTGACCTTTAAAATATGTGAATGACACAGAAGCCATTTCAATAACTCATTTGATCCATTGTCTGCCAATAAATCGCATGTAAGGGTTTGTAATTTACATGGCACAGTAGATCTTGGACTGAAATGGAAGATTTTGAAAACATTAACTGAAAGCTTTTTAACAGTAGCGATGCGCCCCATGCAATAGTGGGACATGTGTTACCAGGGTGTTCAGTGTGGTTTGGAGAAGCAGGCTAAGCTTCCCACAGCACTTGATGTTATCAACATGTTTTCAGTTGCTTTATGGCACTTTTAAAAGTGCATTGTTCTGGCTTTATATTCTGTATACAGCAGCCCAAGAGCCGCCTGTTAAAATTGAAATAAAACACATTTGCATGTATGGAATTGGCTAACGGCGAAACCCATATGCCTCTTAGTGCTTAAATAGCATCAGGCCTGATCCGCACCGCTAATCTTTTTACTATGTATTTGAAAATAGGGGGGTTAGGGGCGTGGGAATGGGATTTGAGCTGCTAGATTGCCTGGGCGGCCCATGACATTGGCTTGTACTCTGTGCCGAGGCACAAGGGAATAGCTGAGCTCTTCCAGTAAATCCACGTAAGGCATAAATATGGCTACGTAATCCATGGGGAAAGAGGGATACTCGAGTTCTAGCCGGGCCGGCCTCGCTGCTGAATGTGATTCATACGTGGATGCTTCAGCCATGTGGAAAAACACAACAACCTACTGACCTTGATACAGAATTTTTAAAAACATCAGTAGTATGAGGTTTCTCCTGCCTGCTTACGGGTTCATTTTTGCAGCCACTTAAACACACGCTTGAAGTGGAGCATGTGAACGGTCTCAAGTGAGAAGACCCTAGATAATTTGTGGGTTTATTCTGCAGAAAATAATATCATAGTATTAATGTATGTCTGTTCCCTCCTGCCATTACAATTAAGCTTCATCATTGCAGGGTTTGGTATTGATTACAGAACAAAATTACAGAGTTTTGTGGAGATGGCAGGAGGTTGAGGGTTTGGGGAACAGGCAATTTATAATGCTGCTTTTTGTAGAAAAGCACAGGAAGGATTTTTGGACCATAAGAACATTTCTCTGGCGGTTACTGGCAGCATCGCATCTGATGCTCACAGCTGAAGTTCCACCCTGCAGTGCTGAATGGAGGCGTCTCCTCCTTCCCTCATCATTACGGTTATGATCTCTTGGCATCTCATGGGGTCTAAATGTCCTTTGCAGTTTGGAGGTCTAGAAGCCATCTTAACTGCCAGAACCAGGGTGTACGCGTACTGCACGTCACAGTCTGGGGACGCTGAATCTAGCTGTCAACAAGTAAAAAAGTCCATGTGCTGTGGTAGCACTGAAGTACCCCAATGTTGTCACATGCTCCACTGATGGCAAAGGGTCAGAGACTTTGGGGAAGCTGTGAAGGGAGCAGGTTTGAGGTTCTCCCCCCTCCAGCTTTAGCCTCCCTCTTTTCTAACTGATCAGAGGACAGCTAAGACCTGCTCTCATGGTAGAGGCAATTATGGAGTGCACCCTACCTGTTCTCCCTCAGACTCCGCTGTCTGTCTCTAGAATAGACCACAGTGAAATGGCTACCCCTGTACCGCAAAGCTTTCCCATCCTGGAAAGCTGCACTGTGAAACAGCCGTGGTTGTCAACCATATTTAATGAGCTCACACATGCTGGTTTGCTGGGTGGTCTCAAGCTGTGGTGGTGGGAAAGGAGATAAACTCGCACGGGTACAGACTGGAGCTCCCACATAACAGTCAGTCCTTCGGTTGAAAATACAAGTTTAATTACAGGAGCACATGTTTACGATCCCATATGTATGGCTTTGAATAGCATGGCCTGCTCTTTCCCACATCAGGGGCAAGCGTCCAAGTTGGTCTTGAATGGGGAGCAAGGCTGCAAGTGCGTGCCAAACCTACCCTCGGTGCTGCCCCTTGAGCATGGGGAGTCAGTCCTAGGTCAGGAGCACTTTGTGAAGACCTGCTGTAGAAATCGCACTATTTTAAAGGTCGTTTAATATCAAAGCTCTAAAAGCAAAATGTCTTTGCTTCCTCAAAAAGGAAAATGTGGGTTTATGGAAGGGGATAAAGTATGGTTGCGGTGGGTGAAAAATACATAGTTAACGGATGTATTTACAGATACATTAAGTTTATGTGTATAGTTCAACTAGCAGTTTCACTGTATGTTAGTGAAAGCATTCTGTGAATAACGTGCAAACTTTAATATGCCAAATGAAAAATACCTGTGTATTTAAAAATACTTCCTTACAGGTAAAACAGAGGACTTCTGACATACATACCCCTGTTATTTCATATGAAGCCATTATCAATTTGCAATGAAAAACAGGGCAGTGTTTGGGGTTCTGTTTTCAGTAGCATACGACTGGAGCAGTATACTGAGTGTTGTATACCTGCTCATCTCTGCGTCCTGTGCGAAGAGTACAGAAGTAGCATGTTTGTACGTATCTGTAAGAGGCAGTTAGGAGACCTTGCTCACGGAGCATTACTCCTCAAAGACACACAGTAATTCAGTTGCTGAGGAGAAGGGCTCTGGAGCGGGAGACTCCGTCGAAGGACCCTTCCTGAAAGCGGCAGCCCCCGGGCACTGACCCGCGAGGGCAAATAAAATAGCAAAATAAACAGGAGACACCGCGCGACGCACTCGGCTGCAGCGATCGCTTCTCGCTGAGACTGCACGTAGGCGTGACGTATCGGGGGCGGGGCTAAGGGCGGCGGGAATAATCCCTCTCCATGCAAGAGGGGCCTCGCGTGGGCGGAGCAAGCAGGCAGAGGTAGCCCCCGCTCCTAGCTCAGAGGGTAAATTCGGCGGGCCGGCTAGTGCTCGCAGAGTCCGCAGGGCGAGCTAAGGGATTCCTGTTTGCTCTGCGCTCAGACAGTTGAACCATGGTCTCCACCAGGCTTAAAGGCTCCCCTATGCAACTGGGGCAACCCCGTTGGAGGGCTTGCCTGGAGATGCCACGGTTCAGGTGTCTGGCTGCAGGGAATGCCTGAGTCTGCTGCTGCCAGGGAAAAGAGGCAAACACCTCACCTGTGTGAGGTGTGAGCAGGTGGACGATCTGCTGTGCTTGGTAGTTGAACTAAAAGAAGAGCTCGAAAGAGTGAGAGCTATCAGGGAATGTGAGTGGGAGGTTGGTGGAGTAGCTTCCTGGCATCCCAGAGGAAAGAGTGCCAGGAAGACACCTCAAAACTGAAGGCAGTTCCTCTGTCCTGTCCTAGTCTGGTAAACAGGAGTGACCCGAACTCTGAGGAGGGCTGGAAGACAGTCCAGTCTCGCCGACGTAGGCACTCCCCATGCCTACCTACCCCACTCCCCCAGGTTTCCCTAAGCAATGGGTTTGGGGCCCTGGAAGTTGAGGAGGAGGTATGTGAGGAGATGAATGCAGCCCCTCTGCCTCAGAGGAAGCGGAAGCCTAGAGTGAGGTGAATGTCTGCACGCCTTGAGACTGCCTCTGTTAAGCAAGAGTGAAGGGTAGTTGTGCTAGGGGATTCCCTCCTCAGGGGGACGGAGGGCCCCATTTGTAGACCAGACCCTACACGAAGGGAGGTGTGCTGCCTCCCTGGAGCCCGGGTCCATGATATTACCAGAAGGCTCCCAGGGCTGGTAAGCCCCTCTGACTACTATCCACTGTTGATTGTTCAAGCAGGCAGGGATGCAATCATGAAGTGTAGCCTGCGTGCTATCAAAAGGGAATTTTGTGACCTAGGGCGCTTTGTTGGGAGGGTGGGTGGGTGGGGAGGAGCTCAAATAATATTCTCATCTATCCCTACTAGTGGGAGGAGGGGTTCGGAGCAGGTCAGGAGAACCCATGTGTTGAATGAGTGGCTGAAAGACTGGTGCCGGCATAGGAACTTCGGGGTTTTTGACCAAAGGAAGGTGTACTCTGCACCTGGCATGATTACTGCTGATGGGGCTCACCTGTCCCAAAGGGGAAAGCGAATCCTTGCCCAGGAGATGGCAGGGCTTATTGAGCGTGCTTTAAACTAGTTAGGAAGGGGGAAGGGGACATTACGAAGGCTGCTGGGGTTAGGCAAGTGCTTCGGGAGACTCGACATGATTTGACAGTGGAAGAAGGTAAATGCCAGCAGCACAGAGACCGACTTGGGGATGTTATTCCATGTGATAGTAGAGAAAATTCTGTGGATTGCCCTGACGACTCCTCAGTGGAGCCACTATTGCCCATCCCCTGTTGGAAATCTCGCTGCGATCTGTTGAGGATACCTGCACCTGCTGCCCCACTAAAATGCCTTTATACAAACGCATGTAGCATGGGAAACAAGCAGGAAGAATTAGAGATCTTTGTGCGGTCACAGGGCCAGGATCTCATTGCAATCACAGAGACATGGTGAGACAGCCTGGATGACTGGCACGCTGTCATGGATGGCTATGTGCTTTTCAGGAAAGACAGGCTAGGGAGGCAAGGTGGGGGAGTTGCTCTTTATGTGAGAGAGCACCTAGAATGTAGTGAGCTCCACCTGGGGAAGGATGAACCATCTGTCGAGTGCTTGTGGGTAAGAATCAAGGGTCACGCTAGTATGAGTAACACTGTTCTGGGTGTGTACTATAGGCCCTCTGATCAAGAGGAGCAGGCTGATAGTGCTTTCTATAAGCAACCAGAAGTAGCCTCAAGATCCCAGGTGCTGGTCCTTATGGGGGACTTCAACTATCCAGATATTTGCTGGGCAAGCAACACGGCCAGTCGTATGCAGTCCAGACAATTTCTGCAGTATGTTGAAGACAATTTCCTGCTACAGATGGTGCAGGAACCTACAAGGGGAGGGCGGGTGCTGGACCTTGTTCTTACTAACAAGGACGGGCTCATTAGGGAGGTGAAGGTCAGGGGCAGCTTAGGACAAAGCAACCATGAAATGATAGAGTTCAAGATCCTGGGTGGAAGAAGCAAGCCAAAAAGTAGAATAGCTACCCTGAATTTTGGAAGAGCTAACTTTGATCTCCTCCGCAACCTATTAGGGGCTATCCCGTGGGCTACGCTGTTAGAAGGAAAGGGAGCCTGTGAGAGCTGGGTAGCATTTAAACAGCACTTCTTCCAAGCACAGGATAGGTGCATCCCTTTGAGTAAGAAATCGGGAAAGAGAGGCAGAAGACCTGCATGGATGAACAGAGAGCTAATGAGTAAACTCAAAGGGAAGCAAAAGGTTTATGAACTGTGGAAACAGGGTCTGAGCACCTGGGAAGAATATAGGGATGTGGTCAGGGCCTGTAGGGAGGCGACTAGGAAGGCTAAAGCCCACTTGGAAATGAAACTGGCAAGGGACATAAAGGATAATAAAAAGAGTTTTTTCAGATATATGAATAGTAAGAGGATGACCAGGGATAATGTAGGTCCCTTGCTGAATGAGGCGGGTGTCCTGGTAACAGGGGATGCTGAGAAGGTGAAGATACTGAATGCCTTCTTTGTCTTGGTCTTCACTCCAAAGGCCCTTCGGGACCCACAGACACTGGATGAAAGTAGGAGTGTTTGGGGAATGAAGAATTTCCCTCTAGTTGAGGTAGGGGAGGTCCAGGAGCAGCTCAAAGGGATTAATGCACACGGATCCATGGGCCCAGATGGGTTACATCCATGTGTGCTGAGGGAGCTGGCAGAAGTGATTGCGGAGCCGCTCTCTATCATCTTCAACAGGTCTTGTGAACAGGAGAAGTGCCTGAAGACTGGAGGATAGCCAATGTCACTCTGGTCTTTAAAAAGGGCAAGAAGGAGGATCCCAGCAACTATAGGCCAGTCAGACTCACTTCTGTCCCTGGAAAGGTTATGGAACAGCTTGTTCTGGATGCCATCTCCAAGCAACTGGAAGAGAAGAAGGTCATGAGGAGTAGTCAGCATGGATTCACCAAGGGAAGATCATGCTCGGCCAATCTCATAGCCTTCTATGATCTCATCACCGGCTGGGTAGATGGAGGGAGAGCAGTGGATGTCATCTACCTTGAGTTCAGCAAGGCTTTCAATACTGTCTCCTGTGACATCCTGATAGAAAAGCTGAGAGAGCATGGGATAGATGAGTGGACAGTGAGGTGGGTTGAGTGCTGGCTGTCGGACTGGGCTCAGAGGGTCGTGATCAGTGGAGCAGAATCTGAATGGAGACGTGTGACTAGCGGTGTTCCCCAGGGTTCATTGTTGGGTCCAGTCCTGTTTAATATCTTCATTGACGACCTTGGTGAGGGAATAGCATCCACCCTCAGCAAGTACCCGATGATACAAAGCTGGGAGGAGTGGCTGACACGCAGGAACACTGCGCTGCCATCCAGCGAGACCTGGACAGGCTGGAGAGCTGGGCAGGGAGAAACCAGATGAGGTTCAACAAAAGCAAGTGTAGAGTCTTGCACCTGGGGAGGAATAACCGTCTGTATCAGTACAGGCTGGGGGCTGACCTGCTGGAGAAGAGCTCTGTGGAGCCTCTGGAGATATTCAAGACCCGTCTGGATGCCTATCTGTGCAATATGAGCTAGGGAGCTGCTTTGGCAGGGGGGTTGGACCCGATGATCTCTCGAGGTCCCTTCCAACCCCTACAATTCTGTGGTTATTCTGTGATTATTCTGTAATTCAAGGGAGAAGAAATGCATCTCAGAGGATCCATTTTGAGTAACACAGCAGATCCAGAAATTGCTTTGGGCAAAACACTTTACCCAACAGCTGTGTGCAATGTAAGGCAGAGCATGAGGCTATGGGGGGGGGGGAAAGGGAGCTGCTGAAAGAGCAGGTGGAAGAGACAAAGTTGCTCTGTGTTGCTCCTGAAGCCATTGGCTGTGGTGCTGACTCTCCGCAGGTGCGGTGCATAAACCGCTCCCGCTAACACACTCACTAACCAGTTGACATGGTGAAACCCCAGCACTTGCCCTCTGTGCTGGGAGCAGCTTTCCTGGTGCTACCCTGGGACAGCAGAGTCCAGGCTCACAGCTGCTTCGTGGTATACACTGGCGGGCCGAACGAGGGTCCTCAAGCTGTCTTAAGAGGTGACCACAACAGCACATCGCCATGGAACGCGGTGGCAGGAAGCCATGGGTACGTGCAGAGCTTCACGGCTGGTGCCGTCAGCAGTGAAGGGACAGCCAGCTGGCACGGAGGACCCTCCATTCCAGGTGACGGGCCTGTAGAAGCCCTGTGCCACCTGCGGCGAGAGGGCAGCTAAGCCGCCAGCTGACGTTCCTCCAGTCCCTGGAATTCTTCACTATGAGGGCGGTGAGGCCCTGGCACAGGCTGCCCAGAGAAGCTGTGGCTGCCCCCTCCCTGGCAGTGCTCAAGGCCGGGTTGGATGGGGCTTTGGGCAGCCTGGTCTGGCGGAGGGTGTCCCTGCCCACGGCAGCGGGCTGAAGCTTGATGTCACCTTTCAGGTGCCGCCCATCCTGCGTTACCCTTCCCCTCCTCTGACCAGGACAGGCGCTATGACGGGCTAGGCAAGCGATGGTCACGGCTGCTCGCCGCGCTGCAGGCGTGCGGTGGGGAGCGCCTCCCGCCACACGGAGCCGCCTTCCCCTGGCAACTAGGCTGGGACGGCGATAGCCGGACGCCCGCCCCGCTACCGGGGCGGGGCCGGGGGCGGGGCGAGCAGCAGGCAGCCGGGCACCCTGCACCTGTTACATAAGAGGGGCGGGCGGCTGCCGCTCCTCCCGACCCCGCCGACCCTCGCCGCTGCGGCCCGGCCCGGCTTCCCAGGCCGGGGATGAGGCCGCCGGCCGGGAGGGAGGGCGGCCGGCGGCGGCGGTGGGTCACGGGGACCATGGCGGAGAGCAACGCGGACTGGATGGGCTCGCTGCCGGCGGCGCTGCGCTCCTACCCGCTCTCCCATCTAGCCATCCCGGGTAGGGCGGCAGGGAGGGGAGTCGGGGTGCCGGAGCCGCCGGGGCTTGTCTCTGTGGGAAGGCCCTGCGCCCGCCGCGGCGGCCCCTAGGGTGGCGGGGAGGGGAATCGCCTCAGCAAAACGGTTACGGGCGCTTGTGGCGGGTCCTGTCGTGCCCTGTGCCGCCGCCGCGGGCTTGGCTGGGGGGTGGTTTCCCGTGCTCGGGGGCCGGAGGTTGGGCGGAGGAGCCCCGGCACCTGCGTGGGAGGCGTCTGCGGGCGTTGGAGCCTGCCTGGGTCCCAGCGCCCGTTTGCTGACAGCCGTCCCCTGCGCCGCACGGGAGGAAGGGGGGATTCGCCTCTGTACCTGCGGCTCTGCGCCCAACCCGCTCATCTGCTGGTTTTCCTTAGCTTTAAAGAATCGGTAGCTGTGATCTCTGGAGGCCCTCGTTTAAGTTGGATTGGTCGTTCGTTCCCCCCCCCCCGGTTGTTTAAGCAAGGCGGAAAGCAGGTCGGGGGAAAGGCTTGTGGGCGCTGAATTTAACAGCTGGAGGTACATCAGGTGGAAATGTCTTAAAGCAGAACCTGCGTGTGGCTTGTTGGGGAGGGAGGGAAGGAGTACAGCGCTATTAGGAGCTATCCCAGTGTGTGGTGTTACACTGGAGGCGCTGACATGCTGTAAATGCTTCCAAAATGTTCTCCTTTTCCAGCAGAACTTAAAAATAACTAACCAGTAGCTCCTGTACGGTTTCTAGGTTAAGAAACTGGTAGGGGTAAGTATCATCACTTGTAGTGTACAGATGGATAATCTGACAGATGGAGAAGACAGCAGATGACCCTGAAGTTACTTAGATAC
Organism: Gallinula chloropus; assembly: GCF_964237585.1. Classification (NCBI taxonomy): domain Eukaryota; kingdom Metazoa; phylum Chordata; class Aves; order Gruiformes; family Rallidae; genus Gallinula; species Gallinula chloropus. The sequence continues at coordinate 96,582,690 of NC_140085.1, forward strand.
AAGCTGTCTTTTCCATCTGTAAATGACAAAAAATAATCTAATATTGCTTGTAGTGTCACTAGAGAGGATCTAAGGGATGACTGCAGTAGTGTTTTTTCTGATGCTGAATGTTAGACTGGTCATTAGCAGTACAGGCTTGGTTTTCATGGAAGTGCCTTAGCTTGTCAAAACCTTTCGGGTACGTGTTGTCCAGAGGACGTGTGGAGATGCGCCCCTAGAAATGGAGCAACTTCCTTTGTGCCAGCAGAGATAACCAAATGGCATTTGAAGCATGTAGAGAAGGTGCTACCCGCCTCCTGTCAGCTACCACAGCACTTACTCACTGCTGGGTTTCCTGAATTAGAATAGTTGAAATGCATTGTTTTAATCAAAAGTAGTATGTCCCTGTCCTCTGCCCTCCTCCTTGATAGTAGCAAGATCATGTTGTGAAACTGCTCATTTGAACAAGGAGGGGGGACAGAAAAGAAATTCAGTGTTAATATGAAATTCAAGCAGCTGAAGACTGAAATTTCATTCTCTGTTTATTGAAAAGTAACAAATCAGCTTTTTTGTTTCTGTAGCACTTTAAAGGGGTGGAAAACTTTATTAGCAGAAGGTTATAGTGTGGATTTGTGTGGTTATTGCTATCCATACTGGTTGTGTGTTGCTTGTAGAAAGCAGTGAAGATAACGCGGAATTTTTTCAGTAGTATTACTCTGCTTTTAACGTGAGTGGTGTTTGTTGTGTTGTGGGGTTTTGCGGGGGTTTTGTTCATTTTTTTTTAAAAGCCAGCAGTGTATGTTTGTAGTCAGTGTTGCTGTAGCTCCCCAGCCATTTCCTGCATGTGCCTCATGTAACCTGTGTGTTGGCAAAAGACATTTTTGATATGTGCTTGGAGATACGGGATTTTTTTTACCTTATCAGTCCAGGGATTCTTTTGCTGAAGCGGATATTTGTGGGCCTTTTACGGGGCCAAGTTGATGCTACTAGCAGTGTGCAAGGAAAGGGTTGTATGAAGCAGGTTGCAGTTGAGACATCTCGTTGCAGATGCTTAAGAGCAATGAAGGCCAATGCTACCTTCAAAAGAGATGAAAGGTAGGCTTCAGGTAAAATGAGAAATGTTTAGTGCTTTGTCCATGTGTGTGCGTAGGTAGGACAAGTGTGGCCTGCTCTTGTCCATGTCCAGATGCATTTGTTTTCATTGATGGACTCTACTTTTTTTGGTTGTTTTGTTTGTGGTTTTCTGTTTTGTTTTCCCTTCCCTCCTTCCAAATGCTTTTTGTGCATAGGAGCAGAGAAGGGTGCAGTTGAAACCTTGAAACTTGTTGTCACTTTAAAACTAAGTTAGCACTCAACACTTGGAACCTGTTGTTTGGGTTTGATTTTTTACCTTGTTGCACTTAGCAAGATGCAGCATCTGAAAGTTAGGTGATTCTTTTTTTTTTTTTTTCAAAGGGGCAAAATGTTGGCATGATGTGGCTATTAACATAGAAAGAATTAATAATATGTGCAGGCAATAAACTGTGCAGGTTTAATTAATTGTATGGTGTTGATGGGAGGCTCTTAGTAACCCTCTTCTATGAAGCTAAGGATGGTCTGTGTAGAGTTCTACTGCTTTATCTGTTGCAGACAGTTTTGCTTTTAGGGCTTTCACTGGCTTTAAATAAAGTAGCTGTGATCTCTGAGTTTTTCTAATGTACTCTTCTGTGATTCCCTGAGCTATCAAGTGTGGTGTGAGATATGCTACCTGAGGATGGAGAAAGTTATTGTTCCCTCAATCTTTAGAACCAGTTGGTAATGTTGAAGATGGGTGCTTCCTGAGGTATAACAGTTTGGCGTTACATGGCAATTTAATTCTGTGTTCAAAAGTGAGGATAAGAGACTTGGAAAAATTCAGGGTCATCCTGCAAGGCTTGGGGTGCAGTCAGTTCCAGAATTCAGGCTTTCCTGCTGGTAAAAACTCTGAGCTAAATTCTAAGCCAGCATAGTTTTGCTGAGCAAAAGAGATGAGGTTTCCTATGTGGTGTGATGAGGAAGAATCTCTTGCAGTGAGGAATTACCAAAAGTCAAGTAACTGAAATGTTATCAACTGACATGCATACAATATAGTCAGCAAATTAACCACCTTCAGCAAGTGGTGACCCTGTGTGGAACTCAGAAGGGGTTTCTCTTAATTATATTCCAGGCTAATCCTCTTTGAATGTGGGTTTAAAAATGAACTCTTAAACATTTTGATTGTGAACGTGACCCCTGTCAGAGTAATGTATTATATAGGGCGTGTTTAGTCTTAAGCTGTTTTACTTAAAACTATTTTATGAAATCATGTACAGTGGTGGTACTTATTGCTTCCTTTGGTTATCTCTTAAGCTGCATCTATTGGCTTCTTTTTTTTTTTTCCCCTTGAGAAATGGAATGTGAAGAAAAGCTGCAGTGCTGTCACCAGTCTGCTTTCCAAGTAAATCAGCTATTTAATGAATTTGCTGGAGAAGTCTAACCTGTTCCCTGTCCTTGCACGCTCATAATTCAGAGCACCGTGGCGTGTCCAATTTGTACTGTTTCATTTTGACTACTTGCCATCCTAAGTAAATTTTTTTCTGTATTACAATTACCGAGGTGCTGGAGTCTGAGATGTCTGCCTGCTTCTGAAGGTACAGCACCACTTCCCTGTTCTGTTGAGCTGTCCCATCAGTACTTGTGTTAGGACAGCCGAAACAATTCTCTGTCTCAGGATCTGCTTCCTGAGATCATAAGCTTGTGTGTGTCTTCTTGAGGCAGCAAAGCAGTGGAGCAGATGTTAGCTGCCAGCTATCAGCATTTGCTTATCGGGTGTTTTCTTAGTCCAGCCTCCAACATGCTACTTGGATGAATGTGATGAACAGAAGAGTAGGCAGATCTGTTTTCCTTTGGGTCTTGGTAATAACACATTTCCTTAATCCTGTCTGGGTTATTCCATCTCTGAATAATTAAGAGCCATGTCATAACAGGAAGGAATACTTGTGATTTCTGATCAAGCTGCATGCCTGGATTGGTTGCTGATTTCAGTCAGGATAATTAGCTGTGAGTTGTTCATCAGTGCTCGTTTTCTTTCCTTATCTTCTAGAGGAAACTTATACTTAGGTAAGGATTCACCAGTATATGGGAGGGTAAGCAAGCTCCTTCCTCCAGGAGTGCCCAGAATAGTTATGGGTGCCATTTCATAAGAGTGAGATAGTCAAATGCTGCTTCTGTCCCCTGCCTTCCCTCCTCCATCCCTTCCATCACCAAAAAAAAAAAAAAAAAAAAAAGGATGACTAGGATTCCTTTTTCCCTCCACTGGTCCTTGTTTGGTGCTACAAGCATAACCAATTGCATTTGGCAAGTTAACCCGATGGAAGGCTTTTCCATGTTGATGATAATGGTTTGAGGGGCTTTTCTTGGAGAAGTTCCCAAAGCAACTGTTCATGTGCTTGGACAAACCCCAGGATGGGTGCTGAAGCCAGCAGCTGTCCTGAGGGAGCATGAAAGTTAATCTTGTGTTTTGCAGTGCTGCAGATGTAGGCAGGAAAAAAGAGGAGGTAGGATGGCTCTATTTAGGAAAAAAAAGGGGGGGGGGGTATATTTTATTTCATATAGCTTTAGTGAACCTGCTGTTGAGGAAAGAATTAATCTTATCTGGGAACCAATTAATTTGTATCTGAACTAAGCTCAATTTGAATTAAGTCTCTAGAGAAGAGAGCTGAGCTAGAAAATTTGGAAAAGTGAAATGTTGTAGTTCAGCAGTTTGAAATGTGATATTGAAAAGTCATGTCCTAGAACTGTAAGGGTTTTAATGTTGAAATGTAAATGTTACTGTAGTGTAGGTCAACTGTTGTACACTTGAGTCTGATTTGAAACAATGAAGAAGTTTTTGCCACTGAAAGTTACTTTTTCAGGTGCTGGTATGACCGGAGCTCTATGTAATGCTTGGCAGGGTGTCTGGCTGGCGTGGAGCGTGCAGGCAGGGCAGCCTGTGCCTCTGGGGAGAGGTAGGGCAGCAGTACCCTCATGGCTTCTGATGGTGCACAGAGCCTCTTCTGTCACAGTCTGGTGTGTTAGCTCACCTGCTGAAGGTGTGTGGGAGGTGGCCGGGGTCTGGTTCCTAAGCCCTGCAGAGCAGTTGCGACATGGTGCCGCTCCCACCTGCATCAGGCTGGGCAAAAGGTGGAGTTGCCTGTGGGGTCTGGGTTTGTAGGTGGCTAAAGCTTCTGGAATAACAGTTCTGCAGGTCCAGAAGCACTTGTTCTAACAGGAAAATAATCTTGGGTCACATGGCTAAAATACGACTGTATTGGAAAGTTGAAATACTCTTTTCTGGTGCCACAACATGCTGCTGTTTCCACTGTTCACCAAGATCACACCAAAAGCCTGAGGTAAAAACCCAGTGGGTTTGATCTAAATGATCGGCCCTGGCAAACAGAGCTTTGCAAAGAGGGCTAGCAGGCAGCCTTCATGAGGAGCAGCCCTACCAGCCCAGCCTGCAGCTAAGCCTGAAGAGGGGCTGCAGAGAGCAGAGGGGTGTGTTTCCTGTGATGACAAGCTGCTGTGTGTGACTGTGGTGCCATTGTGTGACTGCTGGATGCTCGTGCTAATTGTGCGTTAGGCACATGGGGGATGCCTGGAGCTGGTGGGACCCTGGGCATCTCCTGTGCAACTTCCCACCCACAGGCTCCAGGCAGTTCTGCTGTCCTGACAGTGTGGCTCTTCACCACAAGCCTTATGGGCTGCTTGACATTTATTTTGCCATGCAGAACTGAAATGATCCTTAAAAGAAGCAGCAGCCCTGTCCAATTAAGGATCTTACTAGAATCTTGCTAGATTTGAGGGGGTTTTGTGTCTTTTTTTTCTTTTTGCCAGCATGACCCTGAGGTGAGCTGCTGAACTTGCTAATGCTGTGGTTTTCTTGTTTCTTTGTCCGTGGGCTGGTGTGCTTCCTGAGAGGAGTAGCAATGGTGAGCTTGAGACTGTATCCTCTTTCTAAATAGTACACCTTTGGACTCCTAATTAAAAGGATCATTGCATCGGCTGAATTGCCCATCTGTTGTGTTAGAGCTCAAAGGGAGGAAATAGATAAGGTTAATGTTCTGATTTACCAAGCTTTATTTTCCTTCAATTTAATCGTTACCTACCAATCCATGAGGTAGTAACCATTACAAGAAAACATGTGCATAAGTATGATGATGTTGGATACAATGGTAAATGCAGGATTTTCATGGTAACATTTCCTGAAACGACAAATTATTACCTTGGTAGTTGACTTCATTGTAGCAGCAAATCTCAAATCTTGCTAGAGACAGACAGTTGAGCTATCTGGACCACTACACTGATGAGAATTTCTACTGGAAGTTGTTCTGCTATTCCTAAGTAACAAAGTAGTCAACTTGTATGGCAGATACTGGCTCTGTACAGAAGTGGCACTTGAAAGCCAGCCTCAGATCTTGGGGCTTCTCTTCTTAAAGCACCACTGCCATCTGTTTAGCTAAGCCAAAATTCTTCTCAAATGCCACAAAATTTTCTTCAGACAATATATGAAGATCTTGGTTATTTTTTTTCTAATGGGTGGGGGGAGATGGGAATGGATAGGGAGAAGGGAAGTCTGCCCTCTGTGCCCTAGAGAGTGACTTAACTACTGGTAAATGAGTGCAGAATGTACTAAAGTTTTACCTCAAAAACAGGAAAACCAGTCATAATGTAGGTATGTTGTCATAATAGTTGTTGCTTTGCTTCCATGTTGAGTTGAAGTTCCCCTTTGCTTGCACTTCCAGAATAGGTGTAAAAAGAAGGAAAAGTACTGTTACAGTAAAAGGAAAAAAAAATCCTTAGAACGTTTCTGAGTGGTCATAAAAGAGGAATATAGGACTCTAAACTGAAGGATTTTTCTTTTCAGAGCAGGTGGATTCACTCAGGCTTTGAAATGGTAAAGAAGTATGTCCACTTTCTGCTTTCCCGGTGCAGGCAACTGAGGTGGTTGATAAATGGGAGTTTGTTGCTAAATAACACACAGAGAAAAAGCAGCAAGTCCAACCAGTGCCAAACTAATGTTTCTTAGCTGGAAGGAAAATCAAATTCCTGTGTGATGTTGTGCCTGAGACTGTCCCTTTCTCCCTTTGTACCCCTCTTACTTCCCCCTATTTCACCTCCCACTGTGAAAGGGGCAGTGGGAGAAGTCAGGGTAATTCTCTGATAGAGAGAGGAAGTTTTCCTAAGAGGATTCTGTCAGTACTAGACTTTGTCCTCCCCAATAAGACTGTGTTAAGAATGCCTGAAGGATTCTATTAAAATATACAAACTCATCTCAGTAGTTTTAGGCAATTATCAATAGGATATTTATTATTACTGCCTCTCCTCCTTTTGCTGAGCAAGTTAATACAAAGTATTCAATTTGCTTTTCATTAGTGAAGAGCTTTTAAGATGTTAATCTTTTGATTAGAAAATCTGGATTGTTAATGACCTGAATCCTGAGGACTTCAGGGCTTTGAAAGGCATTTTTTGTTTATCCCTTCATTCTCTGGGTTCTGGCACACACAGGACATCTGGTTCAGGAGAACGCTTGTGGGACAGCCTTAACTTACTAGTGCTTCCATCCTGTGTTTTTGGAATTTGATTATGGTGCTTCTGGATGTCTTAGCATAGCAAGCATGACATAGCTATGTCATGTGTGGTCATTTGTAATGTACAGGGAATGTACTTTGTCTGGTGAGCAAAGCTTGCTTTAAGATGCTTGGCTAGGGTGATTCTTTGTCCATAAATGACCCTTTAATGCTTCTGGGGGTTGGTACAGTATGTTGACCTTGCTTCCTGCAAATATTTAACGTTAGACAGGAGGTTTTCTTGTTGTTTTTTTAATGCCGCTAATATGAGGATCAAATCGCATTGTTCTGATGTAGCTGAACTTACTGGCGGTGCACTCTCCTGCCCTTCTGCTTTCACTTACTGTTTCTTGCTTAGCCAGGTTTTTGTAGAAAGCATCTTTAACTGCTGCTTCTTACTAGTCGGTGGCCTTGCAACCTGGGCAGCTACTGATGTGCTAGTAAACATGCTGGTATCAAAAAACCCAAAAAAACAACCCAGGAGTTCTTGTCTTGTTTTAAAGTAATTGGCAGTGTGCAAGTGCATTCTTTGCCAGAAGATCTCTGCTTTTCAGGACATGTAGTTGTATTTTTAACATTCCTTGAAGGTAAATATTTACAAGCTTGCAAGAAGATGCTGGGTTCTGTGAGGTGATGCTCGTTCTTATCCCTGCGTTGCAACTGCATATGCAAAAAGTACTGAAGTGGAAACAACGGATAATATGAAGTGATATAGCTAGTAATTGTTGAAATTCAAGGCTTAATAACATTCTGTTGATGAGTGTCATTTGTTTGAGCTACATTATGGGTTAATTTGACTATCTGTGTCTAAGTAGCATAACAAATAGACACACTGGAAAGTTAGACTTTGCTGCAGATGTGATGATAAAAGGTTGCCTTCTCACAATTAGCACAAAGGCTTGAATAAAATAGTCATCCTGAACAGTGAAGTACAATCTATTTAACATACAAATTGAATTGAGAAGTGATCTGTTTAACATACAATTAACTTGAGGAATTAGTGTAAGGAGAATAAAAAGAGGTTTAAAGATACGAATAAAAATTAATCTATGGTTGCACTTAGTTGGATAAAATTAAGAGGACTATCCATCATTTTAACAATCAGGTGTCTGGAAGATACCTCTTTAATGCTGTCCTAACCATATCCTAGCCTTTGATATCTGGACATTTGATGGGATGTGACTGCTTTACTTTGAAGCTTTCAGTCTTTGTCAGATGAAAGAAATGAAAACAAAATAGAGCAGCCATTGCCTCATACCCTGGAAGAGCTGCCACCTGATTAGCTGGCCCCTAATTATTTTTCTTTAAATGTGCAGGCTTTCATGCTTGAATATAATGCTTACTGCTATGCTATATAATGCTATGTATTTTCAATTGGCTAATCATCATTGTTTTGTTTTATTTCCTGTGCCTCACTTGGTTTCAGGAGGGGCTGAGCACCAGACTGATGCTGTGGCACTGGGGCAGCTCAGTGAGGTTTGCAATCTGAACACATGTGCTGGAACATGCTCTTGAGGCCATTGATACTTGGGCTCTGCCCTCTGTTCACCTAAAGGGCCCCGGAGAGAGTTTCTTTTCTGTGCATTTTGATTTCTCTGAAGGTTATAAATACCTACGTTCATTTGTTTCTTTGCTCACAGTCAACATGTTTAAGGAATGGATTTATTCAGTTGATACAGGATGTTATTTATATTTGAGATGTCAGTTGTTATCTGAAATGCATTGCTGACAAGACTTAAAATCACAGAATTTTGGAGGTTGGAAAGACTTTTTGAGGTGGTTTTTGTTTCTTCAGAAGTGGTCAGTATAATTTTGGAAGATGCACACCACTTAGGTGATGGGGAACACAGACTTCCAAACACGGAAAAGGCTTTTTTGTGCATGTTGCTGTGAGTTTTGTGATGCTTACTCTGTTCAGGAGGTGCCAGCCCCATTGCTGTTCCTGGGCAGTGTTGCAGCACCTGAGTATCTCTGCACATCCTTCTGTTGGACGTGAATTGAGAACGTTATTAGCAGCTCGAACAGTGAGCTGACACAATGGGACTGTTCCATGCTTCTGCTGTGGGCTCTGGCCTTTGCTTTCTAAATTGTATGAAGTTGGGTAGGTTTAGGTTGTGTTTTTCCAGAAAGAAATTATGGTATATCACCAACCAGCTTGGCTCCTGCCATTGCTAGTGAACAGCTAGGTCTTTCACTGAGCTTAGGGGCAGAGTAAAGGAGAGCAGAGATTACTTTGACATCATGATGGAATCAGCTTAGCGTGTAGCTTAACATCACAGCTAAGCTATATGAAAAGCCAGGGGCTGAGCTGGTAACCTAACACGGTAATCTTAAATTAAAGAAGGGCCTGGTGTGGATGACGTGGATCCTCACCTAACTCTTACCTCTGAGCCCAACAAGTACCCAGTGCTGTTGCTTCAGGTTTTCAATTTGTGGTTCTTTGCTCTTATCAGAGTAAAAATGTTCTGGGTCCAGGTTTGAGCTAGATAATTCTCACAGTTGAAGGCTGGCCTTCTGTAAATGACCACTGAGAAACCTAATTCAACTCCAGCTCCGTCTTTGCAGCCTCAGTATTGACAGTGCTCCCCTGTCCTTAGGATGGGTTTTCTAACAACCATGAAAAGGGGAGCATCTAACAAACAGGCTCTAGTTTGTGTTCTACATGGCTCTATCTAGGTACACATATTGACTTCATTGTAACAGAGAAGTTCAATTTCCCAGGCTTTTAAACAGAGCCACAGGGCAGGAGTTCTAAGGATCTTCTCCAACTATAGAAGCGTGTCACACAGTTCAGATTCTCAGATAGCAGCTGCCCTCTGAAGGAGAGCAGTTTACTTACAGTATGTGTTGAAAAAGTTGCGGTGTGCTTGTGGCTTGTTTTATTTCTTGTTTTCTAGAACTATAAAAAGAATTTTGTTTGTGATAGTGCAAGGAGAAATTTGTTCTTTGTATCCTGAAATGTGCCTTGTACGTGGCAGCCTGCAAAGGAAAAGCTTTTGTTGCTTAGTGATCAGCTCTGTGCTCTGTGATCAGACTTAAGAAAACAAGCTGTTTCTTGGTTCATATTTTCTTAGACACATCAGAGGCTGACAATATATTTGATGCCAGGTAAAACTGTTGTTCCTCCATAAGTCAGATTTCAGTGACACTGTCTGAAGGAGCACAGTGGTGAGTGACTTCTGTAGACAGCTTTCTAGAGGTTGCTGCACTTTATTTTCATTGTAACTAAAATTGTGCTTCTGATGGCCCCCTTCTAGCATATTAAATAACTTTCTATAGTGACCTGAAGAGAAAAAGAAGTTAAAAATGAATAGAATTGATAACTGAAAAAAACAATCCGAACAAACACCCCCACAAAGACAAACAAACCCCCCATCACTACTTCCTGGGAAGTGACTCATTCTGATGCAGAAGATGAGCCCCTTGCAACTGAATTCTACTTTCCAAATACTGTAGAAGCTTGGAAGGCTCATTCTGCTGTTTGGGGAGGTACATGAAACTTAGATGTCTGAGTTGCAGCTTGGCAGTATGAGTTGAGCCTTATAGTCTCTGAAATGTCTTCTCTAGATGTTTGATCCTGTATTTTATTTGGGGCTACACATTGGGGGGTAGGGTTTGTGGAAAATCTAGGGTGTCACTCCACAACTGCTTTTTGAGGTAGCTTACTGTGGGATGCACTAAAGCTTCTTAGGCTGGGTTTTAAAAACCTCTTTTTTGTGTCTTGTCACTTGTTTCTAGAAGACTGAACGGAAAGCCACTTAAGAGGCACACTCTTACAAAGACACTGAATTCCAAAGGGTTGATGAGAATTCATTTTACTATTTACTTGTAAAGCCTGAAAGCTAACCTTTTTGGTACTTCTGAACTAGTTGAAATTCACAGTGTAAGAGTGCATTTAAGGGGGTTGTGAACTGGTGTTTGGTTTGTGCACAGTCTGTTCTTTCTTCTGGATTAAAAAATCCTGACAAGATAATCCAATTGAGATCATAATCTTGTTTATAGCTCTGACCTTGCATCACAGGAAATGCATCAGTCTTCAAGTGAACACTGGTACGCAAATAAAAGGCTTGGGTAGAGGAGGCTGTGGGAACCTCACATTTTGTCTTAAAATTGGAAATTGCAAATTAGTTTTTTTTAATGGAATTGCAGACTGATGTAGAGGGGTGAATTTTCTAGAAAACTAGTCTCACAGGCAGGGATGAGAACCCTGGGCATGTAGGAAAGGAGGGGCAGATGCTGGCAGCATGTCGCAAGGTTCTTGTACTCCCAGGGAAGCTGGAAAAGGAGCTGTTTGTGGTGGTGACACAAAGTTTTACTTCATCTGCTCCCTGCACACCCCCTTTGCTGGGGTTTGACTCAGTGGGACAAGTCTCACCTGTTGTCTTGAGGTAAAAAGGGGTGTTAGAGCTCCTGTGGTCTTTCTGGCCGGGGCTTCATGGGGAAGTCATGCCTGGAGTCACTGCAGGTTCTCAGCCAGAATGCTGGTGCCTGGTGTAAGTGGTTAGAAGTGCCTGGTAAACCTCAGTCTGTGGTAGATCAGCTTCTTCCCTTCTCCACTCTGTGCTGCTGGGGTACAGTGTGAACTGAGGTATGCTGCCCTGTTACTTTCTGTTCTGCTATTGACTTGGCTAAACTAGGGATGTGTCACGAAGTCTGAAGATGTTAATGTGGGAGTTTTGTTATTTTTTTGATTTCATTTGCATTTATTACTGAATTTTCAGTTGAAAGACTCTTTAGTTAAACACAAATTTTATACTGGAGGTGCGGTTTCTCTGCCAAGGCACAGCAGCTTTGTCAGATGTGCTACTTTGGCAGGGAGTGATGATTTTGATTGTTGGTCATCTTTTTTGGCAAATTCTATATTCGCCGTATCTTTGAGGTGTGGTGAATATTATAAAGACATGTAAAAGACATGTTCATGAACTTGTGAGCTTGGTAACTAACCACACAGGAACTGCTGGTGTACTCAATTGTTACACATCAAAGTTCAGCCAGTCATTACCCACCATTCAAACTACTGATTATTTATTTACCATCTTGGAACTAAAGGGAGATGTACTGGTAAGGCATATGCATGCACCGTCCTTCTGTCCATCACATAAAGATATCTATTACCAAAACTTTGGTGTATTAGGTCATGATTGCGTTTACCAGGTAGAATGAAAATAAAGCCTCAGCTTCTTTCAATGAAGCTGGAGTCTCACCTCAAATCGGTGATGTACCAGGCTCTGGTAATGTTTTAGGGTAGACTGATAGTTTGTCAATGAAGGAAAGTTGGAGGTAAGTTTCTCTTTACCATTGATTTTCATCTTACAATCATAATTTTCAGGGTCAGTTGAAATGTGAAGCTTGTACAAGAAAGCAATTCAAGCCAAGAACCTTAAGCATAGCTGCTCTTGTAATTAGAGGAAAATTAAGGTGTGAAGGATAGTTTGAAAGACTCGGTTGCACTCATCTGCAACCCTTCTCCAACCCTGCCATGCATGTTGGACTTGTCTTAGCTTGCAAGATGTGGGTATATGTGTTTTGGGGTAGTCAGTTTTCTAAGATTAAATATTTTTTGTTCTTGTTTCTAGGGTCACATGATTCTTTCAGCTACTGGGTTGATGAGAAATCTCCTGTGGGACCAGACCAAGCCACAGCCATCAAACGTTTGGCCAGAATTTCTTTAGTTAAAAAGATCATGAAGAAATGGTCAGTGACTCAAAATCTGACTTTCAAAGAGCAGTTGGAAGGTGGGATCCGCTACTTTGATCTCCGTGTGTCTTCCAAACCTGGGCAAATGGGACAAGAGATTTACTTCATACATGGCTTGTTTGGTATCAAAGTATGGGATGGGCTGAAGGAGATTAACACCTTTCTTGAGCAGCACCCCAAGGAAGTAATCTTCTTGGATTTCAATCACTTCTACGCCATGGACGACAACCATCACTTCTACTTGATCAACAAAATCCGCTCAGCATTTGGATCCAAGCTTTGCTCTGTTGAGTGTGTAGAATATGTGACGTTACAGTACATGTGGGAGAAGAAGCACCAGGTAGGGGAAGGATGTGTAATGTTTTTCAAACCCAATAAAGTAAAATTCAGGGAAACTGGGTGTGGTTCCCACTCAGAAGGGACCACAGGTCCAAGGACCCTGCTGACAGTCAATGAAAAGCTGCTGGGGCCTTCTTGATGTTGGGTGTACATTTCCCTCCACTGCAGCTGTGTAGCCCCTCAGTCTGTGCTGTGGCCAGGCTGCATCCTGCTCCCAAGTATGTTTGTTAAATACTTCAGAGATAGCATCCCTGGGGCCTTGTGCTCCTTACATACAGCTTTCTCTTCTGGAAGAGCATGTTGTGCTGGCTTGTGTTGGTGAGGATTTGATAAACTGTTAGGGTTTTTGGCTGGTGTGAAAATTATGAGCTTTAATGTGACTGTGGTATGGAATTTCTCAGTGCCTTTGCACCTATCTATATAGCGGTGGGATTAAATGCCTCTTCTTTGTGGTAACTGCTTCTGTGCATGCACAAACTGAGAAGAGGGTTTCAGCAACAGCATGTAATTCTTAAGCTGTAAGATACATGAGGCTTTGAGGGATTCCTCTGAACTGATGCTGTCACTACTAGGGTCCAGAATGAGCATAAGTTTGGGTGTTAATGAAAAGCATTGCATCTTTGTGCTATCCTCTTCTAGAGAACCATCTTACAAGGCATAAAATACTGACTTTTGATTTAGAGAAGATTTTGCTGACAGCAAGGCTTGTTTCTGGCATCTGATGCAGTAAGTGTACGTGGAACACTGTTATGCCAGTCAGCTGGTATGCTTTAACCACTCTGAGTTATGCAGAAGATTGGGAGACTGTGAAAATCCTTGAAGTACAGATGTAATAGTCTCTGACAGGGCTCTGAAATGCCTTTAAGCTGAAGTCTTTGAATGACGTTTCAGTATACCTCTGGCAACTTTTTCATTTTAAACCGCTGACCTTTACAACCTGAAGCAACCCTGTCCTCACAGCTAACCAAAATGATCTCAAGTCTCCTTTGGCAGTAGCGCAACAAAGTCACTGACACTCTTGACCCTGTAGCAGCTGTTGTTGCTCAGTCCTCTTTTCACTGCTGTGTTGTCTGTAGCAGTAAACCAACATCCTGTTTAAGTAACAGTTGTGAGGGTTGGTTTTTTTTTTCTCTCTCTCTTTGTTAGGTTCTCATATTCTACCACTACCCTTTGTGTCAGGAATACCCCTTCCTATGGCCAGGGAATAAAATGCCAGCACCGTGGGCCAATACAACCAATGTCCACAAACTGTTACAGTTCCTGGAGACCACCCTCGAGGAACGGAGTCGTTATGGGACTTTCCATGTTTCTCAAGCGATTCTCACACCTCGAGTGAAAACTATCGCACGGCATCTGATTCGTGGTCTGAAGAACACACTTGTACATAGGTAAGGACGTGTCTCGATTTCTCAGTTTTTACTAACAACATTTCTTGTTGAAAGAGACATTGAGTAAGCAAGAAACTACAAAATATTTGCTTAGGGGTAAAACTTGATGAAAGCAGGCAGTTTTGCTTCATTGCGATGGCTTGAGGTAATTCCAGTCATTAAAAATAAAAAAATGTTGAAAATAATTAACAGGGTATATGTGTAACTGTAAGCATGTTTCTTGGCAGTTGGGGCTCTTTCTGAATGTGATGTGATTTCATAAAATGTGAGCTGGACCTGTTGCTTCATTATTCCCTTGAATTCCAAATTGGCTGAACTCAAATTCAGGGAGGAAAACGTTTGTGACACAAAGGAAAACTTCCTATTTGTGGGCTTAGTTTTGCATTTGTACAAATCTGGCTTAGTAATTTCAGTAAATTAAATGCTACTAATTTAAATACTTATGTCAAAAGTCATGTATGACCTGATGCAGTATTTTATCTTGTTTTTTTTACCAAAAATTAGAATAAGAATTTGTTATATAATGATTTTGTCTGAGTAAGACTGTTGGAAGAGGGTTTTTCTTTGAGTAGTGCAGTGTGCCAGTCATTTTTTCTTTAATAGTGTGAACAGCCTGAACAGGAGAGGTTCCATGTGACTTTTTGTGGCATTACCCCCTTGTAGCCTGTCTGCAAAGATTGCCAGAACGGTCCTGGTGGGGCCTGGTTTCCTAGCTCACCATTTACTACTGCCTGTCCTGGTCACACTAATGGTTTATGTTGTCATAATGATCTTGAATTCTAAATTACACTCGTATAGGTGGTCACAACTGGTCGGACTTAATCAGCCCCTGAGTTTAATATTAAGCAGGGAGATGAACTGTCTAATTGAAGATACGTGTTAATGTTCCCTTTGGGAGAATGGTGGCACTTCAGAAGTAATTACAGTATTTTTATTTTGAAGCCAAAATCAATATAACTTATTTTTCTTTAAAATCCTTTCTAAAGATAGCAAGTGTTGGGCTTTTGCAGTCGTGAAAGTCGACAGAAGTAGGGAAATCCCAGCAAAAGTAAAAATCACGGAGTTTTAGTCTCCTCCCTGATTAGACATTAATCTAGCAAGAGGTAATGAAACCCAAATTGCGTTTGCCACGGTACGTACACGCAGGTCTCGGGTCTGGCTTGGGCTTTGACTGACGGCACAGCGGCGGGCAGCATCAGGCACTAGATGGTGCTCGAGCGCTTTAAAACTGGCGTTGGCCGTCCCCTGTCACGCAAGTGTAGATGCGGCTGCGCTTGATGGGGGGATGCTCAGCGGAAAGCTGAGTGTTTAAATGTGCTGTTGCCTCGTGATTAAAAGAAAGGCTGTACAGAATTTCTGGGTGGTTTGTTTTTTAAAACTAATAAAGGATCGTCTAATTTGGCAGAGTGGGCAAGCAGGTTTGTTTCAAGGGGCTCCTGGTACGGGGTCTGAGCCGTCAGCTGCCGGAAGGCTGCCTCTGCCCCATTCCATCCCTTTCAGCCCCGTCGCTGCCACTTGTTTGGAAGTAAACTGTGACAATTTAAAATAGAAGGTGCTGTTTGCTAAAGCATGATTGCTCGTATACTTGTAGACGTGCTAGCTGCTTTGTATGTGTAAAACTGTCTTTGCAGTTCTGTGTGGATGTCTGCCTTCTCGTATGGAAATTTCACCCTGAATAGGAATGTTTAAGTGTTCTTGAGGCTTTGCTAAAAGAAATGTGCAACATTCACACGTAGCTGGCTAAAGCACGGTGTGTCCCTTGACAGGGACAGCAATTATGCCTTCACTAAAGTTCTCAAAGTTCCTGACAAGATGGTTTGGGTTTTTTTCTGGAAAAAGAGCTGTGGGGTGGTTTTAGGGGTATTTTTGCCCCTCTCTGCTCTGCTAGCTGATTTGCTTGTTTACCATCTTCACGTAAAATTTTGTATGCATACTATGGGATTAATTTAAATACTTTTAATATGTCAAAAGTAATTTATCCCTAACTGCTGAAAGCCCTGGTGTTTGCATGTTAGTGTGCAAAAACCTCATGCAGCCTCCTAATCTGCACCCTGTTCAAGAAATGTCTTGAAATTTCTTCCCACGGTAGAATTTCTAACTGCATTTAACTCCATTCCTGAGCCACCTCACCTTTCTCTGGTTACAGTGAGATATAGTGGGATGTTCAACCCCTGTAGAACTTAGGGCTCAATTCTGGATTTGGTTTCCCTGATGCTGCTGCTCTAGTTGGGTCTGGAGGGTGAAAGGAGCTGTTAGAAATGCAGTGTGCTGCTCCCAACAACTTCTTTCCCACCCCCCCTAAGACAGAGGTGAGCAGGGAAACTTCTTGTGCCAAATTCAGCCTTGCTTTGTGCTTCACTGAAGTCTGCTGTGACATTAAGCTCTTGGTTCCACAGGCACTTGGGTAAAAACAAACCAGAACTGAGAAATCTGTTGTAGTGCGGGATTAAATCCTGAAGCACAGTCTGTGCAGTGAATAGAGAGCTCAAAGATGTACGAGATGTATGTAGTAGTTTTATATTGATGAATATTTATATTTGATAGCTAATGACAGCATGCCATGTTAAGCGTTCTTGTCATCAGCTGGTCCCCTTTCGGTTGGCAGTCAAGACCTGATCCCAAATGTGACATACAAGATGCTGTTTGCAGATTATTTTATTTGAAGTAGAGTGTGTGTATAGAGAAAAGTCTCTTTAAAAATGTTTAACTTCATTCTTTATTTCCATTTCTTTAGGAACCTGCCCATGATACTGAACTGGGTGAAAGCACAGAAGCCAGGTGTTATGGGTGTTAACATAATTACATCAGACTTTGTGGAGCTGGTTGACTTTGCTGCTACAGTTATTGCATTAAACGACCTCCTTTTGGAAGAGGATGAATCTGCAACTAAATCCTGATTGCTGCGTCCTCCTTTTGCTCCATCTTTGAACTGTGTTGAATGTTTCATTTGTTGAAACCTATAGCAATTTCTATTTATTTAGGTTTTCTAGAGGAAACAGGGTTAAACCGCACACACATGGATGTGGAACAGAAAGCACTCTCTGAGTGTTGCTGCGTGGCTGTGGGTGGCTACGCGCTTGACTATGTTACGTGCACATCTGCCTGCCCAGGAGAGGCCGGCCCCCGGAGCAGAGGTACCCAGTTACGGTGCGCATCTCCCTGGTGACTGGCCTCACCGTGCCCCCGCGCGTGCGTCCTGCTCATTTCACAAACCCAGAATGGCTGCTGATCCCTTGGCAGCAGTGGGACCAGGCTGCCCGAGATGGTATTGTTCTTGGGGCCACCTCAGGCGTAGCTGGGCCCAGCTGGAGGCTGCTGCTGTGTTCCTTCCACTGTTGTAGATGCTACCTCTGACTTACTTGAAGAAACAGTGTTGCCGTTGTTTGGGGGAGGCTGTTAAACTGTGGTGAATATCCCAACTGTCTTTTGGGCCTCAGAGACGAAGGTTTGGCACACTCTCCCTCTTTGGTCTCCAAACTCTTCTTCTGGACCTCTTTATTTGACTTTAATTATTTAATACGTTCATTGCAACCATGTTTAAGTGTGTTTCTCTTGGCATTGATTTTGGAGAATATTTCAGTCTTCAAACTATTGAGTATTGTAACTCAAAAGTCTGAATTCCTGTTGAGACATTTGAGAAACCACAGCGCAACCTTTTGCTTGCCAGTCACTTGTTGGTTGTTTTCCATCCATCCGGTTTTCTTCAGGGAAAGTCTGTAACCCAGGCAGCCTTTCTCTGGAAGGGTGTGGGCTTGGTGGGAGTGTACTTGGTAATCAACAGGAACTGTCCAGGACTGCTCAAAACCCAGATATTGAATCTTCAGTTTCCAATAAGATGGTGAAGTCTGAAACTGGACCTAGAAGTTGTGCTTGTAGCCATAGCTGTGGCGCTTCAGGGGAGAAATGTCTCCAGGCTGCACCCATGATAAAGGAAGCAGTTGTCACACAGGCGGGTGTCAGTGCGGCTTCTCTCTGTAGTCATAATCATTTTTATGTTGATTCACAACAAAAGGTGACCATGTGTGCGTGAGCCAACACAGTCACATGTTGGTACTTATCAGCACTTAATTGACTAGCTGATAGCACTCCTACAGTCTGATTTATCTTTGGTTTAAAAAAAAAAAAAAAACACAAAAGTGACTGATTAACAGATACTCCTCTGCTCAATCATCTTCCTAAAGCAACTGTTGGTGCGCTAATTATTCAGTGGTTATGAATTTGTATTAGTCTCTAAGCTTTTTACAATGCAGTGGGTTGTCTGTCTTCAAAAGAAACATGAATTTTCAGATTTAGTACTTAGTTTGTTACTGTGTCCTGTGTCTGCCCGAGTGGTCTGACAACTCAGGAAAATCCCCAACCTCTTTGCTTGCTTGTCACAAACTGAACTCAGGGCAAGTTTATCCAAAGGTTTGCAAGCCTTCCCTGTGAACCTTGGCCGAGTTCTGATCGGACTGTAATCTGATTTATCTGTTTGTGGCATGGTTTTCATTAGTTCCTTGACTTTTTTTAACTGAATCCTTTTTCTAAGACAGTTGAGGGGGAGGAGAGAGGGTGTCTTGAGCTGTTTTCCTCCTTTTCCTGCTGTGTTTCAGCGGGGGGGGGGGGGGGGGGGGGGGGGTGGCAAATCACAAAAAACAATTTTGGGGAACTAAAGCTCATATTTCTAGTTTAAAATTTCCTTTGAAAACCCCAGCAGAAGGCTTTTATTATTTTTGGTGGTTTTTTTCCTTGTTGAGAAAACTGTTGGAACCTGTTTCAAACAATGCTATTTTGTTTGCAAAGTTATTTAAAATACCTGACTCTTTTTTTTCTCTTAGCTGAATCTTGCTTTAGCCTACTCTTCTCATGGCCCCAACCGAGACTCCAGGATAGCATTAAAAGTATGGCCTTGGCTTCAGCACAAATCGTCTTGGAGCTCAGAACTTGGAAAACTTGGTTTGAATGATGATGAGGTACCAATATGTTTGCAAGGTTTCCTGCAGAACTGGAGGATAAGGTGAAGTGAGTGTGGTGTTTGCATTCATCCCGTAATTTATATTTCACTGTATATATCTACCTCAAAAGAGATTTATTGGGTTTATCGAGTATTAATGTTGTGTGTGGTGGCTGTTGTTAGTCCTCCTGATGTATTGATTCTAATAGATGTGATGCTGGTAACTCAGGGCTTTGGTTAGAAAAACTTCTGAGGTTGTACTTGATATCTAACATATTTACTGCTAGCTCTTGTCTCTCGAAATAGGACAAAGGCATGCGAGGTGTTAAGAGTGTTAGCAGAGGGAGAAATGGAAAACAGCTTTAGTGTTAATGATGAAGTGTGTGTCGGGGGGAGTTTGGCCTGTCTGAAGAGACTCATGGGCCACTACAGAGCAGCTCTTGGTGATCTGCCTCTTTGTGAGGAACCTGGTGGTCCCAGTAGCAAACTGGACAGGTGGCAGATATGATTGCCTGTGACAGGGTATCTCCTGTGAACGCTTTGGGCAATGTTAATGCTGATGTTTAGAATTGGTTTTAGGGTAGTCCGAACGCATCCTAAAGCAATGTGAACTGCCTTTCTGCTGTTACATGCTGCAGCCCATAACAAAGCCACCAGTGTAGCAGGCTTATCACTGGCACTTCACCACAGCATACCCAGATTCCCTCGTGCTCTGCAAAAGGGAGCTCACCCAGGCTTTGGACTCTGGGCTGTGAGATCTGTTTTGTGGCTCTATAAAAATGAAACGTTGGCCGGGCAGGAAGGGAGGATCAAGGAAGTAGGGCAGTAGTTTGCATCCTGTGCCCACGTTGAAGGTGTGGCAGTGTTTGGCCAGGTTTCAGGCAGCAGAGCAGAGCAGGTCTGGCAGGTGGCAGTGGCTGCAGCTCAGACTGAGACACTCGACTGAGAGTCTGGCCTCTGAGTGGGCTGTACCTGAGCAGACTGTGGAGCAGCTAACAGCCTGCCAGGTCATGTACAGCTGACCTTGAGGGAGATGAAGATTGGCATGAATACAGGAGAAGGCTGAGGGTTTATTGCTGTGATGGAGACCTGTGACTGAATTCAGTGCTTTACACTCTTGGTTGTATCTTCCTGGAGCAGTGGGGTTCACTCTTAAACACTTTAGGTGGAAAATTCCTCCGTAGAATTGTTCTGAAGACTGCCATTCTGTAGGTGCTGGGAGAAGAAAAACCAGGAAACTAGTAACTGCTTGAGGCAAAGTACTTACTTGAATTGCATATTCTTGAATAATTACCTGTATGGTTTGTTATTACAGATTCAGGTTATTTATATGTTGTTTTATGACTGTCATTTCTAATGGGCAATCACTATATGCCAAGCACATTAGTGGTATGCTCATTCTTCTGGCACCAGTTGCTGCCATGTACAATTCAAAGGTGTACCTGAGGTACAGGAGACCTCTGTATATACTCATCTCTGATGGGATGCAGCAAGAAGAAGGTTCTTAAGAAGCAAATATGTATTTTTAGCATCTCACTATGTGCTTGTAGCTTAAAACAAAGAGGAGTTACTACTAGATTTTTTTCAGGCTAAATTGCTTGGTTCTGAGATCTTTTGTGCTATTTAATAACTGGAGCTGGGAGTTGTAATGTTGATTTTTTTTTTTTTTTTGAGAATAAGACAGATTGCTGCTGTTTAATTCTTTCTTGAGAACTGAAGGATACCAATTTACATGTGCAGGGATGGAGAGGGTCCCACAGGAGACAGTGCTGGCAAGACAAGTTTCAGGGATGCTGTGGTCAGCAAGAGGTGTCAGAGTTGGGATTCTTCAGACCAGAAATACTGGCTGCAAAAAGACTCTTGTTCTGTTAAACTGGAGAAGGGAACAACTGGGGAGAGTGGGACATTTGCTCCCGATGCCCGCTGTTTTCTGCTATGTCAGTACTGAGTTAATCTGTCGGGGTGTAGAAGGCATCTGTGCTGTAAAGCTGAGGGAACACGGATTTTTGGCTCGGACAGAAGTAGGGCATCTGCCAAGATGCTGATCTATTGTTCTCATCTGGCTAAGCCTTTGGAAATGTTTTCTTTGCGTACCTGTATCTCAGCTGTCAGTTCACTGTTGTATCACCTAGCAGTCCAGGGTTTAGGGCTTGTATAGACAGAGGACATGGCCATTTTGATTTAAAATTGATTACCTGTAGAGGTATGACAGAGCACATGTAACTTGAGTTATACTTGAATACCCAGTATCTAATACAGAGTCTGTACACCGCTTTACTGAGACTTTAATCTCAGCTTGAGCATATTGGTACCCACCTTGACGGAGCAAACCCCCCAGCTGGAGAAGCACTGTCTGGACAGAGCTTCAGGCAAACTTTCAGTGGCTGTTTAAACACACAAATGTTGTCTAATGTGAAGAACAGAACTGACCCAAAACGTCACCTGAGAGTCAGATCAGGTCAAGATGTAGTCCTTCAAGCAGTGTGAAAGGAGTTTTGTAGGGATTTTTTTCTTTATTGGTGTCTGACAGATCCTAGCTTGGGGATTTGACTCGGCAGATGGGTAGAAGAGCCACAGCATACGCTGAAGAGCAAATACATTTTATGCTAAAGACGTGTGTATTGGGCTAACTGTGGTAAGAGTATAGTGGTTTACTTACAGTTGCACTTTCCAGTGATAATCTTATTAGCTCTATGGTTTAGGTCGTTAAATTAGTCTCTATTTTGTATTCAGAAAATCAGTCCCACTGATACAGTGCACCTTTCTTGATGAAGCAATGTGTATACTTCTGTAAGCATACTTCTTGCCCTACAAGTCTTATCAAGTAAACAAGCTTTAAGTTTTAACTGTAGGGACTGGAATAGGACTGTCAGCTTTAGAACTGTTTGCTGAGTCTAATTATATTTTGTGTTCCTGAATGTTTATGTATTGTGTGTTTGTTCATTGAAATGGGACTTCTCTTACCCTTTTAGACCTGTGATAACTTCTTCTGTGTCTCACTTAAATCTAACTGCAATGTATTGCTAAATCTGAAAAAAGTATTGATCAGTATATTCTATATAAAAATAATTCTGATGGTTCTTTGATTTTTGCTGTCAAATGGATTTTGCAGTTGGATTTTCTCAATTTGTGCTATTTATACTGTGAAAGGGGGCAGGGGGAGTCAGGTGAAGAGGAGATACGTATTCTCAATTTATATTTTGTTCAGTTTCTCTTCTTTCTCTTGGCAACTTGTGCTTTACCTGTCTGTCCAATTCAGTTTTGTGAAACCAGGATGCCTCATTTAAACTGCAGATAAACTTGGTTTGACATCTGTTTCTTTCTGCTTTACTCTGCATCTATATCATTGGGGGCTTTAATCCTGAAAATAAAAGTACAACATGAGTTAATCATCTTCACTGTGTATTCTGTTCTCTGGATTGCTTTGATACATGATAATTACTTTGTAAGTCAATTAACATTAGTTGAGCTGAGTTACTGTTCTGATGTACAAAGGTGTTATTGAAGGTTGGTTGTTTTTTGAGGTGCCAAATCTCACTGCACTTGTGTACCGCAGGTACTCAGACCTGGACAGTGTGCTTATTTTCAGGATGTGCTCAGAACTTATCTGTGGAAATGGTAGTGCAGAGTGATCAGAAAATTGTGTGTGTGCTTCCACTGGCCTGTGCACAGTTTTATCTCTGCTTTTATCCTGGTGTGTTGAGGCAAACTAAAGCATGGATCCAGTTGTATCTTCAAAGGCAAGTACAGCTCTTGTACAGGGTCTGCTGCTGTAATACAGGTGATGAAGCTCCATGGTGACTGTTGATCAGGAAACAAAATACTGATAAAGACTCCCAGAGTCTGAGCTTATGTTTGGAGCCAGTAAAACTGGAGAGGCACTTTTGGGTTACTTTCAGCCTGTGTGTCTTCAGAATGTGGGAGTACTGGGCGTAGGGAGAAGGGGGAATGGATAACCCCGATTCCCTTGTGTTTTCAGACACTAGTGACTGATGGGTGCTGTGTTTGTAGAGTGGGTTATTTTTTAAATCCCAGAGGTAGAGCTGGGAGTTCTGAGCCTCATCACTGCTGCCCCTGCTTGTGGTCTCAGACCTTGAGGTAAGTGTTCACAAGCCAGACCAGATTAACAGTGACTCACATACACAGCCAGCCAGCGGTTTCAGTACTCTCTGACATGTGCTGTAGGCAGGGAGCATGTCACTAGTTTTTTACAGAATACATACCCATACAGCACAAATCCAATGTGAATAGTATAAGCTGCCAGTGTGTGAAAACATCAGTGGCTACGTGGCTTGCAGTAGCAGTGTTACTTGTTCCCCCCCCCAGATACCGTTTCTCTAGGCCAGAGGTCATATACCTTAGAGGGGACTTTGGGCACAAGTGTTAGCATGATTTCATCATACTGCTTCCCTTAGGGGGCTTAATAGCCTGACTTTTTTCAGTCCTTGTGCCTTTCAGCAGCACTGGGCAAGGGCACACGTGTGTATGTAGGCACACATGTGCACAGGGTGGATACCTTCTATGAAGTGTATAATGAGTCTGCAAAAACTAGGTTGGTGTTCTGTGACAAATTTATGTGCGCTCTTTATACCTGGTTTCACTCCTGCCACAAACCTGTGATTAGCTGTTCAAACAGAATCGTTCCGGAGTTGCACGTGGCCTGCTATTTGCCTCTTAAGGGACACGGCTGAACCTGCATGCAGGTCCCCAGCAGCAGAGAATAAACTCTTCCGTGCTGCCTGAAGGAAAGCCGGCTTCAAACCCGGCTGCTCTCCCTGCACGTGCAGCTGGAAGATGAGCAGAACACTGGCAGGCTCTGGAGCTGAGCAGTAGCCATGTCCCCAGTTCGTCTGATCAGTTAGGTGACACGCCAGTCATTTGCATAGACTAGAGAAGCATTTGGCCAAAAAGCCTCTCTCCAATGTAAATGCAGTGTGCTGGGTTGGTTTGTCAAGTTCTCCAGTACGCAAATGCTGGAGAGAGAAACCAAAGTATTGTGGGTTTTTTTTTGACCTACTGCTGGTTAGTGAGTTCAGCTGCTCTGCACTGGGATCCAGAGTTTGGGGCTTGTTTCTGCTCCGCACAGCTGTCAGCCGTGCTGCCACCGCAGTCCAGACAAAGTGGAATCTTCTGGAGAAGACTGTGAGAGTGACCAGGATCTTTAGCAGGTAAGTTACTGCATGGGTAACCTGTTGCAGTAATCATGCTTCATCAACTTTCCCTCGGTTTAGAAATTTGCTTTAAATTAAAAGCAAATGTTGCTTAGACTAGAAAACAATTGGTTGTTTTTGTGTCAGAACTTATGTGGCCACATTTGTGAGTTAAAAGTTTTTCAGCCTCATAACATATGAGCTGAAATGGTGTACAGTTGTGAATTTAGTACCTGAGAGAGGTGAATGCTTCTCTTGTCTACTTTGCTTTTGTTGTTAGTGGTTTCAAAAGAAACCAGACTTCTTTGTTGTACGACACCATTGCTTAGCCTGACATCTAATTTGGAAGCAGAACTGGTACAGACGTGACTTTGTGCTGCCCTGTCTGTAAGTGAGCAGCTTCTTGGAGGAAGAAAGGAAGTGACCGGCAGCACCTTCGGCAGCAGAGCATCGAGGTGGCCAGCTGGTAGTTCCACAGAGTGGAAACAATTGTTGATGCAGACGGTCCCTTTATAATTGAGAGAGGCACCTTAGCTGTTGGATGAACCTTTCAAAGAGTTCTGGTGACTCAGGAGATGCTGAACAACGGATGAGCTGGTCTTTGTGCAAAGAATTGCAGGTTTCACCAAAACGGTGTTAAGAGCTTGACTTGGCACGCAAAGCCCCGATGGTATCTCATGCTTGAGTCTGAAAGGATAATTTCAGTGTTTGATCGTTGTTGTAGATGCCTTTGGTGTATCATCTTTTAGAATCATGAGGAAGTTTTGATGATGTTAGTGGTAGATACTGTTTGGGTTGCTCATTAGAGGGGCAAACAAACAGCAGGCCCAGTCACGTCCCCATCACTGTGTGCAGCAAACAGCACCTTGGCACTTCAGGTGGGTTTTATAACTCCAAGACCAATTCTTCTTGAGTTGAGAATCTGGGAATGCAAAGTACAGAAGAAACTGAGAGCTGAGTTGTTTTCTATCGTGTTGCTTCTTGCAAATATGCTTTAAGAAAAGGGAAATAAAAGACTGCCTGAGGGGGTGTTCCTCCCTTCATCAAAGTCATCCTCTGGCAGACTGGGTGGAGAAAAACCTACATTGTTTGTTTGGTGAGCTCTGTGTAAATGAGAATCAAAGATGGTAATAATATTTTTCTGAACTTGCTGCTACTGAGTGTCCACTTTTCTCTTTGCTTGTAGCAACTGAGCAAAGGCTTGGCTTTTGGTATGCCTGGCTCTTCTTCCAGCATGAAATTGCAAAACCTAAAATCACAAGAGAAACAAAAAGCATCCCTGGAAAGGGAGGAGGAAAGGTATGCAGTAGATAGAGATGGTGCTGCAGCTTGCCCTTTGGAATGGAAAATAAAGCTCTTTTGATTTGTTTTTTTTTTTTTTTGAGACAGAACAAATTGTTACATGAAGTTCAGTCTTTGAATCGCTTCCAGTACAAAGTTCATCTGATATGCTAAATGCAGTTCCTCGCTTACAAAAGTACTGAATTCAACTTGATTGCATCCTTTGAAAGACTACACTGGCAGCAAATAAAATACAATGTGCCAGGCACTTCTCCTGAGGAAAATAACAATTGCTAGTATCTTAGCCTAAGTATCTGAAGTACCAAAAGTTGGGGTTTTTTTTCCCCTCTCATCTTGTATTTCTTACAGGAACCATTATTTGAACTCTGAAGCATTAGAAGCGGCCAACTTACTCTGTGCAATAGTGGTTACTGCTGGAAATCGTGCTTTGGTCACGGACAAAACAAAGCCAATGTGTATCACAAAGATAATCCTCTTCTGGCCCTCCATAAATCTGTCTTGAATCTGCACTTAGTAACAGGATTGTCTGAGGATGAATGACACAAGCTGTCTCACTGTGTCACTGCCTTTGTTGCACACCGCAAACATGTTTATTAGAGAGTGATGGACTGGTATTTCTTAAGACTGAATTTCCCTCTGTATTCTGGATGTGTTCACTGTGCAGCCATGCACAATGCTGGTAATAATACTTGATACGAGACAAATCTTTATATCTTCTAAGACTCAAAATTAATCCAGAACTCACTCTAGGTTGGCTGGAATGGTATGTCTGCAAGGGAAGAGCAAGGATATCTTACACTAGCAACATCTAATGTAGTTTGGAGGAGCCTAGTAACTCCTACCAGGTTTTCATAGTGCTAGATCTGGAAAAAGATTTGGCAGTGTCATGTTAGTGCCACCTGGATTTTGTGCACAAGGGGGATTGTGTTCTCAGTTATTTGACTGCGATCTCTTGGAAAGAATTACTAGAAACTACACTATTAAAAAATACTTGTTTATGGCAGTAAACTAGATAATTGCAATATTTCTAATTGCATTTGCCAAGAACAAGGACTTTTAGTAGCTTAACTTCCCTTCTGCATTTAGTTCCTTCCTCCTGTCTTGGGGCTAGGCTTGTTTCCTTTCCAAGGGTGAAGGATAATGCAGGCAGTGTTAATAACATGCACCAGGGAACTGGCTTCTCAAGTTCATGCTTATAATGAAATTCTGTTTACCCAAAAGTGAACTGAAAGAATTGGCCAGTGAATTCGTTGTCTGCTGTATTATTCTACCACAACTCTCAGAGCAGAAGAGGCTGAAGAAGCTGTTAGAGCGATGCGTTTAGCAGAGTAGGAAGGAAACAAGCTGAAAATCACTCCTCTGGAGGACACTGGAGCTCCCACTAAATGTGTGCTGCTCTAGATGGCTATCAAGCAGTCAGCTTGATATCCTTGTTTTCCCGCCTCGCTGGCTGTGAGCGGTTGGTTAGGGCACTTCAGAAAAGACAAGAAGAAATCCTTTTTAGTCTCCTTGTGCCTGCTGAAATGTAATGTTTAATAGGCTGGTATGTTCTGCTGTGTCCCCCTGCCTCCCAAGGGGCACTGGTCAGTAGATTCAGAGGCTCACCAGCACGGTGTCCCAGGTATCACCCACATAGTTTGGCATTTAGAGATGTGTGGTTGCCCTGTCCTGTTCCCAGAGGCTTGTCTTGTTTGGGTTCCTCTGAACTTAATAGTCTTCTGTGTGCTGTTTGTGCCTGTGGAGCTGACAGGTGGGATTTCCTTTGTGAGTTTCAAGCCTTGCCAAAGTTTTAGAAAAGCTCTGAAAGTGGCAAACTGAAATAACTTATGCTTGTTTAGATGAAAATTGACTGCCTACTAATACGCTGAAAATTACCATGGGTGATGGTTATACCTGCCCAAATCACAGAGGTGTTGCACTACATTCATTAAAGCTCGAGAGATGTTGTTCCCATGGTATTGAGGACTGCACATGAGCTCTAGGCTAAGGAGACCGAAACTGAACTCCCACATATGGGCTTGAGTGTGCCTTCTGTGAAGGGATGCATGTCCCACCTGGCTCTTCCTGCAGGCATGAGTGTGACACACAAAGGTAGGCTTAAATGTAAGCTCTGAGATGCCATTTCTAACCTTTCAAGGCACCACACCTTCTACTTGAAGACTCTTGTACGTGGCAAGACAGAGTAGAGGCAAGTTGGTAGCTTCTTGTGTTGGGAATCTGAAGCCTGTGTTCAGACTTCTGTCTTGTCTCTGTCCTGTTGGATTCCTGTCAGTCACGGCAAGTCTGCTGTGTCCAGTGAATCTCATCATTTATTGTTGGTGCTGTTGTTTCAACAACTCAGATGTAGCTGGCATGTGTAGTTGGCTTCTCTCAGAGTTTAACTCGATTAGGTATGGCTTTCTGGCTCCAGGTTGAGACAGCGTTCAGACAGATTTTTTTCTAGAACTGATTGGTCTAGGACTAATGCTGAAAGCTGCCTCGTAGTTTCAAAAGCATTTAACAGTCCTACTAAATTATTAGCATTGGCAAGATACCATCAGGTAGGACATGAAGGTGGTAGAGCTGTTCTCTTCATTGTTCAATCACAGAAGACCACCTAATTATCAAAGTTTTCCCTCCTGATCTGATGGGAGCAGGATATTTTAGCTTTGAGTCTGAGGGTAATGTGGGCTTTTGCTTCCTGTGCTTTTTTCCTTTTCATGTGAAGAATTCAGAAAATGTGAGGAATCCCCATGTGTTTTCCCTCCCTGCTTGTTTTAAGTGCCTGACTGAGAAGCCAGTACCTTAGCAGGCTTTCCAGACTTCTATTGAGAATATAAGTACTCCATAACAAATTTCACACTGGTTTTAATACCTGGGGAGGAGGCATCCTCCCCCAGGGGTATTTTGAGCTCCTGTTACCCTGCTGGATGAGTGGGTTTGCTGGTGTTTGTTCTCTTTGCTGTCCTGTCTGTACACTGTTCTGTTTCAACACACCTTTAGCTGACTCTGTGCTCTAGAGCATCATTAAACATTGCAGGCATGCTAAAGGAAGGAGAAGAATCTGCTTTTTAGCTTGGAGTGCAGCACTTAAACTCACTGCTGTGGCAGAAGGAGCAGTAGATGTGCTGTGGGTGGTGGTGAACTGCTTTGGAGAGAGCTGGGAACAGTACTGAAGTGTGGAACGATGAAATCTGTACTGTGGTGGGATGGATAAGTTAGCATCTGCCTGCTGGCAGACCTTTTTTTTGCAGGGTCATTAGAGATTTAAAAGTATTGTGGGTTACAGAAGGAGTGCTTGGAAAGGGCTTGAAATTGAGCCCCAGTGTTGCCTTTGCCTTGCCCAAGGAGAAGGTCACCAGAGATGGTTAATAAAGCTTTAGCTGCTGAGCTCACTAAACATTCTTCCAGTTCAATGGCCTATGCAGAATGATGTTTAGACAATGTTTAATTCCTAAGCAACAAATGGTGATTGTCATACTAGAAGGCACTTGTGGTGTTGACTGAAGCAATGGAAGCCAAGGATTAAAAAGGTCGTGCAGGGAGATCTCTTCTGTAGCCTCAAAGCTCAGTATCTAGGTCAGGTCTCCTCACAGCAGGAGAAAATGGGGAGAAGTTCATGCTGCCTTAAGGCCAGAAAAGGCTTTCCAATAAGAAAACAAACCAGCCCTTGTTTAAAAAAAGAAGTTGGCTGTAGGAGAAAAAAGGAAATATTAAGTGTGGGATGATTTAGGGAAGGCAGGGAACAGCAGGAAATTGGGAGACATCTGGCCTTGCCCTGGTGGCAGGAGAGGAGCAGGTAGCTGCTGCTTCGGTGGGCAGGAGAGGCAGGGGGTGGCTGAGAGCAGGAGGGGAAAGGTGAGGCAGCTGTTGAGGCTGAGGACTGCCTGCACAGCTCCAGGATCTGGAGAGGAGATGCAGAGAGAACTGTGAACAGTGCCCTCAGAGGGGAGGAGACCTGGTGGGATGTCAGGTAGAAAACTCAAGCTTTCTCGTTGCTTGAGTCAGAAATGAGAAGAGCGCTCTCTGCTCAGCTGAGAACCTCTAACCCTGCCTCATCCTCCTCCAAGAGCTGCCTGTTCCCAAATGGATAACCTATCTTCCCAACGTTGTGCTCTTAAAAAGCCACAGCCCTCGTGCCCACACCAAGCACAGACCTCAGTGCATGTGCAATGCCTCCTGTGAAAGGTAACTCAAGGCTGCTACCTCACAGGCTAGGCTGCTTATCTTGTGCTGGGTGATGTAGCACTGAAGGCCTGTGGGCCTGAGCCAGGCCTGTGGACTGAGCTGTCACCAGGATTGTCTTATCCCTAAGCCTGGCCTAGTTTGGTCTGAGGCTGCTTTTTCCAAGGACTCCGTTAGCTCAGGCTTCCTGGGGGAGTGGAGGGTGGGGAGGTGGGTGGGTGTGTGACAGACAACTTCCTATGAAACCAGGTCAAACCATTTGAAGCTTACAAGCCTGGCCCAGGTCAGTGGGACTGCCTTGGTGTTTTAGCGTATGTGCCAAGAGGATCTGCAGGGGTTCACATCTGCACAGGTGCTAGAAGGATGAGTGTGATTTGTCCTTTTTTTCCCCATGCTTTATTCATCAACATGTACAATAGTCATTATTCTGTGCTCTTCTAATTCAGCAAGGTAGAGTACGCTAGGATTTTGAGATGCAGACGAAGAGCAAGTGCTGTTCAAGCCACTGCACCTACCAGATTGTGACTCAGTATTTGGGTTGGCTTTGTCTTAAAGGAGATGGAGCTACTGAAGTTTTTTTGGTGTAAGCTTTTATTGTGGGCATGTGCAATACAGACCAGAGTTCTGCTTTGGTTTTAGAAGACTAAGGCAGAACTGATTAGATTATCTTTGACTTACCAAGATTTCTGCTGCTTAACTATTAAGACCAAGGCTGCAGGCTAGCATCAGGGCTTACATGTGGGCAAGACACAAGGTTCCTTCCATCCTAGACATTGACTTCAGCACTGATTTAGGGGGCATCTAGAATAAATCTTCTCATAGGCAATTTCCAGCTATGAGATAGGCTTACTACAAAAGTACTTATCTGTATTTCAGTTGTGGTGGTGATTTATTTTGCAGATGAGTTGTTACTCTTGTAAACATGTAGGACAGCTTTGTCAAAGTCATAGTTTGAGATCTTTGCTTTATATTTTTTTTTTTTTAATTTCATGCTGTTTACCTTGAGAATGAAGAATGAATGCTTTCTAAAAGCAGCATGTCCGGTGAGCCAGTATTACTTTGCTCAGTCTATCAGCAGGAGTGAGCTGTTGCAGCAGCCAGGGTGCACATTCCAAAGCAATTAGAACAGTTTCATGAGTAAATACTGCTCAGCAGCTGATAAAATGCCTTTCAGATGTCTTGGTAAAACAGATTCAGGTGGCCAGCAAAGAACTACTTTCTTTAATCTGTGTGATCAAATGTGGAAAAAACTTCTCCTTATATTTTGATTTTAAGAATTTACTAATTCAAAAATTGCTGTGAATTGAAGTAGTTAATTTTGTTTTGTTAGAATAGCAACCAAGTCGCAGGGAAAAGAAAAGGTGATGATCACAGATTCCCTACCCCTGTCTGCTTCCCCAGGGTCTCTGCCCTCTTGGAGCATAACTACATGTGCAACTCATTTGATGCTCAGCTTCACTGAGAGGATGAAAACTTCTAGGGAGGAGGAACAAGTGGAGGGATGGAAACCATAAAAGGAGGATTTCCTCTGTCTATAAACCACTGTGTATGTAACTGCAATTCATCTGGGAAGCTCAGCAAACTCTAAAGCATGCCTATTTGCTGTTCAGGAGCACGGCTGCAAGCTGCAGCCCTGCTTCCCAAACTTCTTGGAGCAGCAAACCCCTTCAGTCCTCAGCTTTTTTCCCATGTTGTCATTGTCATAGAGCTTTGAATTCCCAACCTCACAACAGTGGTGTGGTGGTCTTACAGGCCCACCAGCTCTCTGGATTTCCCCTCTCTCGGAGCCCCTGACCCAGAATACCCCTTGGGAGATGACATTATATATTCCAAGCCCAAAGGTAAGGATCTTTTCTAGAAACACGCTTTCAGAAAATAAACAAAACTGGATTTTAGATGTGGGTTGTTCTGGGGTGGGATTTTTTTTTGTCTCCCTTACTTCTCTGCTTGTCTGTCTTTCCCATGCTTCATATCTCTTGGTGGGTGTTACTACTTTCTATGGATTCTCTTCTCTGCATGGCTTCTCTGTGAAGGATGAATGGAACACTATGGAAGGATATTTTTTTCTTTCAAGTACTTGTGCTTCTGGAGAGTGTTAGTGTGAGTTGTATAAGAAGGCAAGCTGTGGGGGAGCTACCTGGGGCACCCCCTGGAAGATCCCAAAGCAAGGATGAAGAAGGCCAAGTATGCGAAGGGGGAGAAGCACAAGCTCTGTGAGTGGGGCTGAGCCTGGAGAGCATTACGGAATGGAGATGGGCCTTGAGCGAAGCCAGCTGAAGTTCAGCCTGGACAGTGCGTCAAGCCAAACCCCCAAATCTGTTTGCTTTGACTGGGTAACTTAAGATCTGTACTTGGACGCTGCGGTCCAGGCCTTGGCCAAGCACATAGAGCATTAGCATGCCTGAGTATGGGGAAAAAGTCATTAGATCTGTCAATCTACAACCCAAGACGGTCATATAAGTATGTCCTGACCTTTTAAGTGTGTGTGTAGCCCTGCTCCTAGTACAGCATTTGAAAATAAGTCCTTGCTCCAGTCCTTCATCCTGATGAAGAGAGCAGAATTTATAGAAAAGATTTTAAGCATAAAGTTGCCTGTCTGTCCTGTGCTGTACTGAAGCAACAGTAAATGAATGCAAAGATTTATTTCATGTCATTCACTCCAGCTAGGAGAAGTAGGACTAGCACTGGCTTGGGTATGGTTCTTTGTGTTGCTCTTGTTCTGTTTTAATGTGGTTTTCCTGGGGAGGGTTGTAAGTGATGTGGTCGCTTGAGAAGTGTAAGCCAAAGAACTGGGCCTGGCAGTTCTCTGTGGACATCCTGTGGGGTTGCTGGTGGCACATAGCTGGCAAAGTTCCAGATGTGACCAGCTATAAGAAGATATTTCTGTTTCCTGCCCACTTCCCACCCCATGCATTCCCTTTAAGCCCACTTCCAGAACAGTGGCTTGTGGTTCCACTTGATGGAGCCCACTGGAAACCTTGGCTAGCTCTGTCTGGCACCTGGAGTCTGGTATCTGGGTAAGTCCAAACCACTCTTTCTCTCCCTGTCTCCCAGGTCTGTATATAGAACCTGTATTTCCACGTGGCCTCTTTACTTTTTAAATCTTGAGTTGGACTAAATAGGGAAACAACTTTTGATTAGGTTATTGATGCCTAATTTATGGCATGGCTTTCTTCCTCAGCCTGACCGAGTTAAAAGAAAGAAAACTGCTTCCAGAATATGAGGTGACTCTGGCTAAAGCTTTCCAGAACCTCTGGGGCCTTCAGTTCACAAGAATTGTTCTGGCTTTGGCTTTCTGTGAGTTGAAACCTAAACAAAATCACGAGCTCAACCTTATTCTGGCTTTTGAGCCCTTCTCATCTGAGCTCCACATCAGAGACAAAGGTAAAAATGTTATCAGGCTGATCTGAAGAGCTTTACAGGCCCTCCCTCAGCT
Source organism: Gallinula chloropus (assembly GCF_964237585.1). NCBI lineage: Eukaryota > Metazoa > Chordata > Aves > Gruiformes > Rallidae > Gallinula > Gallinula chloropus. Next base: position 96,615,683 of record NC_140085.1, read on the forward strand.
TTAAAACCTTGTGGAAAAGCAGGAGGAAGCTTCTATAGTTTTACACTTTAGTTTCAAGCTGCAGTCAGGGCCTCCATAGTACTTTCTTGCTTTTGGCTTGGGGAGGGAGCTGCCTTGGCAGTTGGCCAGCTGGCAGAGGTGCCGCTCTCCGGCCTCCCCGCCGAGTCTGGCGCTCTGCAGGTCAGCAGCCAGGCTGCGCAGGCTGGCCGCAGGCCGGAGCGTTGGCTCAGGGCCTGTTTGGCGTGTCGTGTCCCTGCTGGGTAAGGATACAGCAGGGCAAGACCCCAAGCTCTTCGAAGCAGGGGGAGAAGTCTGTATGACCCTCGGGACCTGGTGCTTCATGCCAGCATTAGCTCAGAAGGAAGGAGGGGTCTCCACTACACAGGAATGGATGACAGGGGAGTAGGGGGTAGATGTCTCAAACTTTTAATCCCACAATGGGTGAAACAGGGCTGAAGTCTGCTGCAAAGTTAGCTCTGAGCCCTCCAACTCTCATTTATATTCAGACTAGCAGCTTTATTAAAATCATTACAGTAATTTTTACCTAGAGAGCATCACAGACTGAGAAGTGTTTTGGCTGAGGAAGACCCTAAAATCTTCAGTGTTCAGAAAGAGGCCTCTCCAAAATTTGAATTATTTTAAAAAATCATATGTCATTTTGCTTAAAAATCTGTTAGTTCTTGCCTATCCCAAAGATCTTACACTGGCAAGGCCAACAGAAGTCATGCAAGTGGGCCCACATGGCATGTGATGTAGTTTGCACATCGAGGAAGAATTCCTGAGTTCCTCTTACGCTGACTTATCCAAAACTCATGAATTGTGGAGTGCAGTTTTCTCTTGAGTCTTTTAATCCCTTGAAACCTGGATGGTCCTGCTCCATCAACATAGCTGTTTGGTTCTTTGCTGTAGACCACGGTCTTGGCTTCAGGTACAAAATGGTATGATGAGGTCTGCAGTTTTGGGAGTCTGAACTCAGTGACCCTGGATAAACCTGGCTCTGTGTCCCTGGTGTCTTACATACCATGTGGCAAAAGGTATGTCTTACAATTTTAAACTTGTTGGATTTTCACTTTCCAAAGTTTTATTTTTAATTCTTTCCTGGAAAGGAGAACCTTCAAAGTGGCTCCCTGACCTTTCATTTGGGCAAGTATGCTAAGTGCTGCTAATATGACAATGCTTAAAGGGATTAGTTAACACACTAACGGGTTTCACGTGCTAATCTCTTGTGGAACATGGGGGTTTGGAAGTGAGGAACTGCTGCTTTTCCCTAATGACCTTCAACTGCTCATTCGGCATGGATACAGGCTATTTCCTCAGTATCTTCATGAGACAAGCAAGCAGTGTGCTATGAACTTGAATGATATGGTGCTTCCACAATAATTAGTAGTCAGCTGAGGTGCTGAATCAGCATTAGTCACTTTATGGAAGACTGTATTGATGATCAAAAAAGGAAATGCTTGGTGGTATGACCATGTGTTCCTTTCTCAGGGAAGCCAAGAGAAGCTTCTCTAGTCACACAATGCCGACCACTCCTCCTAAGTTTAAACAAGTAGTAAAAATAAATTGAATTTCTTCTTTCACTTCCAGTTTGAGAAACTTATGCTTCATCCATCCCCTCATATGAAGATTTGGTCCAGGTACTCATTGTCTCTGTGGTGGTTTTTTGTGCTTGTTGTATACAAAGCTAAGTAATTCCAGCATAAATACACTTCACCTGGAGCAGTAGGAAGCTGTTTGCTTTCCCATGTCCCCTATGCTTGTAGTTTCAATGCACATTGGTAATAGGGAGCTTAATCTCTGGCTTCCCCTGAAACAGCTGTGCACTGCTTAGATGTGGCGGGTTGTGAAGCATAGAGTGCTGGAGGATGAGGGGTAGTGTCTTTTGTGGCTAAAGAGGCACAGAGGAAAACCAAGTCAGTTCCTCATTAGGAAACGTTTGCAAAGAAGGTATTTCACATGTAGCCACAGAAAATTCGTTCCATCTCTTCTCCTGCAAATGCTTAATAGTCTGTACCACTAGACACACAGACATTCCTGGTTACTCCTTCAGAAGGAAGATAGTGATATCCAACCAGAGGCTTGAATGAAAATCCTCAAGGGTATTCAGTGTGTTATATAGCCTACTGGATTCCCTCCTGTGTGTTTTGGAGGAGTGCTTGACTCTAACCTGCAGAATGGCCTTTCGGTATCCCTTTGCAAATCACACCTGGTTTATTTCAGGTGAAGCTTTAACACTGTTTCCTTCAGCATCACTTCCCACTGCTGTTATCATAGAATCATAGAATGGCATGGGTTGGAAGGGACCCCAAGGATCATAGACCTCCAACCCCCCTGCCACAGGCAGGGCCACCAACCTCCAGGCCTGGATCTACACTAGGTGGCCCAGGGCCCCATCTAACCTGGCCTTGAACACCTCCAGGGACAGGGCATCCACCACCTCTCTGGGCAGCCTGTTCCAGCACCTCACCACTCTCTCTGTAAAAAAACCTTCCCCCTAATATCTAATCTAAACCTTCCTTCCTTTAGTTTTAGTCCATTCCCCCTTGTCCTGCCATTATCTACCCTTTTAAAAAGTTGATTCCCCTCCTGTTTGTATGCTCCCTTCAGGTACTGGAAGGCTGCAATGAGGTCCCCCTGTAGCCTTCTCCAAGCTGAACAAGCCCAGGTGTTTCAGTTTCTCTTCATAGGGGAGGTGCTCCAGCCCTCTCATCTTTGTGTCCCTCCTCTGAACCCTCTCCAACAGTTTCACATCTCTCCTGTATTGGGGGCCCCAGACCTGGACACAGGACTCCAGATGGGGCCTCACGAGGGCAGAGTAGAGAGGGACAATCACCTCCCTGTCCCTGCTGGCCACCCCTCTTCTGATGGAGCCCAGGATACCATTGGCCTTGTGAGCTGCAAGAGCTCACTGCTGGCTCATGTTAAGTTTCTCATCTACCAGAATCCTCAAGTCCTTTTCAGCAGGGCTACTCTCAAGGAGCTCTTCTCCCAGTCTGTATCTGTGTCTGGGATTCTGCCAGCCCAAGTGCAACACCTCACACTTGGCAGTGTTGAACCTCATTAGGTTCACCCAGGCCCACCTTTCCAGCCTGTCAAGATCCCTCTGGATGGCTTCATTTCCTTATCAACTTTAGTATCCCACCACTTCATCTCCTTGAAGCTCACTGATGTTCTAAAATATTTCTTTTGCGAGTTAACTATTCAGGGTAAAGTAATAGCAAGAAGGTCTTTGTGGCATCCTCTGTTTAACAAAAGGTTAAAAAAAAATTCAAAAAATAGCTCCTCGAAGCTGTGGGCAATTTCAGGCCAGGTTTGCATTTTTCACATTCTTGCTTTACCTTATTTGGCCATGCAAAATGGGATCCAGCGGTCCCTGGGGACTCGGCTGTGAGGAGATGGGGCTTTGTTAAGATGCAAGTATGTGCTTTTTACTTCGGAGACACATGGCTAAATATGGGCTGTGTTAATAACAAACGAGTCTGGGTTTTTTTGGCAGAGTTACAGCCTCACAGTGTCCCTCAAGTTAAAAAGGCAGACACGCAGCAGCCCTTCAAGCATCAAGCTTTGTGACTTTGACAGCAACTGTGTTGGAAGTTGGAGGGGAATGGAGGGACGTGCCACCACTGGCAGTGAGGAAGCTCGTTTTTATTTCAGTGAGTAGTTTAGGTACAAGATAGCTAGAGCTGTCTAAAACAATTTGAAAGCAAGCAGGCCAGAGAATGAGACTTGAGTGAGCTGAGATTGTATGATATGTTCTTTCTTTGTTACTGTATTTTTCCCTTTTTTGTAGTTTTTCCTGTGAACAGCTACTTTTCCATCCAAAAAATACAAGGAGGCAAACTGTACGATGGCCAATGTGCATGCTTTTAGGGACTAAATATTGACTTAGGGGCTGCTATTGGTCAAGTGGCACAACTAAAGAGTGCCTTACTGCTCCTTTCCCAAGAGCTACATTCTGTATCAGATCTAAAAAAAACTCTCTCCTGGCTGCACACTTTTTTACCTATTCACAAGTGTTGGCTAAAATACAGCCCCTCAGTGCTTTGTTAGGTGTGAAACCTGTTGGTGCTTGGGCTGAGGTGAAGAGCATAAAGTAATGCAGAGGCACAGAAGTATTAAAGCACGTGTTGTGTAAAGCATTAACTGTATAACCTCTTTTTTTTTTTTAAATGTCATAGCAAGGTTGGAGAATTCTTGTAGTGGAGGGCATGGCCAGGGGCTGTCAGGGACCTGTTAGGAAATAGGTGTAGGTGATAAAACATCTGCTGCTTGCTTGGGCACTGCTGATGGGACAATATAAGCTAGATCCTCATGCTAGTTAACAGATTTAACTCCTCAAATAATTGCAGGCCAAAAGCCTTATAGATGGTTCTCTGCCCACAAAAAAAACCCAAAAACCCTTAAGCCAGAAAGTTTTCTTTCTATGAAGCAGGAACTCAGATGGATCACAGAGGAAAGGCTGAGAGAGGGTAGGTCCTAGTGAGACTTTGATTAGGAACACATTTTATCTCAAGCTCAGTTCTTTCATGAGCTTATTATGCAGGTGATGAAAACATGAATAGTCTAAAATGCTTTTTTTGAGTTGTTGAAAACAAGTCAGCCACAAGAACTTGCAGGCATGCTGATGACATGGTGCATGTCAGTGCAGCTGCATCATGAATAGAAGCAGATGGAGTTGGGGCGGGGTGGTGGTGGGTCAGTTGCACCACCGGTGGGACCCTGTCCTGATACCTGTTCTTGAAAAAGTAATTTTAAACTTGCCACAGTCTTCTCTGTGGTTATATATTACCACCTGGATGGTACAGATGCTTTGAGTAGAACTGGTTGAAATTTTCTTGCAAGAAAAATCTTGCAGAACAAGATTTTACTGGAAAATAAAAATTCCACATGATAAGAAAACTCTTCCTGGGCACTTACTTAGGGGTTTTCTTGCGCTCACGGCTCAAAATATATTCCACTTAAAGAAGGATTTTAAATTTAAGGAGTCTTGCATTCCAATTTCCTCTGAATATTTGTACTTTGTGGTAAGAGGGAGGAGAATATTGGTTCCTCTGTGTTGTGTGGATTAAAGTCTCAGCAGACCTCTGAACATGCAAAGGGTTACAAAACTGCTGTTATTTTTACGTGAATGACATTCTCAGCCTTTTTGTAAAGGATTTTTTTTTTTTTTTAAGGCAGAGAGCAAAGAGCTCTAAAAAAGCCCAGTGCTGGTGTTCTTACTCTAATATGTCTGCATGTCCAAGGACAGCACAACTTTACTGCCCATTGATTTCTTTTACCTTTTTTAGGGCTCAGGTTTGAACCTGGCTATTTGTAGGTGCGAATGACTTTGGAGTTGCAGGTGGTTCAGGACTACCTGTAGATGTGCTCGAGGCCTCCTGGGCTCCGCATTGGGATTAGGGACTTTCTCCTGGAAGTTTTGTTGCAGCTTCTTGCTGTGGCCGGTGCTGCTGTTAAACCACGGGTGTGTGACGCTGAGCTGCTGTTAGAAGGTGACCGCCGAGGGTTGATCTCACTTGCCCATGTGATGGTTAAATTCGAAATGTGTGACCTGTTCAGGATCCTGCTCTAGACTGAAGTTCTGAGGTCGCTGGAGAAGGGGTGCATGAAGGCCTGAAAGCTGAATATAATCCAAGTGTCCTTAAAAATCATGGTTTGGTTTTATCTAAAGCCAAGTTATGGGATTTTGATTGGCAATTATATTCTCCTGCACTCTGAGACTGTCCGGCAGCTAGGACTCTGTGCAAAGGTGGGGATGCAGCAGGCCGGGGGTATTTCACAGGAGAGATCTAGGTGGGACCCTGCCTGTTCCTCTGGCCTGGGCAAAGCACCACAGGAGCGAACGCTGCTCCTGCCAGCCCCTGCGGGCTTGTTAGTGCCTTTCATAACACGCTGCAGAAATCTGATAAGCGGCGTTATCGCTGTGCAGGCTGCCTCTGTTTTGTCTCCGAGCACCGCCCACATTCTGGGAGCCCGGAGATGGCTTGCAAGGCTTTCTCTGCAACGGCTGGCTGTGCCCACGTAGCGAGGTACGTTGGGACAAGGCTGGGATTCATGCCTGAGATGTTTGGTGCATACCGACAAACCCACTCCCACTGTCCGTCTGCTTGGAGGAGGCACCAACAGACCAAAGGGCTCTCATGGCCTCTGATAAGTTAATTAATGGTGGCTTAAATGTTTATGGGGTGGAATGTGCCTCCTGTTCGGCATCTGACCTGTGCTGAGAAGCTGCCTTCGACGCATCGTTTCGTGGGTGCAATGGCCGAAGGTGCCTGCAGTCAGAAGCTGAGTGGTGTGTTACCAGTGCTTCATAATGCCCGGGCTGCTTGACCCTCTGTTTTAATCAGAGCACAGTGCGTTGGAGCTGGGCTCACAAACCCATCAGGTTCAAGGACTCCCATGAAACAGCTGTGCAACCCTCTCAAAACCAGTGCTTTGTGTGTGTAATTGCGCTGCTGCTAATTCTGAGGTAGTCATTGTTTATAACCTCATCTGCCCTTCCGGCTTCCTCTTGGAAGGATGGGCACGGCTTCATCTCCCTGAGGCAACGGCAGCTGATGGTGGCTGGCTGCCGCAGCCAAAGGCTGACGCTGGAGAGGGGAATATATGAGTCGAGACCCAGTGCTTGCCCTTCAGATAGTCCTAACTGAGAGAAGGACAGGGAGGGGCAGCCTGTCATGTGGAAGGGGAGGCTTCCGGGAAGAGCGGTAGCCTTAGCAAGTGGAATCCTGTCCAGCAACGTACAAAGAACCCCTTATTCTGCAGTGAAGTAGAATATGAACTCCGAGCGGAATGATGAATTCGAAACAACTCGGTGGATAAATGAGGGTTAGATTCTTGAATCAGGGAATGGGCTTTCCTCCCCCCCCAGGAAAAGAGAAGAAAGAAGGGAAGCATGCTTTTCCTTTGGAAACAGTGTGGGATTTGGATTGTCAGATAGCAGCTGTATCAATGCAGACACGGTAGGTGTCTGCCAAGAGCCTGCAGACAGCTTAAGGATGAAATTGCAATGCTCCCACAAACTCTGGTATCTACTGTGAGAGGCGTTGCTGATGGCCGTGGATGAGGCCCTGCCCAAGTGGAAGGCTTCTCCAGCGTTACAGCTTGATGTGCTTGGGAAAGCTTTGATGAAAAGGTTTTCTGTAGAACAGATCTGGAGTACAGTTTTATTGAAATTAAAACACTTCCTATGAAATTGTGGGTCTTGTGGGGGGGAAATATTTGGCAAAAATTGGAGTGATTAGTTTCCTCTGTTATCCTCTGGATAAAGTCAGAATATCTCCTGTTGAAATGTAATGCCTTTACCTGATCAATCATGTTTAGGGAAAGTCTTATGCTTATTTTGGCTTGTTAGATAGAGACTATATTTAAACCAAACTGTATGTGATATTTTGAGACACATTTGAAAGTGAAGGAAGAATGCTTAAGACAATAGTTCCCTTGACTGAAATCACAATCTTGCATCTAAAAGGTTTTTATTGGTCTTAACTTAAAATTGGCAATCTTTGAGCCTTTCATTCTAGTCAGGACTGAACTTAAAATGACAGAATGGAGTTGTTTTGAGAACAAATTGACGGACTGACCTGGATTAAATACTTTATTGTAGATATTTACCTAAAGGCTGAAGAGCATTCAGGACACTAGTCCTAAATATTTAATTTAGCCTGCTAACTTCTAAATTTGAAGTAGTATCCCCCTCTCCAGTCAGTGTTTGGCCAAGAGCTTATTGTACCATGTGGGAAGAGGAAACAGGCAAAAGAGACCTGGCTGGCCCAATGTCACCCAGCACATCTGAGCTTGACTTGGTTTAGACTCTTCATAGGGATAAAAAAATATCAATGCAGCACCAGTAAGTTGTGCTTACATGTACAAAACCATGTCTCTGTTAGTGATCACAGAGAGGCAGGGGTGGGAGTAGCTTTTTGTCAGTGTGACCATACTGATGCTGGGGTGTCCTGGGGTCCTTGTCTGCTGCTGCTAGCTGGTCGATCCACCTGCTCTACGGTGTCTTGTAGGGCTGATGGATGCAGTAGGCATAAGAGGGGAAGAGGGAAGGAGGTGGCTGTAAACACTGAAACACCACCCACGGGAGACCCTGTGGGTTTGTGACCTGCCTCCTCCGCTCTGTGCAAAGCTACATTTGGAATGGGATGGTAATTGTTGTTGTTGCAGGGCACCTCCTTCCAGAACTCATGGTGCAGCTCATGCTGTATGGAGCTGTTACTCTGGGCTTTGTGCACATCTTGCTGCTGAAAGCAGAGGAAACAGAAACTTTAATGGGGAGCAGAGTCTTTTCCGGAGCTGAACCTTGGGGGAGCAGCGTGAGGACGGGTTAGAGGTGTTGGTGGGGAAGAGGGAGCAGTGTGAACAGGACTCTCCTTAGTAGCTTCCTGCAACATAATGGAACATACTTTAAAAATACCCCAATTGTGGAAACCTCTTTATCGCTTTCGGATGTGCTTTATCTCAGAATCATGAGGATGATGGTCTGCTGTTATGCTGCAGTGGTCTGGGAGGGTACTGTGGTCGGTTGGGAAAACAGTGAGATGAAAAGATTCAGAGTATGTTTTTGTTGGGGAAATGAAGTGTGAGAGATGAAGCAGGGGTGGGAATGAGAAATCCCTGACCATCCTACCTTGCTCTGGAAGGAGTCAGCAGAGGCCCCCTCCCTGGCAGCAGGGCCACTGGCCTCCAGCAGATCAGAAAATTGTTTATGGACAGAGCATTAGGCAAAACACAGGGCCTGGGAAAGGGCATGTTCTTTGGTGGGGTTTGAGAGCTGTTTCTCTGTCTATTCTTGCCTTGCATAAATATTGTAAACTGGCACCAGTCTGTAGCCAGTTGCAGCCAATGTTGCATATTTTACATGTACCAGATTTTTGTAAATGTGAATTAGAAGTGCTTAGAAACTTAGGTTTAATTTTAAAGTGGGGAGGATGGCTTATAAGCCTTCATCTGAAGGTGGTTATTTTTAAGCATGCTTTGGCACTGCAGAGTGATGTGACTTAAGCACTGACTCTTTGGGTGTACCTAGATATGGGAATGGCTGTATGGAAGAGTCCAGTACCAGTGAGATTTGAAAGGTAAGCTGGCAGCAAAAAGAGGGTTCATGCAAGGGAAAAAATAACATTACTTCTTAAGGAGGTGGAACAGTGTGATCAGGCCTGCTGCTGTGCCTGCACATCTTGCCTACCTGGAAACCCTGTGTCCGCTGTCCAACTTCGGTTAAACATGCTAGAAGGAAGAATATAGTTCTGTTGAGTGCCTTTGTCCAAAGTTTGTGAAAGAAGGTGGCCAATGACAGAGAAAAGAAGCCACTGCTGTCCCCCAGAAAGAGCTCAGAGTTGTTTTTCACAACCTTTCATAGGCAGAGAACCTATTCAGGGGAGCACTGGTGAACATCTCTGCTGCCTGGAAGACTGCCTTGGGAGGTTGCTATCCCTGCCTCAGGTTTCATCAGCTCCCACAGCCTCGGGAACTGCTTCCTAATCCAGCTAGGAGAGCTCTATGTAGTAAAAGGACAGGCAAGATTCAGAGATGTAGAGATGCCATTATGACTTTGTAAAAGATGCAATTAAAAAAAATAATAGAAGCAATAAAAAGAAAGACTTAAAAAGCAAGCAGCAATGTGTTTGTGGTCAGAGTCTGTTGTTATCCCTACCAGCCTTGCTTGAGTCTGCGTCCTGTAGCTCTGTGCACTTGCCACCACCATCCTGTCACCCCACCAGTGGGGAAAGAGAAGCCACCAGCTACTTCTGCCTTTGTACCAGAGGGTAGGCTCCACTCCTTTAGAATATTTATGGAAAATATTTGTCATGGGATGGTCACACAAGGATGTGCTGAGCAGAGCCCTGTTTGTTGGAGAATGGAGGGTGGGTGCTGTCCTGTCTGTGCAAGCCTGGCAGTAGTACAAACCCAGGCTGTCAAGACTAAGCAAAGATTGCTTAGTTGTGTGAGCACTCTGTCAGCAACGTGGCAGGGCAGGGGAAACTGTGCAGGTAGCAAAAAAACCCCATGAAGTCAAACATGCACGTTGCCACCCTGGGGATTGATGTGTCAGGGTATGGAGCGGGTATGAACCTGAGGAGAACCTGCTGGGCTTTCTGCTGATGGCTGTCTGCAGTGACAGGCACGTGTCTTAAAGGCTGTTCTAATATGAACGCATGAAACGAAGGAATGTTCTTAACAGGAACTTTATAGCTCATGTTCTGTGGAAGGCAGTGGGGTTTAAGGCTACCTCTGTCTCTGGAAAATTCTGTGAACGTCTAAAAAAGTTAATGGAAAGGGGTGGAGGGAGAGAATATGTACTTTTCACAAGGCTGCATTTCACAGGCACAAGTTGTAACGTGCTTTTCTGCCTCCTTTTTCTAGTACTGCTTTCCCAGTGCTAGATGGTGATGGTGTTCACTGGACCTGCCAAGGAGAGGTGCCGTTTGGAGATCCTGTGCTTTGCTTGACTCTCAAGCGTCTCACTTCACCGCTGGGTTTCAGAGCACTCCTTTCTTCGTGCCGTGAGGGTTGGCCGTGGCTGCTCTCAGGTGGCATGTGTGACTGCAGGCTTTCGGTGGGATAGGTGGAAAAAATAACTCTGGCAAGCTTGTGGGGGCTTGTGTGGAGCCAGCTCAGTGTTGGACTATGAACCTGGGGCTGGTACTTTGCCTTCCTTAAGGCTGATCTAAGTCTCATCCTTGTGCTCACGGGGATGAAACCAGTTCCAAAGTGTCCTGTAGCTGGTGGTGTTGTGACAGTGCTGGGATGATGCTGAACTTAAAGATAAGATACTTTAAGTAACTTAAAGTGAACTTAAAGTATCCCACGCCCCATGGGGGCAGAGTTACGAAATGATCTAAACCCTGTTCCTTAGCAAGCAGAGCTTGCATATTTCTGCTGATGGCCGAAATAGGAGTATCTTGCTGCAGCAGGAAAATCCTGCTAAAGCAGCACCACGCTGTAAGCAGTAGTTTTGCTGCTGATTTTTGGCTGTGGGAAAGCTGTGCATTCTTAAAAGTATCTCATGAAGACCAAGTTACTGCTTTATGGTTCACTTCCTATACCGTGGAAGTGATGTGCCAGCCATATTATTTTATGTTAAATTTTTCTGCTTTAGCAAAATAGTGAGATGTAGGAAATGCTGAAGTCTCTAAAGGAAGGAAAAAATCACAAGGAATTGCAGTAGGAAGTTTTAAAATCTCCTTGAAGCTGTAATACTGAAAGCTTTTGTTGTGACAAAGTGCCTCCCTCTCTTCATGGCTGGCTTTAAATGCCTTTTGAAGGCAAAAATAAATGTTTCATGTAAATCACATGACCATGCTCACTTTGGTCTTCGAAGTGAAAGATCCACTGACCGGTGGTAGTGAGAAATAGTGCTCTTCTCCTCACAAGGAGTAGCTTCTGCAATGCCACACTTGACCATAGAAGAGAGCAGTACAGCTGTGGGCAATAAAGCAGCATTCTGCTGCAGAAGGCTTTCATTTAGCAGGTTGGAACATCCAGGTTTTGAGTTTGTCAGGTGATGGATTACTTTTTTGGTATGTGTGTTAAATGATTTTAGATCCAGGCCTCTTAGATCTGTTTTTGCTATTCTACTGCATTTTTTTTTTAATGGGAAATAAAACCAAGAATGTGCAGACTATGTTGATCATCGACACTGCAGCCGATGTTTTTCAACTGTATTTTTGGCACTGTTCTTTCCCTATTCCTTTTTATATTCTTTTTGGATACTGGCCTTGTTGAAACTGGTTGGACCCTATGCCTCTGCACTTACAGGTACAATTCTTTCACTCTGCCTTTTGCAGCACACAGCAAGTAAATATGTTTTTATTCCATTCAGCACAAACACCAGACAGAGCCTGGCCTTCGTGTGTGAGGGGGAGCTGGATATGGTGCAGAAAGGAGTAATGGCTGCCTGTGAGGCTGGCTTCCTCCTCATGAGCACTGTAGGCATGTCCTTGGTCCACAGTTAGTGTAGGCTTTGTCAGCCAAAATCCCTTGAGCTGGGAAAAAAAGGAATGTTTGTTTGATGCAGCAGCAAATCAGACCTCTCTGGTCATCTTGAAGAATGATGGGTGGTGAGACACCCGAAACAGGTTGCCCAGAGAAATTGTGGGTACTTAACTGAAGTGTTAAAGGCCAGGTTGGATGGGGTTTTAAGCAACGTGGTCTAGTGAAAGATGTCCTCTGCCCATAGCAGGGGGGTTGACTGGATGATCTCCAAAAGGTCCATTCCAACCCAAACTGTTCTGTGACTCTGTTATAAGATCTATGGGCCTGTTCTTTGATGGGAGCAGGTGTGGAAATAGCTGGGTCATTTTTTAGAAGAGTGCAAAAGGTGACTGTATGCTCAGAGAGGGAACTTGGAACAGTTTTCACACTCCCCCTTCTGCATGCTAAATCCATGCTTGCTTGAAGATGTTTTAATCTGCTGGGTTTGGGGCACTGCTCTGCTGAGGGAAGCATTTTGCCTGTCCTTTTTGACACCAGAATACTTTACATCAGTCTTTAAAAATAAAGCCAGTGTGAATGTTGCCTTTATCAGTTGAAGCTTGGAATTGTCTTGCCTGATGAGTCTAGGGAAATAGGATATGATGGAACAGTGGATGAGGAAAGCGTGCTTTGAGTTGCTGTCGGGGGATGGATCATCAGCCAGATGAAGCGGTGCAGCAGAGCGGCCTGAAGGCAGTCAGCATTTTTTCCCCAGTGGCTTGGATGATGGAATAGTGATTCATGATTAAATACATTTGATAATGGAAAATTCAGGCTAGGGGGTGGGGCTGGGGAGTTTTAGGCAATGAGCTTCAGATTCATAATAACTGAGAGAAACTGGAAAAATTATCTGAAGACAGGTTGTTGTCTAGAGAAGACAAATGTGAATTTCAGCACTGTAACAAGCAATGATGGGTCAGTTGGTTACTAGGTGGGGAGCAAATGGCTAGGTTGTGGCTCTGTAGAAAAAGGCTGGAAAATGAAAGTGAATGAAATAATACATTTATAATGGAAAAAGTCAGTTATTCCACAGGGATTAACAGAGGTGACGGGACATGCAAAGCGATCCTACTCCCTGCGGAGATAACAGTAATTCCTCTGTAAGACAACTGGAGAGGCTTGGAAAGAATAAGAAGAAAGGCTGGGAGTCCAGACCGTGAACAGAAACATGGGCATGTATGATTTAGGGAAGATGAGGGTGAATGAAATCGTATTTTTCAAATAAATGAGTTGTTTGCAAAGACATGAGCAATGATCTGTTCTCTGGTCCACTGTGGTCACAATTTGGTATTAGATGATCTTGTTGACGGTAACAGTAGTTGGGATAGGCAAACCTGCAGCACCTCTCTGCTCAGACAACACACATCATGTCTGTCAGTAGTGACATGGGTGCAGCTGATGGAGCTTGGGTGCCCGGCTGTGTGGTGTCAACTCATGAGGTCTCACTTGGTCCTGTGCTTCTGCGATCAAGTGGCAGGGAGAGGTGTGTGTCTGTCTACAGTGTAAACTGTGATGATGCAACATTTTGTCTAGTGTTCTCTTCTGCCTTTCTTCAATCCCACTGCTTCCAATTCCAGAATTCAGACTCCTCTTCTCTGCCTGTTTGTTGACATAAATTATGCAGCAAGTTCTTTCAGGCATGGGCTGTGTTTACCTGCATATTTATCTGGCATTAGTGGGGCTCAGGGTTTGACTGCAGCTTCAAGCACAAACAAAAACCATTGTCAGAGCAGATTATTTGGAGCCGGGCAATCTGAAGTCATTTGGTTATGAAAGGCTCCCCAGAGCCTTCAGAGCGGGAGTGCTTGCTGTGACCCAGAAGTGTTAGCATGCAAATCGATTACATGGTAGGATTTATATGGGGAACGTGCAGTTCTTCCTTGTGCAGACAGCCCCCAGTGCCATGGAGATGGCACCTATTGTGTGAAACACATGTGCAGCCTTCCTAATGGGAGCACAACCTCCAGCCATGGGAAAGAGGGCTGAAGGAGCCGGGAAAAGGGCCGATGAAGCTGGAGGGAGAGAGTATCTTGAGAGCTCCTGAAGCGAGATGAAAAGAACAATAATTGCTGGGGAGTAGGGTGAGATCTAGGGGCCAAAGGTGTAGGGGACGAAGCCAAACAACTCTCTCTGGACACGTTCTCCAAGGGGATGGTGGCTCCACTTGGACACAGGTTAGACAAAGCGCTGAAGAATACACAACTTAGTTGAAATGGGCCAAAGGCCCTTTTCCTCTCTCATTTCCTTGCTCTGCTGCTGCGTGCCTCCGACAGACGTTCCTGCCAGATCTGTGGTCTGGGTTGGCGGTGAGAAACGGGACGTGATTATTCATATCATCTGCCCTGTTTCAGGCAGCTCTGCTCCTGTTACTGCTGCAGCCTGGCAGCAGCAGATACAGCATCTCTTGAATGCGGATTCAGGCCCTGGAAACCCATTGTGTTCCCCACCCGAAATTGTGAGAGTTGCTTGAGAAGGCCCACGGATGTTGTAGCTGGTGTGTGTTTTGGAGCTGTTAAGGGCAGCCACGTGGGCAGCCACGCTGGGGAGTGATAAGAAAAAAAAATAAATTAAATTGCTTAAAGTAAAATTCTGGATTTTCCTAGGAATAGTTTTTCAAAAGCAAAATTTGTGCTTCTAAAAAAAGCAAAAAGCAACCACAAAAAAGGCCAACTCAACCCCCCAGAATGGCCAGAGGTCTCAACGGAGACTGTGTTAAACCTTAATCTGAAAGGGTAAATCTGCCACAAAGACTAAATGCGGGGAAATAGCTCTGAAGATGATCAAAGCCCCTCTCCCCGTGCCTTTCAACAAGCACAACGAGGGAGTTTCCTAGAGAGTCGTTATTAGTATGTGAAAGTGCAGCATCTTAAATGCCTGTGAACCGTGCTCAGCTCAGAGCAGCAGAACTGTCATCTCGATTTCTGCCCTAGACAGGCTTCAAAAATACAGACCCAGTGAATTAAAGCATCAAGGAGAGGATGTGAGTGTCCAGCATCCACGGCTCCAGCTGTGGTAAATACCCAGTTCCTGAGACTACAACAAAGCAACTGCTAACAGAGCTGTGAACTAGTGTGATGGCTGCATATGCAGTGAGAGGCGGTTTCTTTCCTAATCCATATGGTGATCGGTTTAAACCATGAAGTGTGAAATGTGATTACCCTTGTCCCGTGTTTGAATTAAGGGAGGGCTCTCAGTGCTCCAGCTTGCATGAGAGAGGGGAGAACAGACACAAAGGCCACGGGTTGCTTCTGCCTGTCTCCAAGGCAGGGCAGAAATAGTCCTCTTCCAGTTATTCACTGAGATTTAAGTATGATGACATAGAAACATTAAAACATAAATCAGATCTTCAGTGTGGACAACAACTGCTATGGGGAATGAACAAGTGACGTGCTCGTATTTCCCCACATGTTGGAAATCAATTCTTGGGATAAACAAGATACTCGGAAGTGAACGTTTAACTGGTGCCAGGCTTTGTGCAGGTCACAACCACTTACGCCACAGATACGGTCACGGGCTTATCTTGGCTTTACCTGAACACCTGTTAGTTGGCACAAAAGTCGGAGTGCAGCTGCCTGTGGCTGAACATGCATTTCCAGAGTGGTGGGGGTTTTTCCCCTGGTAAACTCATCTATTTTGAGTGAGCCTGCTTGTTATATTGTGAGAGAAGTTGACGAGAAACTCTTTGTTTCGTTTTTCAACAGGTGATGAGGTGCTGTGCCCGCTTTGGCACAGCTGTGATGTTGCCATGCCTGAGCAGGGATGTGGAAAGGCTGCTGCCTCAGTCTGCTGTAGAATGGAACTGGGGATGTATCGTGTTAGAGACAGACAACAAGGCATTGGTTTTGTTGCCTGCACCCTGTTCCCTCTCCAAAAAAAAAAAGAGGTTTACACCATGTCCGAATGAAACACATCCAGGTGTGTCTACAGAAGTGCAGAATGTAATACTGACAGCGGGCTTTGGGTTGCAGTGCACTGACTTAGAGCCCCTTCCCTGTACCTTGTCCCAAAAGGTTTCTAGGGCTAATTAATAGAAAATGTGGTATGGTCTGCCGTTGATCTAACATTGCCACTTTTCACGCCGTGAGGCTGAGCAATTCACTCTGGAGTTGGACAAACTTTGTTTTGAGCCTGTGCCTGTGTTTGAGCTGTTAGCTTCACTGGGGAGCTATGGTATTTGGGTATTCACCAGTTTGAGTGTCTGTCAGGCTGGAACACATATGTGAGAGCAGCTGAGAACATGTGGTGGCTGTAATTGAAACACTAAGTGACACTCTCTGCTTCTTCACCTGCTTTGCCATTCTAGACTGAATTTGCACAGTTATCTAACGAGTTACGGTAGCTTTCTAGAGTCAGAAGAGTCACCTCCCTGTTCTGGAAGCAGCTGTGTCAGATGTGTTGGCTTTTAACAGTGTGGTTTCACCCTGGTGCATTGACATCCTGCGATCTGCCCTTTGGAGAGACAAATCCTATAAATACCAACGTTTATACCTTTGTTTGCTGGAATTGACTGCTTGTAAGCACTCCACTCTGCTTGTGTTGGACACATTGTAATATTCATGAGAGAATCTGTGGTCCCTATCAAAGGAAATAAACCCACTGTTGACAGCCAGGCCTGGAAGCTTGAAGAAATCCACACAGTATCAGAGAAAATGCCTCAGCCTTAACTCTGTGGGCTGCTAGTATGAGGTTGGTCTATCAGAATAATGTTCTCCACCTGCCTATGAAGTGCTACACAACAAATAGAGTAGTAAAGACATGTACTCCTTGCTCTTAATCTTTCTCTGACACTTTCCACTGGCCTTTTGAAAGCAATCTTATTTTTATCTTTTCAATATTCACTTCACGCGAGCTATTGTGTAGACTATTGGCAAGCAACCTACAAAGAGATTCCATTCTGGTTGCATGTTGCCCTTTTCTGTCAAATTATTGACGTATTAATATCTTTTCAAGCGTAAGTCCATACACCGAGATGTTCCAGGGCTTGTTTTACCCTCCCCCTCTCCGCTGTGTCCTTGAGGAAATTCTTGAGGGATGCTAGGGAGCTGTCATCACGCTGGGAGAGTCTCGCCGCTGAGTGCAGGGATTTTCACTCATGAGCTGAAGCACTCAGAGCCTCCAGCCTGCCTCTTTGACCCAATTCAGCAGCTTTGCTGCTCAAAGAAGAAAAAGCAGTGGAGGAGACAGGGTGGCTTCAGGCTGGAAACTGGGAGAAGTGGAGAGATTCCCTGCATTCGGGCCGCTGTGATTTCAGCTGGGGCTCTGGGGTGCCTTTACCCAGCCCTCCCTTTTCAGCAGCAACAGCTTTTCTCATTCATGCCCTGTCCTAGGTTTGAACTGCCAGCATGTAACCGCAAGACAGTGGATCCCACACCGGTTAGGTAGTATTTAAAGGGTCCATTATTTATTATAAAATAAGCAAGTATGGATAGGAATGACATAGCTTGAGCTATGAATCACATCTGACTCATGTTAAAGGTTACAAGTCCAATTGTACTTTCATCTGTATCAAGTGCCATTCTGCTGGTGGTGCTAATACATGCAAAACCAGGTGTTGGCACAAGAAAGCTTTTAGTATGAAGGATTCACCTTATCTTGTCTCAGACTGGGTGTTTCAAGTGTGTCGTCACTTCTATATAACAGTCGTCAAAACAGTCGAACATGGTAGAGGGGTTGTTTCTCGTCAGCAAACTCTGCAGCCTGCCTGACTTCAGATAATAAATCCCTTTGTAGCATAAAATGTTTTCCTATGGAGAAACCAGTTATTAACTTTTGCCTTCGTCGAAGTTTTAATAATATGCTGCATACAGGAGATACTTGTGGTTTGGATGGGAGGGAGATGAGAGGAAGCGCAGCGACTTGTATTTACTTATTAGGCAATATGCATGGGTGATGTGACAGAATTAATTATGCAGAGCTGCAGTGACAGCTCGAAAATATGGATATATCTTTAGATGGCTGCTAGTGCTGGCCACCGCAAATAATGGTGACTATGAAGTTGGCCCTGTTTGGCGAGTTCATTATTTCAAATTAACTCTAATTTCCTTCAGATGTATGTGGCATTAGTCATCTTTATATGGTGTGTGTGTGTGTATATATAGTTCGTTTAATATTTTTTGGATTATTTGCTATTCTTATTCTGGGCTTGGTTTAGTAATCCTAATGGTGCTATTTCTGTTCCCCCACTGCATGACTGAAACACGCTAAGAGAGAGTTAGGGGGAGAAAGGAAATGCCCTTCACTTGGGCGGTAGAAATTTCGTAAACCTGTTAATACTGATCAGTCCTTCAGGTGCCACAAATGCTTGGCAATCTCCAAATCTTTGTGAGCGACTAATATTCTGGTCTGGCAAATGAACACAAACTAAACTGTGGGTTTAGTTGTGTTTTTTTCAAGTTGTGCTGTATTTTTATTCTTCTGTTCCCAAGCTGCTGTATTTGAGGAAACTGCCGCTGGCCCCAGGGGTTTGTGTTGGTCCCAGGGTATCATTTTCCACAGGAAGCTAAAAGCCTTTGGGTTTGTGGGGCAGGGAGCGCTCGGAGCGTACTGCTGTACACCACTTCGTTGGCAGTGGCAGCCTCTGCTGTAAGCAAGGCCATGCTTGCAATTGGCTTCTTTTTTTTTTTAATTTCTTTGCTATTACACAAACTCAGTGCAAGAAATGGATTTTTTGGGTCATTGTCAGTCGTTCCTATGGTTTCTGTATGTACTGACTGCAGTGCAAAGCATGGGAAGCTCCTGACCAGGTGCCTCCAAGCGCTTCTTGTGTCCCTACTATCAGCAAGCATTAACTTTGCACACAAATCCTTGTCCTTCCTGCTGGAACTCTCTACCACCTCGTAGGTGTTCTTTTCTGATGCTAGATCTTCACTTAGTAGTGTGGTTCCCAAAATTGGTTTGCACCAGTATTGCTGCTGGTAAATAGCAGCAGCTGGCGGCAGCTCTGGGCTTTGTGCGTGAGCAGCAGGAGATGGTTGCCGATTCAGGCAGTGGTTTGGTAGCACATTGAAGTATCTGGCATGCAACTTGGCTGGGCAATGCTATTTAAGACTGTTCAGGTCCTAAAGCATCAGTCATCTGTAGTGGATTGTAGAGAGTTGAGGAGATGTCATGGACCTACCCCTAGAGCATCGGGTGTGAGCTCTTGCTCTTGGTGTCAGAGCTCAAACTACTCTCTGCTTTTCTTGAATCCTTGAAAAAAGTTAAAAGCAGAGTGATATGTCTTGTATGTCTGATGGATTTAACGACTAGCAAAGGAGACTTTAATAGTGGAACAGGCAGCAGAGGCACACAGGCTCAAAACTCTGCAAGAGTTTTAACTGTGTAGCTCGTTGGGATGCTTACTTCATTTGTGTGGCCTTTAAAATTTACGCTTAACCATTTGAAATAAAAGCTAAGCAGGGTGTATAATTATATGTTCCCTTAGTGGCCTTTGGAAATCAAAATAGTTTTGCTGTTAGATGCCGCTAACCTGGGGAGGTAAGCACAGCTCTTCTCATCTAAGAAGGAAAATACAGCTTTGTAATACCAGACCATAAATTGAAGCTTTAGCATGGCTGAGACCTCCATGGATATTTGTACAGCTTTGCGTGGTGTTTTGGGAATGTCTGATGTACACGAGCGTGAAAAATCTCCTGCTGTGTCTCAGCTGTAGGCAAATGGCTCCATCTCTGAATGGCCCATGCAAATGGTTTGCTATACTTGGGGGGAAAATTGTATGCTTAGGCAATTAATAGTAAAAACTTCATGCTTCCTCACTGGGGTGCAACAATATTCAGCTGAATGTATTGCTTATTTGCTCCTTGAAGTTCTTTCTTGCTTCTTAAACAGTCAGCACTGGCTGAGTAATCTTTTTTTCATACGAGAGAAACAGCTCTGATAGCGGAGTCACTGCTTTCTGTAGTCCCATACTGAATGCATCTCAGACTCATTTCTCCTTTTGGGCCTACATGCAGAGGAGTCATCAATACATGATATTTTATAATTACCTCTGTTTGTTCAGAGGAGGCAATTAAGCACACGACTCGTCTTGAAAAGACACAGACTCTAGCATGGCTGAATTTGGTCGGGTTCTGCGAGGTATTGCCTGCTCGTGCTGCCTAGCTCGGCTGGGGGGCTTCTCTGGTACCAGTCAGAAGTTGAAGATGCCCTGCGTGGGCGAGCAGAACCTCTGCCCAGTGCCTGCCAGCCTCTAGGGACAGCTGCTTCTCATTGGTTAAATAAACGTACGTGTTTAAAGAGTCAAGTCAGAAACACAGTCTCCTTGAGTTTGTAAGAACGTGAAGGCGTAGAGCCTGCAGCCAGTTTAGGGTTTGTACTGATAGGAACGTTCCTTAAGCAATTTCTGCTGACAGATGTTTTTGTGTAGGGACAGTTGTTGGCTCATACAAGATCAGCTCTCAGTTTTGAATCTCATTGTTTCATCCGCCTTTAAACACTTCTGGTATGTTTATCTTCTTAATCTGAGCCTTCTCGCACGGCTTCCTTTCCCTCTCTGCTCCTCCAGAAGATATTCCTGATGTTTTCAGTATGTCTGGCCGTATGTCTTGGACTCCTGGCTGTCCAAGTCAGATGTCTTTGTCTGGTTGATGTCAGTGAACATGGACAGCCCTGGTGTATGGCAAATAGAAAGGGGTGAGGGCCTTTATTAGCTGTTCCAGATGTGGCACTTCAGCACAAGACATTCAAAGAAAAGGGTTTTGGCTTTCTACCAAGATGGCCAAGACACTCATGATGAATTAAAATTAATTTTGTTAATTGCCGAAGACTAAATGGGGAAAAAGAAAACACTTTGTGCAGGGATAGGCAATTATTCTGACTCCTTTCCATTACACTGATGATCAGGTCTAAGTTCCCAACTCAGACTGGTGCAGATGCATGATAAATCTTCCGGAATCAATACCTAACCCATATTTACACTGCTGTTCAGGCAAGTCAACTGAATATTGCACAGGAACTTTCTGCAACTTTGATAAAAGATTCCAGTTCTCTCAGATGAATCACCTCAGGTTGCGCTTTTAAAAGGTTTACATTAGTCTTAAAATGTGTGTGCTTATGGGCTCATCGCTTCAGATTGAAAGTGCTTGTGGAAAAGAAAACCATGTTTTACTTGATACTGGTGACATCCTGCTAAAATATATTCTCAGACTGTAAAATAAATGGAAAACTACATTTAAGAAAAGAAAGGCAGGCTGCTTATTTGGAGGTGCATACATGTATTATGTAAGATGAGTTAAGTTTAGTTTAATAGCCTAGCTGCAGGCATGGAACACTGGTAGTAGTAACCAATGAGAAGGAAGAGTTTAAGTTAAAATGGTAATAGTGAAGTTCTCCTTTTGAATTAATTTCTAAAAGGGCAACCTGCTACCTAAATAGAAAAACTGCTATTCTTTTACAGAATAAAAACAAACCAAAAAAGACAGGTAAAATACTAGATGTTTCTCCCATTACAGTTCTTACAGTGGTTCTTAGAAAATGGGATTTATTTGCTTCAAGGCCCTGATTGCACATATTTCCATATTTCTTTACCACATTTCCCAAATATTACACTAATAACTCATTTCTATTGCTAATAGTAAGTAAGAAAAAAAAATGCCTCTTTGTGCATGAAATTTCATGAAGCAGGAGTGCCGAGCATGCTCTGGGGTGAAATTATTAAATATAGTGTATAACAAACGACAGAAATTGCAGGGTATTTATTGTATATTAAACAAGAAAAATGATGATTAATAATTAATAGCAAGGAAAAGTCATGATTAAACAGGGGAGAGTAAAATTAAGAATCAGAGTAAATAAGGACATAAGGTGTGGTTTTTCAAAAAATATTATTTTACATTAATGGAATATTAAATTCTTTAAATGCAAACCCTACCTCCTAAATTTCACCACCACCACCCCTAAATCAAAGGGGCAGATTCAACAGTAAGACCCTATCTTGCAAGGTTTAGAGCTGCTCATTACCAGGCCCCGTGTTGTGCTCCTCTGGCAGCACGGCTCCATGCCTACCTCTGGGCGCTCCGGAGGCAGGAAAATGTGTTACGGGCTACTTCAGTCTGTGGGACATTAACTTCATTGTGCAGAAGAAATTACACTACTGAGTAAATAGAAACCTGTGGCTTCTGGAGAAGAGGAGGCTGAGGGGAGACCTTATCACCGCCTACAACTACCTGAAGGGAGGTTGTGGAGAGGTGGGCGATGGTCTCTTCAGCCAGGTGACAGGTGATAGGACAAGGGGAAATGGCACAAAGCTGAGCCAGGGCAGGTTTAGATTGGATATTAGAAAAAAAATTTTTACTGAAAGAGCTGTCAGGGCCTGGAACAGGCTGCCCAGGGAGGGGGTTGAGTCACCGTCCCTGAATGTGTTCAAAAAAAGGGTAGATGTGGTACTTAGGGATATGGTTTAGCATAGGATGGGAATGGTTGGACTCGATGATCTTCAAAGGTCTCTTCCAACCTTGTGATTCTGTGAAAGAGAAACGTTTCCACTGCCCAACGAAGCTCATTGCAGCTTCATTTCAAAATCACGGTGCTTCTGTGATGTTTTGTGTCCCGAGTTCCTCTTGCAGTGCTGAGACTGAGAACAGGCAAAGTGGAGAACTCCTGTTTGCTTTAAGCATTCCTGCCTTTGGGAGAGGCTCTTCTGCTCACTGTTTTCTGCAGCAGAGATAATGGGGTGTTTGTTACGCTTGGGATCAGAGAGCAAAAAGCTGATAGGGTTTGTGTTTGTGTTGTTCACTGGCTGTCTTTGGACCTTGGGAAGCCAAAATACGCTACTTTAAATTGTAAATTAAATTCTACAATTATGGTGCAAAACTCTGATAGAAGGAAGAAACTTATCTTAGTCTTTTTCATTAAGGCCCAGGCAACTATCTGAAGCAAGATGAGCAGAAAACCTGGTATCTTGTAGGGTGAAGTCGAAGACATGCCGATAGTTTTGGTTTTAGTATAGTTTCACCTGGGGGCAGATTATAATATATTAAGAATGTGGTGATTCATAACAACTTTCAGAGGGAAGAATGCACATTAATTGGCACGTTCATCTTGCACTGTAAATAGCCAGTTGCCTTCTTGGAATGACTGAGGTGACAGCACCTTCTTAGGATGTGTTGAGCAAAGGATGCTTGTAATAATGGTTTCATTATTATTACCTCACTACTATTGTGTCACTGTTGAATCTGATTAAAAGTTGTTTGGGTTTGGGTTTTTTTAATAGTTCTCTGGAATAGGTCATAGTGGGAGAGGGAACCAAGTAACTGACAAATCTGTGGTCTTAAGACTCACAACCTATGGCTTCTGAAGCTCCAAATATCACCTTTGAAAGGAATGAGTAAGGTCTTTCAGTGAGGCTGTGGTGGTTTCCCTGGATCCTATGGGCTGGAAAGCTTCTGGAAATGTTTCTTGTCTTGGTGCTGTTTGGGTGCCTGTTACTCATGCTTAGGTTTCCAGACCACTTTGTCATCATTTGTGTTTTGGAGAAATACGAGAATAAAACCCAAATACCTCATCTTTTATTTTGCATTCGAAATGGTTTTATAGAAACCAAAAGAGCCTGCTTTTCGGTCTTCAGCTATGGAAGAAGCTGGACTTCTCAGAGGGACAAAGCAGGGTAGCATGAGAATGGCACGTTTTAGAGTTTGTTTTACACTAGAGATGACAGATACTGCTTGTTTTCATTTAGAAGCTGCCTTTGGTTAGAGCCACCCTTGTTTCAGTTGGACTTTACCCTTACACATCAACTTAGTGTGAAATTAATCCACTTAAAAATGTACAGTTTATATTAAGGCAGGACGGAATTTACAGCTGCTGTAGGTTTTCCTGTCTTAACTTTTAAAATCTGAATCTTCAGAGAGTCTTTGACCTGGGCAGTCTGTCTCTTCCTTGTCCTTGTCTTGATATTCAATGCAGTTTTCCTTCCCTTTACCTCACTGCCTCATGCAGATACTAAAACACATACTATTCTTATTTACCTTTGGCTGTAATTTCTGTATCTCTGTGGGGGTTTTTTCCCCGCCCCCAGCCAGGAAACAAAAAACAGGGCGTGCTTTTAAAGGCAGGAAAGTAGCTTTAAATATCCTGATGGAAGAGCTGTGAGAGATTTTTTTTTCTTACAGCTTCTTTTTTTTTATTATCTTTATTTTCTTGAAGACTCTCCAAATTTGTGTCTTTGTGAAATGTTTATTAAAAGCCCCTTTCCGAGTGTAGAAGTGAAGCTGCTTCTAACAACACAAGCAGGACTTCCTTTTCTGCTGTCATCCCCCCGCCTTCCCCGAGCCTTACAAATAGTATTTTTCCTGTAGAATAAATAACTTCACCAAAATAGATATATAACCCCCCTGTAAAACTCGGTCTGTTTATAACTGAAATTCAACTGTTACTTTGCAGCCGGTCCCTGTAGTTTATGCTGAACCTCACAGAAGGCCTTTAAGTGCCTCTGAGATGTTTGTTTTGCACATCAGTTCCTTTTGAGTGAGAAATCAGCCTGGTTCCTGACCTTCCTTAATGCTCGTTCCTGCAAGCAATAGGTACAGGAAGCATCAATAAAAATCACTGGGGCTCTGTGAAGGCTTGTGAACCCCTCACCACCCATGTGTTCCTAACTGGAAGCTGCACTCTGGAGGAGGCAGGAGCTGGTGTTGATGGGAGCAGAGGAAGATGATGGACACACACCTGCATGACAGGCTGTCGCTGAGGTGGTCCACTGGAAGAGGAAGGTGGTGTGAGTCCTGCCAGCATGCCTCTGCTGTTTCCCTGCCCTTGGACAGAAAAAAGGAAGAAAGTAAGATTGGGGTGAGCCAGAGGTTGAAAGTTGTGCCAGATGAGAAGCCTGTGTGGCACCTGTCCGTGATGTAACACCAAGGAGGTGCACATGTCCCCAGGCTGTGTTTCACACGGGGAAGGTCACTAGTGGTCAGTGGTAGAGCCCATGAAGAGCATCAGTAGCTGAGTGCCAGGCTTCCTTTGCAACCTAACTCCCTTGAGGCAAGTAGCTTAAGCCCATACAATGATAGTCTTGTTGCCTGCCCCCATTTTGCTATGGAGCATGCAGAAAGGACTCAGCCAGAGCTGAGACTTTTCAGGCCCCCTGAAAGCCTGTAAACAGAGCTGGGACCTTGCACTGCTGAGATACTGCAAACCAAGCAAAAGCTCCACGTAATTACTGCTGTTGCTGCTCTACTAAGCTACGTTGCTTTGCTTTTTGTGTTTCTGAGGTGGGGAGAGACAGAGACAAGATCTAGTGAAGTAATATGTGAAGGACCTTTTGTTGTGTGAGTTCAGGACAGAGCTCACATCTTCATTTCATAATAAAGTGTAATTTCCAAGCTAGAGGTCATGGTCACAAAAGGTTCGTGATCCTAGAGGTGATGTTATGTGCCTGGAAGCATGAATAAGAAATGTATTTACAAAGCAAAAAGTTTGGGAAGCAGCCCTCTCTCTTTGTTGGAGTTGCTCTTAGATTCTTGACCACAAGAAAGCAAGGTGTGGAGACAACTGGAAAATTATGTTGCTGTTCCAGTTCAGGTGGTGTTGTCAGAATATGCAAGACCTAACAAGATGAGAGCAGTTTTGCCTTTTAATTTGAACAGATGCAGGTTGGAGTCACTAGTAGATTTGCATCATAACTCTTGTTCAGCCCTGAGTCATGGGATTATTTCATTCTGCTATATTCAGTTTTTGATCAACCACTTTGCTCCCTTTTTTTTTTTTTTTATGTGAGGGTGGGTTAAACAAATGCTAATTCCTCAATGAAATAAGTCTCCCTTGTTGAAACTTGAACGGGACCTTTTCCAGAGTGCAAGATCAGAAACCACCCCTCATGCAAGAGCTGTGCCAGAAATGGCTTACCAGGAAAGCAGGTTGCCGAGGGGTGGGGAACTTTAATGAAATGGGGGGGGCGTGGGATGGGCTTTTCAAGGAGTATTTATATTTTGATGTTTCTTGTCTTGTGACACGAATGTAACTTTTGCCCCGAATCAAGCTGGATGTCACGCATTTCTTTGATCCAAGTTGTTAAAATTCCCAGCTCTTGCGCAAGCAGACTGTCATTCCTGTTTTTCATTAAGGTTGTTTGACTATTTCATGTCATAGAAGAAGTGGTTATCCAGAGCCCGGCTTTCCTAGCTGGGAACAGCAGCTGGGCTTGTATCTACCTGCCTGCTAAACCCAGGCCAAGGCCAGGTAGTGACTCTGGGGATTTTTACAGGAGCCCGTGTGTTCCGATGCCTAGGAGGTGGAATGGGCAGGAGTTTGGGAGCGGGAGCACAGCACCTACCTCACCCCAGCTGAGGAGGAGGCCCAGGGCATTTGCACAGAATGAGTCATCTGTGCAGTCCCCACTGCAGCTGCTACGGCATCATCACGGCAGGAAAGCTTCAGAAGGAGGGGAAGGGACAGACTCTGTGCAGAAAGAGACAGCAAGCTAGCTGGAGGGTGCAGGAAGGATTTTAAGAGAGCTAGCTGAAGGATGTGGAGGTTTTTAAGACCTGTAAGATTTTTTTTGTAGCTCCAACTCTTTAATGAAGAGAAGCATTTGTCCCAGGATGGAGAAGTTGCAGCTACATGTATAGTCAAGCTAGGCGTGACTGTGGTTGCTAATGTAAATGGAGAACACATTTATTACTTTTTTTCAAGGCAGTGTATTTAAACCACAGGTAACACATCTAGGGGAAAAAAGAGACCATTCTTGCCGGGCACTGATTTTCCTTTTACATTTTACCTATGCTTAAATCAGGTTTTGCCTTGTCCCCTAGAAATCCGAGCCTCCCCAAAGCAGGCTACTTAGCTATAGGAGCAAGACTGCGCTGCTCTTGGAAAAATCTGCATGCCTTTGTGCTTAGATTTCCTTGCTTTTGCTCCTGAGCTGAGCCTCTGACAATTGAAAATATTTAAAGAAGGAAAAACTAAACCCCAGTGAATGCGAAAGGCATTTGCACAAAAACATAAGCCTTCTTCCCTTGGTCTTAATTGAAATACCTTAAAAGGCCTGCATGGGCTATACAAATAAATACAGCTACTCATTCCTTCTGTGCTGTAGCGGGCCAGTTTTCGAGGCCTTTGTTTCTATTTTTGGCTCCTCCTCCTTCACCCTATTAAAGTTCCATAAGTAAAGTTTCTGCCTGTGTCCAAGCTCAGCAGTGATGTGGTCACATCTCCTCCATATCATTTTTCCTGTGAACTTTCAATTCCTTCTCCTTTACTTGGAATAAAATCAAGCACTCTGTTAATGGCCAGAAGCCTGCAGCCAGGAGAGCTGGGCCTGTGGATGCAATAGGTGAAATGCTATCGGTCTACTGGAACGGTGATGAGTATCTTGAAAGTCACTTTCTTATAATAGCAACTCGGTTTAAGAGCAGAAAAAGTGCTGGTCTGCCTCGCCACTTCTCGAGACCTGTTTTCTCCATGTAAAGTCAATTGCTGTGAGCCACGGTCCCAGCTTGGCTTCAAAGTGTGCCTGGCTCTTCATTCACAAACTAAATGCTCTAGAGAGCTGCCAAATTGGGTAGATTATTCTGTCTCATTTTCTGGCAAGCTGCGACTGCGTGTATCACTTCATTTATATGCTAATTGAGGCCAAGCCTCCAAATAGGCTCCGCACAATGTCAGTGTGACTTGGCTGGGTCTGTATGGTTATTCTGCCTTCCAGCAGCCTCAGCGTGTGTGCTCTGAGCCCCAGAGGGTTTAGCATGTCTTCATCAATGAAGTCCTGCGTCCTGACCCCGGCTGCCAGAAAGTGAGGGTTTAACTGGAGGAGCGCAGGTCACGTCGTTGCACCCGGGATCACCACGTCGCTGCCAAGGTGACCGCCTGCCGTCCCTTGACTGGGACGCTCCGTGTTTCAGCTCCGAGTCGACCCTGATGTCCCTCAGGCCAGCTGGCCTGAGAAATCAGAGGTTGCAGAGGGCACGGCTAATTATGGGGACAACGCGTTGACGAGCCAGCTAGGTAGGACCGCCGGTTTTGTTGCCTCCTCTCCTCTGTCAGCTCGGGCAGGACCGAATGGTAAAAGCTGCAGTAAGGATCTGTGTTTTGTCAGCCCTTTCTTGGGTAGCATTGTGTTGTTACAGAATGAGCAAGTACAAATGTGTGCATTCAGGGCTACTTAAAATATATACATTAACAGCTCGGTTTGATTGTTCAGGATGTTGTGAATTTCAAAGGCCAAGAAGGAGCTGTTCAGTAAATGGAAACCTGCCTTATGCTGAATTGTATGGGATGTTTCACAGAAGGCTTTTGAACTTAGGTTGGGCAGTGCATGTGCTTGTGATACAAATTCTTTGAGCCTTTTCA
This sequence comes from Gallinula chloropus, assembly GCF_964237585.1. Lineage (NCBI taxonomy): Eukaryota > Metazoa > Chordata > Aves > Gruiformes > Rallidae > Gallinula > Gallinula chloropus. The sequence continues at coordinate 96,643,946 of NC_140085.1, forward strand.
GAGGGAGGTGTTAGTACCTTCGTGCTTCAAAGCAGAGATGTGAAGTTGGCGTACAAGCATGCTTGCCGTTAGTCCGAGAGATTAAAGTTTAGAACTCAGCCCATACTGAGTTCTAAAGTTTCTATGTGATAACACTTCCATACCTTTAAAAATCTTGGTTCAGAAATGTATTAAAGTGTGTTTTTAAAATCCTGTTAAAAAGAGAACTGAGCACTTGAAAGTATGAAAATTCCTGGCTGGCGGTCACCTACGTGTTCCCCGTGCAGGTCTACACTGCTGTGCAAACTGTTCCAGACAGCGGCAGCTCAGCCGTGGGAGCACTGAGTTGCAACATGCCTGACTCCACAAAACCTGGGGCTTGTACTGCAATTCCCAGTCCTGGCCCAGGTGGCCAAAAAGGGGCTTTATGGCCTCCTGGAGCGAGCAAAGGGTCAACAAAAGGTGGATGATGAGAACAAAAGTGTATCAGAATTACCTGTGCTCTCCTAAGCTGAGTGTGTGCTCACACATACATGGGAAATAAGGGGATAGTGGAAATCAGGATTCATGGCTTGGGCTCAGGCACCTGTGTTGTCTCTTTATACATGGGGGATTTGCAGTTGTCTTCTGAGTTGTGGCAGTGCCTGCCTCTTGTCCCGGAAGGAAGCAAGGGGTATCAGTTCAGCCTGAGCTTCTTTCCCTGCCTGAGGCAGCTCAGATTTACACTTCATGTGCTAGATAATTGGCTTACCCAGTAAACAAGTTGGCACAGAGGTACTCTCCACCTCACCTGTTGATGCAGAGTCATAATCAGACCAGGAGAGGAAGGAAGACTCACCAAGCTGCAGAGAAAGAAAGCAAGAGGGAGCACGACTATTTTGCCTAATGATGATGCAATTTCCTTGAATGAAGCAGTTATGGGATCTGGTACTTCCCAGAAGCACTTCAGAGTTTTTGCAATCTGCTCATCACTCATCAGATAAACCTTCCATGGGATTTCCAAAGCATCCCATGCATCATTCAGTTTTCTTTGTTCCTGTGAACAGCTTGTGCCTGTTCTCAACAGCGTGTTGCCTCCAGGTTATGACCTGTTGGTTGACAAAAATAGGCACCAGGTGAGGTTCCTGCCAGGGCATGACTGCCAGGCTGAAGAATACCACTGTACTTCTGCAAGGAAGCAGCTCCTTTCTTTCCATGACACCGTGTCCTTTGTGCGCTCTGCGGAGCAGGCCTTGGCAAGTGGCATTCAGGCAAGTCTCTCTGTTTTAAGTGGAAAAGCTCCAAAGCTGATAAATTTCCTGTGTCAGAAGGGTCAGAGAAAGGACATCCCTCTTGAAGGCCAGGATGGTGTCGTTAGGTAAACAGGCATTGTTCCTCTGCCCGGGAACTGCCCCAGTCCGGACACGAGCGCTCTGAAGCAGTGCTGGAAGGGGGGATTGCAAAGTGCCCTGGGCTGCACTACAAGGGCAGGTGTCCCAGGGAGGAGAGCTTGCTGCGGTGCTCAGAGCGCGGTCCGGTGCTTCGCAAGGGGCAGCAGCCTTTGGTCCAGCACCTGCCAGCCTCTGCCCAGGAAGTAAAGGCAATTAAAAAAAAAACCCAAACAAGCTGGAGAGCTCTATGTTGGCACAAGTCAGTCCCTAGGAGACTCACACTTCAAGCACCATCCGAAAGTCTGGAAATGCCATGTGAACAGTGGAAGCCTAAGGGGCTCTGCCCAAACGCCGTTGCTACTGGTGCTGCAGTTCTGTTGCTGCTGATGCTTGCCCCTTAGCAGTGCAGAAGTCTGACATTCATTTATTCCATGGGGAACAGGAGGAGAACTGTTTGAAATGTTACTCTTTCCTACGTATGCATTTTCCTTGTTAACTCTGTTGTGTTTGTGTCTGCTTTTGCTTGCTGATGGGATATTTTAATTTGTGAACTTTGTTTTGTGGGATCAGGCACCAACCTGACATAGGATGCATCCCACTTTATAGTGGTAGTTCTGCCTAACTTGGAGCAGAGATTTTTAACTTCAGACCTTCTCAGATGAACACAGCAGGAACCTGAGTGTGGGTGTCCCATTGTCAAGAGCTCTCCAGAGTATAAAACCAGCTTCTAATCACCTTCAAAAATGCTAGCTTTGACAGAAAGGTAAAAATTTCCTCCTTTTTTCCTCCCTCTCCCCTAAGATGCTCTGGCTATGCTGTGTTTCACTGCCTTGAGGCTGGCTGACAATGCAGGTTAATTTTGAAATGTGTGGGGTTGTTTTTTCAAAGTTATGAATCTACAGTAAGGGAAAAGATGTTTCTTGCAGCACAGAGTACAGCCTGTTGGCAGATTTAACTGGAAAGGGGAATTAGCTGGGGAGAGGTGAGTGATGTAAAGGGCAGGAGGAAGAGTGGAACACAGGCTGTTTTCCTATAGTACTTGGAGTCTACCTTTGTTAAGGAAAAGGGAGCTGCTGCCTTTAAATACAGGGCTTCTTTATGGTAGGAACATAGAAGGAGGTTGTCTGCTGCTCCAGAAGTTCTAAGGGAAAAGACCTGTGTACCTGAGGAAGACTTGGTGGTGGTGGTGGTTACTGTCCTGTTGAGTCACTCAGAGGGACATAAATGCAATGCCTGAGATCTAAAAATGCTTATGTTGTGATGCTGGCAGTTGCATGAAGTCTTGCTGAAGGTAGCGGGTGTAACAACCACCCTTCATTTGAGTCAACTGCAAAGTGCAATTAAGCTTTATGGAACAGATAGCTAAAACAATAGGAGCCACCACCCCAAAAATGAGGGTACTTCCAAAGCTGTTTAAGAATGTATTGTGTAGGTGGAGGGTTTGATAACAGGCTGAGTTAACGTGCAGGTGGCTAAACATCGTTCATGTGGAAGAGAAACCAGAAACATCAGAGCAGCACGCAGAGAAAGCATCAAGAAAGTCCCTGCAAAACAAATACTTGCTGCCTGACTGAATAAAAACTGAGCTTTCTGAAGTCAGGCACTGGGAGCTCCAAGCAAACAAGGTGTTACCTGCTCTGAAGTTCTCACTGATCTGTGAGAACTTGTGTTGAAGGAGTTGCTTAGAGATCAGAAGGCTTTGTGTCAGAAAAATGCAATACCATGTTCCAACGTATCTGTCCATCTGCCAGAGAGAAATGTTGCAGAAGTATTGACCAGCTCAGAATGTGGTAAAGCTCCAATGGATCTCCTTGTTATTGCAGTGCCAAAGAAGCCGGTATCTCTGCTGCTGGCTGTAGTTAAGCAAGTGAATCTTTTACAGGGAAGGCAACTTCAGATTTCAGTGTGGAAAATATAAATGAGCATCAATTAGAAGGGAAAGGCCAGGTCAGAACAAAACATAAACCAGGCCCACCTGGTCTAAGCAGACTCTGCTAGAGCTTTCCACATAGGAATATCTACTTGTTAAAGAGCTGAATTTGTCAAAGTGAGACTTGCATTTGGGTTCAGAGGTTTGCATTTTCTCTTTACTGTTGGGTCAGCTTGACCACAGTTAACCTTTACTCATCTTTCTGATTGCTACAGTGTCTCACATGCTCTCTCTTGAATGATCTTTACTTCATTATTCACGTCTCACTTCCCTTAGCAGAAACCAGATTTTTTGCATAACATTTGCTCTGTTGACTTGAATCAGCACATGAACGGGTTGTCTGGCTGTGACAGAAAGGTTGTCCCGTATGTGTTTATTTGAAAAAGACATTTGACAGTCTGTTTATATAAGCATGTTCTTAAGGGATTTAGAGCACTGAGTCTGGGCTGCAACTGAAGCAAACATTCAGGCCCATCTAACCAGTGCCTTCCACATGGTTCCTCTGGTTATCAAGTCTCTGCAGGCTTCACGTAACTTCCCATACAACGGAGTCTGACTTCTAATAAAGCACTGTCTGAATCCCACTTTCATTAGTCCCATGACTGATCATGAAGCGTAGACTTAGAGTCTTCTTACACTTACGCTGTAGAAAATGCAAAGCAAATTTAAGGTCGAGCTGAAGTGTGTCTGTATGTAACTCTGCAGCTGCCTTCTGAAGCCCAGCCACCCCTCTGGCAGCGCACGGCCCAGAGCTGGTCTTCCTGAGCTCCCCAGAAACGGTTACTGGCAGTTCAGCCTCTAAGATTTTGTATGTGAGCATCCTTTCATATGTAATAAAGAAGTTTTTCAGTCAACTTTCAAAGTGAGAATATGACAGAGGCAATTTACTTATTTCTCACCAAATAATGAGCAGTGTGAGATACCACAGGCCATACAGGGAACAAGCCACTGGGGTCACCCAAGCCACTGATTCACAAGCGCAGGGGTAAGAGGTGGTTAGGCCCGAAAGACCTATAAATCACCCATTCTGCATGTACCACAAGCCACAAAACGCTCCCTGGTGTTCTGTAACAGCTTGACGATACGCAGTACAGCCCGTTCAAAGCCACAGGCTCTTGTTTACCACAGCTGGGCTACTACAATCGTGGCGATCTAACCTCTCTTATAATGTGCCACAAGAGGAGAGGTAGCAGAGATCAGAAGCGTTTTCAGCTTCCTAAGCACCTGGAGGACCTCTAAACAAAAGCACACTATGCAATATATCCTACCATGTTCTTTCTTTAGCCAGACTTTTGCACTCTGCTGGCATGACACACGCTCAATATGCATATGTAATGCATGTGCACATTGTACCTGAGCATGTGTGGGTATGAACACGTTACCTGGTGATCTTCCAGAAATTACTTTTCTGTCTTTACAGCACAGTTGTCTTGTCTTCCAGCTTCTGCAGCGCCACAGAAGTGAGGTGGCACCTCTGTCCTTCCCAAGAACTTCCAAAGCCTGTCGGTGAGCCCCCTGGGAGCTTGTTAGCATTGGCCATTGTCCAGCCCCGAGGCTAAAGGTTTACTGGTCTCTTTGGTTGCTGGGGAAAGACAAAGCCTCTAACCTGTGTTTGAGGTGAAGCAAGTTTTAGATCTCAACCATGTAAGCAGGCACATCTCCCAGGACCTTTGCTGCTCAGATGCAGAGCCTTTTTTCTTCCCATGTCCCACTGGCAGCTTTCATTTCCATGAATAATTAGATGTGAATCGCCAGGAAGATTACCCCTCATTAATAACCACCTTCTGTAATTTCAGAAACAGCTGCATATGTTCAGTATCACCATATCTGGATGCTTCTGGCAGAGTCGCTGTGCCCTGCTCTCTGTACGTGTGCAGAAGAGATATGGAGTATTCTCACTTGCTTTTCTCCCACTCTCAGACCAAAACATAGAGTAACCAAAAATATATGTGCTGCGTGGGGCCATATAGAAAGTAGCTGTGCCTTCAAAATGTTTGGTTTTGAGATTTAGTCCAGTTTAGGTCTTCATTTACCCCTAACTGTTGCATTCATCTTAATTTAACATATGGAAAGAGCAGCTGTGCTAGTGCCCAGAAAGCCAGTTATGTAAAGATAGTTCCAAATAAAATGGGTTAGGAAAAAAGTAATCTGAGGGCAGCAGTGCTCTGATAGCAGGTAGACGAGGGCTTTGCTTCGCATGGAGGATAGGCTTAGTCTGCTGGCATCCAAACAGATCAACAGTGTGACATTTGTTTCTCACAGGAAAATCCTTTCCCTAGGGTGCAGACAGGAAATCCAAAATAAGAGGAGGTAAATACCAAAGGACTGCCGAGGAAAGGGGAGGAGAAAGAACAGAAGGAGCAGTATTCGCGTGTGTCTGCTGAGGGAGGAAAGCTGCGTGAGAAAGAAGTGCTTATTTTTACATCATGTGAAGGGCTCTGGTCATGGAGCGAGCCACGTCCATGCCGTGAAGCCATAGGGCAGATTGCTGTGCCTCCTGGTGAAGTCTTTATTTACTCTGTTCTCCCTTTTCCTCACAAGCACCAGATTCCTTTTTGGAGGAAAATACTTGTGCTTCATCCTATCCAGCCAGTATATGAGAGGGACCCTTAAGGCTGTTCTCAGCGCCTGTTTTATCTGACCACTGTGAACCAGCAGCTTCTGTGGAGTCCTTGACTCTTTCCATGTTAGAAATTGGAATTTTGGTGTAAACTCAGCGATCTGGTAGTGGGCTGGGGCTTAGAGCAGCACATGCATATTTAACTCGGGGACCTTTTGCTAACTGTACCATGTCTGGGCTAACCCAGCCCTCTCGAGCTGCTCCCCTCTGAGGGCTGGCAGAGACAGGAGCCTTGAAAGCCTTCCTTGAACCCACTGATAGGAGCTTCATTTTGGAGTGACGCTGTCGCATCACCCTCCCCCAGAGCTCAGTGTGAGAATGCTGGAGTGGGTAAGGAGAGCTAAATGCCTGAGCGCAAGGAACAGAGTAAGGAAGGGCTGCGTGAGGCTCTTCTCTGTAGTGCTATTGAGATGCCCCGCGACAGGGAGACTCTGAAACAGGGCTCTGAAAAGGACATTCCTCCCATTAGATTTGCTGACTTGAGGTTTTTGTCAGCTGGATCTTCAGGCTTCTTGCCAGCCCAGAAGAAAAAATTAACAAAAGGCCGTTTCTTCAGTTACATATGATCAGGGAAGATGGAGAGGGGGCGGGAAAGGGGGGGGGGGGGGTGTGTATAAAAAAAAAGCAAGGGACTGTAATATTTTTAAAGAGAAACACTTTTTTCCCAGAGAAGTAAAAATGTCTTATTTACATAGATACTCAGCCTCTGGTTACTGTGAGCCCCAGCATAATTCTTAAATCTCTGCAAAGTGGCATGGATCGCATCGCTTTAATGTAGCACAGATGTCATTTGGCACTACGTGGAAAGTTAGGACACGCTTGAAACTGAGCCTACAATCCTACTGTGGTCAAGAAATGAGAAAAGAGAGGATGCAGCATTAAGACTGAGAGGGAATTGTTCAAGATGCGTTTGTCCATCAAAGGCAAATTTATCATTTGATAAACCCTTTATAAATTAAAGGGTTATTTCTACTTGCCCAGCATTTTTTCACTCAGTTTTCTAGGTTCTTCGAGTGTTCGTGCTCTTAAAGACAGCGTTTATCAGGGTTGGGTGATTTCTGAGCCTTGAAATAAAGAAATAAATAGGATACTCATATATCCCTGTTTTTCAAAACTCTAATTTCAGGTTTTTTTCAGTCATATAAAACCTGTCTGACTGAGCTCACTGATTTCACGGTGCTTGTAGTGCCTGGCCACAGCATATTTGATGAAAGTTGAGCTCTTAGCGAGAGGTGAAAACAACATTTTTAATAGAGAAGTATAACTATTTCTGTCCTTTCTCTGTATAAGCTGTTATCAAGCCTTTGAAGTTCTGCCAGCTTGTTTCCATTACAAGGAAAACTTGATACCAGCTGGAATTTTTGGAGTACAGAGGGAGCGATGGCAATGGTCCTGTTGACTTAAACTGTGCATAATGTCCTGGGCTTTATGAACACAGAATAAAGGAACTGGAAACAGTTTTCTTTTTAGATGCCTTTGCCTTTTCAGCAGCATGGCACCCCTAAGACGCTCCACCTTTCAAAACTTCTTTCTAATGTGATACCCACTGCGACTTTTCTCATTCTCTCACTTGTTTTCAAGGCTTTTATTTTTCGTCTCTCCTGCCCATCGGTACTTGAAGCTATCAAATGTTCCAGCTTTGTGTTTATCTGCCCCGTGAGAAGCCTCTCTGCTCACGCAGCGTAGTTTCCACTTTGTGTTTTGGGTGTTGGCTTCTGGGGTTTTTCTGCCATCGCTACCTCTGAGAGTCTTTTGTGTCTCCCAGTTTCCTCAGCACAAGCCTGGGACCGATGAAAACGGCTATTAACGCTTTCAGTCTAACAGCTGGCTGCAGATAGTGACACAAAAACCAGCTGCCATGTTCTGCTGATCGCACGCATCTCTAGGCAGGTAAAGCTTTATAATCAAGGTAATCTGCAGTAAGGGTCCTTCCTAGTGTACACAGCGTGCACAAACAAGTGATAGCCCTGCCTTAGCTACAAAACAGGCTTCAGTTCCAGTGTGTGTACCATACTAAGCTTTCTTTGCATCAGCATCATAAAAGTCTTGGCTTCTGCAAGATGTCATGATTTGAGCCGTGGGGTGTGTGAGGGAACAGGCGGAGCAAAGGCCAAGCAGAAAGCACGCGAGGAGAAAGGCGGCTCCGTTAGCAGCCAATCTAAAGGTCTAGACTTGTGGCCATCGCTGTCCCCAACAGTCATCAGAATCGTCAAGCCCTTCCTAATAATTAACTTACTCTAAGGATGGAGGCCTGAATACCAGGAGTTACCCGCTGGCACGCCGCACCCGTGAGCGAGGTGCCCCAACAGCCCTCTGGTGTGTGTTCGGTATGGCCGTGAACTGCTGCAGAGCTGGTGCCCCCAGCCTAACACGCGGAGGGTTTGCAGCCTGCTCTCTCTGACAGTGCTTTTTTCACCTCCGTCAGGGGGTTTTCTTTCGGTGTCCCGACGGCGTGAGTCTCAAACCCGCTAAGACTCTTTTCAGAGTGGTTGCTGGAGCACTTCCCGAGTAAATATTTGTTGAAGTGCTCATTAGCAAGACGATTTCCTTGTATATTTTCTGTTTCCATGAACATTCCTATTAGAAATGTTAACAGAAATGAGAGGCAATTTGCAAAATGTGTTGATATTTCTAGCATGGTTGAATAGGATGGTTTAAGCGGGGCATTTACAATCGCAAGCCTTCTTTTATTTTGCCTTTCGCTTGACGTCTGTTTTCTTTTTATAACCAAAAAAAAAAAGTGTGTGCAGTTGCATGTTCCTATGGCAAGTAAAAGGCAGAGCAGTCACCCAGCTGTTAAAATTAGTGTTAGATCTGAATTTTCTATGGGTTTCCCACTGCATGGCAGGAAATCAGCTTTCATTGCTGCTTCCCCCTCCTCCCCATCTAGCCTCCTATTAGATTAATACCAGAAGCATGAAGTAACGTTTAACAGAAAGTTGTTGCTTTTAGCTCTGGGAAAACTTGGCAGCTGCTCCAGAAATGAAGGGGGGAGGGGGAACCTGAAACCTCCATTAACTGAAGAGGGAGATCTGAGGCAGAAAGAAACATTTTTCTCCTGTTAAACTTCTGAGGTTTAAAAAAAGCATGCTAATGACAAACTGTTCCTGAGTGGAGTGAGGATCCGCTGTCGGAACCTTTCCTCTGTGTGTGTGTTAATCTCCTGGCTCCTACAGGCCGCTTCCATGTCCCCATTTCATTCTCCCTACCCAATTTATGTCCCATCAGCAAAGTGCATTGCTAAGAAAGCACATTTCTTTTCTTGGTCGGAACGGGCTTCCAATTTACAGGGTGATCCAGGGAGCCTGCAACCAAAGTGAAGGTTGTTGCCTGCGGTCACTGAGATGCCTCCCCAACTGTTTAAAGGTTTCAGTCCTACAAAGGAGGAGGGAAGAAAAAAACTGCAATGTGCAAACAAGGCATTATGAAGAAGAAGGGAGACCACCCCCAGCTTGCTATCTCAGATTTCACAGCAGTCTTTAAACTACGGTACAAAATTGTAATTTATTAAAACAATGTGTTAAAGATTGTTAGATGTTAATCTCCTGTGATACTCTGGGATCGGCAAGCATATTTTGTTGTTTCCTGTGGGCCTCATCCTACATTAGTCAGTGGGAATTTCATTGGAAGCGTATGGTGTTGTGGCCATGGCGCTGCAAGCTCAGACTCACGAGCACATCTAGGGTTTCTCTGCAAACAGGCTACCCAGGCTGTGGGACTCAGGCAGACGGATGCTCTCCAGTGAGCAATGTGGACAAGAACGCAGGCTTTAGGTGGTACAGCTCCCATAGAAAAGCACCTCCATCTTCTTGTATTCCCCGAATAGCTGAGTGTGTTTGTTTCTCAGTTTACCACCCTACCATTAGCTGAGGTGTTGCCCCACAAAGCTTTGGCTGTGGGTTGAAACACTGGGGGCCGAGTCACCCCAGGCCAGGCAGGTGGAGAGATGGGGAGCTTTGAGTCTCAAGTACCCAAGTGCTTTGCTTTCTTTAGAGCAGGCTCATGGCACTAACAGCTTTACAAGCACTTTGCAGCCTCCTGAAAGGCACACGGGCAAGGGCATCCGCAGCCCTCCCACGGTTTCCCCACCCAGTCCCCTTTGTGCCCTGCCTGCCGGAGATGGAACCTGTGTATCAACAGACCCCACAAGGAAGGTGGCACATCCAACAGCACAGGGAAACAGTGTTACCAGAGGGATGTTCCCCTGTTATTCCAAGGGGCAGCCCAAAAATGAGCCTGCCATCAAGGGAAAAGAATGGGATACAGATTAATCTGGCAGCGGATGTATGTGAGGTGTGTGTGCCATGTGGTGCCTTGCATGCCAACGGGCTGCCTGGTACAGAAGCTGTCCTGGTCCCATGAGCCAGACTCCTGCAGCACACGTTAGTTAAAAAGACCCTGTGGGGAGATGCTGGTCCATCTTCTCCCTTCCCCTGCACATTCTGACAGGGCTCAAATGCATCTGATTCTGCAAGCCTTCCTCCTACCCCACGATATTTTTAGGATTTTGGTGAAGGGGATGCAAGCACAGTGGGAAAGTTGTGGTCAGTGGTCACTTGCCTACTATTTTGGTTTAGGTTGATTTTGCATTGGATGTTAGTGCGTCTTCAGGATGTTTATCTTTGGATTTTGTGTATTTTGTCTGAGGATGTAAGGCAGTTTTCAGTAAGGGATTCATAGGCAGCAAATGGGTATAATTTATATTTTTCAGTTGCTTCTAATTCTGCCTCTATTTGGAGAAAAATCACAGAAAGCTGAGGCTAAAATACACGTCTGCATCTTATTCTGCCCTTATTAGTGCAGGGAAGTAGTAGCAATATTATCCTTTGTGCTGCTAACGGGACTTAATTTCACATTTGGGGACCATCTGCTGAGAAAAGAAAACCCTCTACAGTCCTCAATGCATGCATAAAAACTTGTCAGCCAAGGCAGCTTCTCCCTAGTGACAAGTGATAGGCAAGAGGAAATGGCATCAAGTTACGCCAGGGAAGGTTTAGATTGGATATTAGGAAAAAACTTCTTCACAGAGAGTGTTGTCAGGCATTGGAGCAGGCTGCCCAGGGAGGTGGTGGAGTCTCCATCCCTGGAGCTATTTTTTGATGGTTAGATGTGGTGCTGAGGGACACAGTTTAGTAGCGGATGGCAGGTTAGGGTTATGGTTGGACTTGATGATCTAAAGGGTCCGTTCCAACCAAGACAACTCCATTACTCTATGATTCAGTTGTGAGGATATGTTTTATCTGAACTTTGTTAGGTGGAATTTTTTTCTTTATGAAAGGCACTACATCAATTCCAGCCCAAATGACTAAACAGAATGAAGTACATTTTGGTAGCCATCTTTCCTTTTGGTAGAAAAGCATTGTTTTACCCATTTTTGACTCTGTACTAATTAAGTTTCACCTGAAGGGGAAGAACGTTTTCCTTTGCGGGATAAAGAAACCAAATGAGTATGTATTTCAACACAGAGATCTATCTTTACACAGATTAACTGTGAAATTTAAGCAGTATCCTGGGTTCTTGAGTTCAATGCCTTGCTCCCACCAAGATTTTTTGTATAACCTTGGACAAGTGGTTTAAATGCTTTTAGATTTCTTCTAATTTCCTACTAAAGAAAGTACTATCTCACTGACATGACCCACCACACAGTTAGATAAAAGTTTTCTGCAACCAGACTTGCTAAATAAGGAGAGACCAAAGGAGAACAGAAAACTTCTCTGGCTTCATATCAGAGGCAAATTGGAAGCCCCCCAAACTAAGATGGATTTGGAAATGAGGGGCAATGGACATAAACTGGAACACAGGAAATTCCACCTCAACATGAGAGAAAATTTCTTTACTGTGAGAGTGATAGAGCATTGGAACCAGCTGCCCAGAGAGGCTGAGGAGTCTCCTTCTCTGGAGACTTTCAAAACCAGCCTGGATGCTATCCTGTGTGACATGTTCTAGGTGAACTTGCTTGGCAGGGTTGTTGGACTAGATGATCTCTAGAGGAACCTTCCAGCCCCAACGATTCTTTGATCCTGTGAACTTAGGAATCAGCTTATTGCTCGCTGGAGAGGAAGTCTAGAAGGGGCGCCTGTAGGTTGAAGATGCCCTTGTACCCAACCACCAAGCACAAAATGATTAGCTGTCCTCATCTATGACTGTAGCTGTAAACCAAGGTAGCTGTGGCAGTGCACCATGTCTTCTGGCCACCATTTGCCTGCTGAATTAGCATCTGTGAGGAGCACAGACCAGGGCCTTGCCTGTAGATCTAGCGCTTGCAGTTTTCAACATGTTTGCACGGGGATCGTATCAAAAACGCCCTTGTGTACAGACAAACTTCAGGAACACGGCAGCGAGCTTAGCTGCAGCATCAGAGCTGGCTCGTTAAGCCCTCCGTCACCCCCACTCGCGGGAGCGTGCTGATTGCCGCAAAGGGAAGCAATTAATCAGCTGCAGACAGATAGCCATACACAAGCTCACAGGGTAGCGCGCTCCTGGTGATTCCAAGCAGGGTAGTGTCTGGCCCGTGTTAGGAAAAATCCTTTTGGTTACTAAAATGTTCTATTTGAAGAAGAAACAGCACGATCCTTTACTGCACTAAACGGCCTGGTCGCTTTAATAGAAACGGTTACCTCTCCAACAAATCTTGTCTTGTTTATATCTTCAGGCCATTATGGCTACAACATTGCTACTACTTAAATGAGTCATTATGAGTTGTGCAGTTTATTGGTAGAGAGATTTTTAAGGAAACTTCTCATGATTAACAGAAAACTAATGGCCTGAACCGGCGGAGGCCTCACTTTCCTGGTAGTTCTGCACCACAGCCGTGCTCTGAGGTGGGCACTGGGCCTCAGAGGGAGAGCAGACCTCGGAGCGGTGCTGCAAATCCAGGCACAGGAGCCCGACAAAACCCACCAAGACCTGTCCCTTAAGCTCTGAATTCTGCTGCAAAAGCAGCACTTGATGACTCAGAAGAATGCAAAACCTAACAGCTTTCTTGCCTTGCAATTACAAGCCAGTTAATTGTGTACAACTGTGCAAAGGAAGAGAGTGAGGAAATTCCTTTCTTGACCCTTCCAGCAATTGACTTGTGCCCTGGAGCATGAGATTTGATTACTCATGTAACTTATTTTCCCTAGGCAGTTTCTTCTTGATAGCTCTTGTGGGACAATCTAAGAAAGTCACAAGAACACTCAACTGGTTGAACCTCAGATTACCTCTTATTAATTTTTTTTTTTTTAAATTATATTCCTCTCTACTGTCTGCTGAAATAACAGATTTTTAGGTTTTTAACTTGGGTAGCTGGTAACTATTGGGTGTGTTTGTTTTTTCTCCAGGATGGTACTAATGAATGCAGGTTGCCTTTTTATTCTGCAGACATTCCTAATGAGTCCTAAAAATCAAATTTCTTCCAGTACCTAGAATCCAGCCTGCCACACCACCTCAAAAGTGTCTTTGAGGAAGTTACAGCAGAAGAGTCACCACTGGCTTTGAAGCTTGACCAGAAGTTCTCCTTGTGACCATTGTTATTATTTTCAAGCTATACACAGTTGTGGAGTTCCATTCTGCAATCGCAAGCAACAGTTGGGTTTTGTCACTGAGGCAGTGGTTCAAAATGCTCAGGTTGCATGCTGTGGAGCACTGTCTCCTTACAACCTCATTTGTAGCCACATGTTTGTTCAAAAAGGGTACCATTTAATCATCCATTGGTGTATTGGTGATGCCGGTTCAAGGAACAGAGGCTCAGTCTCCAGCACAGCTGCTCAGGTCTTTGTTGTTCCTCTTACCAAACACTGTAATGCAACATGCTTGTTGGACCATTTTTGGAAGGGGGAGAGGTGTAGGGATGCAAGAGGTTTTACCTCAATTGTTTTCTCAATCTGGTTTTCACAAATAGCTGTGTCAGGCCACCAAGGAAGGCCACAAACTATAGATTGGGAATCCAAAAAGAATGGTTAAGGCAGGAAAGGGAAGAAACCAGACCAGTTTTGCCACCAAAGACAAGAGTGGGTGTAACTGCACCCCGTCATCACCGGGTAGCTTTATCTCAGCTGACTTTGTCAGGCTGGGCATTGTCTCTCCTCCTGCAGGCAGCAGAAAGCCAACTCCCAGCCGTGGGCTCAGCCTCATTTGACAAAAAATGAAGTCATGTCCATACTTCACCTCACAGGGATAAAATCTGTAAAGGTGGAAGACCAGGTAGGTAATGCAGAGGTTGTGATTGCGGGTGCCTGCTCAGAGCTGACTTCAGTTCTGAAGCCATCTCTCCTTCCCAGTCGCAGGCGTGTGGCACTGAGGTATGCTATTGCCATTTTCAGCGCTCCTGATTAAAGCATGCTCTTTGCAAGCATTCCAACATTTGATTTCTACTTATATGAATTACCATGGAAACTAAACTTTTATTGGGCGTGCTTGCATACTCAGGGGAGGAGACTTTTAGAAGCCGCTGTGATAGGCAGTACAGTTGCTGCAGCCGTGCCACTGCCATGGAAGCAGTTAAAGCTAGCTAGGTGCACTGCTGAACCCATCTAAGACTTGTAGCTCTTGTACAAGTTTCCATGCCCCTTTTCATGACTTTCTTTAATAGCAGTATAGTTTCTTTTGTTCCAGCGAGTCTTCATCTCTTTAGCTTTTGAATTTTCACTTGTTTGATAATTTTAAAAGTATTTCTTACTCATAAAACGTCCAGGAGAGAGGTTTTTTGTCTTGTTTTGTTTTTAAATTGCCAGACTCTTGCTTGTTAGACATTCCAACTTATCAAGTTATTTTAAGACCTCAGCTATGGCTGGTTTTGAGTACCTCTTGTTATTTTTGAAACAAGCTTTAGTCCTTATTTTTCTCTCCGTTGCTGCCAAGAAACAGATGACATTGACTTGGATAAAATTTTCCCAGCATACATGTATGAGGGGAAACACATGCTTTGCCTGACACAGCTTTGCTGCCACTTCACGTAGCCTATAGGAACTAACCAAACGAACATTTCAGCCGGCATATTGAAAACCCTTCAGAGTAACAGTTTAACCACCAGTGCAAAGTTACTCTTTTTCATATGGTTAGACATCGTTTTCCCTGGGGAGATATTTTTGCAGACTTATTACTTACAGGTTTCCCACTTAAAAGGAAAAGAAAGATCATGTGAGATGATGAGAAGGCTGTGGGACACAGCCTTTGGCTGTGGCAGGGTTAAAAGTCAGTTCCAGCTGTGAGCATGTCCTTAACTCTGCATTCATTACCCCTATATACCTTTGTTGGTTTTTTTTTTAACCATGTGTACTCCCCCTTGCTTGCTCAGTGAACAAAACAGAAGAGCCAGGTTCAATACTAGCACCTTTGTGGAGGCATCACAGAAGAGCTTATCTAGGTTCTGGGCTTAGTAATTAGTCTCAAAGGCTTGTGTTTTTATACATAAACTACAGTAGACACCCGGACAGCCAAGGCCCTTTCTTTTTATTTCTTGTTTTTAATATTCTCTGGTACGGTGGGTGTTACTATGCAGATTCCAGATTTTAAGGAATTATTACAAAGTTTGTATTGTGGTAAAGTAACGGTTTTAGCCAAGTAAAATATCCCCTGGAAAACACAAGGCAGGAACTGGATCACAAGGAAGCCTGTTTCCCCACGGTGGATGGGAACAGTCAGCAACCACGGGAGCAGTTTACATCTGCTGAGTGCTGTGTGCACTTTGACTCACCCCGTAGTACCCCGTGCAGCAGGTACACGCTGCGATCCCCGAATTCCCTCTTCGGGTAACAAAACAATAAAAGGTAGAGTGGTGAAGCTGCACGGCCCAAAGCGAGATCACTGCCCTGAGCACGGGGCCTCCAGGCTGGCCTGGATCTCTCCTCACTGGAGTGTTCCTTAACCAAGCAAAGCTGTGCTGGAAGGTTCTTTATCGGCTCCCAGCACCCACTGATCTCAGGAGGCTGGAAACACCCCCTAAGGCAGTTCTTTGCCCTTTTTATTTTCCTTGGTAACAGCCATAACCCATCAGTTAGCCTCGCTGCCCCTGTCACTGAGCAGACTTGTGAGCAGGGACCTCTGAAGGGGTCTGGAGCAGCACCCCCAGCCACTCGCCAAAGACAGGGCAGGTGAGCACGCTGCTTGGGCAAACACACTTTGTGGAGCCTGCGTTGCTCTGTATGCTTGCTTTGGTTTGGAAGCCCCACCAGCAATGCCTGACTGGGCTCAATGGCCCTCTCCCCACTGTGGGACAACAAAATGCTGGTGGTGGCAGCTGCCACCTGTGTGCAACCTTCGCTGATGCATAGGGCCTGGCTGGGGGTCTTCCGGGGGCCCCCCTGTATCTGCAAGCAGGCACATTTTTATATGCACACGTGTATTTTGTCAGGTAAGCCAGGGATGCCAGGAAGCCTCCTGGCAGGCGGCGGCAGGCTGCTCCTCTCGGGCTGGGGTGAGCGGCAGGGACACCCCACCAGGGCAGGGAGGCAAGCCGGCTCCCCTCCGGAGCTGGGAGGGCGAAGGGCAGCCCCCTCTCCAACTCGGCTTCCCCGAGGAGGAGGAAGGGCACAGGTAGACGCACCCCCAGCCCCAGGCGAGGAGAACCGTGCCCACGCCCTGCCAGAGCCGCCCTGTTGCTCAGCTAATCTCGCGGGCAGGAAATTGCCTCACGATTCATGTTTGTGAGTCGCACAGTGCTGGCGGCGACCCCTCCGCCGGGTGTCCCCCGGGGCGGCCCCAGTAGGACCCCGCCGCCTCGTCAGCCGAGCCCCCCACCCCCTCTGCCACTACGGGTATCTCTGTGCGCGTTTCCCCCTTTTCAGCCATCCACCTTCTGCCGCCTCCCCCCCCCCCCCCCCCCCACACACACTCCGGCTCCCCTTCGGCCGCCCCCCTGCCGCGACCCCGGCCGGAGGGGATCGAACCATTCCGCCCGCGGGGGAGCCCCACGCCCCGGTGCCGCCGGGGGGGGGGCGGGCGCGCCCCTGCGCGGGGCGGTGCTGGCGGCCGCGCGGGGGGCGGCTCCCGGCGGCCGGGGGGGGAGGCGGCGGCGCTCGCAGCAGCGGCCGGGCGGGCAGCGGGATGTGCGGGTGGCAGCGGTGGCGGTGAGTAGGGGTCGGGGGAAGCGCCGTCCCGCGGGGTGGGTGTAGCGCTCCCGCGGGGTGGCGGAGCCCAGCCAGGCTGCCGGCGGGGATGGGGAGAGGGTCCCCGCTGGTCACGCAGAGCCCGGGATGACGCCGGCTCAGCTGCTCACAGCTGTCCCCTCGGGTTTTGGCTACTTTTAGGGGAGTTTGTGCCGACGCGCCCCCCTCGGCGCCGTCGCGCTTCTGACGGGTGGGAACGACGGGGTTCTCCCCCGCCTTTGCCTCTCGGCGCGGCGGAGACCCTGCAGCTATTCCCCGTGTCCCTCTCGGCGCCAGCCGCCTCTCCGTCTTTGTCCGGGTGTTTCCCCCCGGTGCTGGCGGCTGCTGCCGCCGCGTCCCCGCCGGCGAACAAAGCGTCCGCCCTGACCGGCGGCGGGGGGCGGCGGGGGTGTCCGTCCCCGCGCCTCCGTGGGCCGAAGGGGCACGGGAGGGACCGCGGGGCTTTGGCTCGGTTTGGTTTTTCCATCGTCGGCGATCTACCTGGTGGATGGGAAGGCGTAGGACGGGGCTCTTTGTCCGCCCTTCTTTGTTAGGCTGGTGGCTTTTAAAGCCTCCTGCGGCTGTGCGAAGGCTGCCGTGCCCGGCGGAGATGGGTTTCTCCCAGGGCTGAGCTGGGGAGGGATGGATGCCGTCTCGGCATCGCTGGAGTTTAGCAACAGGAATCCGGCATTAACGTCTGATTGGCTTGCGGAAGCCGAGGGGTTTGGGCTCGGTCTCCCGCGACAGATTTAGAGCTCGTAGCTACACCCCTCGTGTAGCCCTGTCAGCTGCCGGGACCGGGCTGCGGGCTTCGCTGCTGCCCGGAGCCGCACGCTCGGTGGTGAATTCAGGTCGGATGGAGATCGGAGGGAGCCGTGTCAGAAGGCTACCTGCTGCCCACCAGCAGAAGGAGGAACGGCCTGGAAACCCGACAGCCTCCCGGTCCTTCTCCTCCCGCCTCAAAGCTGCCCGAGGAATCTCCCCATGTGCAGGAGTGTAAACGGGCCGGAGCCGTGCTTACATAAAGGCTGGAGAGGTGGGGTGGGCTTCCCGCTCCTGCCGTGGTGCGCTGCCGGCGCCTGGGTGATCTTAAACACATGGCTTTTGTCACCGGCTCCTTCCCACCCCCCCAAAACACGCTGATTTCGTCGGTGTGTCTCTGCACCTCGACTCCACATGTGCCCAAGCCTCCCCGTGCCCACCTCTCCGGGGCGGGTGGGGGGACGTGCCGCCAGTCGGAACGTGGAGCACGTTCCATCTTCGTGCCGCACGTTCCCTCTCTTTTTTGGGGGAAGAGAAGGAGCCGAGAGGGACAGTTTTGCGAGTCCTCACGCTTGGTGAACTTCCCGATCTTTCCTTTCTCTACCTACGGGTAGGTAAAGGCACCCGAAGGTCAGGCGTTAGGGTGAGAAAGGGAGGGAGATGGCAAGAGGTGAGGCAGGGCAGGGTAGGGCCGGTGGAGTCGTGAAGGATGGGGGTGGGCTTGCTCTCCCACAGCAGAAGGAAGCAATATGGAGAGAGAGGAGATGAGGTAATCGGAAGATGGAAGAGCACCTACCACTGCGGTCAAGTTGAACTTGGCTAAGCTAAGAGGGCAACAGAAAGAGATGCTTCGAGGGCACTCCGGTAGTAATGCCGTGTCTTTTCCAGAGCCAGTAATACCATTTTTGCTCCTTCTAGGCAGCTCCTTTTCCACAGCAGAAACTTCTTTCCCTTCCATTTTGACAAACGCTAAGTTGACTCTGTTGTGTGTTCCTGCTTTTCGCTGGAGGAATGGAAACCTTTCGCAATAACCAGGACAGGAAGAGTAGCCATCTTTTTCCATTTTTGCCCTATCAGTTACTGGCTGTGCTTATCAGATACAGTTAGCAACCAGCTCCTTCAAAGTATGTGAAGACAACAGATGACTGTTGCTGTGAAAGAGGGAAGCCTGTCATGAAAAATTTTGAGTGTTTTGGGTTTAGGAAACGGAGGATGGGTGAGGGAAAGGTTGCAGGTCCACCTTGAGGCTGGAGTCGGATCAGAAGGACCAAAGGGCTTGTCTGTCTTTTCCATTTGAGGATCCGGAGGAGAGCTGAAGTAATGAAAGTGTGCACGTGGAGTGCTGGTGATGGCTTGTGGATCAGTTACTGCTGTGTTCATCGCACCTGGATGCATTCGCTTTGTTTTCATTTGCTAAACCAGTTAATTCTGATGTGTAGGAACCGCCAGTACAGCGAACCCTGCTTCCCACTGAATTAGCTGGGCAGTGCCCAGTTTGGGGGTGTTCAGAGCAGGTGCATGTATGTTTTGGGTTAGACCTGTGTTGGACACACCCAAGATGCCGCAGAAACCCTTGTAGAAGGTTCCCCAGGGACTGCATTAGAGGAGCGAACTCCATGCTGGTCACCAAGCTTGGTGGTTTTCTTGCACAAAATCCCATGCAGGTGGCATCAACTTCTAAGTGAACCGGTTTGTTTACCTTCTTTAATTTTACTAAATGGCGTAACTGCATGTGTGGTACCTATATTCTTTGCTTGAGGGAACACAGACCTGGGGCTCGCTGATAAGTGCTGCCTTGTATTTGTGCAGGCAGGCCCATGGCTCAGTGGCACAGCCGCCATGGCGGATGCCACTTGGGCCGTCGCTGTCATGATGCGGTTTGCCAAGCAAGTGTGACAAGAAGCGTTTAGTCTGGGGGCATGCTCGGTGCCCGGAGAGTGCTGGAAAATGCAGATGCATTAAAGAGCTGGAGGGGACATTTGGAAATATGGGGCAAGCATCTCGGGAAGGAGACAAATTGAGGAGAAATGGACAAAGGGAATGAGAGAGACAGAAACTGTCAGGATAAGTGGGCACTGGAGGGAACTGATTCAACAAAAGGAACTGACAGGCACAAAGTGGCAGTGAAAGAAATCAGCACAGGGGAAAGCAGATCGTGGGCAAAGGTTGCCTGAGAGAGTGGGAAAGTGCCATAGACAGGAAAAAAACATGGTAAGGACATCCAAGAAGGGATGGGGGGAGAGGGAAAGAGAAGGGGAATAGATGATCTTTGGAGCTGTTCTGATTAGGTTTTCTAGCTGGTTGTTTTTTTCTTGGATTTACCTACCTGCTGTGTATGGCAAACTCTCATGGAATTTGTTAGGGGCATCCTAGAGCTGAGTTTGTTGTGTCAGGTAGGATGGCTGAAGAGAAACTTTTCTTTAGGGTCTTTCTGGGCTTGTACAGTGAGAATTTCTGCTCCTGTACAGTATGAATTTGTATTCATAATTGTTTTCCACTCAAGCCCCTTCCTGAAATTTTAGACGAAGAAAGTATGTGTGGACTTCAGGAGTGAGAATTACGTTGTTCTATAATACGTTTATGTACATTTATTACTGCACCAGCTATATTATTTGTTTTGGGTTTTGTTAGTTTGCCCGATGAGATGCAAGTAATAAATCACAGTCCACCAGCAGAGCTTTCTGTTTACCATGTCCGTGTGAATTTTTTAACTCTCAGTTTGCAAATCTTTTGAGCATGCACAGGAAAGGAGCTAAAGAAGTAGTTCCAAAATAATACCGGGGAGCTTGTCGGTACTGGTGTGAGATGAATCAGTCATTGGGTCAGACAACTGACTCTTAAGCTTAACTACCAGAAGCATACCAAGACAGATAGGAGGTGTGTGACTTGAGATTGGCTTGTCCTCTGCCAGCCCTCTTTTTCCACGTGAAGAAAGGAGTTCATTGTTTTAACAGCAAACTCTTCTAATCCACTTCTACCTATTGATGGCTTTTGGGCAGAAAAAAATTAACTCTTCTTCTCACCTCATCTCAGTGAATTAGTCCAGATGAAACAGGGGTTTGTGAATAAGATGAGCTTCATTGAAATGTATATTTTAGCGGTTTCAATTTCAGGTAAAAGTAGGCATTATGGCACAAAAGTTTCAGTGCTTCAACGTTTTCTCTGTCATTTATGGTTTTTATTTGGGCACACTGAGCAGTTGGCATCTCATGTCAGTGGTTTAAATCTCAATTTGTAGTCACCAAACTATAGTATTTACATGGTAATGAATGTTTTCATTTTTGATGCACATTTAAAATTGTCAGTTGTCATGACCTGATTAATATGATTACATGGTTTCCATCTACTGGAAAGAGCAATTGATTTGGCAATGCCTACAACATCAGTACTTATCAAGTAGGAGAGAATCGTGCTGATACAGTAGGACAGAAGAATTAGAAATGTCATATTCGGGTGTAATTTTTTGAGTAGTTGATGTAGTTATTCCAGTAAAATACCTGTGGTTTATGAGGGGAAGAAAATTATTTAGGGTGTTTTCTGTTGTTGCACAGCCCTTTTTCTGCTCCTGCTCTGATATCCAACAGGATAATTTCTCAGAGGAAGCGATAAGCTGTGAGAGCAGCTTCCTCTGCCGCTCCCTTTTCCATATCGGAAACCCGCAGGACTACAAGGGAGTGATTTAGTAAAATCTGATTCACAGATATTTTATTTTGTATTTATTTAATGTCGATGAAGGTGCTGAACTGCGAGCTTTGCGGCCTAAAAACACCCTAGGCCTGTACCCAGACCTTGGGCCATGGGGACCAATGTGGTGCAGGACCTGTATTGTGGAAAGCCGGGGCCTGAGCTCAGGGCTATGCTGGCAGGAAATTAGCTGTAGCTTGGGGTCTAGTACATTGTGTTGTGGGGGAGGTGGAGGAAGTGAAGGAGGATGTTTAAGACGACCTTTGGATGACGGCCTTGCCGAGTTGCCAAGTTTTTGGCAGAGATGTCTGTGCTCTCTCTGAAGGACGTGTCCATTTGCTAGTTTGTGGGTACAGCGTCCCCCCCAAAGTATGCAGGTACCTTTCTGTCCATGTATTGCTTGGGATTGACAGTGGGCTCTATGGGATGGGGGAAAAGAGAGATTGTAATACACTTCAGTGGTTTTGGAGATAACTGTAGATCGTGGCCAGTTTGATTTTCCCACCAGTTTGAGCCTATCAGGGCTGGGTGTAAATAAACAAACAAAGTCGGGGGGGGGGAAAAAAGCCCCAAACCCCACAGGTTTGATTTAATTGAAAGCAAGTGCATTGTCCTCAGATTATGCAGGAAGAAAGTAAATCAGCTTGGTAATGGAGCAGTCCATTCGTGCATGTAGGTGTGCTCCATGGTGGGAAAGTTAAATCTCTGGGCACCGAAGCCATCAGCCCTTATTCACCTAACAGTTCAGGGTGGAAAAAATTAGGAGGCTTTCTTGCCTCCACAACAGCCTGTGGTTTATCGGAGTGGGTGAAATAGACCCTAATAATTTGAAAACCTTCCTGTTTCAGAACAAATTAAACTCTAATGATGGTGTGTGGACTATGGCAGTGATGGGTTTTTTTCCTTGCCCTCTGTCACTTGGGGTTTCATCTGTTTTCTGTGGGTGGCTGGCTGCACACTGCTGTAGGAGTTTCTGAAGAGAGGTGTCAGAGACTGGAGAGGCAACAGGAGCTGCTGGGAACTGCTGGTGATACTTTGTGGGAAACTGAAACATGAAGAAACAGTGAAGGGCAGGAAAGCCTTAGAGCAGAGGTAGCTGGATGCAAGAACTTCAACAGTTAATTTTAAATAATTTTCAGTCTGAGGAGTGAATCAGCTGTGCCTGGGGCATTGCAAACAACTCAGCTGGTAATGCAAGAGCAAAGTGGGTGCCACAGCAGGTGCTGCCCAAGGGGGGTGGGTGTCAACCCAGGCAGAGGTAAAGGAAGGGGAGAGAAACCGCAGGGTGAGGAAAGCCTCACCCTAAATCTGTGGACTAAATGCTGGGTAGAGCTGTACCTGTGGCTTGGTTGAGCTGCAGCTCTAGGGTTCTACATCAAGGGAAAGGAGTTCCTGCTGTCAGGCCACCCCGTGGCTCATAATATCTGAAACCTGGAATCCTTTGTCTGACTCGCTGCCTGTTTGAGTCGTGAATCACTGTTTCCTCTGGTCGTTAGTGAAACAAAACTTAATTTGGCCTGGGCACTGTAGAGATGAAACATGATTGGTAATGCTGTATACATTCACTTCAGATGACTTTATAAAACCCAGATGAAATCATTTTGCTTCGTTCCAGCCAAGGCAGAGCTGGGCACGTGCTCTGTAATGAGAGTTGCCTTGCCGTTTTTTCAATGAGGCCCTGCATAACCCTCGTCTGAAAGAATATGAGAGCAGATAAACTGTTGATTTTGAGCTATTCATTTGTGTAGCTTGTTAATTCATTAATTGTTTCCTCTTCATGTTCATAGCAGAGTTGTAGGAAGTGCTTTCTTCCCCCCAAAAATCCAATTATTGCTAAGTGATGACTTCTCTCATCTCTCATCCTCTAAGAAGAGACACATGTAATGAGTTCTCAAACTTGAACTGAAACCATATAAATATTTAACCTTAAAAAAGAGAGTCTTCCTTTTGGCTATCAGCGAACCCAGGTATTCAGGGAACTGAACTGAAGATTGAATTTTCAATTACATAAAAAGCCTTCCCTCTCAGCTGTTCTCTCTTTACTGTTTGCCACATTGATTAAGTGGTAGACATCATCTCAGGAGATAGAAAGGTGATCTTATCAGCGATTTTAACCATAAAGCACCAGTGCTGGAGATGCAGGAAATCTGTTCCTATCTTTTCCTTTTTTTTTTTTAAAGGAGCCATTTCTTCTGCCTTTCCGTTTCAAATTGTCTGTATTTCAGTTTTCTGTTTGAGGTAATTATATTTCTGTTGCAGAACAGTGTGAAATGTTGAGAGTCAATAGTTTTCTGTGTCAAGTTGAACGTGTCCCGACAAGTTAAATTTTTAGTTCTTTTCTGGGAATCTCTGGGCTTGAAGAGCCGTATTTTTGATAGTGACTGCAACATGAGCATTATGCCAAGATGGCATGTGCTTGAAGGATGCAAGGCAAGCTGTAAGGAATTAGGGAAGGAGGCTCTCCATGGAGTAGAAGACCCAGTGGGGTAAAAAGGATAGTAAATGTTTCATACCAACAAAATAACTTGATGAGTGAGAAACTTGAAAAGCTATGTGTTGTCATGGTTATTTCCCACCACCTGCTCTGGAGAACGTCAGTCCTGTGGTGCTGGAGAGGGCAGAGGTGGTGGGTGAGTCCCCCAGGAGGTATGGCTCTCTGGGGGTCTCTTTCCTCACCCTGGCTTCCTAGCAAGCAGAGCTGGTTTTGTGGGGAACGGTAGATATTAGGCTGTTGGTGGACGTGGTGAAGTTGAAGCTCACCTCTAACTGTGATGGGGGTAGAGGTACCAGCTGAGGTCTTTTTAAGGAGTGAGAGATGACCTCTGCAGAGAAAGAAAAAGCATTGCAAAGCAACACCAGCACAGGGGGATTCCTGGGGGACCAGAGGAGAAGAATAGGTCCCAGCCCCCTGGGAGACCCCTTTGTGGGGAGCAGGTGAGGGAGAAGCTGGAGGTCGTGGTGAAAGAGCCTCCCTCTGCAGGGATTAGCAGCCAGCTCCCTTCTCCCGGGGCTGGCCTCCCAGGAGAACAATGTGAAAAAGCAGGGCACGGAAAGCCTGTGCGAGGGAGACCTGAAACGCTGTGATGACTGCAGTTAATTAAATAGGTGGCTTGTCTCTAGACAGCTCCAGACATCTGTCTCCATTCTTCACTTGTTTTTCTGCCGCGTTTCTATTTGCTCGTCCAGAGTTAAAGCCCAGAGGACCTACAGATGGTCACCATTAATTTTGTCACTTGGTGCAGGTTTTTTTAAAAGCTTTTTTGTAAGCCTTTTAAAAACAGATGTGTGTATATATTAAAAAAAAAAAGGAATCTTTTTATAGAGCAGCTCACTCTAGAGGTCTTGTATTTGGATTTAGATTTAATTTTAATCTTTAGTGGCTGGGATTCAATTTTGGTGTTTCTTTTAAGCCAACTCTCCTGTAGCCTTATTACTTTTTTTTAAATTATTTTTATTTTTTAAAAAATAAGCTGTAAAGAATCTCTGCACATTCCTAGTCTGGCTTCTCTGGAACCTCCGAAAGCATCGCATGCCAAAATGTTTTCTGGGTTTTGGATTGCATACCTGTTTTTACATAGGTTTCTTCATGATTGCAGGATGCTGGTGCTGTGTGGGCTGGAATTGGGCTGTGGGCTTTCAAAAATAGTCCTCTGCAGTGAAGTCCAACCTTGCTAATGATTTCTTAAGGAAGCCACAGGAATGCAGCTAAAACTCGGGAGCTGTGATGAGTAACTGCCTGCACAGAGACAGAATCATAGGTAATACCCGATTATCAAAACAAATTATATAAAGTTTTCAACTGATGAAACACCTGCAGTGAATTTTTGGTTTTCTTTTCACAGTCTCCACATTAAGCATGGAGTGTCCTTTCCAAATATCTTTTGACAAATTACTTTTTGACTTGTCTCTGCAAATTTTACCATTAGAAAAGGCAGTCTTGGTCAATATGATATACTAGGAAATTGTTCTCAGAATACACTTCTTAATGCAACTTCTTTTTTCTTTTGTTACTTTACTTGCAGGTCAAAATTTACCTGGTTTGCTGAAATTAGTGTTGTTTTAACCATCCTGTAGGAAATGAATATGATGCCGAACAGAAGTAACCACTCCTCCTTCCAGAGTGTTGAATCAGGTAATCAATTAATAAAAATTAAATTTGTTTGCAAATGTACATAAACCACTCAGGATTTGTTACTGATTTTGGTCCTTTAATTCTCCTGACACATGGATAAGCGTTCTGGTTTTTTTATATGTCTTACCCCATTTGCCAACCAGAACAAGGCCACAGCCACATACACTGCCCTCCCCCATCAGTCTAATGCTTGGCTGGAACAGATATCAGTGACCCCCAGCTAAACAGCTCTGGAAAGGAAGAAAAGAAAAGGGGGTGTGGGGGGAGAAGTTAAAAAAAAAAAACAAAACCTAATAAAAGCTTCCTATATAGCTCCAGGCAGTAAATACTTTGCTAAACAGAGGAGCCTTCTGCTGTGCACTGAAGGTTACTGAGCGAAAGCTGGGTCTGACCTGGATGCAGGATGGGTTCAGGGCACACCACATGCCGGAGCTCCCAACCCCGGTCCCTATAATTGTATGTGAAGGCAATGTCAGCCAGGATGTGTAACGCATCCTGGCACATTCATACAGTCTCATCCCAAACATTACCCTAAAAATAAACAAAACAAACAAGATCTGGTTTGTGGGAAGCAGCTATGGTTCAGATAAACATATGCTATAGTCCAGTTGGGATTTAACTGTATGATTGCGGGCGCTGTGGTGCTGGAACCGAAAATGCAGGACTGGTCTAAGGTACAGGAGAGAAAAGCTGAATCCCAGTGGCTGCACGAAGGTACCGTGACCTTTTCTTTCTGTGCTTGTTTGGTTTTCAAGTACAATGAACTCTTCACTGCTGTGGTGAACAGGCCTGAAAGTTTCCATGAGCTAACTTCGTTTTTGGCAAAAGTATCCAGTCTTTGTAGGATTAAATGTGCCCTACTGGTGTTGCAAGGGAGTAATAAACAATTATTAACGTACTGTTAATGTGTATACTAAGCTATTTGTATAAGAGCCAGTGGAATTTGTGCAAAAGCATTTGAACTTCAGCTGTATTCAAGTTATGGTTTGGACAGTAAAATTTTGATATGAGATTAGCTTTACATTTTTAAGAGATATTTGGAAGAGGACAGGAGGAAAAGAGGCAAGGGTGTAAATTAGGTTCTATTCCGTAATGGAATGTTTGATTTAATGGGGTTCCCCCCACCCCCCCGGCCCCGTAATGCTGATTCCTTTTAACTTTTGCCTATTGAATTACATTATTAATGATGGTTACCTTTGTTCTTAAATTTATGGGCTTACTCCTTAAGAACTGAAGGGAATGTGCTGTCACAAATGTAGACTTACACAGTTTACACGGAGCTGAGAGCTCATCTCCAGAAGCTTGTGGAAGAGAGGTCTGTGAAACCATGCCCTGGACAGCAAGGAATTCCATGATTTTGTGTGTGTATGTGTGTGTTTTGTTAGCATTGAAGGTCCCAGAAATGGGGACCCACTCAAAGAGTACATTGCCACCTTCCTTCCACCAGATAGCGGAACCTAGTGATCCCCCTTGAAACCGAACTGTCTCAGCTCTGAAGCTGTGGTGGGGAGGGGTAATCCAACTTTTATGCCTAGGTTCGTGCAATTGTCTGAAGTGGTACTTGGAAGAGGTTTAAAGTATTGCCTTCAAGGATTTTAAAAGCACTTTACACATTTGGACGTTAGGTTTTGCTGCTGAGTGACAAGCTGAGATTAGGTTTCTCATGAGGTGGCTGAAGTCACAGGTGAAACGTGGCTGAGCTGAGAGTAAATCCCAGACCTGACCCTTATTTTCAGAAGTAACACTCACTCTGTGGCACTGCAGGAACTGACGCTGATTGCTTTATTGTTTTGAAGCACAGCCTAGCACATCCAAGGAGCTGGTGCTGTAAATGTTAATGGCACCATTTCTACATCGACTGAGGTCTAAGTGCAAGCCTGCTGGGGGTCCTGTTTATCTCCTGCAGCGACTGACGCTGGCAGGAGCTGAATTCCTCTCTCTGCTTTCAGCAAAGTGGTGCTCAGAGCTGTAGGCTGCAGCTTGACACATCGTTGAACAATAAAATCTACTATAGCACAGGCTTTTTTTTTTTGTTTTGTTTAGTGCCCTCTTCCAGAGCATTAATTATAACTCTAACATTAATTATAATTCCAAACAAGCGTTACAACCTGAAGCCTTAGCCCCGTTTTTTAATGGTCATGTGATTTTGTTGTTTTTTTGAAGTTGAGAGCCTGATGTTACACTTTCTTGAGGCTGTCCTTTAACTAAAGTGCTCTTTGCTGATGCTGAAACACCTTGAAAAAGGGACCTTGTTCCTGTGCTTTCCCGTGAAGCTTTGCAGGGCCGTTGACGATGTAACCAGAAAGGTGACACATGCTTACTAAGCTTTGAACTGAGCTCCTCGGTATACTGGAGCTCGGGCACAGTTTAAAGAAGAGGTGGTCCAGAGCGGTGCCTAACGAGCCCTGGAAGTCCCGTGTTCAGTTCTCTGCTCTGTGGTTGATTCTGCATTTTCTCTGTGTGCCTCAGTTCCTCAGCGGTAACGCGTCAGGGCAGTGATGCTTCCTTACCTTGTGTGCACCTTGGGATGCTCAGCTTTGTAATAGATACAAAGCTGCAATAGATAGGACACCAAAGAAAGAGTTTAGCCTCTTTCCACACGTGTTTCTGATTTGTAGTGTGAATTTGATGTCCAAATGTCCCCCTTTTTTTTTTCCCCCTTGAGTCTCCATCTTCTGCAAAAACAGGGATGGGAAGGTTGTGCATACTCTCCTTTGCTCAATGATCTGAGACACTTATGACAGACACAGTAATTATTATTCTAAGTTGTGTTTTTTTCAAGCTGATGTGCAGGCATGCACAAGCAAGAGGCTACTTACTTCTTTGCTAAAACGTTTTTTCTTGTTTTCTCTTCCTTACAGATTCCAGTAAGATTATGGCAGACTATAGCCACGCGCAAAACCAGATGGAATTACAAAATGCTAGTTTGGGGAAGGGTTCTGTAGCCAATTCCCTTGAAAATGGTCTCCAGGATATTATGGAAAACCTCAACCCAAAGAAATACTCATCAAGTCTCAAATTTAAAACAAACGGGGACTACGCTGGCTCATATTTAACCCTTTCACAGCCTTTGCCAGTTAAACCCAGTCCTTCCTCCAGTGTTAAAAATGCACACTCTGTTACCAAAATACAAGGAGGCAAACAGTTTCCCTGTGAAAGCCCCTATCTTCCAGATAAAAGTATCTCTGTTAAGCATTTGGGTTCCATATCGAGCACGTCTCCGTCCCTCGGTGGGTACGGTTTAGGAAGGACAGACTTTGATAGTCATCCCAGCAGAGAGAATGAAAAAGCCCTTGGGCAGGCGGATAAGTTTCACTACTCCAAGTACAGTCAGAAAAACAAATCGTATGACAATGTCTACTTCCCAGGAATGCTGGAGATGAAGAAGATTTCAGGCTCTCTCCTTACCATGTGGAATGGAAGCTCAGGGAATGAGCTGATGCTTTCACCTGCTAGCAATTCAGGGGCAGCTAGCATGCCTTCTAGCCCGAAGCAAGGCAGGAGGATGAATATGGAAGACAGCCTGTCCCTTCACATAAGACCAGTTAAACCCAAGGATGTGATGATGGACACGATGGGTTCACGGCCTAGGAAATACTCCGGTGGATCTCTAAGTCACATGGGAATGTACAGTCGTTCCTTACCCAGGCTTTATAAATCAACAGAAAGCCAACTGGTGCCATTAAGTTTGCCCCCCAGAAGCTCTCTGGGTAATACTAAAAGGAAAAAACTTGGAGAAAAAGATCTACCTCAGAATGCTTTAGATGCTGATAATTACCTGAATTTTTCTTCTTGCAGCTCAGGGGTTTCACCACATGCAAACTCTGTCTCTGGGAATAATCCCTACGTTAGTTCAACTCTGAGTGTTCCTGCGAGCCCTCGAATTGCTAAAAAAATGCTTTTAGCCCCCTCTTCCCCATATCTTCCTGATGATTTTGATAGACTTGGACTCTCAGGAACAAGTCCCAGTGGTTCTTTCTCCCCAGTGGATTTTGACAGGTCGTTCTCTATCCGAAGAAACCTTTCCACCAGTTCCGTGGAACTCGATGACCCAGATCTGGAAAGCTACAGGCAGACACCCAACTCGCTGCAAACGTCCATGCGGGAGCGGAAGAACAGCATCAGCTCCATCTCGGGGAGAGAAGACCTCATGGACTATCACAGGAGGCAGAGGGAAGAGCGGCTTCGGGAGCAGGAGATGGAACGACTGGTAATTTTTACTCCTCTAGGCTTTTCTTAATTTTATTTCTTCTGTGGCAGTTAGCATTTGCAAAACGCCCATCCCAGATTTAGCCATCAGGGAGGGTACAGCAAAGCATAAGATGCTGCCTTTTGAAATTCAAATGCTGTCTGCTTCAGATGCCTTGGTTATTACTGCAGTCCACAAAGCTAATGCTTAAGCAGTGTGCTGCTGTAACAGCTCAGATAGACTGTACCGTGCAACCATCTTAATAATGTTGCAACCACGTGAACTGCGTTCAGTCATCCTGTGGGCTCTGTTAAAATGTCCACGTACATAAAAACCCCAAATTGCACTGCAGGGATCCAGCACAGCTTGATTTGGATGATGGCACTGTTTTGTGGTAAGTGGGTAAAAAAACCCAAACCAAAATGAAATTCTGCTAGAAGCTGCTCAGAGCTGTGTGTATGCTGCGGTACCGAGTCAGGTATACCTTGGTCTGGGTTGGACATCCATCATTGGAGCTTTCTCTGCTTGGTTGTGGTTTTCCCTTCTGAGTATTCCCATGAAAATGCAGGCCTCCTTGCCTCTTCCCCTCCTGAGAGGGAGAGTAGCAGAAGGGGACAGTTTGTCTCTAGTCATCATAAAGCAGCGCATGCTGCTTCAGCTTGGGATTAAATATGGTAGTAAAACCCAGTTTTTGTGTTACTGAAACAACTTTTGGGCTGTGGAAAAAAAATTCTTCAGAGTATGCAAAGATAATTGGAACAGTTCCTTATCAAAACCATCTCTGAAAGGGCACTTGGTGTTGGAAAAAGATTTCTCACTGGCTGCAGGAGTCTCTGACCCCATTAACACCCCTTTATATCATACTGATGTTATAATCCACATAGAAACTGAGGTCATTAGATGGGCCAATCTGTATTACTGAAACTTAGATCTGAGGCGTAAATTTATGGTTGCATGCTTGAAGTAAGATCTCTATGGATTCGGGCAGAGTGGGGATAGGATACTTCTAAACCTGTCTGCATTCAGACGTATGGACGGTGAGCCTATAGGGAAGTTCACTTCCTGGGCAGGCCAGGGTGAGCAGCCCTGGGCTGGGTTTGTGTGTGTGTAGGAGCAGTGGGATGCAGGAGCAGCAGCTGCCCATCAAGGATGACCAGCAGTGGTCTGAAGCCTGTGTTGGGTCTCCACTCCCATTTTGAGCCGCACCTGCAGGCAGGTTCAGGTGAAGGAACGTTACCTGTTCAGATGTCTCCCTCTGGTCTTCACTTACATGCTGAATGCAGATTGGTGAGGAGCGTGTTACACAGGCAGGAGCATGCCTTCTCATCCCGGATCCGCTCAGCCCTGTAGTCTGAGACACGTGCTGATGACTTGCAAGATGTGGGAATGTTCATCTTTGCCGGCTTAGAGCCAGGGCTGTGGGGTCAAGGCACAGGAGTGAGGGGGCAGTGGGCATGGCCCCTCTCCCCCTCCATTGGTGAGTGGCAGGCTGTGAGTGCCCCACCTTGGTCCTCTCAAAACCTTGGCCAGCTCCCCTTGAGTTTCTCCTTGAAGCTGCAGCTCCTTGGGAGCAAGGGGTGGGCAGCTTGGGAAAGGTTGTTATGCTTGTGCGTGCCGAAGCGGGAAGCGTCAGTAGAAATGCTGGCAGGCTGTTTCTTTCTCCTCTTGTTTCCCTCTCCCTGCTGCTGTTCTGTTCCCCTTGGGAATCTCTGTCCTTCCTAGGCCTGGTGGTTTTGTGTGTGCAAACGGTGGTGGCTTCTTATCAGAGGGTTTTCCAGACAGTCATGCTGTAAAACCAGATATAATCAGTCATAAAAGATGAGCTTGTAGAGCGTATTTGTATTTCAAAGAGAACCGCCTTTTCTGCAGCGAGGGATGGTAGATAAGGGGTTGTTTCTGTAGTCTGTAACGCTAAAAAAATTGTTTGGGTTTTATACTTGTATGTAATGACTTTGTTATTTTTTTCTTCACTGTTTCTTTTCTCACCAGACAATACTTCCATCAAGTCCTGCCTCTTTAAAAAGAGAATTTGCTTGCTGTTTTCCCAAGCATGTCAAAGTTTCTGAAAAAAGATGATGTTTTTTATGTGCAGCATGTAATTTGAACATGAAGGAGCTTCCTCCTAATTGACTTAATCTGATGTTCAGGATCCTGCTCAGTACTTTTCTTCCCCCTTGATAGAGCTATCTGGTGGAAGAGTTTAATGTCAGGAGAGTGCCTCCTTTCAGTGGTTTGAGACACTGAAAAAACGCCATAAACCTGTTTTCAGATCTCTGAAGGGAAAAAATGTATTTAAAAAAAAATAAATCCCTATATCAGTTCTCTGTACTTTATTGCTTATACTATTTTGCTTTTGCTTTATTTTTGTCCTTATGGGTAGATCTAGTCATGGGTTTACCCAAACAGGGCTTTAATATATCCAGCTGGAGTTTCCAAAGAGCAGCTTTGTCTGACCTTGTGTAACATGAGATGGACAAAGTGGAGAGATCCAGGTCCTCTCAGGCTTTTATTCTTGGGGGGCAGGGGAAGATGTGAATACCCTCCCCCGCAACTAAACAAGCACCCATGGATAGCTAAGCTGTACTAAGTAAAAGTCCAGATTGAATAGCTGATAAGTAAATATCAGGGAAAATGTAGTCCCTTCTCTTACATAGGGTCTTTTGGAAGGAAGGTAGAAGAAAAATGTAGGACTTTTCAGAGAACTTAAATCAGAAAAATGAGACTCCTTTTGAGAGGGTTAGGTGGCTTTATGGCCCAGATAGGAAGTGGAGAGCATCTTTCTTTGCACCAGCACTGCCCCTGTAGCTATCCAGCTGGCACAGAGCAGTTTTGGGGTGTTGTGTTTGAGAGCTACTGTTGACCTCCGGATTGTTTATTTATTTTAACAAAATCTATTCACATACTGTTGCCTGACCTGGTATCTGCCCTTGGTCTCTTCTGTTTACTCTCACGTTTTTCTTCTCCACAGAAATTGTTCGAAGGGTTTTACTTAGAAATGCTTAGCTGGTGTTTTAAATAGCAGAGGCTTCTGGTATGAAACCAAACGATCTGCTGTCATTGCCAGAAGAAATGGAGAGAATTAAAATGTGGGACCAATAGTGAAAATATGTGTTACAGAGCTTTATGTGAACGATTTACACGTGAGTTTTAGCGTGTCCCTGTGCACCAAGCAGGCAGATGCGTACATACTCGTGTAGGACTTGGTGTTTCTCCCTCTTTGGATTTGCCTCCTGTGGCTGGGTTCAGCCAGCCTAGCTGAAGATTGGTGAAGATTCTGTTCCACCAGTCTGCTCCTCTGTGACTTGAGTTTGGGTATGAGGAGAAAATTCTTCATTGAAAGGGTTGTGGCCATGCTCTGCAACAGGCTGCTTGGGGATGTGGTTGAGTCCCTGACCCCGGAGGCATTGGAGAGACTGGTAAAGGTGGTGGTGTGTAGGGACCTGGCCTAGCAGTGGGCTTGGCGGTGTCAGGTTGGCAGTTGGGCTCTGTGACTGTAGAAGTCTTTTCCACGCTGACTGATTCCTAATTCCATGATTTAACCAAAACTCCTGTTGCTGCCATCCCTCTAGTGTTATGCTGAGCACTGGGAGCAGGTGGAACAGCGTGAGGCTGCTCCTGGAGCTTGCATGGGTAGGTGGGTCACAGTCTGCTGCTGCTTTCTCTCCAGCCCAACTGCCCAGATGTTGCATGTCAGTGTGGGGATGCTTATAGAAGCTTTACACAAGTAGAAGTCAGAGTTAGCTATTGCTGATGCTAACTAACCCAGAAGCCTTACAAACAAGGAAGAAAATAATCTTTGTGATCTATGAATATTCAGTGGGACTGTTAGGTATTGAATTTTTTTTAAAAAAATTATTTTGGAGAGGAAATCTCATTCTTCTTGACTAAGACAAAAGCCCAGCTGTGGTAGCTGCCAGAACTGTAAGGGAAGTCTTTCTCCTCAGTTTATGGGGAGGTCATGGGTGGAACAGGACAGGCAACAGGGTCAGATATTAAGGCCATCTGTTTTGTTTGATACTCACTCATCTGAATAGCCTGAAATGATTTTTCTACTCCTGGTTTTTAGGCAGTACAATGTATTTCCTCTAGATGGTGGTAGGTACTTAAAAATTCCATGTGTAGTATCTGTGTGAGACCTCCTGTGGTCCAGCTGTCTGTATGGATCTGTAAACTATGTAAACATGTGCTTGTTAATGAAGCTTCAGTAGATGCAAGAATTGTACTGGGAGAGATTTCAACTTGCATGACTGACCTATGATGAACAATAATAAAGTTCAAGGTGGGTATTCCATAGTCCCCTTTTCCACTCAGAAGAGTGTTACATTTCATTACATTTATTCAGCAAGTAGGAGATGATGGAGAACGTCCCTGTGCCTGGCTTTCACTGATGTACTGCAATTAGCAAGATGGTCTCATGTGATGGGAAAATGAATGAGAATATTGTAGAACTTTTCAAGCGGGACTGCTGGAGCTCAGGTAATTCTCCCATGCAGCCTGGAAAAACGTTGTGTACAGGTTTTAAATTTATATTGGCACTGTATCTTTTTAGAGACCCTTTCAACCCTGCACGTAACAGCATGACTTGCGTCTTACAGGAACTCCAGCCAAGCAGACAAAGGCTAGAGCAAGGCAATTCTCCCTTTTATTTAACAGTCTCTATGATGTTACAGAGCAGCTACTTAATGTTAATTGAGTTTGGTAAATTAACAAGTGCCATATAACAGGATAAAAATGTATAACTAATATGTATAATATATTAATATGATATAGCTAATACTGGTGACTCGGTAAATTTTCGTTTTTAATTGTGTTCCAAAACATTGCTGTGAGACCTTTAATAATCCAGAGCGTGGATTACATAAACTTAATTTTTGCAGCTCTGTGTTTTATGCAAAGGAACAGCATGGCCCAGGAAAAGTAAGTTTTGGGACACCTATTCTCATTTACAGAACTTAAGTACTGTGCTGGAGCTCTTGTCTTCAGGCTCCTGCCCTCAGCCTGGTTAGAAAAGGAGCATCAGCGTAGGTACTGTAGGGACAGAAGGGCGCTGTTATTTTTGGAAGCTGAGGGCACTTCCTCAGGAGCTGGATGCATGCCTGCGGATACAGGAGCTAATGCTGCAGGAAGTTGCCAGCTGGGTTCCTCCTGGGAGTCTGGAGGCTGGCTCTGCTCTGTGCTACCCACCTGTATCTGCTGTGCCTGCAGCGGGACGGTAAGGACCAGGCGTGCCAGCCTGGTCCCTGCGCCCGCCCCCCCGCTCTGAGCTGAGGTGGTCCCTCCGTGCAGGTGCCTCCGCTGTGAAGAGTCTGCTGCACATCTTCGCCTGCAAGAGATGGGTGGGAAAGCTGGGTCCTTTTCCCTGAATTCTGTGCTGCTAGGGGTAACCCCCGGGCCAACAGGCTAACTACAGCTAAACAAGGACTGAAAAGGGGATGGGGGTGAATGAGTCTGGAGTGAGAGGCTGGCACAAACTGGAGGGAAGAGCAGTTGATGAGCTGTTCTCAGACCCATTTGAAGTCCAGCTTTGAGATCAGCTTCTTGGTATCTGGCAGGTGTGAAGCCACCAGCTCCTTAGAAATCTCAAGAAGGAGAAAGAAACGTTTCTCCTGCCTCTTGTCTGTGCAGTACTGAATGTATTAGAAAGTTTGAGTTCCGCTGCTTTCTTCCCCGGTCTTTCTGCCTCTTTCCTTACCCATCCTTTTTGAGGAGCTGCTGTTCCAAGCTTTTGCTGTGAAGCTGGTTGTTTGCCTGAGACTGAGGTGGCTCTGAAGAGCAACAGTGGAAAAGTGCTGTTCTTTGCTAGCTGAAAAGAGCAACAGCCTCTTCTTCAGGCAAAGGGAGCCCTGGCTGCAGGGGCTAGCTGAAGTTCTTGTCAGTGTTGGTCACAAAGGATAGACTGCACGTGTATTTTTAATGAAATCTGGGGTTGTCTAGTTCTTGATGGCACTTACCTAAAAAGCATCCTGCTTGCCACAGCTGATTAACCAAGTCTTGCCTTGAGATCTAGATACAGCATCCCCTCTATGCATCTGTATAATTCATATACATGACATGCAGCAGATGAACAAATCCAGGAATTGTGTTTGCTGTTAAAAAAGTGGGAGCTATTTATCTCTGCTGTTTTCTTTAGTGTTCCAGGGACATCCCTTAATGTCATTGTTAATCAATGGGGGATTAACAAGTGATGGTTATTAGCCCCTTATCCCACCCTTCTCCTTCAGCACCTAAATTTGCAGTCATCCGTAGCTGTCGTGTGGCTTTGTCAAAGCCGGGACTGGTGAAACTGCTCATGCAGAACGCGCACAAGACTCTGCGTGTACCCCTAAGAGATCCCCTGAAAATACATGGGCATGTTGCAGTCTGTTTAGACAGTTTTATGGGGAAGTACACTGAAAGGCTTACAGGGCTTGATCCCTCCCACCAGCGCTAAATTAGAACTAATTTCCTTCTTTTGACATACCTTTTTTCTTTCCTCCTCCTCTGTGTTCAGCCTGGCAAAGAGCTTGGGGTGGTGTTTCTCGAGGGAATTGCTGACCAGACTTCCCCTGTGCTGCTTGCGTTCCCGCTTTCTGTGGCAGGGCTGCTTCCTGAGCTCGCTGGTTTACGCTGGAAGCGGTTACATGCAGGTGTGCTGGAACGAGCTGGCCTGGCCGAGGGGGTGAGAATAGGGCATATAAGATAACCACAGAGCTTCCTGTCCATAAGCCGCTCGGCACATGTCAAAATAGAAGTGAGAGGTGTCGGCATTCCTGCAATGTGACTGAACACTCATCAGGAAGTTTTTGAAGACTGGTGGAGATTTTCCTGCAGTTTTTCAGCTTTTCAGAGACTTGGGGGAAAAATATTCCCTTTATTTCTTGCCCCCACCCCCCCCGACTGCTCAGCAGAGAGCAGGTTTGCAGTGAGAGCCCCTCACCCAAGCGCTTCCGCTACGATAAGCAGTGGCTGTGCCTCGAAATTAGCCATTTCCTATTATTATGGAAGGGATGGAGGCTTGGCACGGGGTAACCTGATATACCCTGTTGTTGCAGGGGAGGATGGGACTTGGCGTTTCCCATCTATAACTGTTAGGATGACTGTATGGAAGGGCCAGGCCCAGTGCCGTCAGAACAGCGAGAGCTGCATAATTACCGGCGATCCCAGCCAGCACTTGCAGAGCTCTTTAGGAATTGGGTTGCGTGGCCAAAAGGCTTAATAAGAGGGAGGATAGCAGCGTTTGAGGGGTAAGGGAAGGAGGCTTAGGGTTTGGCAGTGGTCGCCCGGAGGGAACGAAGCTTTGGGGGAGTTATAATTATGTCAACTGTTTGGGGTTGAAGGATGTCTGCAGAATCTGCTGGACCCGTTTTGTGGAAAACACAAGCGTCCAGTCGCCGCCCCGCAGCTGCCCCGGGCTCCGTTACGTCAGCGGCTCGTCTCTGACGGTGCCGTTACAGGAGGCTTCGGAGGAAACCTGCGGTGGGAACCTGGGAATAGGCTACCCAAAGGCAAAGCTGCTGTCTTGCCACCGGTGCTCTCTTGGGTGGGTAGTGCTCGGAAACGGGTGGGTTCTCCAGCTCAGAAACAGCAGCTCTTAACCGTGGGTGATGATGCGGCGCGGCGTGGACGCGTTGTGCATACAACCGGGTAGTCTCTCGTTAGCCATATGCTAAGCTGGGTGCTTGTAAACTGGTGTTAAATTTTTCTAAAACTCCAGTGGCTTGCTGCAGGGAAAGGGCAGGTGATGCATTGCCCCAGTGGCTTTGCTCGATCCTTGTTGCAGCTCACTGCAGGGTGTGGGGGGTGTTCGGAGGGGCAGAAATAGCTGCTTGCAAAGGCAATGTCAGATAGAAGCTTGGGAAGTGATGATGTCTGTAGTGGTTATGGGGAAGGAGGCTGAGGGGTTTGGAGGTTTTTTCTTTTTAAATGCTACTAAAAATAAGAGGGGTTTCCTAGAAATCAGAAATTACATCATTAGTGCAGGTATTAATACCAAGCATGGAACTCTCACAGTGGTGGTCTTTTTTCCCAGGAGAATTTTCAGTAAGCTGATGGTAAGCAACTTTTTACTTGTATTTTTTCTTTAGCAAAAGAAACGTGAAGTTACATAGAAGCATTCATTCTTAAAAGATGAAAAGGGGGAAAATATCATCTGAAATAGAAGTTACAGGTAGCTATGCATACAGTGGGGGGAAAAAAAAAAGCTTTCTGATACTTTATAAAAAGTATCATAGAGATCTAGAAATCCTTTGGGAATTACATATGTACAGCAACTTGAAGCACATCAAGTCACAGTGGCTCAGGTATTCAGATTCTCAAGTTTGAAATGTTTGTATGAATCCATAGGGAACCTGAATTAACTGGCAAATAAAGATTTCTCCCTCTTCTGCGCATTTGACAGCTATTGTATTTTAGATGTGACATATCATTTTTCTGTTAATGCTCCTAAAACTGTGTTTCAAAATGTGGACTAATTCTCTCCCAAAGAAAGGGAATCCAAGTGAGCAAAACAGAAAATGCAAAAAAGTCAGGAAGGAGTGAGCTCATGGAAAACCCATGCGATGTTTTGCAGCTTGGTAGGAGTGTTAAGTGGAACAATTAGTGATTTATACAGTGAGCTCACTGGACATGTGTACGTGCAACCTGAATATGCAATATTCATATTAAACTTTTCTACATTGGGAAGATAAGCAAGCATTAAGATGTCTTATTTAAGTGGCTATTAATTTCTGTGAAATTTATTTCTCATTTTTTAAGTTGTTTGTCCATGTTAACTCTTATTCTTCATCTTGCACCATTATTTATGTCTCTCTGTTTATATTACCTGTGAGTTAGACACACAGAGCACTGGAATAGGCTGCCCAGGGGGGTTGTGGAGTCTCCATCTCTGGAGATACTCAAGACCCATCTGGACACCTACCTGTGCAACCTGTCCTAGTGAACCTGCTGTGGCAGGGGGGTTGGACCCAATGATCTCTTGAGGTCCTTTCCAGGCCCTACGATTTTGTGATTCTGTGGAGAACTTTAATCCTTCACTCTTAAAAAAACCCCAAAACCAACAAACCCCCCAAAACCCCAACCCAGCAAACTTTTAACTTCATCTTTCCTTTAGTTCACATGTGACACTTAGTGCTATTATCTTTTTTAAACTAGGAACGACAGCGGCTGGAGACAATCCTCAATCTGTGTGCAGAGTACTCCAAATCCGACAGCGACCCGGCTGCAGCCACAACAGTTGCTGATGTTCAAAAAATTAACAAAGAACTCGAAAAACTCCAGCTCTCTGACGAGGATTCGGTGTTCGAAGACTCCCAGGTGAATCTGGAAACCAGGTTCAGAAGCCACTTGAAGTCATCTGCCAGCGACTCGGATTTCTCGGAGCTGAGCAACCACAGTCGGGGCACGGCCGGTTTCCTCCCCTCCAGAGGGCTGAGAGCCGATGAGCACTTCAGCGAAAGCGCGAAGCCTCCACCCTTCGCTGCTCCCAGCTTCCTGAAGGATGCTGCTGAATCCTCCTACCTAAGCATCACACCAAAGGTAACGAACGCTGTGCAGGGCGACAGCGTAGAATCCAGGTTCCACTGCTTGGAATCCTTCTCCGGGAGCTGGCTGTCCTGGCTGGGGCCACAGTTAGGATGACTTAGGTGTGAGAATTCATCACAGAGCTCATACAGCTCGTCAGCCAGCAAATTATTATTTCATTTCCTGTGGAAGCGATTAGTACTGGGAGGTTTTTGTGTTTGGTTGCTTTTTGTTTGTTTGTTTGGGGGTTTTTTCTTCTCTTTTTCCAGAGGGATGTACAGTTCAGGAAGAGCTTTAATAGTCCCTGAGGGAGAAGGATTTTCCTGAACAATTATAGCTACTTAAGTAAGGAAGGTTTCAGGAACCAT
Organism: Gallinula chloropus; assembly: GCF_964237585.1. NCBI lineage: Eukaryota > Metazoa > Chordata > Aves > Gruiformes > Rallidae > Gallinula > Gallinula chloropus. Next base: position 96,683,544 of record NC_140085.1, read on the forward strand.
GGTTAGCACCATGCTGGGGTGTAGGAGGAAAGGGAAGCTCTGCCGTCTTCTCCCAGCTTGAGGCTCCTGTTCTCTGTAAGAAGAGGATGTTTTCTCATGGGCAAACCAGAACAGTTGCATGGGAGGTGAAGAAGAGTTGCCTGAGCCAAATTTGCTGCCTTGTCTCCTTTCCTGGGGTTGGACCCAAGCCACTTGTCAAATCAGCTGCCACCCCTCCTAGGGCGTGTGGCAACTGCCAGCCTCCTGCCGCTCTAACCCAAGTCCTGCGCTTAGTAAGCTGCGGCTCCTTTTCTGTGTATTTCACGCCGCCCTTTCATTGCTGAAGGGAAACTGTCCTTTAAAAAATGAGCTAACAGCGATCCTAACAGCTTCCTTCAGCTGAGGCAGCAGCAGCCCCCTCCAGGCTGGGCTGGGGGGCCTTTTGTCATCTTGGGTCAGCGCCTAAGCTCCATGCGGCCAATCCTGGTGACAGGCAGTGTGTTAAACAGCAGCCTTCAAGAGTTAGAACTGGGAGGATAATACAACCAAGCAAAAGCATAAAAGCAGGCTTCTGTCTAACAAATTCACACCTTCAAAATACTTTGTCTCTCTCCTTTTCACCACTGTTTACACACTGTATAAGCTTCAGCACGTTTATATATACGCCTGGCACGAATTGTATTTAACCTCTGCTTACCTTACATGCCTCTTTGTAGTCAACAGAAGTGTGTACGTGTGAATGAAGAGAGATGTGTGATGAAAAAGCATTTTAGATTGCCAGAGAGATACTGCTTCATAAGATATCCCCTGAGCCTTTTGATAGGAAGTTTATGTTGAGCACAAACATGCTGTTACAGCTTTATTAGGTCTTTCCACGTCTGTGTGTTGAAAAAGGGCTAAGATGTTTGTCTGCAAGTTACTGCGGTCTTGCATTTCTCTCCCATTTGCTGCTTTCCTCCTGCAAGTCAGAGGTCCTGTTTTAAATCCTTATTAGGAAGTTGAAATTGAAGATGTTATGTCAGCATTATCTGAACAGGATACCGGAAAACAGAGGCTTTCCAGCTAGGATTACTAACGCTAATGAAGGAATACCGTTCATTCATTCATTGTGAAGGGTGTTGTGCTGAGCCCTGTTGCTGCAACAAGCAACCGTGCTAATGGAAGCACAACACATTGTTTTAGAAATACTGAGGTCGGGCTTGTTTGGGATAAGATGCCTGCTCACCGCACAGCCGCTCGGTAGCGGAGCTGGGCCTCCTCTGAGCGAGGCCGTGTGCTTCGGCGGGTAACGCGAGGCCCCGCGCGCAGCCCGCTTCCGGTTCTGACTGGGGACAATGAGTGAGCTGCCTTACCAGAGTAATCGGATCACCAGCCCCTGGGGTCAGATGAGCATGAAGAATACATCTGAAACTCCACACCCTTTGATCTCGCCCTTGCCGGTATGAGGTCGCGGGCATTTTCCTAATCATGTTGTTTAACTCTTGGCACCGCTACCCAGCAAGTGAGTGGCGGTGGAGAGAGCGACCCTAAGGGCACTGCTTCCTCAGGGATAACTGGGGACACAGAACCAACCGTGGTCCTGTGTGAACAGCTGGGCTGAAATTTTCATTAAAAACCAGATTCATCTATTTGTGATGTATTTAGAAGGGGAAAAAAAGGGATTTTTTGCAACCTAAGTAGCACAGCATGTGAAGTATTCTCAAAGGTTAGGTTTTAATGATTCCTGTAGCATAAATAGTATTTACTGATAAGTATAAGACTTGCTGCCAGTGCCTGGCAGTATCATGTTTGTTTCTCCTGCACACCTCCTAAACATAGAAATAGCAATACAGTAGATGTGAAATATGTAACAGGTTCACAACCAGCAGTACACTGCTTGTCTAAAGTGACCACAGTGTGAAAGGGGGAAGAAAAAACAGGGCTTAACTTTCTTATTCTCTTTTCTTTTTTTCCTGATGAACATCTTGTAACGTGCCACTGCAGATACCAGACTGCACAAGTGATGAGCAAAGAGGGCAGGAGCTTGGTCGGCTGGAGGAGGAGCGCATAGTAATACTAAATAACCTGGAGGAACTTGAGCAGAAGATCAAAGATTTAAATGACCAGATGGATGAATCCTCGAGAGAGGTATGACATATGTTTTGGTTTTAAATGTCTTGTTAGGTGTGTCTACATAGCGTAAGCCTAGGCATGTCTACATAGCAAGTACATAGGGAACTCATGGATGTATGTAGCCTTCATACGGTGTAATTTTCACTAGAATTAGGCACAGAATCCCAGACCTGGCAGTCTCCTACTATGAAACATTCTTTTCCCCCAGCAGGGAGATAGATTTCAGCCTTTCCCAGCTGTAATCATTATATCCCTATGTGGAATTAGAACAATCTTGTGTGTTGCATGGTCACTCAATTGATCTAAATACCTTGTGTCACTTGGGAGTTTTATGGTGGTATCTCCTGTGTCCCTTTAAAGAGAAAGGAAGTGAGACAACTTCCTTTGAAGCCTCCTTGGCTTTATGGTGGCAAGGGTATGTTGGCACTCTCTTGACTTCTGGAATCTCACAGTTGCAGACTAAGCTGGCCAGGCATTTGGATTGTGCTGGCTCCAGTTATCAGCCACAGGAAAGAAACAGCTGTTCCAGAAGGGTTTCCTATGGATCCTGGGCACAGAGATTTGGTACGGTGTCAGGACAGGAGGAAGCACAGGCGACAAGCGCTGGATAAGAAAACGTTTTGGAAAAAAAGAGTCTTTGAACCTTATGTTGCAGTATTTTATGTTGCAGTTCTGGTTTTTCTCAGATTTGCAATCTCTTTTTTAACTTCCTTTTGTGGGAGTGAAACCTAATTTTTATTTTCTTTTTAAAGTGTTCCTCTGTTGTGAATAATGACCAACTTGCTCCCCTTCCCCTAGAAAATAATGTGTATCAAGATTTCTTCTTAGTCTGGACTGCTTCTGAAAAATGTTTTGTGTTCCTAGTTGGATATGGAATGTGCCCTTTTGGATGGGGAACAGAAATCTGAAACAACAGAGCTGCTGAAAGAGAAGGAAATTTTGGATCATCTAAACAGAAAAATAGCCGAGCTGGAGAGAAATGTTATTGGTGAAAAGACAAAGGTAACTGATTTATCTTAGCTAGCTGTGTGCTTTGTTCCCCTTGATCTTCAAAATACTTTTCTATGGTTAACATAGTGATGAAGGGTATTTTATGAAGTGCTTTCTATAAGTAAATTTACTTGATAATTATGGGGAAAAAAAAGTTGTCTCACTGTCATCATCCCAAGTTATGCTTGACAAGAAAAATATGGCATGCTTAAATTGAAAGACTTAACCTACTCTGAAGATCCTTTTGATTAATTAAAAAAAAGCAGCATATAGGGCTTACATCTGAGCTATCTGTTGTTAAAGAACAGTATTAATTGAGCTGTTCTGCTGCCCTCTGTTGTAAGTTACATATTTTTAATTAAAAACCTAAAAATTAACCCTCTCACAGGAAAGGAGTAGAAAGAAAGAAGGCTGTGGTTTCAGAAGCTGGCTTTATTTATTGTTGTATAGCACACGTAAGACATCTGTCGAGTATGTAATTTTAAAGCTAATACCTTGAGGTTTGGGATTTTTTGCTTACTGACGGACCATTTTAGTGCTGCAGAACCTTCTCTTCGATTAAGTCCAAGGAATCGTTAACTCTTCTATACAGTTAGATACTCAAATATGCAGCAAATATATACAAGCATATATTTGCAAAATAGGATAGCACTATAGTAAGATTTTAAGTACAGAAATGGAAAGGGCCTGTGAGATGAAGCTGTCTCCCTCCAACCAGGGAGAGCCGGTTCCCTCCTGCAGGTTCTCTGGCCTCTGCAGGCAGGCAGCTCCCTTCTCCTCGGGGAGGGATGTGCCATGGCCAATAATACCTCAAGGTCATGAAGTTTTCCAGGGCTAACAGCCAGTAATGCTTCCTTTTCAAATTTCATCCTCTACCTCATTAATTTAAAACCTGTCACTTTTGGGAGTACTCTGTAGCTACTCTCTCCCCTTCTTTTTTTTTTTTTCTTTTTTTATTTTTAAGCTTTCCAGAAATATCTGGAAACCTTCTGCTTTTTTTTTTCTTTGCTTTGCTTAGACAAGCTGCACATTTTCAGCTCTTTCCCAGTTCCTATTTAGTTCACACCTTTACAGCTTGTGTTACTTGTGTTGTTCCGAGCTTTTTTGTCTTCAGTTTCTGCCTAACCTCTTGCCAGCCTGAATGCTGTTTCAAGACTGTACTCACCAAGCCTCTGTCTGAGGAGGAGAGTGGGGCTCTCACCTTTCTGCCCTGTGGGATGACAGTGCATGTCCAAGTTCAAGCTTAAACTTTCCTGCCTGCGTTCTTCCTTGCTCTCTCGTGTAACCTTCAGTGGTCCCTCAGCTTTCGGTGTTGTCCGTGGAACATGTTTCATACTTGTTTGTTTAGTATGAAGATGAGTTTAAAGCTGGTAATGGCAGATGGGGTGGTACCAAAATGCTCCAAAAGGATGCTGCTAGAAATATTGGTTATTAACAAATATCCAGAAAATCAAGAGATATTTGCCTTTTATATCATTATTATTATTATTATTATTATTATTATTATTATTATTATTATTATTATTATTATTATTATTATTATTATTATTATTATTATTATTATTATTATTTATAGTATCGTTCTCTAGGAGCCTCAAAGTTCAGTGAAACTAATGGAAGTTATTCTAAAACCTGTAGGTTGTTTAAATTTCCTTGTGATCGTATGAATTAGTGTGTAGCAGTCAGAAAATTGAAATGCCAGGTCTAGTTTAAATTTTCAGTTGAACTGAATGTGTAAAGCAGCATAGAAAAAGCACCTTTTTTAAATTTTAAGCAGCAAGTTCAGTCAAAACATTTTCTTCAGTATGAAGCATGCCAATACTCAGATCAGCTACAATTTTTTAGTTGCCCTTTCTTTTGTGTTCCTTTTTAAAAAACAAACAAACAAACAAAAAAACCCAGCTGTGAGGGTGTGCTGTAGGCTTAAAGCTGTGGCTCAGTACTGGAATTGTCTTTGTAGCAAAAAGCTCTGGGAGAGCCCACAGGTTTTGTTCCAGTGGCTGTCTGAAAGCCTTACATAGAAGTGAAAGTTTAAAAAAGAAATGAGATACAAGCTTCTGCAGAGGGGCAAACTATGAAGCTGAAGCCTTCTGGAGAAAGTCCTGTCAGCCATTAAAACAGATGGCACTGATCATGTCAACAACAAGAGTTCTGGCTGACTTGAAACAGCGGCAGGGTTTTTTTTTTAAAGCTTGATTCGTGTGTCTGTACTTTTAAGGCTGCAGCCCCTGCAGATCTGATGCAAGACAGGCAACATTTTGGATCTTTGTAGTACAGGACCAGCCCCTCCCAAAAAGGGGTACTCTGGTGGAGGTGGCAGGTGGTCCCTTTTTCTGAAATAATTTGAAACTTATGACCCCCTCAACAGAATTAATGCTCAGGTTTTGGCCAGCAATTGCCACCCTACTGATGGTACTTTTTGTGCTGTTTCTTGTGACAACAGGTGTCCCAGTGTCCACTCAGTGGTCACAATTTCTTGTATTTGCTTGAATATTTCACCCCTAGTAATACTGGTGGTCCTGGGTATGGTGGTCCTTCCCAGCAAGAAGCTGTCAGGTCCCATCTCATGAGCAGTGGTTACATCTCTGTCAGGGTAATGGAGCAGTGATGTCTGAATACACCACATGGTGACATCTTGAGGCAAGAGGGAGAGTTAATTCACTCACAGAACGACTGTGTGAGGTGTTAGTGTTGTACATGATGGCACTTGTCCCCGGAGCAACTTGAGCGTTTAGCGGAATTTGTCACTGATCTCAGCACCTGTTTGACAGGAAACCCCTGCCTGGCTGTGTCTCATCCTTGCCCATGCACCTGTTTGAAAAACTTGTGAAATTCTTAAAAAGGGAGATCATAAACTGCAGCCTAATTGTTGGGCCAGGTTATGCACTTGAAACAGACTGTAGGTGGAACCTCCTGTACTACTTTCTACCTGGTTCTTTGAGTTCTTTTTATATGCCCTGAGCTCACTTAGATGAGGACGCACAGTTGCAAAGCCACGGTTTCTAGCCCTTGTGAAGCAGAGAATTGGCTGGAAAACATACTTGAAGGCAGGAGAGTTGTGAGTTCAGCTTTGGGCTATACCGGTGTGCTCTCTGCTGTGATGCGATGTCTCTGTGTCCCAACACCTTGCTTCTAAATCGGGAATGGATTTTGGAAGTGGGTTGCACATTATTCTATGATTCTATGGTACACTCTTATATGGTATGCTCTATTCTGATCTTGTTTGAGTCCTGTGCTCAGCCCTACCTGAACATGCGGCAGGACTAAGGGTGAGGAGGAAGGAATCAACTGGTGGGGAAGATGATGTAGCACACGCGCTCTGCGCTGGGTTGGAAGCGTTCCCCTTGCTCTTGTGAGTACACCACCACATGCAGTGTGAGGAACAAAGCAATTTGTGTCGGCTGGCTTAGGCTTTGGAAATAAGAGTTATCAGGTGGTTGCTGTTTTGAAAAGAAGATGACAGAGTCTTTCGGCACCACTGCAGAACTTGGTGTAATGCTGGCTGTGGTGCTCCTCTGCCAGGTAGAAGTGCTGATGGGACTCTGTGATCCTGGCTGGGGTAGCTGCTTCCAGAGCTGGGGAATGGGGATGCAGTTTGGCACAGCCTGTGCTTTCAGCTATGCTGGAAATGATGTTGGAGTATGGAGGAAAGTCTAGCTTTTCCTCCATGGTTGTGCTTCTCAAGCACAGTTCACAGTCATCTTTTTTTTCCTTTTTTTATACTACCATACGCTGTATATTGGGTTTAAACCAAAGAAATAGATGGCTAACTCTATATTTGAATAGCAGCATTCAAGCAATGAATTGCAAGCCCCAGTTACACAGGGACAGCCCCAGAAAGTCTCTAGTAACAAAGTTTGCCCGATGTACCTTGAAGCTCTCCTGGAAAGAGCTTTGCTACAGGCATTGACAAGCCAGCTTTCAGCGCAGCCTGCTCTTCAGAGAGCTGCACTGGGCAGTACCCAGACATGAGCAAGCAGCGGAGCCATCACCCTTTTTCCCTGCCACCCGACCCAGCTTCCTGTAATTACCGCGGCAGTCGTTTATCTGGCTGTGCTGTAGGTGTGCAATAATGATGCTATTGTTTCAAGTGGAAGAGTGCCTCAGGTCCCTGGGGCTATTTACAGTTATGACTTCCTCCCAGTGACTCTTCACGCACGAGACTTCGTTCAGGATTGGCACTTGTCTGTAAGGAAGCTGGAGAAAATTGCATTTACGCAATTAGATGTGACCCAGATTTGCCAAGTAACTTTCTTTGTGTACAGTGCTTCCTCAGCCCGGGTAGTTTTAAAACGTGCGGTCCAGCAGATGTGGAGAAGGATGCTTAACGCTTCACCGTACCTGGTGTCTCCGAGGTAAAGCATGAGGTCGAAAGGGACAGCGTAGATGGGGCAGGAAAGGATAGGTCAGCATGAATAAGCAGGAATAACTGAAAAGGAGTAATGAATTCCGCAGAAGTGCTGCAGGAGGCAATCGTAGCTAAATGGGAGTCTTGGCAGAGAGTTTCAAAACAATTATTCATGCAAAGGTTTAGACTGCATTTTAGGAGAGGGAGTTTATTCCTCTCTTTTTCCCGGAGGACCTTTGCCTTATGTCAGGGTGGAAATATATACTCTGGGACTCTATTATCAAAGTGGCTTTCCTGTTGCTTTTTGAGAGCAAGAGCAGCTGGCAGTGGGTAACTCATCTTTTTTTTTTGGAATACATTTAATTTTGTCCTCAAGCTTTTGTGGAAATATTTTCCAGTCATTAAGAGAATATCCCAGACGTGCCAAAACGTTTGAAGCTCGGCCTCTGCTGAATTAGTACTGCAAAGACTTGAGCGAATTGGAAAGAGCAGCTGTCTCATGAGCCATATGATGGGGGACACCAGCAATCAAAGTTTAATATACTGGTGGTCTCTCCACAGTCCTTTCTATTCTGGATTCAAAATTCCTCCTGTTGTTTTTTTTATCCTGATGAATCTGACAAATTTATGCCTTAAAGCAAAGCCCCTTTTAAATTTCTCCTGGTCATGTTCCAGTTCAGCAAGATGTAAGCAAGTGTTTTAAATGAATGGGTTATCATGACTATGACATCATTAACCTCGTTAAGACAAGATACACAAGAGGAAGTATTCCGAGGAATACTTGCATCCGCTGGATGTATCCACATAAGGGTATCCTGTAGAGAGAATACTAATGAGGAGAAAGATTATTATGAAGACTCAAGGACAAAACTCTGAATTCACAAGCTTTCTTTTAAAAAAATTGTGAGAGAAATAGCAGAATGATTTGTACCAGTAAAGGGAATCCTTTTACTGATATCTAGATGTTGAAGGCTATACAGAATTTCGATATTTCTTTTTTAATTTCTTTTTCCTCTCCACTCAAATTCTTCTGGTTGGGGTGATTATTTCTTCCTCTTCGTACAGTGCTCTAGAACCAGGGATTTTCTTTTGCCTCCCCATCTTTTCATGTAAACAACACATTGCAGTGGTTGGAGAATGAGCTTAGAAATTAAAAAAAAATTTGAGATCTCTTAGGAACAAGTTAACGTGCTTGCTTAGAGCAGAGGGATTGCTCACTGTGATTGAAAATGTTTAACATTACCTTTATGCATGCACATCAAACAAAATGGTTGCAGTCTCTTACACAGATGCACTGTACAGTCTGTACAGGTGTATGGTCTGTTATGATGACTCTAATAAATTAATTATCACTCATACAGGAAAAGGAACTGTTGTTCCTTTTCAGAACAGAACAGAACAGACTGTACACCTGTGCTGTCTCTTACAATGCATATAATAAATTAGTTACTGCTCATACAGGAAAAGGAGCTATTGTGAAATACCTTCTTCTGTCATATTATGCTACTTTTCATATGCCTGGCATGCTTCCCGCCCCCCCCCCCCCTTAGTAGCTTCTTTCATGAAACCCAGAGTGATTTAGTGACAAATAACTAAATTGTGACAAGTTTTATGATTCTGTCCTGAAAGATCAAGGAATGCAGGAGAGAGTGGTCTGAAAAAACTAGAAGAGGAACATGTGCTGTTTGTGCACAGGAGGATCTGCTTCGTTTCAACAGCATCACTTTAATCAGAGCTGTATGTGGTCTGATTTGTATCAGCCATGGCGTTAGAAATGCTTGCGATAGGCAAGAGCGCTGGAGGAGTTGACAGACCTCAGGTTTAACACTTACACCGTGTTGTAACGCTTGCCCCTCTCGGTGAGTAACCACTGAAGAGCAGATAATGCTTCCTCGCCTGCTTTCTCTAAGGGACTAGACTATTCCCTGGCAGATTTGTGGCAAGGGCTAGGGCAGTCAGTGAGCTGTTAAAGTCAAACCTTCTTGCTCTTCCACTTATTCTCAAAAATGTTTTATTTAATGGTCCAACTCTATAGTGTCACACCACTTCCAAGTGGAAAGGAATCGGTTCTGTAGTCTGCTCTTCCCCCTCCACTTCTTGCTTTCACAGTCCTGTTTGCAGATTATTTTAGAAAAGGGGAGGGGTGTTCTTTTGCAGCATAAAAGAACAAATTTGGCTATAGGCATGAAGGTGAGATGGAGAAGCTTTTCAGAACAAAGAACTGCATGTGCTTTTCCCTCTCAGAAACCTGTGGGACTCACTCCATATTGAAAGGCAGAGGGTGCGTGTGTGAAGCTTGGTGTGGGAAATAAGATGTTGGTACCTTAAAACATCATGAGTTCTAGGTGAGTTGGATTGAGGAAGATCCTGGAGTACTGTGAAAGTACAAGAGCCTGTTGGATGGGAAGACATTCTATGCTTTCCCCCTTTGTTTATGGCTTGTAGGTTTCTCTGCTGTTTCTTTCTGAAAATAACACCTACCTTGGATTTGTGGTGTGGGTTGGTTTTCTTTTGGAAGGTGGAGAGGGTTGGGGTGGGGAGGAGTGAGGTGAAAGGAGACGAGGGGGTTGAAAGGTTGTGGAGTGAGCCCGATTCACCTACCCATACAGTTCAAATGAGAGGCTTTGGTTTATTCCCAATTGTCACCTGGATCTTTGAGAAGCTTCCTCTGTTTCATCCATGTGTACTCTTGACTAATTTCGACAGATTCTATCAGTTTATGGAGGAAGGCTGGTTCAGAATGCACATGGACATGCTGCTTGACAATTTCAGCATGCCTGCAGTGCCAGAATGTGGTGAATGAAAAATTGAAAAATGGGGTGACTTCACTACAGAAGGGGTGTGGGGACCTTCCAGGGCTTTTGGTAGCAGTATTGACCGGGCATAGGACATCCTTAGCTAGAGGAGACAATGCTGAAGCAATTGGTCTCTCTTTCTGTGGTTCTCATTCTTCTTAGGGGCTATGATTGTGTTTTTTACTACCCTTTTAACTCTTCTGTGTCCTCATCATCTAAGAGATGTGCTGAATATGTAGCCCTTTTTTAACTCTAAAATGAATTCTACGAGATCTAAAGGTTGATTTTCTTTTTGTGACCCATGTTGATCATTTACAGTCTGCATTCATACCATGGGTGCTCTGCTGACACCCTGTGTCTGTATCACACATCAATTCTTCCTACTGCCTTCCTTCATGATATTAAAAAAACCTGATCCAAGCCGTGCCCCAGCATCATCAGAACCCAAGTCAGTCCTGCTCCATGCTCTGGCTGACCCCAAGTTAATTTAACACGTATCTAGAGGCAGACCGTAGGGCAAGGTGGGCAGGAGGCTAAGGCCAGATGTTATGCTTTACTGAGCGGTACTTCTTTTCTCTGGAAACAGGATGTTAAGAACTCAGCCAGACTACAGATAGCGTGACCCTGGAGTCAGTGCTGAGGCTGGAAAGCAGTTATCTGAAGAGAAATGTTTAACAAGTACAAGCTCACATGGTGAAATGAGGATCAGCAGCTGGAGGACATGGGTTCTGTTCGCAGGTCTGTTGCTGGCTGCTTCTGAGCAAACAGCTCACGGAGTCAGCAACAGGCTGGCCTCAGCTGGATCTTGCACTTGGCTTGCAAAGTTGTTAGTCTGTTCCCTTCTGTAGGAATTTGCCTCCATCCATTTATAGAACGGGCTGCGTGAAAAATTCTGATCGAATCAAAGTCACTTTTGCGAGTTAAACCGACGTAGCCGAGGCGCAGAGATGTCAGCAAACTGAGCTCCACAACTGCCAAGCCTGTAGTGGCTCTCAGTGCTGAAGGTGGCATTTCCTGCTCAGACTGTGCATTCTGAAAGGAGACGGCTTGCGGTGGGATGTCAGCACTTCCTGTGCTATAAATAGAGCGGATGGGTATCGCTTGCAGTCTCAAAGGAAGACGCTTCTGATTTCTTGGGAAGTAACAGTATCTCTGGCAGGATCCTGACGGAGTTCTATACGTGCTGATGATAGCGCTGAGACTGAACTTGCTTGTTAATGAATGACCAAGTGTCTTGCAGCACATTGACATTTAGAGAGATATTAATAGCTTCACAGGGCTGATGCTGCGGGTAGTGTCAGAGAGGCCTTTGCTCGTTTACAGGGATATGGGGGAAGAAAAGGAAAGAGAGAAACAGTCTGGCGGGCTATAGGTTCAAGGCTGAATGGACACCAGGTGTGAGAGGAGAAAAACTGCCACTTAATTTATACATGTCCTTCGTTATCAAATGTAAGGATGACTAAGAAAAGTGAAGCAGTTGAGAAAGAGGACTGGAGGTAACCTCTCAAGAGCTTCGTGCCTCTCATGACTCTGGAGGAGACCTGCTTGCTCTCCACACCTCCCTGAAAGGAGGCTGTAGCTGGGTGGGCATTGGCCCAACACGGCACAGGCCGCTTTGCCCTTCCCTTACTAAGGTGTCCCAGTGAGGAGATGGGAAGCTTTGTGCCTGCTTGCTCTTGCCTTCCCTTGCTGCAGGAGAGGGCAGGCAGCCGCAGGCAGGAGGGGTGGCTACTGCTACCTGCCCCAGTGCCAAACGGTGACGAAAGGCTGCCATGGGCAAGAAAGGCAGAGCAAGGCCAGCTCGCTGTGGGCGCAGGGGGAAAGCTGCGGCAGCTCTGAACTGGTGGAGGCTGCCTTCCGGAGGTAGGGGGCTGGGAGACTTGTCATGCCTCGACCGTATACGCCTCCTCTTAGGAGAAAATCTCCTTCCCCATTCGTCAATCAGTTATAAAATGTTGCAGAGAGAACCAAGGGACATGGGATCATTGATTGGCTTGAGGGTAGGAAGGCTCTGCTGAGGGATCTGGACAGATTGGCTCGGTAGGCCAGAACCAACTACCTGAGGTTCGTCATGGCCAAGTGCCAGGTCCTGCACTTGGGTCACAGCAACTGCATGTGTAGCTTCAGATTGATGGGTGTATTCAATGGTCCCTTAAGGTTCTTGATGATTCATTGATGATTCTATGATTCTTTTTCACTGCGGAGCTGGCACATGCTACATCCTCTGGTTTTTTGAGTCTTTCTGCTGTTTTTCTAAGACATAAGCTAGTATGTGTTTTGTGTATGTAATTGACTTTTTAGGCTTAGTCGGGTTTTTTACTATCTTAAAAATATTTTTTGTTTTCAGTATTTTTTAATCTGTTTACAAGCGGAGTGTCTGCATGCGTAAATGAAAATTACAGGCCTGGGAATTTGGTTGTCAGTGGTGTTGAAAGTGAATGCTTCCCATAGGTGTGTTTATATGCTGGTAAAAATGAAATCCCATCCCCTTTTCCCACTCGGTTTGAGAGATAACAGTACAAAGAAAAATGGCAGCTAATACCTGCTTGGTATCGTGTCTCCACCCTGTGTGAGGGTTTGGGAACCTTGTCACTAGCAGCAAAGGGAGGGTTGTAGGGAAAGACCATCCTACAGTTTGAAATGGCAACTGCTTAATGGTTTGGACTGGAAAGAGGACATAATTCAGCTGTTCTTGGAGCATCCAAAGGAAGCTAAATTTTTTGGGTTGATACTGTTAATGTTTTAATATTAAGGAGAGTTAGAGACCGTCTGAGAGGAGATCCATAACTACAGGGCAAGAATTAGGAAATGGGAAGTATACCAGCGTGACTAGAAGGTAGCAGAGTACTGGGCTTCAGGGACACTTGCTTGATTACTTACACTTGGCATATCAGACATAGTAGGGTTTTTTTTCCAGCTATTAACTGCTCACTTGAAAAAAAATGCATCTGCTATGTTGGTCAGTGCAGATGTAAGTAAAAGGCATGAAAAAATTCTTTGCACTCCAATTTATTTGTTGCTAAACTTTGGTCTATGGATAACTAGTGGTCTGCAACGTAGTTTTAAATGATCTCCTTAAATAGACTTCAGAGCAATTCTGCATATTAAATCATGTAGTATTTTATTGCAAAAGATTAAAGGCTGAAGGCCTGTGAGAGTGAGAAGTAGTGTCAGATACTGCTGCTGGAGTGGAAGGGGAGGAAAGCTGAATTAGTTGGAGGAGACCAGGGAGGTGGAGCAGTCCCCGTGATCCCCAAGAACAGGTTACAGTTTCTGCACCCTGAAGCAAATGAATTAGTTTGTGAAATCACTCATCCTTCCTGCTGCAACAGGATTTCCTGGCTGCGTTACCTCTCTATAAATCTCTGTCTCTTTCTGTTTTTCCACTGCTTGTTAAATGTGCCTATCTGTACAGAGGCATGTAATTCACTCTCCTGGGAAGATCTGTTTTCCCCTCACTGCCAGACTCATTTTCCATTCACTTTGCTTTCTAAAAGCTACTCTTTCCTCTCTCCTTCATCGGTTACATCACTAACATGGCTACCATTTCCTCTATTTTTTTTTCTTTTTTTCTTTCTTTTCATTAGGTGAGACAAGTGCTTGGGCAGTGGGCATTAATGACATCATCCAGGCACGGGTACAAAGCACAGTGACGAGGGAGAGAATTAATCACCGCACTAAAATGATAAATGTTTTGTTTTGACCGTTTTGCATCCCACCGTTGCATTTCAACTAACAAGAGGTTTCTGTCTTTGACCTACGTGCTTCAACTGTTTGTTAAGGTTTTGCCACCCGCTGTCACAATCACTAACAACTGCTTGGGTTTGAAGGTAACTGTGTTTATTTTCTGGTTCATGCTTCAGGAAAAATTAAAACTTGATGCTGAGAGGGAAAAACTAGAGAGGCTTCAGGAGCTTTACTCCGAGCAGAAGACGCAGCTTGATAATTGCCCTGAGTCCATGAGGGAACAATTACAGCAGCAGCTGAAGAGGGTCAGTAGCAAGTTTCAAGATCACACTAACTTTCTTATATTGCTAAATTAATTTATTTTTTTTTTTTAGTTGTGTAACATATTCTGTTTATAGTATTCGGTGTCTGAACGTATTTGCCACTTACAATGGTAACCAGTCATAGTGATGGTTAACAGTCAGTGATGGGTTTTTTTTTTGTGGAATGCTTGTAACAGATGGTGAACAAAATAGTAAAATAATACAGGGCAAATGGGCAGTGGATTAGAAATAATTTTGTGTTGAATCGGGCAATTCGCCTGTAATTAGAACTTTAGGCCTGCTGAGTGGTGTGGAAGCTGTTGTCATTTTTAGATGGAGGATGGAGCATTGCTCTTCACCTGTTTGAGGGAGGACAGACAATGAACTTTGGTCAGCAGGGTCAGCCATTTTAGCAGCATTTTCCTGTCACTGTGGCGTGATCCTGTTGTGTGCTCACCTTTGCAGTGCTGCAAATGGCTGTCTCAATGAAGCCATGGATAACGACTCTCCCCCCACACTATATAACTTAGCTGTTAACTGCAACTGTGCTTTGAAAAAACAATTTTTAAGATTATACCTCTTATTTTAATAGCTTTATTCATTCCTACGTTTACAGCAGTTGCACATTAGTATAATAATAACTTCTGCATAAAGTCTAATTGCAACTTGATTTTATTTTGTCTTGTTTGTAACTGAAAGACCTACAACAGTGTCTGTGAAACTGCAGTTATTTTCTCTGGAGACATTTTAGTATTTATTAACCTTAAGTGAGTTCTACGGGGAAGTAATTTCCAAAGCATCATTATGGCAAGCTCAAGAGGCCATCTGAAAGAGAAATTAGATATTTTTTACCCCTGGCTGCAGTGTTGATGTAGGGAATAAAGTGTAATAGCAATGACCAAAAACAGGCTGGGTTTTTTTTTGTTTTCTTTTCCCCCTTCTTCTTTATAGGAAATATTCTTTAGATTTTGACTTATTTGCAGAATTATGTTTTGTATTTTAAGGAGTGAAAAGTATAATAAAAGTTTATCTTTGGAAATAGCAATGTTAAATTCTTCTGTAGTAACAGAGAATTTTACTGGTTTTGAGAACTTAAGCATTTTTGTAAGTTACCTTTAAAAAAAAAAAAGTATTATGTACCATCTCATACATTTTTAGAAGGAAAGGCAGGCACTGCAGTCAGGTACATGAAGGTAGTAATTCATGCAAAGTTGCAGTCTTGTTGCTGTGAGATGGCAGCAAATTCCTTTTCACTATTGGCCACCACCAGGCTTCTAGAGATCTGGTTAATCTTTAAAAATCTTTTTGTTCCTTCCAAGTTGGCTTAGTGATGATTTTGGATTTGAAAGTGAGATGGAGTTTGAAATGTGGGGATGCAATTAAATGTCCAGTTGGTCCTATTGCATGTTATTCCAGGCCAATTGTAGTGAAAGTGAGCTGTGGCTGCTGTGCTCAATACAGAAATTATCACTGAAGTAGTGCACAGTAGCTCTCAAAAAGATATTAACCATGAGAGAAATGATGGAATTACTGTACCATACCCAAAATAGAGAAAATGCCTTCTTACCCCAAAATAAGCCCGGTACAGGATTTAATAGAATCATAGAATCAGCAAGTTTGGGAAAGACCTTCAAGATCATCAAGTCCAACCGTTCGCCCTACACCACCGTGACCACTAAATCATCTCCCAAAGCGCCTCGCCTACCCATTATTTAAACACCTCCAGGGACTGTGACACCACCACCTCCCTGGACAGCCTGTTCCAATACTTCACTGCCCTTTCAGTGAAGAAATTTTTCCCGATATCCAATCTGAACCTCCCCTGGCACAACTTGAGACCATTTCCTCTCGTCCTATCACTAGTTACTAGGGTGAAGAGGCCAAACCCCATCTCACTACAACCTAGCTGTAGAGAGGGATGAGGTTTCCTCTGAGCCTCCTCTTCTCCAGGCTGAACAGCCCCAGCTCCCTCAGCTTCTCCTTGTAAGACCTGTTCTCCAAGCCCCTAATCATGCCCAAATCTGCAGCAGGTTATGTTGTGCTACTTTACTGCCAAGGTGGAAGGTGTGAAGTGATGAATTCCCTGTCGCTTCATCTCTGGGACTTCAGTAACTTCATCATTTGTGCCCAGGGAAGCAGGCAGCCAATTTCACTGTAGCAGCTGCCTTGAGGGGTGGGGATGGAGTCAGGGTTGGTGTTGGCAGTGGGCAGACTCTGCGCACTTCCCTGTATCCGGAGTGAATATACGCTCTCCCT
This sequence comes from Gallinula chloropus, assembly GCF_964237585.1. NCBI lineage: Eukaryota > Metazoa > Chordata > Aves > Gruiformes > Rallidae > Gallinula > Gallinula chloropus. The sequence goes on from NC_140085.1 coordinate 96,700,013, forward strand.
CTTGGGTGGGAAGGATGCTTCATCGGAGACTGGTGAAACCTGAGGGCTTGTGGGAGGCGTGGAGGGAAAGCATTGACCTTCCTGATGGCTTTTTTAAAGTTAAGTAGCACTCTTCATCTCTTGCTGTTGGTATGAAAGCACCGAAGCTTGCTTGTTCTCCTGTGCGTGGGTTTAGAGACACATCAATGGAGAGTGAGTGGATGCCTGGATTCCTGCAGAGATCTGAAAGACACTCTGAAGGAGTCTGGAAATACTTACTTTGCTAGTAAATACCTTACTCTTCAGACAAAATTCTCCTAATTTTTACAGACCGTCTGGGCCCATGTAGCTGCCCCCATATCCTGAAATAAGGGACAGGTTCTCTCCCGCTGGATTTTCTCCAGTGCCATTACTGAAGTAATAGAGATGCAGTAGAAAATTTATGGTTTGGAAATCAATATGGAAACATTGTATCTGTTGTTTGTGAATAGATTATAAACTAACATTTTTATGTCAGTTGCTTCAATAAAAAGAAGGGGGTACACTTGCTGCTACTGCTTAACCTTTTGGATGTTCTTTTAATTTGAAAATGGACTTGGTTTCAAAGTCCATACTTTTATTTTTCTCTGGTGGACATGGTGGTGCAGAATGTGGTGAAAGTCTTATTCCATAGCACTTCTCACAAGGAATATAGCATCTTGTGAGCTCAGCTGGCTGCCAGTAGCCTGTCTGGCTGTCAGTTGCCTTCTTTGAAGTCTGTTCTTCTGCCTCGGTAGCAATTAGTGTGGTATGAAATAGGCTGATTTTGTTGACTTGCGTGGCCCAGGCAAGGCTCTTCTGTTTGTTTTGAATGCTGAAGACAGCTGACTGGATTGAGCAAAGCATTTCCATATTGTAGGTAACTGCTTCCTTGTGATTTTTAGCACACACCTTTGCTTTTGATCTCTTCATTATCTCCTACAAGGCACATCTGTGGACAATAATGCAAAGGTGTTGGTGTTTCATATGGTAACTTGGCTTCTTCAGTTTCTGCATCCAGTGCCTTTCCGTGGTATATTAGGAGCTGGATTTGAATGGCTTGATAGAGACCTATCTGTTTATGTCAGTCACTAACCTTTGCTTTGGGCTGAAGTAAGAAAGGGAATAAGTTTGCATTTCTCTAAAATAATAAATTGCTTATGGGTTTTCTCATGTAAGAAGCTATGTGCAAATGTACCTATTTTAGAGTGCCTTAGCATTTAACAACACTGTCATTATTAAAACCACCCATTTCTTCAGAACTCTGGGGCTTGGGAGTAGGAATTTGTGTTGTGAACACACAGATGCTGCAGGAGAAAGATTACCATTGAGTTCTCGTGCTGAAAAGCAACACAAGATTTATCTCATCATCCTTAAACAGAAGGCAGGTCTGTTCTGGTTTCTTGGGTCTTTTCTGCAGCTTTCAAACTCTTTTTCCTGATAAAGCCTGGCATTGGTCCTGGGGAACATGCAGAAGTGGGCTGGTACCTTTTCCAAAGTGATAGACCCACTGGCTGGGCTGGATGAGCCGAGTCCTGAACTGTGTGTCTGCACAGGGAGCAACTGACAGCTCCAGTTCTCTGGTCCACGATCAGCCTCCAGCTGAGCAACTCGGTGGCTTGGACAGACATCTCTGCAGAGGTGATGGCCCCGTGCTGGTGACACACAGCTCCACAAAGCTTCTGTCTGAGCTGTCTGTGTGTCTGATGATAAGCAACAGTGCTGGCACTTGCACCAGACCTGAAGAAATTCTACCTGCAGTTCAGACTCCTCCATGCAAGTGTGTTTTCCCATAGTGAGTTAATGCAGTGTGTGGTTCTCTGGTGTCACTGGCGTGATACTTCTGTCCTTTTAGGTTGGTAAGCAGAAGCTCTCAGGCTTTGGATCTGAGGCAACTCCACCAAATGAGTTTGGGCTTTGGTGGTGTCACAGCTGGGCAGCAGCAGAGGCATCTGCCCAGCCAGGACACGTTTGGTGCTTAGGAGGCTCCAGCTTGCTCTGAATGCTGCAAAGCAGATCCCTTGCCATGCAGGTGCTTCGTCCTCGGTGGGGAGGGAACTGTAGAGAGCGATGGAGAAAGAAGCATCAAAATAATGAGTAGCTCTATTTGCTCTTTATTATGACAGTAGGTTGTTAAAAGCATTTTGCTTCTACCTGAACATGATGTGTGACATACGTTGATACTATTTTAGACTCGGTTTTTGTGTTTGAAGCAGTGAAAGCATGATTTTACTTTTTTGGTTTTTGGTTTTTTTTTTCTTAAGGATGCTGATCTTTTGGACATAGAAAGCAAACACTTTGAGGATTTGGAATTTCAGCAGCTGGAGCATGAAAGCAGGTTAGATGAAGAGAAAGAAAATCTGACACAACAGCTCCTGCGTGAAGTGGCTGAGTATCAGCGCAGCATTGTCAGTAGAAAGGTAAAAGCACTGACACTCGATGCGTTTGTCCTTTGTTGCTGAGCACAGGGGAGGTGGAATGGATCTACAGCCTGTAATAAGAAACTTCTGCACTGGAAAAAGTTCCTTCTTGGAAAAAGCTTTTGAAGCAGAGCAAACATGATATCCCAGTAACATCCCACACAGATCAAACCCTGCGCTTCTCTGAAAGGAAATAAATCACTGAAATTCCATGCCCTGTTTGAATATTTGCACATGACAATTAAATGCTTTAATTTGCTACAAAAAGTAGCGACCAAAGCATTCTTTCTTCTTCTTCTTCAAGAAATCAGATTTGTGCTCTCTGGACAAAGCTACAGTTATATTATGCTCATGATTGACATCGATGTGAAATGATTTTGTTAAAGTAATAAAAGAACACCAAATTAAGAAAATAACCTTCTTTTTTCAGATCAGTTGTAAAGGCCCAATGTATCTCAACCATTATATACCAGTTTTTCAGAGATCAGAAGTTTTATATCTAACCCACTTGTATTCAGAGTATGGATGCAAGCCACCATATTATCAAAGAATATGTGCAATTATTCTTTTGTCTCGTGTCTCTCTACTGTCTAAATCTTACTTAATTATCTCCTTCAGAGTAGTGAGCTGTCTTGTAAAAACCTCTTTTCCTACTGCTTCACTCAAACAAGTGGGTGAACTCTCCTGAATAGGATCCTTGTCTTGTGCTTTGAAAGTAAAACATGTAAATTGTGATTATTTTCTTTTCATATTAGGAAAAGATTTCTGCTCTCAAAAAACAAGCCAATCATATTGTCCAACAAGCACAGAGAGAACAAGATCATTTTGTAAAAGAGAAAAACAACTTAATAATGATGCTGCAAAGGGTAAGTATTTATTGCCTTTCAAATATTTTTAGCACGTAATAAAAGAGCATTTCATGGAATAAAAGAACGTAGCAAGAAAAACAGCTGTTGTGCAGAAGCTAGCAAGGTGGTAACGTGAGAGACATCACTTGTATCCTTTAGCCCTTAAAAAAAACTCGACCAAAAACTTTTGTAATTAATCAGCAGATTTCTTAAGAGAAAACACTGGTGGCATTTGATAATCAAGAGGGTTTTAGCAATGCCCCAATTCCAGAGGGCTCAGACAGAGGCACCCACTTGGGTACTGAGGCTAGAAGCTCGTGCTCCCTGTGTGGCTGCTGGAACCGTGCACAGAGCGCTCAGATTGTTCACTTGTAGCAGCCCACACCAGGCCACAAGATGAGCTACTTACCATCCTTACCATCAGCTGGCGTCTGGTCTATAAGAACTTGGCAGGAACCTTCCATGTCCCTTTTATGTTTTGTTTTGAGCCACGAGAGAAATCCTGTGTAGCTCATTAGGCAGAATCAGCATTTTCAAAACGCCGAAGGAAGACCTGTTTGGCTTGGCTGTGGTTGTTAAACAAAATCTTTCATTAGCTTTTCTGTGCCTCCCTTTATTACCTTACTCTTTTGTTTGTTTGTTTTATTCAGTTCAGCTGTAAGTGGAGGAAGCTGAGGCTCTTGTGTGCAGTTTCTAGCCTTCCGTCTCAGCATGCTTTTTTTCACAGTTAACATAAATTGTCTGGTTTTAACAGGAAAAAGAGAATCTCTGTAATCTGGAAAAGAAATACTCCACACTTTCCGGAGGAAAGGGATTTCCTGTCAGTCCTAATAGCCTGAAAGAGGTAAAGAGATTCACTGCTTCTGATTTTACCATGAGTAACTTGTAATAACACTTCATACAAAAGAACTTTAACATTTAGTGGAATCCTATTCATACAATTTTTAAATTTTTTTTGGAGATATGGTGAAATTACTTTGCAAATTGTTCATGGAAGACCAAATGCATGAGTGAGCAAAAATAGCTTCTCTTGACATTTTCCCAGATGTGACTGATACTGCCTTAAACTCTTGCTCTGGAAAAATGGTCGAGTGTGTGTGTTTCGTTTTCTCAAAATAGACAATTGAACCTCATTGAAGTGAAGAAGAATGAGATCCAGGAGTAATTCTGTTCAAGTACAAACACAGTTTGGTCGTCTTTTTGCACTGCAGGCTTTCTTATTGCCTCCCCTCCCTTCAGTCTAAGGCTCTGCACTAAAGCATGACAAGTGTACATTTTGATCTTTTAAAAACAGAATGAAGACTTCAAGCTATTGTGGTTGTAAGATACCTATTGAGCAATTTATTTGACTGGTTTGAATAGTTAAAGAGGTCTATTTTTTGCTGAAAAAATATGAGTTAGCTTGGGTAATGCATGATGAGACCCAGCGCTTACCTGCAGCCGTTAAGACTTCATAGCTCTGAGAGTACTCATAGACTCCAGGTCCATGAGCAAGGTCAGTGTGAGGTAAGCCACAGCCCCTTGCAAGAATTCATCCAGCACATAGGATATTGGCATTAACTCACCGTATTTGTCGTCTTGACTTGACGAATCCACAAATTGTGGAGAAACATGAAGTTCTAAAAGGAGAAGCAGAAAAAATCTAGCGTTTGAAATACACTGACAGGTTTCTATGGCTGCTTCATTAACTTCTGCTTAAGAGGACATGCTGGATCTGCTTGTATCAAAGCCCTGAACAAGGTCCATCACATCTAACGATGTTGGTGTCACTGTGGGAAGTTGGGCTCTTGGAGTCTAAAGTGACTGCATGTTGTTTCAGCACCTGAGCAATGTGATCTTGTTTATTTGGCCTCCGAGTTCCTGATGAACCCGTGTGGTCTCCAGCACGTGCTAGTGGTGTTGAGCACCCTTCCTCACTGCAAACCATGCTGCAGACACTTAGATTTACAGTGTCCTAGGTTGTGTTTCTGACCTGGACATCTGACCTCCCACCAGGACATCTGACGAAATGTAACCTTTTTAAATTTTTTTTTCATTTTTCAATGGATTTGTTCATTCTGCCACTGAAGAGTGGGGGGCTATCTCTGATTTTTATCTTTGTATCCACATAATGGTTTGGTTATTCACAGATACTTCAAAATGCAACTACATTATGTGAGCCTGACACTGTGTATTGAAACAGATTATTCAGTGGTCGTTGTGTTCACTGCAGGGAAGCCCATTAGGACGTGCTCCAAGGCAAACAAGAAAAGCATCAGCATTGGTTATCTGTTTCATGCTCAGTGTCCCCGTGGGCTCTGTCCTGTAAAAGAAATGCCTTTCCTTGCCAGATGTGACGTTGGTCTCAGTCCAGTTGAGTTTTTCCCCTGACTGTTCTGGCAGCTTTAAAAATCAGGCACCAAAAGGTTCATGGGCTTAAGCAGACCGCTTGCACGGAGAAGTTAATTGCACCACGCTGTTGCTCACGCATCATTCCAGTCTGTGGTCCAACGCTTCCCATCCCCTCCTCACCAAAGCACACATCTGTGACTCTCTTCATCCATCACAAAGCTTACTCCTGGCATGCATGGCCACAGAGAGTCACGCAGCCTCACGCAGAGAGGCAGGGTGCTTATCCCAGCACCTAAATAAGCGAGGAGAATCAATGCCGCCTAAAACTCTGGCGTTGACAAAATGACCTGGATGCCTAATCTGACTGGAAACCCTGTATTTAATCGAATGTACCAGGGCCCTGAGCTAATGCACAGCACAGCCACTGGTTATTTGCCCTTTTTTTTTTCCCTTTAGCTGCGTGGTGAAGCCTCAGTCGGGCTGCAAGTCTGAACCGAATGTTGTTCATAGAGCGGTGACAGTGCTTCATCCTCTGTAACAATGCACACGATGCTGCAGTCATGGACTGGCCAGGTTTTGGTTGCTGACATGTGGCTTCTACAAGATGGTCAAACAAGTTTTATGTTTATTCATACTGGGCTGTTTTAATGAAAGCCACGTGCTTTGAGCGGTAAACTTTAGTATCTCACCCGGTCTCCTCCTTATTTAATATTAAGTTCATCAAGTAATATCAGGGCTAAGATTTGCCTCCTGTTTCTAGAGTGCTGTGTTCACAGCACGATGCTTAATTTTCCAGAACTGTGTATCTGCTTGAAATAACTGATAAAAAACATTGAAAATCATGCTAATACATAGTAGGGTTGGTAGTTTTTTTCAACTTGCCTTCTATGATCACTGCTAAATTGAGTGGCTTCTATCACTGAATTGCTTAAATACACATACTGGCATGTCAGTGTGCTGGTACAGTAATAAAAACATACCCCCTTTGACAACTTCTCAGTTTAAAAGCACCTTGATTTTAAAAAATCAGCATGTTTCTGTCTGATTTTTATGACAGTGCTTCAACAGTGATTTATTCTTCCTTTTGAGTAGCCTTGTTTTCTATATATAAGAAGTTAGGACATCTGACTTCTTACAGTCAGCATCCTGTACACCATGGATAAGAGTCCACACTTGTTTTTTTTTAAAAAAACAGCATTTGTTCAGTTAACGCCAAAATATGTGAAGTAATTGTATTCTGCCATTGTATCTCAAATCTGTCTGCATAAATCTTCCCTGCAGGCATAAACACACTCTGATGTCCCGGCCTTTCCTCAGTCTGTCACCTCCAGTATGATGGGTTTTAAAAAGAGAAAAAAAAGGGCAAATTGTAATGGCTGTGGGGCTAACACATCTAACATCTTACCTGCATCTCCTGGCAACACCTAAAAGTGGTCCTCAGACAATATAAATGGAAGGTGGTGTGTCAGTGTAATTTAAAGAACAGCAATGGCTTGTCCTTATGTTCTTTCCAGTTTTGTTAGTCATTTGGTTTACTCAAACTAGCTTAATAGTTATGCAGGAAACAAATCAGGGAACAGTATTTTATTTAACCATGGACACAAAATAAATTAAGAAATAAAAAGATGGGCAAATAAGACTTGTTCTTTTTCCCCAACCTGTTTTCCTGACAAAGAGCTATGTAATTCCTGAAGGGTATTTACATTTTAGTAAAGTCTTTTGGTCACATAACATTCACTTGCTTTTTGATGACCCAGATGTTTTTGGACTTAAATGAAGAACAATTTCCAGAATCCAAGTATTCAACATTTGAAAAGCTTGATGATAATTCTATTTTATTTATGATTAAGTATTTCAATGATAACAAATATTTGGCTGTATCGCTTTAAACTAACTTTCATCATACATTAATACTCTTGCACGACTTTTGGCTTTTGCTCCTTTTAACCTCTGAATTCCTCCTTTTAGGGCTATATCAGTGTAAGTGAAATTAGTGAGCTGTATGGCAATTCCACGAATATATCCCCTTCCACTCAGCCCCCCACAGATGCTGAAGCAGTTGCCACTGAGCCTTCCACGGCTGTGCTGACCAGCCAGCCACAAAATAAAGAGGTTTGTTTGAGAGACGTTTCCCTTTGTTTGCATTGTTCTTTCATGGCTGCCTTTTTCTTTTCCTTTTGTTTTTTTTTTCTTTTCTTTTTCACTTTGATAATTCAACATGTAACAAGTTGACCCTAAGGCAAACTGCTGTCTGCCAGTTACTGAGTCAGATACCAGTTTAATAGTAAAGCTGAAGGACTGCTCCAGCCAAAACACCTCAATGCTTATGAGTGAAGCAGCAATAAGTAACAGTCTTTGCCTGTCACACACTACAGTGTAATGCACCTTTGGTAAATGGTCTGTGGACACACTTAATGATGACTTGATCAGTGGTGCTTAGGTGTTAATTTTGTATGTTTTGTAGTTTGGTTGGGTTTTGTTTGGTTGGTTGGGTGGGGTCGGGTTTTTTCCCCCTGTGAGGTGGTAGAAGTATCTCTTGAATACGAGTTGAATATGGACATGAGTGGCTTCTCTGTATCTGAGCTATTCCACAGAGTCTGTCCAGTCTGTGTCTTCTAGCTCACTCTCTCTTTCCCTCGTCCTTTGTGATACTTTTGCCTTTGTAATGACCACAGAACACTCTGAGTAACTCCCCTTTAAAGGAATGCAATAACCTTAGGAACATAAAGCCCACCTACCCTTGTGTTGCAGTAACACAGCAACCGGTTTAGAGCTGGGTATTTCTGTGCTGCTTCGGGTAGCTCGGTGCACCCTGGGAGTTGGGATACAACACCCCTCCTGCCCCGCTAAACGCGCCAACAAACACAGTGCTAAAACTGCAGCTTGTATGTGCCGTATCTTTTGAACAGTTCCAAAAAGAAAACTCTGTGTGTAATTTCTCTTTTTTCTATAAAGCTAAGATCACCTCTCTGTTCTGGATTTGTGTTTCCTCACTCTCTTTCTCCTCGCTCTATTGCTCAACTTCCATCAGTCTATTGGCCTGAGGTCATGGCTACTCATGTAGATCCTATTCCTTTATCTGATACACCTCCACCTCTGCCAGCTAAGAAACACCGCAGGCAACAACAGGTAACAGATTCAAAGCTGATAATTTGGAATTATTTTGTATGCTTTTGTTATGAGATTGATTAATGTGAGAATTGCTTAGGCTGATAGGATAAAACACAAGTCAGTTGTGCTTGCAGTGTGTTGCACTTAAAGGCATTGCTCATTTAAAAATAAACACATCACATTATAGAATGTTACTGGACAAAAATTCTGCATTTATATAAACAATCCAGAGGCAAATGCTTATTCTTTAGCCTTTGTAACTGTCAGAGGGCTTGCAGCAATGAAGCACAGGTGGCTGTGTTTGAAATCCTAAATCAATTTTAAGCCACCAGTTGATGAAAATGACTTGTAAGTGAACATTTTTCCATGTAATTGGATTCCACTTGCACACTAGATTTGAGGTTTAAAAAAAAAACTGAAGAAAGATATAGGGGCATGTACACAAAATGTGCATGTAAATTTAATGTATTTTCTTAATCAGTATGATTTTAATGTGATGTTTGTAGAAATCCTGGAAAGCAGTGTGTGGCAAGAGGTACTCTGCATTTTAGATTCCCTCCTTTCCAGTGAAGTTCCCAGACTATCACCTTCAGTATATTCCGTATAGAGCGTAACTGAGCAAGTAGGTCACTTCGTGTTGTCACAGCTGTGTAACGAATTGCGTTTGAAGCATTTCAGAAACCTGGAAGAGCGAAAGAAGCAGCACAGGGAGTGCATGTACATGAGCGATACTTTGCCGCGCAAGAAAACCGCGCCCTCTGTGTCACCGCACTTCAACAGCGCGACCCTGGGGCGGAGCGTTGCCTCCAAGGTACGGGCCTGCCTGTTAGGTTGATGGTAGCCTGCCAGTGTCTCCGTAAAAGCCTGTTTTATGTTAGAGGTGAGGTTGAGTAGCGCTGGAAGCTCTACGTCATCCCCCAAATTCACATCTGAAATTGACTTTGAAAGAAATTCAGGTGTATTAACACGTGGGAATATTCACAAAGCCTTTATTCTGGCCTCTGGAAATGCTGTGCTGGAACAGTAATCACGCATTTACAATTAACATATATTAAAGATCGTATTACCAGGCTACTCTAAATTGATTCTGGAGACACAATGGGTTGGTTTCCTTCCTACCTAAGGCCGCTAAATGGTGAAGATAAGGTTGTGTATAAAGTGAAAACAGTCTTTATTTGTGACAATGTAAATCAACAAAGACCAGCAAGGTGGAGATGATTGCTTTGAAAACAGTTTGGTCTAACAGAGGTCGTGCACAACTGAAATATCCATGGCTGATTTGTATGAAGTGACACTGACACCCTTGGCAAAGCAACTTATTGTACTGTTAGTACAGAATAATGCCTGGAAGTGTAGTTTTAACCACATTTTCACAAAATTTCCCGCAGGGACATTTGCCATTAGGACAGAGCAACAGCTGTGGCAGCGTTCTTCCTCACTGCCTGGCAACCATGACCAAAGAGTCTGAGTCGAGAAGAATGCACAAAGGTAAGACCTTGTTGTTTGATTTATTGCCATTAAAATCAGCGTTCCGTTTTTCAGTAAATAAGCCTGAAACTGGTGTTGCTGTAATCATCAGGGCTGGGCAGCAAGTTTCCTTCCCTGTGCAGAAAGCAAGTTCTGAATGCCCTTTGCAGATATTGGCAAAATAACCTGTTAAGACAATGATGTAGGTACACAGGCAGTTTTGAAGTATGTGTTCATACTGCAGTGAATGAGAAAAGGCTGTTGAGAAACACACATTCATTTAACTGGGTAATTTCCATGAGTGTTTTTGAGGCAATGTGTTAAAGTTATTCTATGTTGCTCTTCAGGGGTTTTTTTTTTTGGGGGGGGGGTTGTTTCTTTGTTGTTTTTTTTTTTTTTTAAGCAATTATTTTCACGTTGTGAATCTTAAAAACTGTTTTGCTCAGGTACGTGTGTTTTCCCTGGACAGAGTAATTCCTTAGGCAGATAATACCTTTGCAATTCTGCAAGTGTACTGTTGTAACTGATGTTAAGTATTTGGGCTACAAAATAGGAAAGGAGAGGTGTCCTGTCATGGATAGATAGCTGCATGTTTGTAATAGGGACACAGCAATTCTGAATCCAAAAGCAAGTGACATCTTGGAAAAGCTGTCCTCTGGGCTGTGGGATTCTGTAGTTTGTTGACTGGAGTCAAGATGCTTAATTTCTGCTCTAATGAGATACATTATTCATAAGTGCCCCATCTTCACATGGAATTGCTCCTCGGTGCCATCTGTCAGTTTCTTTTCTTTCTGGCATCTGCATCACTGTTACCTATACAAGAACTGCACTGACTAAGCCTGAGCTGAGAGAGTCATCCTGTTGTCACAGGGCTTGTCAGAGCTAGCAGCTGTTAAAGGTCAAAGAGGACGACCGAGGTCAGCCATACCTACCGAGATGACTCAGTCAGTACAGGGGTGGAACAACCTTGCTGTGGGGTCGTGACTTACTGCGTTCACTCTCTGCAGAGCTGATCCACTTCTGATTTGTTGCTTTACATGGCAAGCCTTCTGCAAACATACTGTGCTGTGGCTAACTTGTCCTGAAGTAGTTCAGATGTGATACAAAACGACCTTCCTGCCCAGCGTGGAGTGTCTTTGATGTGATGTGCATGCCAGGGTGGAATAGGTTGCAAGGATGTTCAGACTTGTTCTTGTGCCGTTGTGCAGACAATGTTTTGTTTCAGTTTGAAAACCAGAAAGGATGGTTTGGATAAACTTTGAGGACAGGAGATCACGTGTTCACAGTTGGAAATATTTCTGTAAAACGGTTGCAAAAGAGCAACCTAAAACACAATTACAAAGTGTTACCAAGCCTAATACAGACAAAGATAAAAGTTCTAAATATAGATCTAATATTCCAATTTTCCTCAGCATGCAAGTAAGGCAATTCTAAGTGCCTAATTCTAAGGCTTCTTGTCTTAAGAGCAGAAAAAGGGGGGAAAAAAACCCCAAACCCAACCCACAAACCAAAACTGAATCGTGGCCTGACAAAGAGGAGAGGCAGGGAGAATAGGGGAGGTGTTCACTGAGGCATTTGGCACAGTACTTGCCAGATGCCATGAGGCATTTTACTACTGTGTGCGCTATGGTACGGCTGTACTAGATGATGGCGATTGTTCTTTAAAAGGACCAAAGGTTTGAATGGAAATACTAAAGTACGAAGGGAGCCTTAAGGCATTAGTGATGTTGCTGACAGGTGCTTTACTTGAACTCACACAGGATTTGCAAAGCAAGAGATAGTCAAACCACAAAGGGCATAGGAGTGCCAGGAGTGTCTGTGGCTTGACTACCTCTCTTGGGAGTTAGTGAAGCGTTTATTCCCTTTGCGTTCAACATGGAGCTCCCTGAATTCATTACTGTTGGAGGAGCTTGAAGAGTATAGCTGCTTTCTCTTCCTCTGAAGCACCCTGCTGCTTGGGTGAGGAAAGCAAACTTCTAGGCCAGAAGTTTTAGTGTGTTTGTATAATTGTGAAAAGAAGTATGTTCAGCAGTGTGTGGAGGAAGTAGCAGCTCAGGTAGTTTGAAGATGATACCTGAGAATCACTGCTAAATTAGTAATGGTATAAAATGAGTTTTCTCTAATTTACTTTCTCCAGTTTTTCTAATTTCAGTCCAAGAAAGTAAAAGTCTGAGATGAAAAAATTGTAAGACATTGGGAGGGTTAGACAACTCAGTTCCATTGCTTGCGGGATGGTCTCCAGAAGGGAAGAGATGAGTGGTTAGCTGGGAGTTAAGATGTAAGGCCAGACACAGCACTGGGAACAAAACTGTTGGGACCAGCAAGATGACTGTTGTATACTTTCTAAGCTCAAATGAGAAGCAATATACTGAGGGCAAGGTACTACATATGTAAAAACAAATTACAAGTTTCTCAAAGCAGTTTGCATTTTCTCTCTCCCTCCCACCACCCCCCTTCTCAACCTCAGGAAAAGCCAGGAAAGGTATGAAAACATCCCTTTACCTGGATGTAGCTATCCTTGTCATCCTTTGGGAAAAGTACCAATTGCATCAGCACTGTCAAGTTGCCCCCAAAATCTTGGAAAACTTTAAAATGAATGTTAAATAACGATAGCACTTCAAAAATTCTTTTTTTCCTTGCTGTCAAATAACCTGTCACAGCAAAACTTTTGATTAATGCCAATACCTGCAGAGCTACCGCTTTGTGCAGGCCTCGGTTTTTGCTGCTTTTGCTCGTAGCCACACAAGTAGAGCAGAAAATTTATAAAGCTTTGCAGATCTGTGGGTGACAATGACAAGGTAGACAGACTCGGGCTTCCTACTTGGCATGTTTCCATACAAAAAAATGTATCTTGACATTTTAATGTCAATCTTTTTTCTTCTTTAAACAAAAAGAAGAATGGAAAGAATATATTGCACCATGATCTTTTTTGTGAAATACTATTTCTTAACACACTTGACAGTGCTACTTTTAGTAACAGCTTCCACCCATAGTTCTAATCTCACTACAATTTTGTGGTGGTATATCTTCTTTTTTATGACTCTGCAATAACTCTTTTGTGTTTCTGTTTTTTTAATGATACGGGTTTATGTATATTTGCAATAGTTTGCTCAACGTTATGCTTCTTAACACCGTTAAGTTTATTGTTTTACTACAGAGAATACAAGCCAATGCACTGAGAAATAGTTTAGCTCTTGTATCAGCTTAGACTTGGCTGATACAAGCCTTGGCTTGTGGGAAACTTGAGTGAAGTGCTGGATCTTTTGAGGAGCCTGGTATTTTTAAGTGCATGTTCTATGAGTAGGCACCTGAGCAGTTAAAAAATCCTTAAGCAACAAACGGTGCCTGTGCGATGTGTAAGTGGGGCTGTGATGGAGGCAAGGGTGTTGTGAGGCTTCTCGTGTCGGGATGCAGCTGATCCTCAGCTTCGAACTGCCTGTTGCTTACAGTGTGAGGGGAGAAAATGAGAGTGTTGCATTAGGCTTTGTTTCTGTGAATGCATCTCATTTAGTGACCTAATGACTGTATAATGCTTGGAGTGTTTAGTTACATTTGCATGATTTACATGAATTCAGTTGTCATGTTTTACTTAAAAACAGGTTCTTTATCTTCACAGAAAGTTGACTTTCCTTTAAGAGATCACTTGTAAGAGTGCTGTTTCTCTAAGCTGTGTTTGTAGATGGGTTGATTTTTCAGCGAAATACAAGATAGGAGTTCTGAGTAGCCAAGGTTTTGCATCGGGCTTAACAAAAAAACATTCATTTGAATATAGTTTCTTTCAGTAATTTGTTTTTTTCTCTCTTTCCATAATGAATAATTGATAACCACTTCACAGGAGCAATTAGTCATTCCAAAGGTTCGAGCACAAAAGGTAATAGCATATCTGCAATAACAGCAGCATTTGCCTTAATAATGGGAAAAATCCCAGAGCGTTCATGTGACTCAGTGACACGTGTGCTGTGTGACGCTGTAACTGCTGAGCTGGATCCCTTTTCTCTCTTTCACTAATTGATGAGATTGAACTTTTACTGAAATTTAGTGTTATTTCACATGACAAGTAAAGTTCTGTCAGCTCCTCAGAAACCAGATCCACTCGTCAACAGGAATCCTGCGTGTGGTACAGGTGGAAGTCAGGAGTAAGGAGGAAACTATCTGCCTTGGAAATCCTTTGTGGGCCTTGATTTTCTTAGTAATTTGCTTTAATTACTCAGCTTCAATCATGCTTTTCGAACACCTTTTGGAGAGTATTATGGCCTTTCCAAGGTAGAGCTGCAGTTGTTGGCTCCCTGAACTGGGACTCTCTGCTCGGGCATGGCAAAAAATACCAATAACCTTGTATGTGCAGATAGAGAATAAGAATAAAGCAGGAAAATCCCGCTTGTTTTCCTAACAGCAGTGTCTTCATAGTGTGTACTAAAGAAATTTATCTGGACTTTGCTACATTTGTCTGCATTTTTCCAGTGTCTGTTTATCTTAAGTATGTGAAATGTCAGTGGCTGGTTTCCTGTACAAATGGGAGGTCTGCATGTAGTCTTAACAGCCCTTCCTGATCGCCACCTCTGCCACCGGCACAGGTTCTGGTTCAGGAATGTGCAGGCGGTATTATCAATTCAACTGAGCATCAGAACTGTGAGAAAATTTGCATTGGTTGAAGGAAAAGATGAGCAATTGTAATTGCACAAATTAAATAAACCTTAAAAGGGGACTGTAAAATAACACCAGTAGTTAAAATGACAGCTGTCGGTACACTCTCCTCTTCATCAGGCGAGCTCAACTACTTCTCTGTATGTCCATATGAATACTGCTGCGTTATTTACAAAGAGCACTGGAGATTAAAGTAATTCTGAAGAAACACCCTTTAAAGGACACGTTCCCTCAAGAAGGATGGCCTTTCTGAAAGGGTGACTTTGTGGAAAAGTAACAGCACAGTGAACGTGTAAATGTTGCATAAACCTTATTTTTCTCTACAGTCGTTGAGCTATAGGGATCTGCTTCAATCACGTAGGGTGAACCTCAGTTTCAAAACTCCAGGAAAGGACCTCTGCATCAGTACTTATGGTGATGTGACAAGTAGCCTATATTATTTCAGCTGAAAGTAAAAACCTACCTTGCAGCTACCAGAAAGCAGAGTTCCCCAAGCAGACAAAGGACAATCCACATTGAGTAAAATGAACTCAAAAAAACTACTCAAAACCATTGAATATCTGGATTTTTTTTTCTTTAATCAGTCTTGATTCTTCTAGATTTTAATTTATTAGCATTATTTTCCAGATTAGGTCTAATTTTCATTTTAAAATTCTAAAGTCAAATTAAATTTGCATAATACACATACAAGAATACACAGGGAAGTGTCAACCATACTAGTCTGCATGTATTTGTTTCCATCATAGATAAAACAGGTAATCAAAGGTGTGTGTGTGTGTGTGTGTGTTGTTATTAATCTCTGGAAGTAACCATAATATTGTAGCACCTTGGTCACAGTGCAGTTCAGACTGAGGCGATGTTTGGTGCTGCTGACATGTTATATTTGGGTCACAACATCTCTGTGTAAGAGAAAAGTTTCCTCTGTCCTCTGTAGGGTATACCCATCAGCGTGTCTGTGAAAACCAAAGGCAGAAATCCCCGGAATTCTACAGCAGAACAGCATCGGAATCCAACGTGTATTTGAACAGCTTCCACTACCCAGATCGCAGTTACAAGGACCACGCCTTCGACACGTTGAGCTTGGACAGTTCCGACAGTATGGAGACCAGCATCTCGGCATGCTCACCTGATAACATTTCCAGGTAGGTCGTCTGTCTGTCTGTCTGTCTGTCTGAGGCTGCAATGCTCACAGGGTTATAGCAAAGGAAGGGAATACAGACATGTTCATGCTGTGTTAATGTGAGTGCTGCTAACTGGTTAAGAAAATACGGTATCATTATACAGGCATGACAGTGTTTGTGTTGCCCATCATAATCGGGTTTACCTATCAACTCATTTATTTAAAGATGGAAAATACAAATATGGAGAGGCTAGGTAGTAACGTTGAAGGCTGCAGAGAAACCTGTGTCAGTCCTGACCTGAGATAATAAAGTTGTCGATGCTCTTTCCAGAGGGGTGATACCTGAGCTTCCTTCCCTGGTCACTACGGGGAAGGAAGTTCCTGTGATAGGGAATTTCTCTAAGACATCTGCCCTTATTCTGCAAGTCCAGCATGTTAACTCACCAAAGCCTTGTGCTGAAATACTTAGGAGCCTCTGTGGTCTTTTCTGGCCTTTCCTCTCCCTCTTCTGGGTCAGTAAAAATGAAGACATGACACTGGAAGGCTTAGAGCCCTCAGCTGCTTTACTCATCCTCAGAGGCTGTCAGCTCAGATGCCGTTCCTCCGATAAAAGGAACATCAATGATTTGCATTAAGAGACAAGTCCAGCTGAGTCTCAAAATTGTGTGCAAACAACTTTCTCCTGACAGTCTGGTTTTAATGATAGTGCTTTCATTTCAGCTCACAGTTCTGCCCCAGCAGTTTCACAAGTGTAAGTGGAGGCTGATAATTAAGTACAACGTTGTCACAGGATTAAGAATCTCTTGTGAACACAAGGACAGCTTTTTTGGGTAGCGTGTCATGTTCTGTTCAATGTCTGCTTGCCTGTAACAGGCTATCAGCCTTTCCCCTTGTAGCCTTTATCACTGCAACATTAAGGGTTTCAGTGCTCATTCTGCTGGCTGGTGGGTTTTTTGGTTGGTTTGGGTTTTTTTTGTTGTTGTTGGTTTTTTTAAAAGTAAAAACATTAGAAGTCAGGTTTTAAGGATTTCTGTTTTAAACAGAGAATTGGTTTGGTTTTGATAGCTGGAGACAGGCTGTGAGTTAACTATCTCTGCAGTGATCTAACATGGCAGTGGTATGAAACCTGTCTCTGACTCGCCACTCTGACCATTTTGGAGGAAGATGGGACTGTGTCTGACCAATCTTGGAGCCATCTCATAAGTGAAATCTCCAGCCCAATACAGGGGAGCCCTGATGGCTGTTGAATTTCACTGGTCCTGTTTGCCCTTCTGCCTCCCTCTGGATCTTCTGCAGCTTCCAGCCAATGCTGAAAAAAAATAAATAAAAGAAAAACAAAACAAACAAGTAAAAGCCCAAACAACACCCTCCCCCAAATAAATAAATATTTTTAAAAACCCAACCGAACAAACACACCAGAAAAGGACCAATTTCAACAATCCTTTCAGTTTCTCACAAAGCAAACTTTGGTGAGGGAAAACAAAGAGCATGGACTGATTCTGTTGATAAACTTGGAAGACAGGCAGTTAATTTCCCTTGACAAAAATTCCCTTCAGCAAAATCAATTCGAATTTTTTTGATGGTGTTTGAAAATCTTTTCCAGCCATATCAGACTTTAAAGGACTTTAAAGGAAAACAATTTGTTCTGCCTCAATTAAAATAAGTAAGTTATGTTTGACCTTGTAATAAGGTGAGAAATACTTCTTTTTCTGCATAAAATCTATCTGTGCTCAAATACAGAAGGAACAGAACCACTGTGGTCACTCATCAACTTGCCAAAGGGTAGTTGTTCCAAGGTTTGTAGGCAACTTATTTTTCGTGGATGAGGTTTCAGAGATCTGCTATGCATTAATTTCTGTGAGGATGAAAGAATTTAACTAAACTTCAGTGTTAACCAGTTTAATATGGGAAAAACCTACTGCAATCAACTATCTTCCAGGTTGCTCAAATGACTTTTAATTTATGACCCCATTGCTTTTACTGAAGTTATTTGACCCAGATTCTCTTGGCCCATCAACTAAACGTACTTTGGCCAAACTTAGCTTAGGTATCTAAGTCAGTGGCCTCATTTTTTCAGAGATAATGAGCTTTTAGAATTTAGACAGATTTCAGATGGATTATGCCTTTTGTGCCAGCTTGAGATAAATGAGGTATGTTATTTTTTATATTGTATTCCATCTTCTCATGAAATATATCCTCTGTGTCAGACAGAGAAGTGTCTCCTGAAGGCTGATGCAAGACAGAGTCCTGGTCTCGCAGATACAAACATCAGCGGTGTGCTCAGAATGCAAAGAACGTTGTCCATCCTTTTTCTTTTCCTTGCCCAGGACACACATTTGGACTGCTGCTGTGCTACCTGTGTCCCTTCACAGTTGGTCCATATGCTATGAATATGTAGCACGAACAGCTCTGCCATCTGACACCCACTTCCACTTGAGTGGTCAGGCAGCGTTTTCAGTACAACCCCAAGTCAGGTTTCTCTGTGCCTTAAACACCTGAATCCGTTGTATTTCCTCAGGTGTCACTTGAGTCTAATGGCATTAGTAGGGGTAATGTAGTCAGATTCAACATCAGCTGTTTTTCCTGAACAGCCTAAGATGGAAAATAAAGTAGAGAGACTACACCATGGAAATGCCACAGTTGAAATATCTGCTAAACAAAGATGAAACAAAGAATTTGTATTGGAGAAAAGCAACAAAAGAAAAAAGGCCAGGCAGAGGTGATAGCTGTGTTGTGCTGGGCCAGGATCTAGTATTCTTTACTGATTCCTCTTGTTCCCTTGGCTTGCTGGTTACTTTGCCTGACAGTGCTCTGTCACTGAGCAGCCTTTATGCACACCTCGTAATCCTCCCCCTCATTTCTGTCAAGTATGTTTTGATGATGAGCTCAATGAGACACAAACCAGAGCCAGCCTGCAGCCAGACAAACTGGTATATTCAGGTGACTACTAATGCCAGCTCTGAGCATCAGTGGTGTGTTCTGCTGGGACATGGTAACCACCCCCCATCCCTATTCTGTCATCTGGGAGAAGATGACAGATCACAGGGGACTGAGAAGATGTATTTTTAGGTACTTGAGTCTGCATTTTCCACAGCTTTGCATGGGGAATGTATACACTGAGAGCATACCATATACTTTATGCGTCGTATTTTGTTAGTGCCTACTGCACTGAATTGAATCCAAGCAGTACTGACTCCATTCTTAAACTGTCTAATGCTGGAGTGTAAAATATGTCTTGAAATACCAGGCATTCTTTTAAATTGCTCTTACTGTTTTTGTGCAGTGCTAGCACTTCAAACGTTGCAAGGATAGAAGAGATGGAGAGGCTTCTGAAACAAGCGCACGCTGAGAAGACCAGGCTGCTTGAGTCCAGGGTAAGCATAACTTTGAGTAAAACCAGGAGTGGGCGTGTTAGATAATACCTTAAATGCAGCATTGGACCCTACATAGTTTACACCTCATAGACATAAAAAATTACCTCTCCACCCTTAGTTTGGTCTGGTTTCACCCTCATACTACATTTTACAACCCATATGCAAAAACTCCTTTCTCAGTTGGTGAGTTGATGGCAAAGTCCCATCAGAAGCTAGGTCACCTCAGCCCCTACACCTGCTAGGAGAGCTGCTTAAGAAAAAACAGCTCAGTCCTAGAGTGGTAATATTTCCAAATCTTGCTCCAATTCTCGGTTCACTTTGCTGCATATAGATTTCTGTCTACTTAAGAAGCAAAAGGAGATCTGGTCCTATCTTAGAAATGATATTACTAACTGTAGTTCCAAATAGAATTGATACTCTGCATGTGCTGTTGAATTTAGGAACGGGAGATGGAAGCCAAAAAACGAGCTCTGGAAGAAGAGAAGCGCCGCCGAGAGCAACTGGAGAAAAGACTGGAAGAAGAAACGAGCCAGAGGCAAAAATTAATTGAAAAAGAAGTCAAAATACGTGAGAAACAAAGAGCACAGGTGAGATACACTGGCATGGAAAGTTTTTTAGGTGCAAGGCTTCCCCCTGATATACAGAAGGGACTATTCTGCCAATGGTAAACAGCACTGCTTTCAGTTGAATAGATGGGTTTTGTATTTCTGAGGTATAACCCTGCTGCTAAAAGTACCTTTGGGCTCTTGAAGCCTTAGATGGATGTCAGAGTTTTCATTTCAAGTTAAATAGCTTAGATGCCTGTTTAGCTTCTTGTATCTACAGTATAAATACTAATTTTGTAAGGTTTGCTACCTAGTATGGGCAGAGCAGAATTTTTTTCGTCTGAACAACAGAAATTTGTGTGTTAATTTTTAAAAAATTGGACTCTCTTTTTTTTTTCCCTTCTAATACATAAAATATCTTGGAATGTGAATTGTCACTTAGGAATATTTGACTGAAAAAAACCCCAGACCTTGTCCAGCTCAACATCTGCTTTAGAGAAGAAATAGCATTTTCCCAATGTTACTAGGACTATACAACATGAGAAACACTATTTGATTAAAACACTGTTACCTCCTACATCTTCTCACTTCTTGTTAGGATTTAGAGGTACATTGAGCTTTCTTGAGGCTTAGAGGTGTTACATATTTGTTTATTCTACTAGAAATAATACACGGTACAGCAACCGTGTATTATTAACTAACTTAACTAACAGTTAAGTTAGTCATTTTATTGATAGTGTAGTATAGCAAGGCAATGTCTCCATCTCAATATATGTACCTATATATATATATAGGTATATATATATCATATTTGAATATCTTCCTACTTTTATCTGTGCTACCTTTGCTAAATCCATTTCATGAGTTACTACTATATTATTGTACTGAACATTACTACATAACTCACCTTTCTAACTGATAAAACTAAATCAGAACAATAGGACAACCCCACAGGAGCTTTAAGCTGTTTCTGGTTAAATATAGCCATTCCTTTGTTTATGAATAAAATTATAATTACCAAATGCTAAATTTTATGTCTGCTTCACATGAATGCTGCCTTTTTTCCTAAGAAAATTTAATGACAACACAAGTATGGCATAAACAACGATGCAATGCTGGTATCTTGACGCCAGATTGGGGGAGCATGCATGTGTTGTAGAAGAATGCCCTATCAGTTACTGCTAACTGGCAGACTGGGGAGAGAGGCTGAGACTGGATTGGCAGGAAAACAAAATGTATCTGTCAAAAGTAGCTACAGTTTCTATTCCATTCTTTCCTTAGTGCAGTGAAACCCAATTATTTTTTTTCTTCAGCACTTCCTGACAGAATTGTCAACTAGGGGAAAGAACTCTACCTTTGCACTTGCTGAAGCTGGTGCCAGCTTGTATCATCCATAATTTTAGAAGGGTGCCAAGAGTCCTTGTGGGTAACACAGCTCCCATTGTTCCAAGAGGTTCTTGAGAATGCAGTGATGGAGAGTCCCTTCTATTTGTGGCTCACAGATGGATTGAACAGGCATGAAGCAGGGGCAGATTAGATTCCACAGAAGTGAGTGACCTGGAGAGACTCCAGGGGGAGAGAGAGAGTGTGAGGGTGCTCCTTTCAGGGGTCAGTGAAAATACCCAAATCCAGCTTCTGCTCTGAATCGCCCTGTGACGCAGCTTCTGCCTGCCTTGGCTGCAGCAGGTGCCTTGGGAGACTCATCTTCTGTGTTTAAAACACGCGTGTGTTTGTGTGCCTGGACCCTTGGGGCACAGAAAACAAGCATATTCCCTCAGCTGGCAGAGGTCCCAAATATCTGCCGCCTCCTGCTTGTTCTCCCAGCTGATACTATCTGGGCTTCAGGCAGAGCCTTGAACTGCAGTCAAGAATGAGGCACCGTTTCCTGTGCTGCTTTGCTGTCTCTTGCAGAGGGAGGGATGCACTTCAGCTCCCTCTCCCTCCTACACTGCTGATAGTGAACTTGATACCACATTTAACTCATTCACAAGAAAGTAGTTCTGGTTTGTTTACAGCAACTAACTAGGGATTACAGTTCACTCATTAATTTTTCCTGTACTAACATGTTATTTATAGCATGCTCTGCATGAAAATACCTGTAGCAGTAAAACATTAATGAGTGAGATATGTGTAGTGAGTATCTAGCCCAGAGAAATCAAGGGTTTGCGTCATGTAAATGCAAATTAAGTTCTTTACAACTCATCTAAAGCAGCAACACACCTTTGCATTTCATTACTGGTTTAATTCTAAACCAAACTTTCCATGCTGTGCCTCCCTGTTTTACCAGCATATCAACTTATGATTTCAAGAAAATCTTTTGCTCTAATCTTGCTTTTATAAATTTATCCAAAACTTTGTATGGTTGCAAGTTTAAAGAGTTTTTCTATTAAAGAAAATTAGGGCTGCAGCAAAAGCTCTTTATTTTCCTTACATTCAGTCTTAGGATCTATGGGCAGTTTTCAGTTATGTCCTTGCAACAGCAAGAGTGAAGAAGTCAGGATTCCTGCTGTGAACAGTGTGCTTTCCTTCCCTCTCCCGCAGGCCCGCCCCTTGACTCGCTATTTGCCCATTAGAAAGGAGGACTTTGACCTGCGAAGTCACATCGAAACCGCCGGTCACAACATAGAGACCTGTTACCACGTCTCCCTCACAGAGAAGACCTGCCGAGGCTTCCTCATCAAAATGGGGGGGAAAATTAAAACGTGGAAGAAGCGGTGGTTCGTTTTTGACAGGAACAAGAGAACTTTTTCTTATTACGCAGGTAGGTTGCAGGGTAACTACGAGGCTACGACCCTCCCTCTGCTTTCCTATCAGCCTCAGCCGAGTTAGGAACATGCCGGGGGTCCGAAGTAAAAGTTATGTTTCCTTTTTTGTGGAGTGTTTTATACTCACACACTCAGAGCTCCTGCGATCCCTTCCCTGCAGTGTCCTGTCCTCATGCCATGCCAGACAGAAATGAGCACGACAAAGGGAGAGATGTGCACAGGCAAGAGGGGAAAAGGAAAAGATCATCAGGTTCCTACTACACAGGATGACGGGTCCATGCAATTTATTTTTGAATATTACATACTTCCCCCAATGACAGAATGATTTCTTGTCCCCTTTGTACAAGAACATAAGTTGTGATGCTTACGGTGAGAATTCAGTTGAATGCCTCCACGGTCCCCGTTGCTCAATGTGCTGAAAAGCCTTCCAGGAAGTTAAATATGCAGTAGACTTCTTGAGTTTACCCCGTTTTGAGCGGCTAAGGAATTTCAAATGAACAACATACAACACTCTAAGGAGGTTTCTGTATGCTGAGTTGTGTTACATAATACCTGGAGCCATTATAAACCTTATGTCAATTTCTTATCTTCGAATTTAAGCAAGTGTATGTCTCCGATTGCTGTGGGAAGCTACACATGGTTTGTCTTTGAAGTTCTAGGGGAAGCCAGAAAAACGTCTTTGTGTTCCAAACACTTACTGCTAGGAGAGTCCAGACAGGGACATATGCAGGATGGTCATTGCTAAGAGGCACAAGAAAACATCTAGTACAAAATCCAGCCAAACAGTTCCATTTCCTTTTGTGACATTACTGCTTTCTAGCAACTCATAAGGAATCTAAAATTGATGGTAGTTATGCACTGCTCAGTCCATCTTTTTTTTTTAATGCGTGTTTTAATTCATTGTACTCAGTCAGTACATACTCACTGCATATTTCTTAGTAGTTTGCAGCAATACTGTGAAGAATGAGGCGCACTTTTTTTTCTTAACATCTTTTTTTTGTTTATTTGCTAGCGAGGCTGGTAACATACAGCAGTGTTCCCATCTGGTTCTGATTTTTATTATTTGGGTTTTCTTAGTACCTGCATTAATAGTTAACAATTTTGGTTTTGAGTACAATAGAGTTGCCATAATGCAATGTCAGTTACCAAAGAACACTTTTCTTAATGTCTCGAGGACCCCAGCCAACAAACATAGTTTCATGAGAATTCTGTACCAGCTGCACAAAAATGCAGCTGCTTGTACAAGTGAGGCTTTGTCTAGATCTTTGAATATATAGTAGATTTCCAAAATAAATACTGGATGCTTTAAATTCAGAGAAATTGATCTCCAAGTGAATATACATGTGTGTGTGTATTGTTTTAGTTCTTCCAGTGTACTGAACAAAGAACTTACCCTAAAGTCTGACAATTTAGTGCAGTGACTAAAGCATCTGCACTCTTCTGGCACGATGCTTACAGGGAACTCTACAAAGCCTGTTGCACTGGGAGCTTGTGAGCACCTGAAATGCCCTTCTAACCAAGACCCCAGCTGGGGCTTGCGAGTGGGTCACTGTTTGCTTTGTACTGCACAGACAGTATGCTTTGTTGTATAGTATTGTATTTAGCTTTGTACAGCACGTGTTGTAAGGCAGTAGTATCCTTACACCTCACTACTGCTGCTGCTTCCCTGGGGCTGGCAGGGAAATTCCCTCTGCTGTAGGGTTTGGTCTCTGGGATTTCTTTTTGCCTTCCTCTGAAGCTTCAGAAGGTGCCTGCAGCTATAGGCAGGGTGTGAGCTGAGTTCACAGCTGGTTCGAAATGACAGCAGAGTCTGTCACGGGGCTGATGAAGATGTCCTGCACTGACTGCTCAGTGTTCAGGGGATACTAACTGCCGGTCAGAAGGCACTGTGCATCCCAAATGTAAGAGTACTGGGAGTGGAAGTAAATTTACCCTTTAGCATCACATGCAATTGTGATGTGGAATTGTTTTACATTTTCTCTTCTGTTGCAGGAAAACAGATGGTTTTCTGCCCTGCTCCTTTTTCTTGTGAAACATTACAGTTGTGACTCTCAAGACTTTAAGTTCACAGCCTGTGTCCTCCTTGCCCTAGTGTTAATCCAGTTACTTATCAGCTAAACGTACACAGAAATGCAAATTAAACTTTTGCTTCTTAGAGCAGTGTTCATTTCAGTTCTCAAAAGGTATTCTCTCTTTTCTATTTTAGACAAACACGAAACTAAATTAAAAGGTGTAATATATTTTCAAGCTATTGAAGAAGTCTATTATGATCATCTAAAGAATGCATATAAGGTAAATTTTATCATTGCTGTTTTAACTGAGCGTGGTGGGTGCTGTAAAGTCAATGGGAGAGCTGACATGATGAAGAAAACAAACACACAAAAAAACCTGAATGGAGGAAAAGGAAGATGAAGTGTTTAGTGATTAGCACTGTTTTGTTGTTTTTAATCTGAGTGTCTTCCTGCCAACCACATGGGATTTGCTGTGAGGAGTTCTTTAGTCTTGGGGCAAGACCACTAAAATCAGTGGCTTTGGCAAATCAAGGCATTACCATATACATCTGTCACACAGAGGGAGTTAACTGGTGCCTGCAGCTCGCAGCACCCCCTACCTCTCATCTGTAATTTAACTGAGCTGTGAACAAGCCAGATATATCCTTGCCAGGTGGATTTGTGAAAGCCAAGGTGGTCTTGACTGCTGGAGAGAGTGGGGTAGTTAGTTGTTTGGGCATGAAACAACAATGTGGAGTCTGGTACTACTGTGTAATATCCTAGTGGAAATAAGTCCTAAGAAGCATTTATGCTGGATGCCAACACTCTACACAATCTCTGCTCCAGTGCTGCAATGTGGGATGCAGCACCAACAGGATTTTATCTTTATCCTCTACTTATGCTGCCAATGAATGTCTTTTGATTTCATTCTTTTGCTGTCCCCCTTTCTGTTCCATTTCAGAGTCCCAACCCGTTGCTCACTTTCAGCGTCAAGACGCACGACCGGATATACTACATGGTTGCTCCGTCGCCAGAAGCCATGAGGATATGGATGGATGTTATTGTTACTGGCGCGGAAGGCTACACCCACTTCATGTTGTAATAACAGGGGGCACTAGGGCATACTGCAATAACCTCACGTATGAAGTTAGCCATAGGTAGTGGAACCTGGAAAGCCAGCCAGTACTCTGAAATCCCCTCCTTATGATGTGCACCCGAAACCTCAAAACGAGGCGGTTTTACAAATGCACTGAAAAGGGGGGTGGGGGAGGGGGCCTTGTTACATCTTTTAGTTTGATCTGGATAGGAATGGAAAGCTAAAGCTGTTGAGAGCATTGTAGTGCTCCAAAATGGATAATTGGGCAATTTAAATCACAGCATCCTGATTCAGTGATCATTTTCCACCAGTTCTCTTATACAGAAAAATGTCTTCATGAGCTCATACTGAACGGTTTACAAATGTGAGTGTTCTCATCAGTATGCAAAAACTCCAGTAATGGAACAAAAAGGTGTAATAAGCATGTTTTTTAATATGCAGCATTTGACATTTATAGATGATTAGGTGACTTTTTAAAACTTTTAGTCAAGTATTTTATAAAAATATAAACAAAAAAGCAACCCTAAGGTACACATAGTTCCTGCCTTAGTAATTAAGTATTACAACAGAGCCAAAGAGGGATATGATTCCCTTTATAATGTTTTCAAATTACTAGCTGTACCTGACTTTCTGTAAGGGGACAGTGCCAAAACTCTTAATGACTTTCGATGTAATTAAATTCTTACAAGTCAGTGTGATCGGATACCCGGTCATACCGGGTATGTGTTTAAAGTCTGCATCTAAGGACCTCAACAACAAAAAAAGAGGATAGCTTTTATAAAGATGCAATTTTCCACAAGGATATGGAAACACGAGTATTAACCTCCTCATGAGGAGGTTTAGGGTTTTTTAATCTTTACTGATGAATAGAATGAACTGATTCTAGACCCTACAGCAATTTTCTTTTACATATAGTAAGGTCCCAGAGTAGTTCTAACCTTACTCTGTGCCAAGTGAACACTCTGCGGAAACCTCTTAAATACTGGTCCTCTTGAAGCCAGCATCAAAATCTCTATCTATCAAAATTCTTTGGAGCCAAGTTTTTAGCCCTGAAGAGGTTTTGGGTTTGTTTTTTCTTAATGAATATCTGCACAGAATATTGCTGTCAAATAGAATAAAAAGAGAGGGGCAAGTTCTGAGCTAAGTTCTAAGTTAAGCAGTGTATGAATAGAATCATTCCTTAAACAACAAAAATACTTGAGGGTGCAGCAATCTCCCCTTTTAAAATCACTTACAAGTCCTTGAGTACTATTGCAAAAACATAAACTATTTAATTGAACTGAACTTCAAGAAAGTCTCTTATGACTTGAAAGAGGTTCTACTTAAGTATTCAAAACGTAATGTGTTATGTGGTTTGTGTAATAGAAGAAAGAACGTTAACCTTTTTTGTTCTTGATGAAAAGTTAATGGCTTTTGGTGGAACAAACGAAGAACTGAAAGCAGAATAGAAGTGTGCTGGCAGACTATTTTTGTTACATTTTTAAAACCCTGTGTCTGTGATGAACGGGTTGAATTTTTTGTGGTATACACAGGTGATATGGTTGCTCTAGCACTATGAACATCAGTTGCTACTTCAATCATGGAAGAAGGGACTGTTATCACAAGAGAATTGTTATCTGTGTAGATCGCATCTTGTAATCTAACGACTTAAAACACTATCAGAAATAAATTGCTTTGGTTTATATAATTATTATTTTTTCCCTGATGTATCTTGATTTTACTCCTAAGTATGGTTATAAAGGTTTTCTAATAATGATTTTTGTATCCTGCATGATGCAATGAAGGCATTTCAATAAACATTTTTAAAAATACACTTGTTCTAAATATTCACTTGCTGCTTCATCTTCAGACACTTCTGCCCATCTTATATATAATGTCATCTACACTTGTGTACACTATTTGTGTTTCTTAGTAATGCTTCATCTAACTGTTCTATGTCTTTCCCCATAAAAGAGCTATGGAAAATAATGCTCTAGATGGCAGCAAAATTAGGGACGTAGTCTATTTACTGCATGTACAAAACAGAATACCTTTCTCATTTTTTACAGACATTTTTTTTGTTTAATTGCAAACCAGAAATTGCTGAAATTCAAGGGTGTTCCAGTTTTCCCAAAATTTGACTTGGACATGACTGGAATTGCAGGAAGCATTACCTCATTGCCGAAGCCCATCCAGTTTTATAACTTCTTCTACTACGTTTGCTATTGCCATTACAAACCGTGGTGGGTTCTGTACTAATGGGCATCAAGACAAGGTAAGCAAAGGGTTGTACCAACTTTTCCGGAGGGTAGGAGCCAAGTGACTGAATGACCTCAGGCAACTGCAAACCACATCTGTGTCTCAAAAACGTCAAGACACCTGAGTTGTGTACCTACAGCTGGAGGAACACCTTTGCAGGCAGTGACCTCCCTTCACATTTTCTTCCTTTGTGTGCAGCCTGTACTACAAAAGGTGCAGTGCATAAAGAGCCTGGAGGAGAGGGAGACCTTACAGCAGCAGCCTGCCAGTGCCTAAAGAGAGGTGGCCTACAGGAAAGAGGGAGCAGGACAATTTGCAAGGGCAGGTAGTGATAAGTCAAGGGGTAATAGCTTTATGTTGAAGGAGGAAGATTTAGAAGAGAGAAGGAAGAAATCCTTCCTTGTGAGGGCGGTGAGGCCCTGGCACAGGCTGCCCAGAGAAGCTGTGGCTGCCCCGTCACTGGCAGTGTTCAAGGCCAGGCTGGATGAGGCTTTGGGCAGCCTGGGCTGGTGAAGGTGCCCCCTGCCCCTGCCAGGGTGTTGGAAGTACAGGATCTCTGAGGTCCCTCCCAAACCAAAGCAGCCCGTGTCCCTGTGTCACAGCGCCAACCGCGCTGCTCGCAGCCTCCCGCGGCCCGCCCCCGCGCGCAACTGCGCATGCGCGCTGCGATTCCCCGGGCAACGGCTCGCGCGCGCGGCGGCGCTACCCCTGCCCGGAGAGGCGAGCGAGAGCGCCTGCGCAGTGGAGCGCCTGCCCACCGCCAGCCGTGAGGGGCGAGTGCGGCAGCCATGGCGGCGGCGGGGTCGCTTCCGCGCCTGGTGCGGGGCAGCGTCCGCGCCTCGGCCTCGGTGGCGCTGCTGTCGCCGCTGAGGGCGGCCCTGGGGCTCCCGGGTAAGGGAAGGGCCTCAGGGCACCTCTGTTGGCATTCCGGGGCTGATCCGCTGCCGGCGGCCTGGGAGCCCGGGGGAGAGGGAGTGTCCGAGGGCAGAGGACGCGCGTCCGTGGCCGGCGTACGTGCTGCGTGTAGGGGCCGCGGGGCGGTGCGTTTGCTCGCGGCAGAGGGGGCGCGGGCAGCGGGAGGTGTCGCGCCGCCTTCCCAGCGCCGCTCGGCCAGGGCGCGTATCCCGGCCTCGGCCCTTACACTCCGCTCCGCTCCGAGGGCTGGCTGGGGCTTCTCCCAGGCTCTTACTCTCCTGCCGAGCCCCAGGAAGGCGTTTCCGCGTGTGTGCGCGCAGGGGAAGGCAGGCGCTGCGCAATTGTGCGCAGGGACACGTGTAGTTCAGTTCGTTGTAAGCTCCTCCTGCTGCTTTCTGAGGAGCTGGCAGTGCGAGAAGGTGGGCCGGTTGCCTTGCTTGGGCGTGGAACAGCCCTACCTGTGAGGCCTCGCCGGGCACCTGGGAAGCTTTGCTGGCATCTGCTTTTCAGCGAGCTGATCCTCTGCCCAAACACACAGTGCCCCTTCTTGCTCTTCTAGACTCCGTGTGTGTCTGACTTGAGGAGTCTATTCAATGCCTTAAATTTCACAGACAGCAGTTTCTCTTAATGCATTAATGAACCTCATCGGAGGTCGCTCAGTGCAGAAGCGAGTAAAAGTTCTTTGCGGCTAAGGGTGCACATTTTTTATCTGCATAAAAGTGTGAATACAGCGGGGGGTTGTTTATGCTTTTCTTTATTTTTGTGTTCAGAGCAGTAGTGTGATCAGAATAGCTGGACTTTGCCATTAGGGCTAAGCAGCAGTTCCTGGCAGAACTGGTGGCCTTGTTTATGTAGTGCTGCAGGCTCTTGCACAAAACAAAATGAGGGCAATTTTGAGTCTGTTATCTATCAGAGCTGCATTAATCTGCTGCTGCTTTTGTGACAGTCAAAGTGCTAGAGCATTTCCAAGGTGGTTTGGAGGATTTCTGTGGCTGCGATTTTAGCACTGGTCTTAATCTTAGTTTCAATTGGTGATGAGGCAACTTGATGTGTCTGGTGTGAGAAGAGTTCTGTAGCATCAGGCAAAGGTCCTGTGGTATTCCTATAGTTAGGTCCTGCTGTCTTTTAACTTGCTGTTATAAATACTTAGTGTACCACTCTGCACTCTCCAGAAGTGTTTTCCTGCTCTTACTAAGGTCTTGTGCTTAAGTAAGGAGGAAAACAATACTGGGTAGCTAGTCAGTTATTGATATTTTTATCTGTATAGAAAGAAGTCTGAGAGCGAGCCTTGCTTTTGGATTGGCTGGGGTGGTGGGTTTAGGACTTCTGTGATATTCAGGTTAGGATTGCTGCTGGTGCACTTACAGTAACTTGTGAAATAGCTTAGACAGCAGTTATGTCTTGAAGCTGCTGCTTAACCCCTGCCCAGTGTCCAAAACGTTTGAGGCCCCCTTCAGAGTGCTGCAGAATGGAAAACCAGTGACTCCAGAGAGGGTTATTGGGGCTTAAGAGCTTTCTAGCAAGTTCAGCACTTCTTGGTGTGTCTCGTCTGTTACTGCAGGTGAAGAAATGACTGGCTTACTGATGGAGACACAACAAGCCAAAAGCCATAGTGTGGCTGCAGCTGAATAATTACACCTTTATTGTGGCATTCGTACCCCTTCATAATAACATCCTGCATCAGCAGGATAGAGAACTGTCTCATTGTTTCGGGAAAGATTTAGTGCAGTTAGCCTGTACTTCAAATGACATAATTTCTATTAGAAAGCACTGAATACTAGTTGCACCCTGTATTGTTAAGTGTTTACTTACACATGTGCAAAACCCCTTGAATGTAATCTCTCTGGTTGTGAGAAAGCAGAGCTCAAAGCCGCAGAAGTTGAGCGGTGTGATGCTGTCTCATCCTGGTCCTGCAGTATCTGTCCAGTCGCTCCCCTGGGAACCCCTGACATGTTGCTGGGGGGTGAATAGTTTCTGTACTCCACTGTTCACAGGATTGATGGGGTTGGAAGGGACCTCAAGAGATCATTGAGTCTAACCCCCTGTTGATTTTGTGGTGGTGAGAAATCGGTCATCCTCTAAGAATTGAGAGTGTCAGAATCTTAGAAGTCTCAACCAAGATTTCAGTCTAACAAATTATCTTGCTCACTGGGATAATAGAATAGAGTAAGTCTCGGTAACATCTCTCTGTGAATCACTTACCCTCACCCGCAGCAGAGATACAGTTGCTAAACTTAAATTAAATGCTGTAGCAGGTGTTGAGATTCAGTGTAGTTATTAATTAGTTAGCGCTTCCTTTGTTAATCTTTTTTCCCTTTTTTGAAACCAACTTAGGTTTTTTGAGGGTTCTTAATGTGAAGAACAGAATGCAGCATAGTGTTTGTTTTCCAACTACATCTGGTTGAGATAAAGCAAACTAAATTATTTTCCGTTTATACTAGTAGGAAAACTCTCACATAATGTGCTGCAGATCACTTTGACAGAAGTTGTACTAAATGATCTTTCTTTCTTGAAGTATTTGCACAATATTTAGGTTTGAAAAGTACTATTTCATTCTAGATAAACATAGGACAATCCCAGTACTGGAATAATGTAACATCTCCAGCAAGAATACACCAAACAGTGTAACTGGATAGCTCTGCCTCTTTTGGAGATGCATAAGAAAATCTTAGCTCTACAGTGGTCAACTATGTTTCTTCTTAGCAAATGTGTATAATGTATTGCTCTGTTTTTACAGACCATGGAGCTTTATTTTGTTCTTTACCTTCTGTGCTTCATATCTGAGAAAAAGACTGATGCTAAGGTGGGGTAGTGTAAAATAAGCCCTTTTTTGTGTTAGTGTTCCTGCAATAACGCCTCCCTGGAGGCATTTAAGGCCAGGTTAGATGGGGCCTTGGGCATCCTGGCCTAGTGAGGGGTGTCACTGCCCGTGGCAGGGGGTTGGAACTAGATGATCTTTGAGGTCCCTTCCAACCCAAACCATGCTATGAGTAGGGCTAGATGATGTTTATTTCATATGGCTTTAAGCAGTGGTAATGCTGTTTTATGTTCATCATGTTAGAAAAGTTTCTCACTTTTGGTTCTCAGTTCCCCGTTTTGAACTTCCCCATTGTATATCTCCTTCATGATTGTTCACCTGGGTTCTGGGGGTTTGGTGCAGATGAAGTTTTGACCTTCAGTTTTACTTTTTAATCAAAACTTTGTGAGCTCGTGTACTTAGAAACTTCCCATTGCACACAGTACTTCAGTGCCAAAGTTAGGCTTTTTGAAATTCAGTCCAGAAAGACAAAAAAAGAAAAAAAAAGTTAAACTAAGCAGATGAAAAATATTATTTCATGTTAAATGGCAAACTATGTTCAAGATGGTATAAAACTCGAGGACAAATGAAGTAGAGGAAATCTTAGCATTTGGCTGCAGTTGGCCACTTTGCTAATTGCTGAGTGAGCTCCTTTCATGGTTGGTGTTTAGTGATTTGAGAGTGAATCACAAGTCGGGTTCCCTACCAGGCTGGTCAGTACAAGTTAGTCATTGAAGAGTGTAGGGGATACTTTAGCTCAAGAGAAAGAAAGGTATCTTACCTTCACTTAATATAGTCATATTTCCTGAATCCGGATTTTGTAAAATACCAGGATTTCTGCCAAGTTTATTGTGAGGGTTGTACTAAATAGCTCTTTCTGTTAGTTTGCAGGCTGAAATCATCAGTCAGCTTTCTTACTCGACCAGATCGACCGAATCTTGCTTATCATAAGCTGAAAGGCAGGAACCCTGGGGTTGTTTTCCTTCCAGGCCTGAACTCAAATATGAACGGTCGGAAAGCAGCTGCCCTTCAAGATTTCTGCAACTCGCTAGGTCACGCCTTCGTCAGGTACAGTCAGAGCATCCTTCTTGAGAAAGTGAAACAAGTATGCTTGGGTGGGTTTTTGTTTACCTGTTTTTGTAAAAAAACCCCAAACTTTGGCATTTGGTTTGGAATGCGTGCTGTGCTGTATGAAACCAGAGAAGTGCCTGTCTTCTATTTCAAAGGCAGGCTTTCTGCCTGTAAAGAGACTGAGGTACATCAGGAAAGCATATTCTAAGAAGAATCTGGAAAATTCTGTGATAAATTTCTGTAGTGTAGCCAATGCTGTGTGTTACAGTAAAGCTGTAGGCACAAAATTTAAAGAAAACCTTAGAAATCTGAGAAATTTGGGACCTGGAATTCTAGTTTTCTGTAAATTATCGTTGTAATTGTGTTTCTTAACTGCCAAAGTATCTGAAGCTATTCAGTACCTTCTGTGAGCATAGAGGAACACACGTGTGCTTGGTGATACTCTCCTTTGATAGAATGCTGAATTTTTTAAGTGTCTGTCATTGGGAATGGCGTTTGAGAGAGAGTTTTAAGAACACCTTTATAATTGAAGTATGTGGGGTTTTGGCTGTAAGGGAAATTCTTTGTTTGGGAAACATCCTTGTAAATGTGGGTATCATATAAAATAGAATGCTGCATTGCTTAATTGTATCTGTTGTATTTAAACTTCTTGTCGTGTAATTTCTGGTGCTAGTGATAGGCAGGACCAAGCAAGCAAACACCCGATGCAGTATCTTGTCCCCTGCCTAATGTGATTTAAGCAGTACTGCTTAAGTACTTTGTGGCTGTAATCATGCTACGGCTTTCATTGGTGTGGTTACTCTTTCAGATTTGATTACACAGGATGTGGAAGTTCAGATGGTAAATTTGAGGAGTGTACGATCGGGAAGTGGAGAAAAGATGTTCTGTCTGTACTGGATGAACTTACGGATGGACCACAGGTTGTATTTTATTTTTAAATATAAAATGTTTTTTGTCCTCAAGGTAAAGCATTAGTCAAAAATACACAGCAATGTCCCAGGCAGTCTGAGAGAAGCTCCCACCTGACAGGAACTGATACAGCGTGGTGTGGCCCTCTTAGTGAGAAAGTGTGTCACCGTCCCATTGCTGATGTGTTCATTAAAGGATTTGCAGGAATGTAACATGTTGATATCCTTTATATGACACAATAGTTTTAAAATAAGAAGTCAGCAGAAGGAGCATTTGACCTTTTTGGTTACTTCAGAAATGACCTTGAGAAACTGTAGATCTCGAGCAACCTGGAATTACCTAATACTCAGTTTGAAACAATTTTGTATTACAAATTGCTTTTGTAGACCTCTTTCACTGCACTGAGCCCTGACCGTGTGCATTTATTTGAAGAAGGAAATGTAAAGTATGCCTGTGGTACTGAATTATTTCAACTCTCGTTCTGTTTACAGTGTTTCAGTCTCAGCCATGCCAAACAAAAAGAATAATAAAATACAAGAACCTGTGGTGCTTACTCAGGCAAAATTTCAACTGGAGGTGGCAGCAGTTCTGCCTGGGTAAGGACAGCAGGATTATGCCCAAGGTTAAAGCAAATGAAAACTGATACTTTGGGAAAGAAGAAAAAAGTCATTAGCTTTTTCCTGTAAAATAAGATCTTACTTTTTCTGTCTTTTTTTTCAGATTCTGGTGGGTTCCAGCTTAGGTGGATGGCTCATGCTCCATGCTGCGATAGCACGCCCAGACAAAGTAGCTGCTCTGGTTGGAGTAGCTGTAGCAGCAGACCATCTTGTAACAACTTTTAAGAAGCTTCCCATTGAGGTAAATGTCAACGGCTGGGTTTTGTGCAATCTAAAAATCGATCAGGCGTGTAAGAGATGCTGCTGTTCAAACTGTGTTTTTCCTCCCAAGTGTGCTGGTAATGTTTCTGTGGTTGTGGTAGAGGTAAGCTGAACATTTACCATACTCTAAAAGTCTATAGGATACTGTGCTCCTAGCAGGAAGCTAGTGTGAGCTCTGCTTTGGATGCGATCCTATTACTGTGGCATATAGGATGTGAAGTCAGATCCCTGCTGTTCAGCAGTCCATTAGATTTCAGTGTTGAATATCTTAAATTTGCATTCAAATTGGATCCTTGTGCTTTCAAGGATGGAGAAGTGGCTGCTGAAGTAATTGTGATGACATTGGGTGAGATGAATCCATGTAGAAAGGGAAGCCTTCAGATCAGCATGATAGTGAAGATTGTGATTTAGGTGGTAGAAACTGTCCGAGTTACTGGCTTGATGATGATACGTCCAGTCATCAGGAAAGAAAATCAGGTGTTACACTATTTGACAAATGAACTTGGCAATAAATAACTCATACTTTAGAATAATTAAAATATTTTCCTGGTCTGTGTGTGCCTTTTTTTGTGGGTTTTTTTGTTGTTGTTGTTGTTTGGAGGTTTTTTCTAATGCACTGTGTAGTGACAGTATTCCTACTTCAGACTAAGGTAAGATTCTGGAAATAAATACAGTATTAGGACACAACTGTTGTGACAAAGAATGACAAGTGCTATCACTGGAAAATTCCTTTTTCCCAGGATTCTCCTTGTTTGAGGCTCAGTGAGCTGATTGAAGCTAGAGAGACTGACTGCTTATCGTGGCTATACATTTTTTCTTTCTGATAAATTCTGGATGAGGAACTTCATTTCATTGACAAACCCTAACTAGGTTAATGTGCAGGAGAGACAGAGTAGCTGTTGTGACATGGTAGGGGTTTTGTCTTCTCATATGCTAGAAGGCAAACAGGAATATGCCCTCTCTGTTAATAAAACCAGACAAAGTGAAATTCTATGCCTGGGGAAGTTTTACTGCATTTAGACCAGAGGTAAGTTGAGGCACTCTGAGGAACTTGTAACATCTGTCTGGTCTGTTCTTTGCTCTCTCTTTTCTTTTTTATAGGCACAAAAAGAAATAGAAGATAAAGGTGAATGGAAGTACCCAACAAAGCACAACGAGGAAGGGTACTACTCCTTGACATACAACTTTGTCAGAGAAGCAGAAAATCACTGTGTGCTCAACAGCCCCATTCCCATAATGTGTCCCGTGCGACTCATTCACGGCGTGAGGGACGGTGATGTCCCCTGGCAGATCTCCATGCAAGTGGCCGATCGAGTCCTGAGCCAAGACGTGGATGTCATCCTCCGCAAAACGGGCCAGCACCGGATGAGTGAGAGGGAAGACACAAAGCTGCTTGTGAATACCGTGGATGATTTGATAGATAAGCTGGCAACCTTGGCATAAGCTTTGGAGTAGCTGAAGTGCGTGAACCCTACACCGGCTCTTCTCCATGAGTAGCAGAAACCCTTTTCTTAACAAGATGCCAGGCCTGTGACTGTCACAGTTGGAATTGAGCTTTATCTGCTGTTTCCTTACCTCTGTTTTGTAAATACAGGTGTTTTATTAATGCTGCATTTGCACAGACAATCCAAAAATGTCAAGGAGTGCTGCTATTGGGTTCAGAACCTCTCCTTCACCACTTAAACCTTTTTTTTTCACAAGCTTCCTTTACTTTTATACTGAAATGTTGACCCATTTTTGTTAGTGTTGGCCCATATAATAAAACATTTACTTTCCAATGTCTCTGACACCTCTTCACTGGTGTCCTTTTGTTGTAACGTTCTTGCATCTCATGTCTGAAACGGTGTGTGCAAGGCAGAATACAACAGGAGGCTTTACTAAAGCTGTCTTTGTTAGAAAACCAAATAAACAGATTTCAGAAATTACTATATTGCTCTTAGCACTGATAAAATTGAAAAGGATAAGGCACACCCTGATGGTGCGCTCGGGGTACTACAGAAGGAAGAGGGTAACTTCTGAGAACCATAGGACATCGCTACCTCTGCTCTGTGGCCTGAGAACTGCTGGTTATTTGGAATAGCATCCTCCAGAGTTAGGAGGTACAGGATTGCAAGCCTGGAAACTTGTAACTGAAACTTGATAATTGGATAAATCTTGTTAGATGAATCCTTAGAATTTAGTAGTAGGTGGATTTAATTGCAAATGTGACTATTACCTGTTTCATGTCCAAAGTCATGATGCCGTTCATACACGAGAGGGACCTGGATTTGTTTGGCATGGCCTTAATATGAAGCATCAGTAAAAATGCATAGTGGTTTCTGGCTTTGCTATTTTGAGTAGTAAATGGCATCACTCTTGCTGCTTTAAAAGACTAAAGCTCTTGAGGGGTAAGGTATTTGTAGAGGGTTTGTTGCTTTCCATGTTAGCATTGCTGGAAGTACTGCACGGTCAGTGTCAGTATGTTGTGTAGAGCTTTGCTGAGATAGTGGTTTAGTGATTTAAGAAAACCCAAACAAAACAAAACTCCCATTTTTTCAGGTGATTTCCTGTGAAGTAAAATTTTATTTGGATTTCAGTACTGCAGAAGTAGAAGCTGTTGAGATGTAAGCACTTTGAATTCTTATAAAAAAGATGGCTGTAGTTTAGTTACAAAACTAATTCAAGTGTACCAACTACCTAATTAATGTAGCTCAGCATACTTGTTTGAGGACTTTAAACATTCCATGAAATCTTGCTTCCACGTGATGCTGGAGTAGACTTTTGTGTCTCTGAATATGCAATTTGCTACTTGAAGCTTTAAAGCCTTTTGAACATGTATTTTACTTTTGAGAAAAATTAATCTAGTTTATGCAAACTGCTCAGCCACTTCCATTCCTGAAGACTGAGCTGTGTTCATCGTCATCTTTATATGAAATAATATGACTTGCATCTGATAAAACCAGAAAAATAGGTTTTCTGAGTCTTAAACAGTCAAGTCAAAATTAAGTTACTTCAGAACTTTCTGCTCTTAGTTTACATATGACAGTTTTCTAATCCACTCCTGTCACATGTCTTAGATTTGTTAATGAAAGTAAAAGTTGAAAAGTGTACTGCAATATTTCCAATATTAATTAAGGCCCAAAGTTACCCATTGTGATAGATACACTTTTATTAACATGTATTAAACTTATTTCAGTGACTGCAATATTTCAAGCTCTTTTTTTTTTTGACTCCTGAGTTACACCTACAGCAGTTCGATCGAAGGGTCATATCTGAGAAGGGGAGAAGTCTTCAGATGTCTGCATAAACTGCAGCTGTGTGTTTCTCTTGAAAGAATTGCATTGTGTTCATTCAAAGCTTCACCTTAGCCTTTATTAAATAATTGATATTTCATGGGTAAGGTCTTTTTGTCATTATGCCTTAGAGCAAGATAGCTGCAAACAAATGTGAAAGGGAGCAGTTGTGTGAGTGGTTTTCAGGGTTTTTTTTTGTTTGATGGTGGGTTTTTGGGTGGTTGTTTTTTCCCCCATTATTCTGCTGTGCCATTAGGTGGAAAAAGGCAGCATAATGGAGTTGACACCATTGTTCAGGGCACAGAAGTGCAGCATCAGTTGCTCAAACCCTATCTTTACTGAAACTTAATCCTAGGGGAGTTGTTTGGGGTTTTTTTGTATGCCACTTGTTTTGTAATTCTTCTCTGCTTGCTAAATGGGAATTATTGTTAGTATTTACAATACAAAATTATTGGTAGTATTTGGCTTTTACAGGTATAGCCAAAATTCACTATATACAGTGTAAATGCAAAGGCAAAGATGATACTCTCCTTATACAGGGACAGTGGTCCAGACAGGACTTTGAGATTCAGTGAGTGCTAGTGCCCTTCTCTCTGTGTGCACTGAGTGATTTCTGCCTTCAGTCCACATTCCCCAAAGGTGAAGGGGGGGCTTTGGGGGAGACCTTGATGCAGACAAGCTGTAGTTTGCCACAGTAGTACCATGGGTGTTTCTCTTTGCAAGCACAGCGTTTTCCTTGTATTCACGGTGGAAGTTCCCAGCACTTTGATTGCTGTCAGCTTGGTGTGTTCACATGCCCAGAAGCAGAGGATGGATGCTAACCAGGGAGATGTACATCATACCAGTTTCTGACCTATCAGGAAGTTTTTGGCAGTCAGGAATAGTGTAGTACTCACACATTACAGCGTCATTCCAATTTTACTTGGTGCTGTGCTGTGTTTTGTTCCCCTAGTTAATGCCTGCGGCATCTCTTTTGTCTTTGTCAGTAGATGCCTAGAGAGTGAATTACCTTCACTAGCTGTCATGTTTACAACCAGGTATTTCTTTCCTCTGTAGAAAAAATGTGTTAAACTAGGGTATTACATATTTGGAAAGCTCTGCATGGTGCAAATTCTTAAAATCCCTTGCAATGAATTCTTACATTCTGTTTTTTTTTTTTTTCTACAGACTTTGCTGCCAAATATAAATTGTTTTGTGAATGCATAACATACATTTCATCAATAATAATCTGGATTAGCAACAAATGATTTGGTGTCCTTTATGGTTTCAAATTTACCAACTCTATCCTCTGGTACCTGGGGTGTTGGTTTTCTGCAAATACCTTAATCTACCCTTAGTATTTTCAGTAGTACTCCTGGCTTAAGTTGTTAGCATTCTCTTTGTCTTTCACTTTTGGCAGGTTTCTGGGCTCACCTGTCCCTGAGCACAGTACGGAGGAGTCGCAGCTGACACCGCTGTCGTAGCACAAGGAAGCTCTGAACGCTTCACCGAGCCACTCAGCTGCCCGTGGGGTTGGTTCCGATCAAACACTACTTACTAGCTGACTGAGCGCCTGGAGGTATTTATCTCCTGTGTAACGCTTAAACTACGCAACGTTAACTCCTGCTGAGGAGTTGGTCAGACAGGCAGATTTCATGAGTAAGTAACAAAAAGCTTTTATTGCTAGGCGGGAAGCTTGATTAGCATATAATACCAAAGAAGCAGGTAATTGTTAAAAAGAAACAGAAGCGTTACCAGCTGACCTCAGCTGTCCCTAGTCCTTCACAGCTTTTTTGTTTCAGATCTGTTGCAAAATCTAACTCCTTGTTTCACTTGTGAAACAAACTATTCTGCTTTCTAAAAAGGAAAAAAATGGTGAGGCATGCTTTCCTGTGTTTGGGGTTTAACTCTGCAGTGGACCAGCATACATTTGAAAGGAGTCTCTAAAGCTTATTTAGCTTGTTTCCTAATAAACAAGTGCTCTTATTCTACGTTGAGCTGTGCTAATAAACAAGTGCTATTATTCTATGTTGAGCTGTGCTAATGCAGGCTTTGTTTGCCTTTTTATGTCATTTTGTCAAGGATTCTACTTGTTCTGTGTCACACACTTCAGTTTGTAGGGGTTTTTTTTTTTGAGTATTAAGTGTTTCATGTAGTTTCAGTTTAGCTAACTTACTTTCTCTTGCATCAACACTGAACACAAACAAAGCAGCGTTCACAAAAGGAGCCTAGCTGGATAGGCCTCAGAAGAACTGCCTCCTGCTGTTCCATTTTTATGTTAATTTTGATTACGTGCTCTCTTTGACACTTTGAATAAGTGGGCTAAGAGATTTATGGTACCAGAGCTTTCATATCAAATTAAAACATGCTTGGAGAGAAACTTTGAACCAGCTATGTGTCTGAGCTGCTCACATGTTTTCAATGCTGTAGTCGTACTGTAATACAGAGTTTCAGCATTTTCTCTGAACCAGTGCCTTGGTCAGAGTCACTACGTTAGGTCTCTGCTTGTCGTATCTCCTTGGCCCCTATCCCCTCATCTGGGGGAAAAAACCCCAACAAAAACCAAGCAGGTGGGAGAAAAAAAATCGTGTCCTGGGGAATAACAAGGAATAACGACTTCCTTCTTTTTTAAGTTAACTCAGTTGTGCTATTACAGAGAAGCCTGCTTTACCCTTTCAGGGTTGGGTTGGGTTTTTTTGAATAAGTGCTAAAAAATGTTAAAGGCTTCCCGGGAAATAGAAGAAGGTTCCATGTTTCACCTGTCTCTAAGATCAATGGTCTCTGCTTTGAGCTGATGTACAAATTCAGTCAGATGTGTGACAATGTAGAATTTCACTAAAGCTTGATGAAACTTCAACAACTGTGTAAGTAACACATAAGAAATACCAAAATCAGTGTGCACTCGTGCCCATCCACCCTTGGGCTCAAGCCCAGCAAGGACAGGAAAGGCAGAGGGAACTGAAGCTATTCTGTTTAATAGCAGGCATCTTGCTTCCATGGATGGGTTTAATGCCACTGTGCATGTTGCTTTTCTCCTGGCAGTTGTTTTCTAGGGAAAGACGTCGCAGTGATGGTTGGGAAGAAGAGACAGAGATGAGGGACAAAAATATACTGCTCACAGGTCAGCTTATGTAGCTAAGATTTACTTAGTGACTGTAGGACCTCATTTCTCTTCAATACATATTTGCCTAGAAGGGAAGACTTAGTTACAGCCTTGGCCATGTTGTGCATAAATCTAAATTACAGGATTATTGCAGTCTAGTTGCTGCCTTGACCTTGTATTTCTCTTTCACACACCCTGCATGTGTGTGTTCTATGGTCCAGTGCTTCTATTCCATTAAAGAGAAATGGGGATCTTCTATATGATGCCACAATCGTAGCTTGTGGTACCGCTCAGGAGTGAGGAATAGGCACGTTCTCAGCCACCAGCCTGCTACACTGTCTTGTGTTTGGCAAGGAGCTCTGGCTAGCTCTGCATTTGGAATGAAAAGCAAATGACAGCTGCTAAAACTTCAGTCGCTTGGTTCTTCTGAGACTAAAATGTTTCTGGGCCAGCACATGAAAGGTTGTGTTCTTTTTGGGCCTTCTGACCTGCACCATGTTGTCCACTTGCCTCCCACGTGGCAACATGAGAAGGTCACTGCTGCCTGTCAGGGTGGAAGCAGGTGCTCCTAGCTGTGACAGAGGTATGCTGAACAGTAGCACAGTTAAAGGTTGGAGTGATGTAAATGGCCTGCCCAGACTTTGGTCCTGGAAGAGCAATCCCTGACGGACAGGAGCTGCCTGGGATCGGGTCTGGGCCTTAGGAGAATCCTCTCCTCGGCTTCCGTGTTGAATGGGGTTTGCTGGCAAAAGGTGTGTCAGGGATGCTCGTCCTTAGGACAGTAACTCAAGAAAAAGTTCCTAACAGAGCAGCTAAATGCCTGATCCCAGGAGAAGCATTTACTTAAGGGATTTGATCTTCTTTCTCTGTAAACCTTGCTGTCTGTTTTGGCCTATGTTTCAGTAAAATAAAGACGTTACTACTTTTCTGTTCTTGTGGTAAATGTGTATTGCAATGTGTAATTTTCAAACTGAGGTAAGTTCTCAGATGGTATTGTTTCTGTTGGTATGATGAAATATGTTAGCTTTCCTTCAAGGAGTCTGTCAGTGCAGCACAAAATGTAAAAGGGACTGAGAATTAAAATGCCCAATTTACTTCCTAGGTTATCCTGAATATCAGGAATGCTAGAAGTTATATCCACAGGAGTTGGTTTCCAGTGGTAGGTGGTAACTGGTTCTGCTGGCAAGCTGCCTGGAAGGTGGTCCCCCAGTTCTGGTATCTCTGCCACCTGGTTTGCAGTTAAAAAGATGGCAGTATTCCAGGAGCTGCTTCTCTCCTCCCCTTCCACCCCTCGAGTTTAGTGGTCTTGTGTAGAACATTGTCCAGGTACCTTATGACAAAGCCACATCATGAATAAAGCCGAGCAGGTCTGCACAGCACTTCCCTGGCCTTGCAGCTCTCTGAAAATGCCCTGCATTTGCACTGAGCTTGTATTGAGCCTTTGTGTCCTCTCTGCAACTCTAGAAAACATGACATCATGACATAGGCATATATGCAAGGACCGTCTTTCGACAGCCCTTCAGAAGCTCTCTTGTGAGTGGACGTGCTGGGAACTGTTTTACAGCTTC
This sequence comes from Gallinula chloropus, assembly GCF_964237585.1. NCBI lineage: Eukaryota > Metazoa > Chordata > Aves > Gruiformes > Rallidae > Gallinula > Gallinula chloropus. The sequence goes on from NC_140085.1 coordinate 96,742,452, forward strand.
AGGGAATTCAATGGGCTTTTTAAATATTTTTTTTTAAACTTAGTTATGAAAGATCTGTAATTACAGTGACATACCTGGGAAATAGAGCCTGGACTCCCCAGATATTCTAATTGCTGGAGAGCTTTGCCTGATGGGAATTGACTCAGCATACTTTGAAAGATAGTGCTTTGGGATAGCTGGAATACCAGGCTCTTTCTAAGGAATGAAATGCTACACAGCAAATCTAACAAAGGATAGGGGTTGCTCTGTAGCAGGGTAAATTTTACTTTTCTCTCTGTCTCCCAGTTGGAAGACATTGGAAGCTGTCGAGTTCCCCTGGATCTAAACATGGGTAGTGAGCTAATTAATGTTGGGTTTGTTGTTGGCAGCATTTGTTTATACATTTACAAATACGTTTAAATGTATAGGGTAATATTGTGATTATCTGAAAGCATAAGAAGAGCCATAGCATGCACAGGCATGAAATCCCACTTGAACTATTCAAGCTTCATCTCTGTTTTTAGCCCTAAATTCCAATCTTGTGTTCCTAAGAAAAATAAGAGGACAAAATCCATCAGAAACAGTAGGTGAAGTGTTCTGGTAGTACCTTTGCTGCTGAAAACCTGACCCTTTCACATCCCATTTCTAACCATCAGGCTTAAGTATGCCTGGGTGGGTCTAACAGACTGAGCTCAAGTTCTTTGCTTTGTAGCCACCTGTGCTTGCCATTCCTTAACTTCTGGTTTGGGTGAGCCAAACAGGTAATCCTTCTGAAGCAACTCCTGTAAAGGCTATTTACTTAACTCCTGTAAAGGCTATCTTCAGTCCTCTGGTTACTGGAGTAACTATTGGAATTTACTTCATTCTTTCAATGCTGTTTCTGGAGGGTGACTGTCAGGACTGGGTATGATATTCCTGTTGCTGCTGCACCTCCCACGTTTTATCCCACCAAGCCCTTCAATCACAGTGTCATACCCAGTGCCTGTGCACACCTGCTTGTCTTCCATCACCCTCTGCTTTCTATTTTAACATCTGCTGCTTCATAGGGCAGAGTGCTGCGTTCTGGAAAGCGCTTTTCTGACAATGGCTAGACTTTGGCTGCCATGAGACACATTTTTGCCAGCTTTGAGGTAGACTACTTTCAAGGAGTTTATAATTTTCTGTATCGTTTTCTCTACTGTTCACATGAGCTGGGATCTCCTTAGGAATCTGGGCCTTTTTTTCTGACTTCCAATAGCATATTAAATAGTTCAGGCCTGGGAACACATACAAATATACATGATCATTAATGATTTTTCAATTAAGTTCATATTATAGGACCTACTAGTTAGCCAGGTTCAATGTCTTTAATGTGTCACATTGGTTTGGAGTCAGTTCAGCTCCCTAATCCCCGTGTGGTGCCGCAGCCAACTCTGTGTTACAGAGCTTTCAGTAAATTGCCTCAACACTGTCGCTTAAAAAAATAAACTCATCCTTTTATTTTTCCCAGGATTGATGGCACAGAAGCAAGCTTATGATTTGATTACTCATACTTTGGAAATACTGGGGGGGAGGGCTGGCATTTTTCCAATCCTCTGCAGCTTTCCTGGTGTTCAGAGCCTTATTAAAAATTTATATTGATGGACAAGCTTGCTGTTCAGCTTTCACAGTATGGAGTGGTCCCTCGAGAACAGGTTGCATAGCCAACATCTGTGAAGGAGGAGACCTCTGCTCTACAGCTTAGGAGAGTTAAATTACCCATCCCTGCCCCACAAGTTTGGAAACAGGGTCAGAGCCTGATAGAAAGGTAGGTGGCTTTCATGAAATCTCATTGTTGGTGAGTACTGAACACCCTGGTGTGTACGGAAACAGCCAAGCAAACTAGGCAGCTCCCTTCTAAACAGAAGAATGGAGGAAGGTCTGTGGGACTGGCTAAGGAGTGCAAGGCCTGGCCCCTGACAGCTGCTGAAGGGAAGGATGTCAGCTTCATCTGCCGCCTTCTACAGTTGCAGCTGCAGTTTACCCCTCCCTGATCTCCAGCCCTGGTTTGCAGTCTTGGCTCCTGGGCGTTTGCTCTGCCTTCAACAGCGTGTTCGCTGGGGTGGAAAGTGCTCAAGTGGTGGCCCTGTCACGTAGCGTGCTCTGAGTTATGTAATCATGTATTTCATGGGGGTTTAAAGCTACCAGTGCAAAGGAGGAGAAAGCACTAAATGAAAGGCCTGTGGAGGACAACAGTGAATTGGGTCATCTATTAAATTTTTCATCTCTTGAGTCTGCTGGAGCCCAGCAGCATCTGAAGCAGTATAAATCTGGGAATTCAAGATCTTAAAATGAGAAAGTAATGGATGAAGAGACCATTATGAGATACATATATAAGGAGCTGTATTACTCCTCCCCCCTCCCTTCTTTTTTTTTCTTAAATGCAGCAGGAGGACTTTTGTTGCCAAAGCTGATTGTGTATCCACATCAGGTTTATCAACCTCCTTTTATATCAGGCTGAACGTGAATCATTTGCCAGAAGCCCTACCATAGCAGGGTAGGTAACACAGCATGGATGAAAGACATTTGACCAAACCTCATGTAACTCAGGAGCAAAATTATTTTATTTAATAAAGGATAAATCAGTGCAAATCAGACCAGAAGTCTCTGAACTCTCCTTTTCTCCCCTCCCACCACTGCAATGATACAATCAAAATCTAAACTACGTGCATGGGCGTAGCTCCCCTGCTGCCACTGGAGGTGTGCAGACTCATACCAGCAGAAAATAGGATCCTTCTACTTTGTAGCAGGCTTGCAAGTTTGTGGTGATTTCTCCTTGTTTATAGTGGTTCAGGTTGCTTTCTAGGGATGCTACAGCACTGTAGGATAGTCTAACTTACACTAATGGTAGGGTTATAACGTTCTCCTACCTGCCTTCTCTTCCTTGACTTTTCATCCTGTTGTCCCCTTTTTGAAACTTTTTATCAGCAGACATCAGAGGAGGAATTATTTTTCCCACTGTAAGCCTGGTCATGACACGCAGCAGAGAAGAAGGGTTTGCTTCTGCTCCGTGATTAGAAACAGGGGAGATGTGTAGTGATTTCTGTTACCTTCGTTTCACAGAGTGAGGTCCCTGCACATGTATTTCTCTCTGCCTGGCAGGGGGGATGCTTCCTGCATTTTGGGGCGATGCAGGCTAGGTGGAGCAGAGCTGAGCCTGTAGCCTGAGCAGCGCGAGGCTGAGGAAGCAGGGATGGAAACAGGCTGCAGATGGGCGAGATAAACAGGATCCCCAGGCTGTGACTGAGTAGGCAGGCCTCTTTAATGGCTCTTAGCAACGCCCCTGCTTTGACCCTCCTCATATGTGAGGAAAATCAAATCAATACACTGTTCTTCAAACCACGATGCTGCAGCAGCAGGGCATTGTGGCAGCCTTCGGCTCTTAAATTCATCACCGCTTCTCAGTTTGCTGCTCTCTGGATACCCCTCCCTGCGTCTCTGCTGAGGAAGATCCTGACTGCATCTTTAATCGGATTGCTTGAGCTCCCATGTACAGCCTCCTTCTTATTAGCAAGTATTAGGTAGGCAATTTTAAAGTGCTTTTTGGATTTGCTGGCTGCTTTAACGTTGATCTGAGAACTCTATTGTATTCTCTGTAAACACAACAGAAGCCTTTCCTTAAAACCTGCTCTGTTTTAAATCTGCCTTTTCTTCTGTTTTTGTGGTTAGGCAGGGGGTGGGGGTGGGGGGGGGGTTCTGTTTTTTCTTTCTTTTAAAAAAACAGCTATCTTGTCGCTGATTTGTGCTTTTGGAAAAGGATATTCCCTCCTTGATCCCTCCCCTGTTCTGCAGAACAGCTAGCTATAACCGGTGCCATACAGTGACTTTCAGTGTTGATGAACATCTGTTCAACTGCCTAACGTGTAGGGCAGGCTGCTCACTCTTCTATTCTTTAATTTTCCGGTGCGTACCTCAAAGCTGCAGATCAGGACTCTACCCACTAGGCAAGTTCTGCTTTGGTGCCAGTGATGGCTAACAGAGGACCAAGCTATGGCTTAAGCCGAGAAGTTCAGGAGAAGATTGAACAGAAATATGACCCGGAATTAGAGTCTAGGCTGGTGAACTGGATTATCGTACAGTGTGGAGAACAGATAGAGCACCCTCCTCCTGGAAGGCAACATTTTCAGACCTGGCTGATGGATGGAACGGTAAGTGTTCTGTCCAGTTACATACTTGCCTGTGTTTATATGCACGCTGTCCTTATTTTCTGTCTTCATCTAGCTAAGTCAGTCCAAGCTCCTGGCCAGTGCAAAAATATGTATCTTACCTTCTGATTTATTTCCTTTTGACCAGAAATCTTAATTTCAGAAGATAATTATTCTACTAGTGCAGTGAGATTAGTACAGTACTTATGATTCTTATGAGTCATGCATGTTATATATGAGTATGACTCATTCCTTCAGCACCTCTTCTCATACAGTTAAATGAGATCTGTTTCAAAATCAGATGTATACTTTTCACTTTAAAGAAATAATCAGTGTTGACAGGGAAAGGTGAGGAGATACAGAAAAACTGAAGGACTGGATTATGTCATCACTGTTTTCTTCTTGGCAATAATCCCGTAGCTAAAACATTGTATTCCATTGGTTTGTGGAACAACAAGCAGATGCTGCTGTTTGCGGCGGGCTGTAAGAATAGGCTAATCGCTGACTCTCTGCCAAAGTGACTTTAACAGTATTTCAATTGACATTGCTTATTTTTTTGGCTCGGGCATGTGGCTTCTTCTCTGTCAGTTGTTATATAACCTTGACCAGTGATTGCTGTGTTGTTTCTAGCAGATTAGGATTTATATGGTCAGGCTATTGCCATCAGTCAATGAAAGCTTTAATGCATTTCTAATATACTTTGATTATTGTCAACTTACATCTTTTGTTTTTCATTGAAGAAATTTCTGTCCTTGACACAAACTTGCCAGGTCAAAAGCATTTTGCAGCATCATTTCATGTGCAGAAATTGCCTTCTAGTTTGGTGACTGCTTTCTAATTTTGTTTCTGTATTTATCTCTCAGCTGTTATGCAAGTTAATAAACAGTTTGCATCCAAAGGGAAATGAGCCCATTGCAAAGATCTCTGAATCAAAAATGGCTTTCAAGCAGATGGAACAAATTTCTCAGTTCTTAAAAGCTGCTGAAATCTACGGAGTAAGAACAACAGATATTTTCCAGACAGTGGATTTATGGGAAGGTAAAAATAATAAACTGGAAGTCAGCTTGCAGTCTTCATTTTACTTTGCTTTGATGTGTTGTAATGGTACGTTTTGTCTAAAGCATATTCTCTAATGTAATTATCTTTTGTTTCTGTTTGCCTTACCTCATTACCCTGCTCTTCCTGCGGTGCATTATCTCCTCTGAGGGATTTATATTGCCCTGAGGGCATAACGGAGCTCATGTGTTATCCAAAAGCCCATCATTCTCTTAGAAATCCACAGACCTAATAAAATAAGTGTTCTCTATGCTAATTATTTCCAAGTAAATAGCTTCTAATAGCAAATATGAAACCTCCTTATTTTCTGGTGACGAGATTTTATTGCAGTTTTCAAATTATAAGCAAGGCTTAAATTAGAGCTATAAAATGCACTCCTAGGAGCACATATGCCTCCCTGGAGCTTAGGAAGGCTCCTTTATGACAGGCAAGAAGCACAACTCTCTGCTAACGCTGTGTTAGCTGAGCATATCTCTAAGGGTGCAATCTTTTTAGAGAGGTCACTATGGCAACAGCAAAAAATAAAAATTTCAGGGTGTCCTTGTGGTTTTGCAGTAACCCAGGTGGAGGCTATCTCTGTCCCATGCTGGAAGTGGAAGCTGCTTTTTCTAGTTGCTGAAGAGCTGAGTCATTTGTGCGTTTGTGTGGCTGGTTTTGCTCATTTCTGCAGTGATGTGTCTCTTCCTGGTGCTCTAACCAAACACGCTGTGGATCCATCCCAGTCTCTCCGGACAAGGTGATGCAAAGTACTTTGTGTGAGGGCTCAAAACAAGGACACAGCTGCCAGGTAGTGAAAGGGCCAGAGAGATGTCCTGAGAATCTAACAGCAGAAAGAGGAAATCAATCCATTGAGAAGGCTGGTTTGTGTAGGAACACACATGGAGTGAAAAAAGACGTGTCTGTTTTCAGGCTGTTGGGATAGTTGGAAGAGATCACTCTTCTGAAGGACAATTCAAGGCATAAAAGGCTAGGAAGCTGTTTGTTAGGAGGAGGTAGGCAGAGTTAGTGGGATCTGTGATGTTCTTAGGGTGCCAGATTGGCTTGCCAAATCCTACCTTTGGGCACAAGGGCCAGATTGTTTCTTCCAGTTCAGTCTTTTGTGTTTCATCCAATCTACCTTTAAATGTCTTAAATTAAAGCACTTTCAGTTCCCTGGAGTAATCGAACACCCCCACCCCCAGCCTAGCAGGCTGTCTAAATAGAAGCTCCATATATCTTGTAAGGGATGGTAACAGCTCATTTCAGATGCTGTTCTTTGCAGTCTTTTGCATATCATAATGGCTTCACACCATGCAAATGAAAGTAGGGTAGGATGAAAAGGACTTGCTTTGAAGACAAAAAGCTCCTAATGATGGTGGCACTTCCCTCATTTCTCTTCCTTTCACTTATCCCCTTTTCCCAATAGATTTAAGGATAAAGCTAGTAACTTCCACAGGACAGGAAATCAAAACAACACTCGAAACCTAGGAGGGAGACATACAAGGTTTTTCTCTACTGTTATTTTAGGACTTCCTAAAACTAATCTGTCTCCTCATTTTCCCACTCCCTTTCCACCCCTCCTGCTGCTCATTTCAGTGCTGAGATGAAACAGTATGTCTCTCCAGCCGTGAGTCACTGCAGGCTTTTTATGTCTCACCATAACTGACCTCTAGCATCTGCACTGCTTCAGGGCTGCGTCGCCTGAACCTGGATGCATTAGCTGGACAGAAGGGCAGTCTCTCTTTCACTACTTTGTAATTGCAGCACTCCTACACTTCAGGCCATAACCTCTTTAGAAAGAGACGAGATGTCAGTGTGTGTTTATAGGCAAAGAAAAGTGTGACTGAAAAACAGCTTTTCTCTGACACTAATTGTTTTCCGAGAGCTTTTGCTCAGAAATTCTTGGTAGTGATTAATGAAAATGTTTTAGGATGTAATCTGCTGTTGACTGTTTCAAACTCACTCAGTCCATCTGGTGTGTTTTTCTTCATCTCTCCAACTTCTTGGTCCAAGAGAAGCATCGCCTCTCTTTTGGTCCTTTCTTAGATAAATGTACCGTGCTGTGCAGCTTTCTCTAATCCGTGCCCAAGATAGTATGTTCACTGTCTTTTACAGGTACCTCTCTGGTATGTTTCCAGGCAGGCAAGAGGCAGCTGTATCTCTGGGTTCTTGTTCAGCCTTCACAAAACAGTATTTGAGGAATACAGAGCACTTCTCCATCTTGGGGTCTGGATGGGAAATGTGGCCTTCCAGCCAGGTCTCCCCCACAGAGAAAGGCTTAGCGTAAGAAGCAAGCAGAGTCACCTTTCCTCCTCGTACAGGCAGTGCCAAGATCCTCTACAGGGCTGAGCTATTCAAAGCATGCTGCAGAGGACGTGGAAGATGCAGAAGAAATGCTGCCGGCGTGGGTCCCCGCAGCATGATTCAGGGAGGCTGAGGCTGGGGGCCAGGCAGGCAGGCAGCCCACGTGCCTGTCAGTGAGGGGAAGGCACTGACCGCAATTTTCTGCAATGTCAGAGTCAAGCCTGACTTCAGAGGATGTGTTATGATCCTTTCTGTCAGGTGGCTGCAGTGGTAGGTGACTTTCTCAGGGGAGATTTCAAATCTTTCATGGCCCTTTTCTTTTTTTTGCTGACCACTGAGCCCCTCGAATCCTTCACTGGAATGTCACAAGACCGCATGGATTTGGGGTCTTCCCTCACCTGCAGCACACCTCGTGTGCAGCGAGAGGCTTGGCAAAGCAGGGTCGTGGCCTCGGCTTTGTTTTGACATGTGGCACTTGGCTCCCACTCGGTCTGTTTTTCCCCTGCAGCGTCTCCCACTCGCCACTGACAAATAACGCAGAGCTGAGTGCATAGCGTGGGGGGGCTGCCAGATGGCTCCAGGAGGTTGATCATCATATTCTGCTACTCGTCTTTTGTTTCTTCTTTCTTTCTGCTTGCAGTCGTTATTCAGCTCATTCACTTTTAAATCCTGCTTCACATCCCCCTTCATCCCAGTCAGTCGCAGCGCTCCTTGTTATACGGGAGGCATCCCAAGGACGTTGTATGTGGCATCTGTTACAGCATATGGTACATCTGCTGCTTCAGGGAGCTCTGAGTGTTCCTGCCTCACGCCCTTCCATGTGCGCCTGTGTACGTGCCCCCCGTGAGATGTCAGCTCTTGGGCTGCCCTCTTCTGCAGGGATCCCGCCTGATGCAGCTCACGTTAGCAGACAGGGTGGAACGAGGGTTCTGGATGGCTGACAATTTGCCTTCCGAGCAGACAGGATCGCTGTAAACTTTAATAAGCTGTGTGACAGCCACAGTTGGAAGCTGCGAGACGTTTTCAGCTTGAGGGTGTCTTCATCACCTCAGCCAGTGTGCTATGCATGTAGGTTTGCATGAGCCAAAGCCCCCAGCTCCGTGTGTCTGTAATCGGGGCGATGCTTTGCCTAAACACAGAATGGGCAGCGCTCGCTTCCCTCTCACCCCAGCGGGTCTGTGGTGAGGTTCATTAATGCTGGTCCACTGGAGGTGTTTCTGAAATCTAAACTGCTGTCCTCGCCTTCCACTCTAGTGCCTCATGTTTTTGTGAGTTTGTCCTGAATGGAGAGCTTACAGTCAAACCCAGATCAGTTAACCCCTAGGAAGGGGCTGGGACAAAGGAAGCGGAGTCACAGAAACACTTAGGGAAGGATTTCGGAAGAAGGGAGGGGCAGAAGGCAGGTTTCCAACAGTTTACCTCCTCACACAATTGGAAATACATGCTCCAACTCATTTTTGCTAGAAAGTTTTCCAGAAGTTACGGTGTCTGGATTGGGTAATGAGTTGGGTAATGAGCTAAGAGCCTGTCTGACTTGCTTATATTTATGTTTCCTGCCCTTTTTACAGCAAGTGATGAAGTGCAGGGGAAGAACTAAGGAAAAAGCAGCAATAATAACTCTTAAAATGTCTGTGTGTCTCTTTTTTTAAAATTTATTTATTATCCTAACTTTGGAAGGATTTATGATAGGAAATTTGGAAGGAGGGGTATACCATTTTCAAATGCAAACCTCTATGGAAAATGAGACTTATATTTCAAAACCTGGTGAATCTTAAGCAAGGTGGAAGATGTACCTCTGAGCAAGTGACAGGCAGATTCACCCCTCTCAGTACAGGTAGGGTAGATTATCCCTTGGTAAGCCTTTGTGTTCCTGTTGTTTATGGAGGGAGCTTAAAGAACTAGGCATGACCAGATAGGTAACTTCTACTTGGCTACAGATGAGATAAGCCTGATTTTTTGAAATGGGGGATAAACTGAGATAACACCGGGAGGGAGAGAGTGGAAGGTTAGTGGGCTGGATGGCAGGAACCAAAAGTATGGAACTGCAGAGCATCAGTTTTTGGCAGCCTGAGAAAGAAGGCCTGTAGGAAGGATCTGGGAGGTGATTTGATGGGTAGGTTGTGTTACCTGCACAGGACCTCTCCAGGACAGCCATGAGCTCTGTTAGTGCAGGGACTGACTGGAAATGCCAGGAGTTAAATGGTGAGACCAGTTCCATCAGTTTACTGGTGAAGAAGCTGCGACACAGCACAGTCATTTACCACACTGTTCTCCTTCAGCCACATTTTACTGTTCTTTGTCCACAGAAGCAATCTCGTCTTAGGAGAAAATTTTGCCTAAAGGATTATCTATAAAGACTTAAAATAGCAGGGGGGTGAGGCATCAAAAAGCCAGAGGCTCAAAACCTGGAAATGTCCAATTGTTAAGTTTTGCCTAAACTTTGTCCCTTTGATGACTTGTAATAAGCTCTTGTGTGTCAGTATCTCCGTTCCAGCAACTGTAAGATAGCACTTACAGTGCTATTAATGCACATCTTCAGAGGAGCTGTGGGAATTAGCTACTACATTGGATAAAAGTGTTTATCAGTGTGTCAAGCTCTTTGTTGTGCAAGGATTTCCTGTATTAATTTCACTGTCTGGCTTTCTAGGGAAGGACATGGCAGCAGTGCAGAGAACCTTAATGGCTCTAGGCAGTTTGGCTGTCACCAAGGATGACGGCTGCTACAAAGGGGATCCCTCCTGGTTTCACAGGTAAAGTCCAAAGCACGACTGCTCAGAACTGTCTTCCCCAGGAAGCTGGTAATAGTGCCTGCCTTTAGCTTTTAAGGGAAGTTACTGGGAAAGGGAAGGGAAGGATCTTTCCAAGATTCTGTGTAATAGAGAGGTTTTCCCTCCAGAGTCTAGAGGAGGCAAGCAAATACCCAACTGGGCAGTGACATTTTCTACCCTTCACTAGTTCCCAGCTTTATCAGCATCACAGCTAGGCCATGCCTTGTCCATCTGAAGTTGCCACCAGGGCTGCTGGGAAAGAGCTATGTGGGAGCTGTGACGTGTAGCCACGCTGCTGCCTTTTGTTACGCGGCCTCTCTCACTTCACCCACCATGTTCCTCCTGCCCTGGAGTTGTACCAGGACTAGAGAGCACATCGGCTGTGGCTCCGGCTCTGGTTTCCTCCTGGAGGCACCCTTTTTGAAAGCTGTTGTAGGCTGTGTTGGTGTGGGCTTGAGGCATGCGTGGGGATGCTACTGCACACAGGGAGCAGTGTCCAGGTGCCTTTGCAGCACATCCATCTTGCTGCCCCAGGGGCTGTGCTAATCGCTGACTTTATCCCTGACTTTTACTCCCTGGATGATGTGCAGTGATGCTTGGGAAATTCAGCCACCAGTTTTGATTACATTCATCTATTCACCAGCTCCAGCTAAGCCTCTAAATCCATTTATGAAGGAAAGGGAACATGCAGCAGCCACGCAGGTTATGTGTGTCTAAAGGCAGGAAAAGTGTACGTTTGCTTTGCATCAGATGACAGAAAGACTAAGGGAGACATAAATAAGGCTCCCATGGATGTCAGTGAACCCCCATATATTGACCATTTACTAAGCAAAGAGAAGGCATGAATCATAGAATAGAATCATAGGGGTTGGAAAGGACCTCGAGAGATCATCAGGTCCAAGCCTCTTTCCATTTTTCATCAAACCAAAAATTATTTTATTTCTTTGTTACTTTTATTTTATTGAGGAGTACTACTTATCTCCGAAGAGTTCACTGGCTTGCAGAAGCTGTTAATTTAAAATCCACTTGTTTTTGCTAGGGAGTCTGGGAAACAGGGACAGGAGGAAAAGGAAATCCTCCCACAGTTTAGCCTTCCTGCCCCAAAGGAGAGTCTGCCATCCAAGAGTCTTTCTTGTGCTGGAATATCTGAGACATGTTAGCAAAAAGAGTGCTGGCTGCTTGCCTTTGGTTTCCTTGAATTTTCTCATGTCAAGGTGGGGTCAGCAAAAGCTTAACAGACTTGGTTTGTCTTAAACCTGAGCTGATTTTAACTGAGGCTGAGGGAGATTTGAATTTCAGGTGAACAAGTGCAAACTGCTATGCATTCTTTTATGAAATTAAACTAACTTAATACAGTCCACAAAGAGATTTGTATTTATTGAATATAATTGGGTTTAAAGCTCAAATCCAGTTACATGCTTTAATGTAAACCAGACATGAAATCACTATGGCCCAGACAGGCTTATTTGTTTGATGTAACTAACGCAAAGCACTACATGGAAAAATTAATTTTCATCTGGGCTCCTAATTGTGGGTGGAAACAGTTTTCACTGGCATAAATGAAGATGTGATCACCTCCCTTCTCTCCTGTCCTGCCCATACGGCTTGGATAGTCAATCCAGATCTATTTCAGCCCCTGAAATAACATTTAATAGTGACTCCCTCAAGGAAAACTGATGTTATTTCCTTATAGAAATAACACATGGCAGATCAGGAGTTGTTTTCAGAGTTGTTTACCCATCCGTTCAGGCAGACCAAGCCCCCTCACTGCCACCCAGCGATAGCCATGAGTCAGGGCTTTCAGGCTGAATCTTAATCGCCTTAAGTTAAACTGAAAGAAGTCAAGATTAAATAGAATAAGAGTATCCATGCAGGGATCTACAATGATTAAGATACCCCTGCATTTGAGCTAAGCTGTTTAGATTTCCCCAGCCACTGTCTCTCATTCCCAGGCCCACCAGGCCCGATTCCCCCTTCCCTGCATGCCCTAGGGAGGTTCATGGGCCCGTGGCTGTTTGTTATCTTGTGGTTTGGCAAACTGGGGCCGAGTTGGCCCAGAAAATTATTAAATCTGCACAGTGGGGCTCAGTTGGAGGTAAGGGCAATGCCAGGTGCTGGCAGGCAGGCCAAACAGGGTGAGGCACTGAGGGGAATGGACTTGCCATCACCCATATTTCCACAGTCCCAGTTCACGCTGTCTCCACCAGGCTAAAAGCAGATCATGAATACATGATGTTACCTGTAAGACCATCATATGCTAAACGTGGTGTTTATGATGGTAAAATAAACCACTATTAGATCCAAGCAGTATATGTAATCAACTTTGATTAACATAGCTAGAGTTGCCTTTGCTCTTTTTATTCCTCCTTTCCCCCCCCACCCTGTTATTAGTTACATTCCAACTTTCAGTGGAATTACCCCACAGCTGAAAATTCTAGGAGGAAAAAGAAAAAAATAATAGAAAGTATTCCTGGGATTTTAATTAAAATAAAGGCAGACACAGTCAACCTGAGATTCAGTTAGGTAACAGGAGTAGTTCTACCAAAATCCTCTAGAGGAGACCCTGGCAGTAGATCGGTGCTGTGTAAGGGTCCTGGAAAAGATATTAAGCAGCACTGAGAGGAGGTTGCTTTCTGAGGCACACGCAGCTCTGCATCCCACCCTCTACCCTGGCGTGCTTTCTGGAAAGAGCTGTGGGATCTGAGAGCCCTGGACAGGCTTTATACGCCCTCTTACTAGTCTGTACAGTAATGTTGGGGATTCCTTCTGAAAAATCACAGGTCAATACTGGTTTTCTGTGGATATTTCTCACCTTCCTGCCTCTCTGGGCTTTCATACAGATGTGGGTTCTCCTGCAATGTCCCACATAGCAAACAATTTAAGTGCTTTTTTGGACTTGAGCCAGGGTGCTTAGCACAGTACAGAATCGGACCCTCACCGAGAGGATCATGTTGATGGTTTTCAATCACAGCGGGCACATAATCTAACATTCTCATCTAGTGGTGGGGTGGGGAGAAAAAGAGGAATTGTAACACGATGCCATATTGCAGGGTAACCTGATCCCAGGACAGACACACAGCAGGGAGAAAGATTGCACCTGGGTAGGAGTAGAGCCTGCTTGATTGAAAGGCTCCCTCAGCCTGGGCCTCTGTGGATCCATACGGCTTATCTGGCAGCAGCAGGCTGATCCTTCTCCCTTGTAAACGACTTGTTTTCCCCACAGTGAATAAATGAAAGATTAACTGAAGATAAACAGTTTCCAGCGAGGCAGCCTGGTACAAACTTACGTGCTACTCCGCCACCACGTTGTCCCTCGGTGCTATTTTCAGGGAAAAGAGGCTTCTTTTAAATGCCAACAAAGGGTCGTTGATCCAAAGAGCTTTTGAGATCAGGGATGCTGAACAAAAGTGGTCAGCGTGTTTTGACAGAAGAGGAAGGACTTGACATACAGTTAAGACACAGGTGCAGAGGGCAGAGTCTGCTGCTTAGAGGAGAGAGATCTGGAAACGGCATCAGAACAATTGTTCTGTCCTGTGGCAGCCACCATCCCGTCTGAGAAAATGAGCTGGTCACTTCTGCGTCCCTTTGTTTCTCCAGGTACATTCAGCTCTTACTTACTCCACTGACTGAAATTATACCAATTTGTACTGTTACTCTACATGAGTATCAGCTTGTAGTACAGCACAGCTTAAGTGCCTCATTGATCAGGCCCCATGGACTACAGCTGTTAAGAGCTATAGGGCCCCACACAAGTTAATGTTATCACAAGTGTTACATACAGCACTACATAAATATTTTACCTGTTGTAGGTGCTGGGGAGGTACCACACAGTTCTGGACTAAACACCACGGTGAAGGTCTGAAGTGGTGTAGGTTTGACTAGAGCTTTACTTCGAGCCACAGGGAAGCCATTAGCTAGTCCAGCCCATGCGATGGTGCAAATGAAATCTTGCATTACAAGGGGGTGTGTCTGTTAGCATGAGCCAGTTTCAGATTGCCTCTCATCATCCTTTGGGCATACGTGGACTGACGGGGTGTCTGTATGTTGCTTGTTTGTGTGTTTCTGGACAGGAAAGCACAGCAGAATCGACGAGGATTTTCAGAAGAGCAGCTCCGTCAGGGACAGAACGTTATAGGCCTTCAGATGGGCAGCAACAAGGGAGCGTCACAGTCGGGTATGACAGGCTATGGGATGCCAAGGCAGATTATCTAAAAGCATCGCTGTCTGTAGAGAAAACACTCCTTCTGCAGCATGGTCTGTTAAAAAAAAAAAAAAAAGAAAAAAGAAAAAAAAATAAGGCTCATTAGTTCCCTTTATGCCTGGTTTTTGATAGTTAGCACTCTCTGAGGTTTGGGGTATTTTTTTGTTTGGTTTGTTTTATTTGCAGCTGCCAGGATTCATCTAGGAACTTGGGTTTCCATGGTGGTGTGTGTCAGTTCACAGCACGTACGCACTGCTGCCTCCTACTTTTCACTTCTGAACTATGCAAAGACAATTATTCTGTATTAATTTATTTGCAAAGTGTTCTCTTCCACATTTGTCTCACACTGCACTTGTATTTCAACCAGTAATCTCGTTCTTCAATTCAGTGATGATATTGTTTGACCTAAGAATAAAGACAAATTAAAGACATCGCTTAGACTCATTATTTAATGGAGGTTAAAGCAATTAAAGGCTACGACCACATGGTACAGTGCTGAGGAGTTAAATGTTTTGAATGGCCCATCTGTCTTACCTCTAAACCCAGAACCTTCTCTGAGTGACTCTCTGCTGTAGTGTTCACAGTCTGTGTTACATGTTCAGTTTAGTGTTGGTCTAGGGGCATGCCCACCATATTTTCCTAAAAAGAAAAAGAAAAGATGTATTATCCATCGAGTTTGATCCATGTAGTCCCACCTGGTTTGGCTTGGATTTCCCTTGACCAAGTGTGCTGGGCTGACTGCAGCTGGCAAGCTTGTGGCTCAAGATAAAATCCATTTAATAGGGAAAACCAAAGCTGTGAAAACAAAGCAAAATAAGGAGTTAATTTACTGCTTCCCACTGGCAGGCAGACATTTAGCTGGACGTTACCACAGATGTACCCACTTCCTCCTCCTGTTTCCCCTAGGCTTTTGTTGCTGACCAGGACACAGTATGTATGGAATATCCCTCTGCCCCATTGAGGTTGGCTGCCCCAGCTGGGTCCCACCTCCCCTTCTTGCCTGCTCCCAGCTGTGGGGGCAGAATGAGAAAGGGGGGGAAGGCCTTGACACCGTGCAGGTGCTGTGCAGCAGTAGCCACCACACCAGTGTGTCATCAGCACTGCCATAGTCACAGATCCAAAGCGCAGCATCCTCTGGGCTGCGGGGGAGGTTGGAGGTTACCTCCATCACAGCCAGACCCGGCGCACCCAGCAGCCAGATGAGTCTTCAAACCCGGGGAAATTTTCACCATGAAAGGACAATCTGTCAGAAGAGAGCGAGAACAGGCTATGCCTGATGATAGGAAATACTAAAATGCTACAGAACAGGTTGTGTTTTAAATGCAAAGGAAGAAATAGAAAAACTGTGCCAGAGCACTTCTGACCTGGACAATGCCCATAGCTCAAATCTAAGTAATCTGTTACGCTCCCATGTGATGGGCTGTAAATGTGGCTGGTGGCTCCTTTCGGGACAGTTTTACTGGTGAGTGGATAGAAGGACTGATTGCTGGTCTAAGCCATCTGGCCACAGAAGCTTACTAGAGCAGGTCACCAGCCAGTCAGCACAGGTTGCCTCACAGCTGTGTGGCAGGTACGCGTGGGGGATGCACACGATTTTCTCTGCAGCGAACTCTTTCTGCTGTTACCTGTCTCCGTGGGCTGCGCACACAAACCCCACTCACTTCTTCTCGACAGGCAGGTAGGAAGGCAAACGTGGTAAGTGAACTCTGCTGCCTTTTCTTATTTTAAATTCATGACATACTTCCAGGAAGGCCTGAAAGCGTGGAACCTGGGAAGGTAACAAACGAAGGGTAATCTGTTCTGACAGCTGTCTGAATGCCTACATACACAGGTAGGGGTGACTTCTGAGCCAGAACCTAGTGAGGCATGGGGGCAGCTAGTTGTCCACTGAGTAGCTCTGGAGCCAGCGACACACAGATTGATGTGGCTTCCAAACTTTCTACCCCTGAATAAATTGAAGGGATAGCTCCCCCCAGCTCTCAGATACATCTCTGTCCTCCATGATGGGATGAGAATAACACCTCCCCACTTCAGTCAAGCTTTGCTGAAGCACTGTGGACCATGGCAAATGTGAAGAGACATGAAGGTCAAGCTGTATGGTTGAGGCTGAGGGGATCTGTACCAGCTGCCACTGAAAAGGTCCTGCCCCCACTTGTATCTCCTCCTAGACCTGCCAGGGTGTCTTGGCTCCTCCACTGTGCTCTTGTCAAGCATTTTTTTGTGATTACTACCTATTTAGGGCTATTTTTCTGTTGCATATGTGAATTAGCTCAGCAGGGGATAAGATGACTACACCAGGTGGTGCATCTGGGGTAGAAGCTCACCTTTCAGCTGTGATGGGGCATTAGCTCAGCGCAAAGTATAACACGACTTCCCCCCAGGTACTACATTAGGTGTAACGTGAAGAGAATAGCACTTTGTCTTTCTAAAAGCAAAGAAACTAACTAAGAAAAATCTGAGCTGATGGCAAGACAAATGACTGCCACTGGAAATTTCACCTTTGCATGTGTGAACAGCAGCCATCTTCCCCTAATAGAAATTAGAATGTTACAGCCACAGCAGATGAAAAGGCTGGGTGAGAGGAGCTGCAAGAACTGCCTTGCAGGTAAGAGATGGAAGAGATCACAGCCTGTATCACCTGCCCCTTTTCTCTGTCAAATGTTCTCCCTGAGCTTACAGCCAGCAGAGGGGGCCTGGGCAAATTCAGGTCCTGGTTCACCAGCACCCCTGACTTAAAAGAGCAGGCAGACCTCCTGGTCAGAGGAGGGATCCATTTAGCCTGGCATTCTGCCTCTGGCAGCAGCAAAAGAGGAGGAGGCTTGGAAAGAGCACTCGAGCCTGGTCCCTTTCTGTGGTGCCTGCCTTTCCTTCTCCATCAGCATCTCACATTGTTGCAATAGGGCACATCCAAGCCAAACAATCATTTACCACTTAAATGTTCATCTCTGAGTAAATGTGCTTTCATCAGGCTAGCCATTCTGACAGCCTCGTTGAAGGTATAGCAAACCCTGCGTGCTTGCACCAAAAAAACAACCCCACAAACAAAAGCAGTGGTAATTTTAACAAACCATACTAGCAACAACCGCTAAGTGCTCCAGGAGGGAAAATCCGTGTCCTGTGGCTGTGGACATGGGATCTGTTTAGTGTGTGAACAACAATGAAAAGAAAGACTAATCCCCGGGATCTTACCTTTGGTAACCCTGCCCAAAGCTCACAACACGTTCTTTCATGACCTTAAACCATCAAACTAAACTAGCTCTTAATAGCTGGCAGAAAATGCTGCAAAATATACTTTATTCTGTCTGTTAACCTTGTCCTTCCATAGTCTTATATGATGGATATAGAAATATTAATGTTATTTGCAATTAAATATTAATATGCTCCAGCTTACTCATGTCCTCCTATTAAAACATCTTTACTACCAAGTTTACAAATATCTTAAGCTAAGAAGTAAAATAATGTAGTACCAATCTAGTTTAGTAACCAAGTTAGCAGGAAACACCATAACTTTTCTTATATTAACACTAAACAATTCTATGTTTGCTTCTACTGCACCAAATCCACTGAGGCAGGTCTCCCAGAAGCTGAATTAATTTCTAGGACAACCTTCTGCATTGTTCATAGTAAAAGCCTTGCTGTACATTGGAATAGAGATGTACAGGAGCTTTGAACAAGCACTGACAGGGATATAGTGGGAGTGGGCGTGCGTGTGTTTCCTCACTCAGCTGTTGGGCTCTCCAATGCTTAGGGGAGGGTTCCCTCTGCAGATGCTGAACATCTCACTTAAGGCTGTGGGCTCAGTTTGACAGCAATCGTGAGTCAAGGTGAGACCCCTCACACACTGCCTGTAACCCTTCTTGAAGCCTGGCTATGACTTGATCAGCTATCTCACCTTAAAACCAAAATAAAAGTGCTTTAAATGTCCTCCCTCCACTCCCCCCCAACAGCTGCACCAGAACAAGCCCCATCATAGCAGGATGGACCAAAAACACCTTAAACATTGCAGCTCTTATCCTTCAGTTTTCCATACCTGTAGAAGTAGAAATTACCTTTATCTTCCTTCATGAAGGTTTTGAGACCATGACAAACATAGGAAGTTTCACACCAATGTGCAGAAGAACTCTTTCACAGTGAGGGTGACAGAGCTGTCAGGACGGGTTGCCCAGGGGGGTGGTGCCTCCCTCTCTGGAGATATTCAAGACCCATCTGGATGCCTACCTGTGAGATCTGTCCTAGGGAACCTGCTTTGGCAGGTGGGCTGGACTCAATGATCTCTGGAGGTCCCTTCCAACCCCTACAATTCTGTGATTCTGTGATCATTATGGACAATTGCTTAGGTTTTGGTTTGTTTTGGGTTTTTTACAGTACAGTGGCACCTAATGGTCGTCTGAAAGGATGCTCAGTAGGTGTGTGAGTGAGAAAGAAACACACCCATGAACATGGGCTCCAAGTTTATCCCCATTTATAAGAAGAGCAGAACGAAAACACAACGAACAGAAAGTCAATATTAAGTTCAGCCAGTTCAGTTAAGCTGGAGCTTGAGGACTAATAGGCTAACATAACATGATGCATTTTAAAGAAAAAACTGATGAGTGTGAACGGCACGAAGAGGCCTCGCTCTTCAGTAAATCACTTTGCAGAACGAACATACCTTGGCCGAACAGCACCCCCAGCGCTCAGCGGGGGTGTGAGGAGAAGGTGCTGGTGGCAGCAGCAGGCGCCAGCCCACCCGTCTCCCTTCCACCTGCAAGATGCCCTCACGGGCTCTTTGCATTCCAACTGTAGCCCATTTGGACCAAGCTGTCTTGATTTTCTGACTGTGTGAGACAAAGCAGAGCCAGCGGGGAGGAAGGGCAAGGACTCAGGATATCAGAGGTTCATTTGTGTCTGTAATCGATTCGCGCCTGGCTCTGGCTGCATTGCTTGGATTTGCTCCCTCTGTTTCTCTGTTCTGAAAGCAGGGTTAACACTCAACAGTGATGGCTTGAACAGCTCAGGCATTAACAGGATCGGGGATATGGTAATGTCTCCTAACTAGAAATAAGCTTAAAATATGTTGAGAAGGGACACGAGCACCTTCAGGTGAAAGAAATTCAGCCATTTACTCTAGGCCTGCACTGCATCTGCCACAGTCACTCCTGAGCAGGAAGGGAGAGGCCACCAAGCCTCCAGTTGACCGTGTGTATGCAGAGTCCCCCTCCAGCTATTTTATCTTCTACAGACTTGAAAAGAAACATCAAAGCTGATTTTGTACAGCACGCATATGCTACTAAGGCAAACAATCCTCAACGCCCTAAATTTCAGGCGATCCACAAGCAGGCCGGGAGAGGAGCAGACATTTTTGTTGGCGCATTAGTGGGGATTTTTGCACAGCATGCTCCTGACTGGAAGTGTGTGTTTTCCCCTCTCTGCAGGCCTTGCTGCGCTGCAGAAAAAGCAAGTGACACGGGCACGCTGGCAGCACAAGTGGCTGCTTGGAAAACACACGCAGGCTGCTGCCACCTCTGCCCACTCCAACAAACAGGGTGTCCCATTTAAACTTCGCTGAGGTTGTTCTTCCCATCCGAATCTCTAAAATAAAACCACCACAGTTCTCTTGACTAATCTCAAGCAATTGGAAGGAGGTAGATTTAGATTGGATATTAGGGAAAAAATTATTCACTATGAGGGCGGTGAGGCCCTGGCACAGGCTGCCCAGAGCAGCTGTGGCTGCCCCCTCCCCGGCAGTGCTCAAGGCCGGGTTGGATGGGGCTTTGGGCAACCTGGTCTGGTGGAGGGTGTCCCTGCCCATGGCAGGGGGATTGGAAGTTGATGGTCTTCAGAGTCCCTTCCAACACAAACCATTCTACAGTTCCATGAAAACCAAGATGTAAAATGGGAGGGGGGGAGATGAAAAAAAACATGTTAACTATTACTCTAGCTGGGAAAATCACGGCCTTGGATGGAAGGAAATTTTTCTGCCCTCATCTTGCATTGTTCATGTGACAGCACAGTGCACGATGCTGTGACATTCAAGTAAAGTTATAATGTCATTTCTCAGATGCGGAAATACATTTGCCTGTAGTCCTATTGGATTTATAAAGGAAATTAGTGAGGTGACCTTTCTCCCTAATGAAATTTCTGTTAAATGGCTCACTTTGGTAGAAATGCTGCTCCGTTGTTGGGCAAGCATAAATCCTATGCGCTAGTGTGTCAGTGCTCTGCAGACCGGGTGGCAGGGTTAATGCTGGTGTCTTGGTTCAGAAGCAGCGATGTGAAGAAGTGCAGGTGTGGGCTCCACTCCTCAGGCCAAGGATCTGCAGGGCCAGGCTCACCCGGCAAGAGGAGAAGGAGGAGGCATCCCTGGGCACGTGGCTTCCAGGGCCTTGAAGCAGCGCAGCGTGTCTGAGACAAACTGATGAGTTGCCTTACAAACAGGATTGTAAGAAAAGATATGCATTGTCATCACGTCAATAATGATGTGAGGTGGGTGAAAGCATTTGTGTTTGCCAAAAAATCAGCTAAATGTTGTGTTTCTCTCACTTTTCATTAAAGCACAGAAAAAGAGAATGATAGAAAAGAGCAGGGAGTGTTTTTAGGAGCAGCATTTATATTAGTGCCGTTATGAGTCAAAACTTCATACTAAGTCTCTTTGTCTTAGCTCCCACACACAGTGCAGATGGAAGGGCAGCTCTGCTGCTTCCAGCTTCTTCCTGTATGGAAACCAAGAAATGTTGTGTTGACCATGTTCTTGAAGATACTAGAGGGTCCCCACACATGGATGTGCCTTGGCACCACCAGAGCTGCTAAGCACCAGACTTCGTCTTTCTGGGTTTGGCCCTTGGTAAAAGGGGAACAGAACCCCTTCCCCATCCCACAAGAGAACAGGCACAATGGACACCAGGTCTGGCTTTGAAGTGCTTGGATACCATGGCAACATTGGTTTTCAAAGTATATTCACAAAGCTTTTCATGCAAGGAAGAAAAATCATTACTTCATTTAACAGTTTAGGAGGTGCAAGTGGGGTATCAAGGGAAGCTGTGCCTGTGCCAGGAGCCGTCATCATCTCCTGGCATCCTCTGGAGGCACCATTTTCCCTTATCTGCCATGACAGCTCAGATGAATCAAACATCATGCCACTAGTCTGGTAGTGTTGTTAAGACAAAGCATCATTTCTTGGATCCCCCTACTTCAGAAGAGTATCTGAGAAGATGTGCTACAGCTGGGTCCCCACACAAGTAGCAGCTGGAGAAGGTCTTGCTATTGAAAAGCAAGAGTCTGAGCTGTAGTCAGGTGAGCTTGGTTGTTGTATTGTGTGGAGTTGCAGTGAAAGGTTCAGGCCTTGCCTGGAGAAAGCTAGGGTGGGGTAACTAAGATTCTGGCTCACGTGTGTAAGATGAAGGGTACTTAGCTTTCCTGTTGTGGGAGTTTTTGCTCTGAGGCAACGTCCCTAAAGTGGCTCAGCACTGGCAGGCACTGTTGGGAATATAGCAAAGTAGCTATTAATCCTTGGCTGTTTGTTGTTAAGTGCATTTTATTGCTGGCTGTTGATGGAGCCATTGTTAATTAGGGGCAGCGTGGCTGCAGTTGAAAGCGAGCTGTGTAGGAGTGTGGCTGTATGAAGGCACCTGCCTCCTGAGCATGCGTGGCCCTTTCTGGAGCTGCTGGGGGCAGAGGACAGCTGGCTTGTTTGGGAGATGCTTGCAGCTAAGATGTGCTGGCTGCTGCTATGAAGGTCAATGTGATGTGATATAAGGAATGGACCTGGGTCCTGGGAGTTGTTTTTCAGGCTCTTGTGTGCTCAGTTTAGTTCTCTACCACTGGTATCATAGGTGCTATATGCTCTATGGGATTTCTTAGTGTAACTAAAAATAATTTTTGATCTCAAAAGGAGATCCACTGAAATCTTGGGGTGTGATTTGTAAGAGATTTACTTAGCCCTGGAGGTCTTGCTTATAAACAGAAGTTATTTTCTTTTCCTGCTGTGAAATGTTTAATCATGTGAATGCTGTTCTATAAGATGTCAAATATAATTGCTGGAGCAGATATGACTTTATTCTTTGTGTGTTAATAAATCAAGCAATTGCCATAACCTTTCAAGAGAGAATATGAAGTATTATGTGAGGGTGATTCTTGCGGTGGGTTTCTTTGTTTTCTGGATATGAAACACCTGTAACCAGTTGAGTAAGTAGAAAAAAAAATCCTGTAGTGCATTTGTAGTAATTGGCTATTTTTCTTTTCCCCTGTTACTTCTCTGTCTTTTTCTCCTTCTTTTTATATACTTGGTGTAGGAGGAGGATCAAAAGGAAAATTACTGTTTACAGCCAGATTCAGCAGTCTCTGTATTCTGTAAAATGAATCCATGAATGATTAAACAGTTTTTGTGCTGTTTGCTTTCTGAAGTGGGAGTTGTGAAATAAAAGCAAGCCTCAGTACTGTGGTGTCACCGAAGCGGGCTGTGGGAGCAAACCTTGCTTTGGCAGAATATGTTCTGTATTTAAAATGCCTGTCTCCGTGTAATGTGATGAGTCCCTTAAGAACCGCCGTCTGCAGTTGCTCTGTGAATTGTGCTCCCACTGGAGTCAAGTACATCCAGGCAAATTGGATTATTAGCTGGAGATAAATGGGCCCAGGGAGCACTTAACTGAAGGAGTGATGATGCTCGTGCCCTTCAACTAAGTGTGAACGCTGCCTCTTACACAAGCGGGAGGTGTGGAGGAAGGAGGGAGGCTTCAGTTGTGAATGCTGCTTTCTCCAAGAGACTGTGTGCTAGCTGTAATGGGATGAATCATAAACCTCAGCGTTCACCTAGAATGGATCTTCAGGTCTGAAAACAGTGATTTTCAGAAAATGTTACCTTCTCTGTAGTAATTTTGAAATAAAAGGAGCCATTTAGTTTCTGTGCTTAGGGCAATCTCCTTAAAATGATACTGTTGGTTTAACCTGTACTATAGGTATGATGGGTGTGACTAAGGCTGGGTGAGAACAGTTAACGTGCTCTAAACTGTGCGACCTTTCCTCGTGGTGGGTATTTTTAGAGTATCAGAATGGGAAAATGGAGAATGGAAGCAGCTGAATTTCTCTGTTTGCCTGCAGTGTCGTGGTGGCAACATGTGAGCTGTGTGGTCAGCAAAGTCTGCGAGGGACTCGACTGCAGTGGTCATGACTGGTATGAAGTGGGGGATGATGCGTACAATGCCTCATCCTGAGCAGAGAAAACAAAGGTGGGTTTTTTTGTTTTGTTTTTTTTTTTTTCTTGATCTTCTTATTTCAACCTAAAAAGAGGAATGGAAAAGAAACATGGTCTGACAGAAAAGAAAAACCAGAAGTGAACATTTCCTATCTGCTACCAGATTGCCCATTTTATACATGTGGTGGGTCTCTAGGAAGAAATGCAAATTAGAAAATAAACTAATTAGAAGAATAACTAGGTGACCAGCTTGAAATAATGTCAAAGATGGACAGAATAAAAGGTGTTTTCAGATTAAAAAAAAAAAAAGACAACCTAATCCTAGAATGGAAGGGTTCCTGAGGAGGGGGAACCAGCTGCTCTATTAGAAAAAGGAGGTTGTCCCTCATTTTGGGGAAAGATGAATGACCTCTAGAAATGAAAACATAAACCAGTCAGACTTAACGTCATCAATATCACTGTATCGGTCACCACGGGTCTGAAATTTTAGTTGTCCCTCTGGTCTATGTTTGTATATTCTCAGTTAATATTGCTAATTTAAAGCCTATATATAGCCAGTGAAGGTGGAAGTCCTTTCATCTTGGCTGGGAATGAGGGAAGGTGGATCTTTATTCGCATTAGTGGGAAGCTGTTCATAGCGGGGACCGGTAATGTACATTGCTTGAAGAGAGCTGGCATTTGCTTGTTTACTTGGCTGTCTAAAAATAAGACTGCATGCACAGTAAAATGCACGTGCTCTTCAGAACCCCACCTCTGCACAGGCAAAGCTACTGCACTGGAATGAGCTGTTCCCCTCTCTGGTGGGAGCTATCAACCTGTTCCTGCTGAAGTCTTTTTCTTCTGAGATGGATGAGTGTCTATCCATCAAAAGGAAACTAGCAACTCCAAAAGAACAGGAATTAAGAAAATAACCAACACCAAAAACCTGTTTTTCTCCTTGGAGTGAGGAAAATTAACTCCAAAAATAGCTCTTTATGGAACATTACTGATGAGATGGGTGCTTGTAACCACACTTTGTCCTTTGAGATAAAGGCTGTGGCTTTTGGTGTTTGCTCGGCGTTTTGCTGAGTGAATCACGTTTCCTCCCTCGGGATTCATTACAAATGCAAAGCACTTCTGAGACTTATCATGGTGTCTAGGAGGCCTTTAAAATCCTCAGGAGAAGGGATGCATTGGAAACCCAGTGTGTTATTGAAACATACAATTTCTGCGACCAACTCAAGTGATAGGATCATGATGTTTCCCCTGTGGCCATGGCAGTAAAACCTCGTAGGAGGATGGATCTGCTGGCATCTAGATGATCCTAAATTAGCTCTTCTGTCTTTTTGACTTAGTGAAACACCATGGAGAGTCCATCTTGCTTGTTAAATAAATCCCCTACAAGTCTAAGATAGGAAGCATAAGATAGGAAGGTGACCAGCCAGGCTGGAAGTGGATACGGGGAGCTCCCAGCCTCTGAAGGTCAGGGCACACAGACATTCGTCTCTCCTCTGTTACATGGAGGAAGTGCAGAGCCTTGGCAGGTTCTGACACAAAGGATTTAGTGTGGGGATCTCATCCCGTGCTTTCCAGACAACAAAGGTTACTGAAATTTCACTGCAGTAGGCAAGTGCCACTTATGTGATTAGCTGTCTTTATTGGGCATTTGTACTTAACTTGCATATGTGTGGTCAGCTTCAGTGTGCTGTGATAGCCCCCTGATCCTTAAAATGAAGTTAAGCCAGTACCATCAGTACTTATCTTTTGCAAGGTGACTGGCTCTACCATTGGGAGAGTTGAACCTGCTTGAAAGGATGTGTAATAGGCCCACCTTGTGGAAAAAATACACTATATAAATCCCACATAAAGCTTTTGTCCACAGAGCTGGTTCAAGCTGTGTTGCTGTGAGATGTCAACTCACGTTGCTGGGTAACATGATGGTGCTGGAAGGTTTGCAAGATCTTTAAGTTGAGGCTTATGGAGACCCAAGGGCTGAAAAGGGTGCTTTTCTATGCTGAAGTTCCACACAGAAGGCACAAAGGATAAAAACAAAACAAAAAGCCCTCAGATGTAGTTTAAACTATGGTAATGCTTTTTGTGTGTGTCAGGGCCTTGTGATGACATTGTAAATGGAGCACGCAGGGCTCCCTCCTGTTAATACCTCTTCAGTTGTTGCAGTTTCATCATGTGGTGCAGCTCACGATCACATCCAACCCTTTGAAGTTCTGCTGCTCTAACAGGCACACAAACAGCAATCTCTGTAATGCAGACCCTAGAAGCAGGCAGGAGAAACAAATGCAGCTTATGTGGATCATAGTAACAAGTTTTATATTTAGACTTTCATTTTTGTTTCCATCAATCCAGATCCTCTTAACTTCTGCCTGTTATTTCACTGCACTCAGCCCAAGGGCACGAGCAGATATTCAAGCTCATGATCAACCCTGAATGAAGATTAGTGTCCCTGCAGCGAGACAGAGCAGTTGTCTGCAAGTACTCAGAGATGTCAAGGTCAGAGGGGACTGTGATGACCTAGCGAGAACATCAGGAGCATCTCTAGAAAAAAAGTTTGATCGGGGGACTGTGCAATTTGGTGAACAGGAGTCAGTGCAGCTCTTGGTCAACTGTATTCATGGTTAACAGTCCTCACTACTGGTTCATCTCAACTGGTTTGTCTGTGCTTTTGTGTGGTTTTTATTCTGAACACCTGGATTTCTTTCTAAGTTATTTAGTTACACTGCCTTGCCTCTGCTGGCACTTAAAACTTTCTTTGTCTTGGTGAGAAGCCAACCAATACCAGACCCAGGAAATTCAAATGCTAAAAATACCTCTGTTTAAACTTTTCCTCGTCAAATTAACTGGACTAACTTCCTGGTGTCAAGTATGCTTTTTCAGCTCTTGAATTAACCTCTGTAGGTCTCTCTGGTACTCAGCCAAAAGTTTTGGTGAGTGAGGAATGACAACAGCAGTGTCAGTCACTTCTAGGGCGTGGAATGTCAAGGTGCCCTGTAACCCCTGAACAGTGAAACCCCAAATTCACCAGGCTGAGTGAAAGAGCTTAATACTTGTTTAACAGCAGTTTAATTGAAGGTACTTGTTTTCAAAATAAAACCAAACAAAAATATCTGTTATGCTTGAAAGTTGTGTAACTGTAACACTTTAAATCTGTATGTGCTTGCTGTAGTCAGTCACTGCCTGGGTGGTAATATCACAGGACAACGAGACCTGACAGTAGTGGTAGAAGTGGCCTGAATGCCCTGCTGAAGTCTTTCAGGTGGAAGCAGTAAAGGCAGGAAAAGCTCCAGGTTCTGTTTCAGGGTTGTGGTTTGGTTTTTGGGTTTTTTGTTCTGTCCTCCTACTTAGAAGATGAGCAGAGAAATGGCAATGAGATGAAAGGTCAAGAGTGAAAGTGGCATGAGTAGGTTTTTGAAAGATAACAGGAGGGAAGACAAGGAGTTAATATCCAGTGGTGGTTTTCTTACAGGTTATCTGAGATATTTTCAACATCAGTGCAAGGAAAATGCAAGAGGCAGGAGGAGTATATTACATCAGCATTTTATAGGGAAATTTATTTGCAGCACACTGGGATTAGGCTGGCATGAGGCTTGTGGAGGCCCCGGGCACAGTGTTTCCTGGGGGAGATGCTGCAGTCCTGTGTACACAAGTGAGACCTCTGTGGCTCACTTCACTGAACAGCAACCTCGCTTCAGGCAGGCATCCACCATGGCAACTGGCTACTATGAAAGTGTGGGAAGAGAAGAGTTTTCCTGCTTGCCTTCCATGTGGTGCACAGGGTTTGATGATAGGTAGGATGGGGTATCATATCTATGAGTCTCAGCCTCATGGACAGCACTGTGTACGAACTGAAGCCGTAAAGAGCTTATAAATTTCATCTTTGTTTGCTTTCAGCAGGACATCAATTAAAGACCCAGGTCCCCAGCTGCAGTGTGATTAACAGTGAGAAGCACAGATGCTCTCACCGGTAAGAGTAAGGTCTTTGACTTGGCTTGTCAGACTCTGCTACAGCCTGACCTGTCCAGGGCTGAGCACACAGATAGATGAGAGGTTGCGTATCGGCACGTCTCATCACCTGGAAATCTACAAATACTGCCTTTGCCTGGCTGAATGGCTGCTGTGACCTGCCTTCTGTAGAGGGTGTTGTCGTTGGCTTCAGCGCTAGCTCAACTGGATCAACCTTGTTGTTGTGGAAACTCTATCTTTTCAGTATATTATTTATTTTATTTGAAACACAGCAGATTTCCGAGCACTGCGGTTCTTCTAACAAGTTCTGTTTAGTCTAGCGGTGTGAGTCATGCGCGTGGTGTCAGTACTGCTTGCCCTGCTCTCTGCCATACTCAGCTGTCCAGTTTCATACAAGCAAGAAGGAAATTGAGAGTAAAATTAGCTGGTGGCCCCAGTAAGAGGCGAATGGTGCGAGGCCATTAAGTGATGGAGTAGCGGGGCTTGTCTGTCCTTAAAATGCCACAGACTGATAAATGGATGCTGTGGCCAGAAGATGTGCTCTCTTAGCCTTTTTGTTTGAATTAAAACTGATGGGGATACAAATAACTAAGCTGTTCTCAGTCCAGGCAGGCGAGGCAAAATAGCTCTATTAGCGCTCAGGGAGGCCGCTGCGCAAGGCGGTCGGTCAGCTGCCTCATCCCAGATGATACGCTCTGTCAATGGCAGTTACGTGTCACGTCTGGATCTTTGAAGACAGCTCAATTGCCTGTAATTTGCAAGATGATTTTGTCTGTTGAAAGCTATTTTGTTACACTGGAGGCCTCTAGTGCACAGTCAAACGTTGCCAGGAATCAGAAATTAAAGAAGAGCTTGAGGAGAGGAAAAAACAAATGTGAGCACTGCCATTTGAAGCTGCGTCTCTGGATGACAAAGATCTCCAAGGCAAGCAGCGTGGTGTTTATTTGAGGGAGAAGAACCAGAATGAACGCTTCAAGAGGCCACAGCAGTCCCCCCAAAAATGTGTAATTTAAAAAAAAAAAGGGGGGGGGGGGGAGTTGGAAGCAATTATATCTAGTAATACAGAATAAATTAACAGATTTTTCCTATGCTACTTAAGCATTAGTAAGGCCCAGAGCTGAAAGCATCACTTCATGTGATTAAAATACCTTGCAGTTCTGGAACAATGACTGAAAACATAAGCATTGTGCTTCAGGGCATGAGCCAATGGCTAACACACAGACACGAAATATTTTCACGTACAAGTACACTATCAAGCTGTAGCACTTTTCGTGTTATAGTTGAATTCATTTATCTGTGGTTATGACACAGATAGGCGAGC
Organism: Gallinula chloropus; assembly: GCF_964237585.1. Taxonomy (NCBI): domain Eukaryota; kingdom Metazoa; phylum Chordata; class Aves; order Gruiformes; family Rallidae; genus Gallinula; species Gallinula chloropus. Next base: position 96,771,349 of record NC_140085.1, read on the forward strand.
TCCAGGCACAATCTATGCTCTGGTATGATGTCTGGCTACACTTTTATTTATTTATTTTTACTCTATACTTCTACTGTGTTGCTAAAGATTTTATTACTTTTAGTCTAAGTTTTATATATTCAAAGATAAATTAATAGAATGTGTATTTTTTAAATGAAATGTTGGCGTTTCTCCAGTGCCATTTCCGAAGCTGACCCAAGGAAGACATTGAGATTGTTAATCACTTAGAAGTAAAGACAGCTCTATAGTTAGCATCCATTGAGGAAAGTACTGGTTTACATCCTCTATAAATATTTAATTACTGAAGAAAATAGGATGGAACCGTTATTGTACAAGTGACTTCCTGCATCTGATGACAAAAATGATTCTCAGTTTGAAGCCTGATCCATTTTAACAACAGGAAATAGGTTGCCTACAGCAGCTTATTTCTCTGTTACAATAAAATAACCATATTTGAGTGTTCAAAAGGTATGTTACAATATTCTAGAAAAGAGTCAAAATGCTCTACTGCAATGGTTATCTGCTATTTGCAGCACTCTTAGTCAAGGTGCTAAAATTTATTTTCTATCTTTTAGATGCATTGTTTTTCTCTCATGTTTACTTTTTACTTGCTAAACTTATTGTTTATGGTAACTAATTCTGTGAAGCTTTAATGATTGATAGATTTTTAGCACTTTTAAAAAGCGAGTTAGAGTGTATTTCAGGTTAAAAAGACTATGAAAAGTCTGTTTATTCAGTCTGACTTCGATGTCTAAAGTTACTTGATAGCATCCTTCTAATATTCACAAAAGAGCAACAGGGCAGATGAGATTACAATTGGAAACTCATCAAAGTAAATTGATGCCTCTCTTGGTCCCAGACATTGCTGTTAGCCGTCTTCAGCTTCAGAAGTAGGAGTAGTGCCTGGGAAAAGGTGCAAGGCTCTTTCAGCTGGGACAGGCAAAAAAAATATTTCTGCTGGAATGGATGAAAAAATTGATAACCCAGCAGCCAAACCTGAAGATGAACTAAGTGTAAGTAGGTGACTGCAGCGTTCCTGATTTCATATGCTTCTTGACACTATTAGATCTCTTACGATCTAAATCTAAAGTATTAAACTTCTAATTTGCTATAACTTTCTGTTTCATAACTTAGTCTGAAAATGTTGACATATGTTTGTATGTCTTCAGATTTGCTAGTAACAAGTATTTTCAGATAACTGAAACAATGGGAATGTCATGGGAAAGCTCATATTGGTGTCATGGCAGCATGGTTTACCTAAAAGGGAAACCCGTTTCTAGGCAAGAAAGGCAACATTAAAGTAGGTGAAGTGTTTTCTTTTTCCATAAGAAAATACAGAAGGGAATTACTGCAGGAGTGTTAACTCATGACAAAGAAGTGATTAAATAATTTAGTGCTTGGTGATAGTCAAACAGCAATTTTACTGGGAACCGGTTTTAGAATACGAGAACTAAGTTGTGGCAGAGATGAATGCTTAATTAACAGGTGTGATCCTTACTGGGGGAACAGCTTGACTTCGCCTTTGTTTTTTAACCTATAAAATGTTTATGGTAAACCAATGTAACCTGGGGAAATATTTAAAATGTAGAGAATAGCATTTAATATTCCCATGAATTCTGTATGTCAGAGAACTTTGCCATGCAAGCCTTGATTCATGAAGTGCATTTTTTGATGTAAGGTTAGGAGTGCAGTAGATATAATGTAGATAATTGTTGTTCTAGTGTGTACTTATAGTCCAGTAATGTCAGTCTTGAGCAGTCTTAACAATCCTTGACAGGAAGTTTATATCAATTTTTTAAGAATAAATATGTCTGGTTAGATCTACAGCTGCAGAAAGGAATGTATGGAAAAACTGAAATATAAAGTATTCTTGGGGGGAAGACTGGTGAAAGCAGCAGCTCTCTCCATTTTTCTGTAGTAGCCCAAATTTCCAAAGTTGGAACTGAGCACTCATTGGGCTGTCCCAAGCTGTCCTATTGAATGCCTGAGTGGGTCTTATTTCTTATCCTTACTTATTACTCATTTTTCTTCTCATCTTTGAACATCCTCAGCTCTGAAGCCAAAGGTTGCCAGCCATTCTGTTTGACTTCAGGACTGGCAGGATATTTGTGGTGATGTTGCTTATGCTCTTTCTGCGAGTATAGACAGAGATCTCTAACAGAAGGCAGTGCCCTGCTGGGTTTTAAGTGTCTCTGGGGATGGAGGTTTCCTGACCTCTCAGGGCATGGCTCAGGTGCATGGCCCTGCTGGTTGAAATCCTTTATTTTTTTTCTTTCTTTCTTTCTTTACTCCACTGACTGTCTTTCCCCTGCCACAACCTGGAATTTCCCCTGCTGCCATGTGTGACTGCTGTGGCTCTCTTCACTGTGCATTAAGTAAGAAAAGTATAGATCTGTCTTCTCTGTGGCCCATTTTAGGTAGGGAAATCTACAACTAGATTTACTCACACCGCCTTTACCTTCTTGTCTCCAGCTCCTGTCCCCTGGAATCACTCTGTCAACCCCTCTGTTATACTGAGAGGCCCAAACCTGGACACAGCACTTTGGAATTGTCTCCACTAGTTTTGGGAAGAAGGAAACAACATCTTATTGTAGATTATTTCACAGCACTGCTTTTGCTAATGGCTAGCAATTATGCTTGGCATTTCCTGGGCATCAAGCTCCATCAGGACATAGTTTTTGTGGTCACTGTATTGAACTCAGTATCACATACTGATAACTCAGAGCGCAGCTCTTGGCTGAGTACTTCCTGACTTTCATAGTCTTCTCCCTCCTCAAGTAAAATATAGTTTGTAGGGATGAAAAATGAGTCTTGTGTCCACACCTTTTAGTCTGCAACAGGCCACATGCTCTTGTAGTGTACCTTCTGAAGACACTTCAAAGAATAAAATGATGGTAAATAGCCTGGCAACTTGTTGCAGCCTTTGTCCTCGCTGTCTATTCCTTGTAGCTCTATAGAGGTGAAGAAGGGTCTATTGAGCATAGGAACAGCCAAACTGCCCAAATCAAGTTCTGTGCTGTTGCATGTGCATCTGTTCTGGTGTGGTTGACTCTTTGGTGCGTTTCTGTGTGGGCACTGAAAGGGATAGGTGATAGGACAGTGGTGTCCTTCGGCAGATTGAGGCTATCTGCACCTTCAGCAGATCACACACAAGTTATCCTTGGTCTTTGTCAGATTCCTGATTTGCATTGCTGAGAGGTGTCAGACTGATGAGTAGGTTCCTAGTCCATAAGTGGCATAAAATCATCTGTGAGGTTGTGGAGAGCCACTTTGAAAATGCCCTTAGAATGAACTAAGCTATTCCGAAGATAAAGACCAAAACAAAACAAAAAGACCTGGCTCAGGACCTCACATATACAAAAGGTAATAATGAACTTTACCATTTTAAATACGAGAAAAAAATTGTCTCAAAGTCGTTTTGTGTTTCATAAAGGCATCACACTAAAAGTCTTGCTGCTGATTGCTGGCTGGTGTTTGTCAACACCTCCAGTTGTGGAGAAACCTCAATTTCCTAAGGCAGCCTCTTGAGAGCTTCCCTCTCACTAGGATCAACGTGCTTTCTTTTGTCTCAATGTAGCAATATTCTTGTTATAGTTGTGATGTCAGGAGGAAATTCAAGGGGTTTTTAATAGTTCTAATTCTGGTACAGCTGGGTATCACAGCCTGTGATGCCTGTGTTGGCACTCAGTGCTCTTGGTCATTACTGCCCTGAGTCATCCAGGACTTTGCCAATAACTTCTGCAGTGATGAGACAATGAATTGACTTGAGAAGAAGTGATTGAACCTCTAAGCTGATCTCAAAACAAAGTATTTGGCTGTCACTGGGCATATCCAAGAGGAGTTTTATGAAGTTCCAGAGATCTCCCCAGGCAGCTCTTGCTGTGTCTGCAGCAACAGACAGATGTTACTTGTGTGCTTAAACAAGTTGATTATCTCCTGCAGAAGGAAATGCCTCGGGGAGTATCTGGTGCCAACAGACTTTCCAGAACAGACCAAACTGTAGACAAGTGAGATAGGAAGTAGAAACTGGTCCTGTAAATGCAGAAATGGTCACATAACAGTGCCTTGTATATAGGTAAGATGGTCAGGAGATACTTTGAATCTAGAGTTAGAAAACCTGGGTCTGTAGTTCAAAATAAACTGTCAAGAGGATGTATATCCAGGTGATAACATGGGATCCATCCCAGAAAGACCTGAGTCCTTCTGTCCACTGGAGGGATCTTAACATACAAGAGAAGGCTCTCCTCATGGATCTTAACATACAGGAGAAGGCTCTCCTCATCCTGAGAGAGTTGGGCTTATTCAGCTTGGAGAAGAGAAAGCTCTGGTAGGACCTTATAGCAGCCTTCCAATACATGCAAGTTGCCTATAAGAAAGCTGGGGAAGAACTGTTCACAACAGCATGTAGCAATGGGATGAGGGGTAATGGCTTTAAACTAGAAAAGGGTAGATTTAAGTTGGATATTAGGAAAAAATTCTTCAACATGAGGATGGTGAGACACTTGCTCAAAGAGGTAGTGGAGGCCTCATCGCTGGAGATGTTCAAGATCAGGCTTGATGGGGCTCTGAACAATCTGGTCTCGTGAAGATGTCCCTGTTTACTGCAAGGGGGCTGGGCTAGATGACCTTTAAAGGTCCTTTACAACCTAATGTATTCTATGATACTGTAGGGAGTCAGAGACTTTTTTTCTGAGGAATGAATGGGTTTAGCCCTTGTATATTAGGATAGTTCTGGTCTGAGAAGAAAGTAGTGGGGTTTTGGGGTTGGGTTTTTTTTTTAATTTCTGTGAAGAACAGTGATGTCATTTTTGCCATGAGCTGGAAAGTATGCATATGCCTGTCTCCAGGTTTCTTAGCAGGGAAATAAACCATAGCATTAGAGCAAGGATTGACTATTTCCACTACTTGAATATCATGCTAAACCCTCCCTCCTGCTTCACACAATAGGAGGAACGAATGGCTTCTGCACCAGGTTTGCATGAGCATAGCAAAGTGTTGGGTCATGTTGAGAAGCTGCCATTCTGCAGGACTTGTCTGTGCATACATCACAGCTGCAGAGAGTGCAAGGCAATTCAACGTTGTCTACCTAAAGAGGTGTAACTTACTTTACACTAATGAGGTGTGCACAAGGCTATTTGCATTCATTCACATAGCTAATGCTGGGGAGCTGTTGTATGTTGAGCTGCTATCCAAGGGTGTGTTGTGCATCTTCAGGCACAAGGAACTGAGTCTGTGTCTGCAAGTGTCTGGAAGAAGAGGACCTCCCTTTCCTACTGGAGTTTTAAACTGCTACTAAGTTAATTATATTTGGCTGTTACTTCATATACATAACTACATGAAAAGCTGTTCTAGCTATTGATCAGTCAATTGCTGCTGGAAATGTTCCATGGTTTTTGTTGTCTTTCACCTTATTTTAGGTAGCCAACATCTCGGTCCAAATGGTAGCTGCAGAAGATAAGTTGGCAAAGAGGATTCTGGCAAGGAAAAAACATGGCAAATTGAAATTGAAGAAGAAAGATAAGTTGCTGTGGAATTTTCAAAATAAAATAATTCTCTTTACCCTGATTCTATTTATTTTAGGAGTTGTAACCTGGACATTACTGTGGCTTTTCATTGGTGAGTTTCTAACAGCTCACACCAATTTCATTTATCACTGTCCCCCACAGCACTCTCAGTTGGGTTTAGGATCTCACTTGTCCTCAAGGCTTTGTATTGCAGTACTAATTTAGAATGCTTTGGCTGTGGAAACAGTGTTCTTTTGGTAGCTGGTTTTATTGTAAGGCTGAGTAGGTTAATTTGGTTTATAATTTAATCAGGAAAAAAATTCGTTGATGTCGTGAGTGGAAACAAAACATGGAGGCTGACTGTTGTCTTTGTCTCTTGCAGTTCAGGCAGAAAACAAAGATGCATTGTATTTTGTTGGACTGTTTCGTGTTGCCAACATAGAGTTTCTCCCAGAATACAGGCAGAAGGAGTCAAAAGAATTCCTCTCTGTGGCACAGAATGTGCAGCATGTGGTAAGATGAGTGGGCTGCTTGGCTAGCAAAAAGATCAGAGCTGTGAATTAGAGGTGGGACTTCCAGGTGCCATAGAGTCTGCTGTGATGTTCTGCCTTTTTTCCGTGGTGTCCATGTGCCCCCACCCCCTGTGGAAACTATGTGGCTATCTGGAGGTATGAAGGAACTGACAGCTTTCAGCTTGTTATTCACAAAGTGAGTTTTGAAAAGATCTGTTTGATTTTACATTTACTAAAAGTTTTACATATTTTTCCCCCTGCAACTCAGGGTCTATGAATAGAATTGTACACAAGCCCTTCAGAAGTTAATTGCCACTTTCAAGACACAAAACCCATGAAGTCTTTAGCATTTAAATTGCTGCCAGTCTTCTGCCTTAGAGCAGCTATAATTATGTTAGAGCTCTCAAACATATTTACATTTACATTTCCTTCTGATGCTAGGTATTCTAAAGACCATTTTTCTTCCCAAACACCTTGCAACTGTCAAAGCAGATATAGCATTCTGGTGTAGGCGGTTCAGGCTGCTCTACCGTGGGATGAGAGGGGTGGGGATCTTTGTTGAAAGGCAATTTGACTTTAACGATGTTCGGTGTGTGGAGGAAAAGGACACTAATGCCAGGAAATGCAGGACTGTCCCCATAAGGATTCACGCAGTAGTATGAAAACTGCTAAACAAACAAGATAATGTCAGGTGCAATCAAGAGGCTTTTTTTAAAAATAATTGCTCAGTTTTCATCATTTTATGATATAAAGTTATGTTTCCATTTTCCAGCTATATCTACCTACAACAGTGTTTCCCCAAAAAAAATCCTGGATCACGAGACCTGAAAGTAGAGAGTCCAGTTTTCCTAGTCTTGCACGTTAACGACTGAAGTGCTTTCAGACAGGGGTAACAGACAACCAGAGCAGGACACATCCTTCCCCTGCTCTCCATGGAGCAGCTCTAGCCTGCTGCGAGCCCTGTGTCTAGCTCTTGTCCCTGCTGTTGTCCCACATAGTGGAGAGAGGTGACAGGCAGCACGTGTGAACTCCCAGTGTCACCACCTTGTACTTGAAAGTAACTTGGAATTTAGTTTGTGTCTGTAAGCTTTGTCTGAACCCACCCACAGATTTTTGCATTGCTGAAACTCTGCTTTGCGGTCATACAACTATTGACTAAAAATGCTAGTAGGGCTGTAGGGTATTTGGACTTTTAATTATTTTTTTTCCTTGAAAACCTTTTGTTAGTGGCTGCTGGCCCAGAGACCCCCCCAGAACGGTATTGGAAGAACCTCTCAAGATAGGCTTCTTACCCCTTTGATAGTAACAGTACTATATAAAATCCTTTGTAACCTCACCTTGAGAAAGATTGAGCTCCACCTATTTTATTTAGGCCATTAAAATAATTGTTCAAACTTCCCAAGTCAAACACTGAAACCTAGGGACTATTATTAATGTTTTAGTTTGTTTTACATCCTTTTCTTCAAAATAATCTGTGTTACAGCCCCTTGGGCATTAATTTTAATCATTAAGCATGAGGATGAGGTTTGAACAGCTTGAGGTACATGCCACCTTGTGGCTTTAGAAGTGTGCCTCCTCAATCAAGAAGAAAGGTTATTGTTGCTCTGGTCTTCTTGCATATATCCAAAGAACTGGTGGAATCAGAAGTTTGCTCTCCCCAAAGGCATGAAATGGGCAGAGTTTTTCCTTCTCAGCATACTGTACCCTGCATGTATTGGAAATAAATGCTCCTGAGGCCCCTTCCCCTCTCAGTCTTTCTGTGGTTCTGTGGAGGAAGCTCTGATACTTGCTGCTTAACTGCACCTCAGCAGCAACACACAAAATGCTATGAGAACATGCTCATTTCCTGAAGACTGGCCTTAAGTTTCAGCATCAGGATAGGGAACCCCTCTTTGTATGGGATTCCCTGGGCAAAGAACTTGCATTCTTTTCAAAACTCATTTATTTGAAAAAAGCATTTATGCTTCCTGGAAATATTTGGCTTGTTATGGGTGGATCTGAGCTGGTATGTTCACGTCTTTTGGTCTACCCAGCTTGGCTGATGTATGTCTGGAAATAGGCGCATGTTGCATATACCTTTTGGAAAAGAGGACGTTCCTCTCTAGGTATGACTGATTTTTCAGAAATGCTAAATCTTAATACTTCCTCTTTCAGATGAACTTGGTCTACACAACCTCCTCTTTCTCCAAATTTTATAAGCAGTCCACCGTTTCAGAAGTCAGGTAAAGCTGTGGTTAATGTAATTGTATTTCTGCTGGGTAGTGTGTATATATATATGTAATGAGCCCACAAGAGAAGCTTGGTTTTTGGTGGTTAGGATTTAATCTCTTTGCTGTGTACTTGTACTCATAGAAAATATATTTATAACCTACAACCAATTCATTTCACAACAGTAAGGGTAAACTGAAGTCATACGCGCAGTTCTTTGTCTGTAGGAGTATAATGTAAACAGAAATGATGTCCCTAAAGAGGTTTGGTGATACTTTGGCTGATAGGTCACACAGAAGTTTACCCACTTCTGGTACAAATGTGCACTAACAGGGTGTTTAGTTCCAACATGCACATATTTTATAAATAATATTATTGGTATAAAACTATTTTCTACTGACAAAAGAAGGGGAAGATCTCTGTACTGCAATGAAGTATGCTTACTCTAATGCTGTGCACACAGGTAATGCTAGAGGATTAGTTGCTCCAATCCTCTTGAACCAAATACAATTTTGGCTTAGTTAAAAGATCTTTCTCTGCAATAGGAGGCAAAGATTGGGGTGGCCATATACAGCCTCTAACATGTTGCCTAAATAGCCTGGGAATTGTTTCTTACTGCAGTGCACAACACAGGATGAGATGCATAGTGGTGCAGAGTTCTGCATTTCTGAAGATGATAGTTCTACGATTTCTGATGTGATCTTTAGGAGGTAATCCAGCTGTAGTTCAACTAGATATTGTGATTTTCTTAAATCAACCTAGTGAAGATCAACAACTGAGTGTGGAAAGTGTGTTTTGGGCTTCTTTTTTCACACGGTCAGTGTGTAAAAGTAACAAAGCAGGATGGAAATGTCTCACACTTCTAAATTTGCACTTATGTTAAGAGCCTGCTCTCCAGAAAACTTTCAACGTGATGATAATCTAGAGGACTTTTTTTTTTATTGCAGCAACAACAACAATGGAGGCCTCCTTATCCATTTCTGGATTGTATTTGTGGTACCACAGGCAAAAGGCCAAGTGCTGTGTGAGGACTGTGTGGCTGCCATTTTAAAGGATTCCATTCAGACCAGTGTCATTAACCGGACCTCAGTGGGAAGTCTTCAGGGTCTCGCGGTTGACATGGACTCCATTGTACTAAGTGGTTAGTATTAGCACATACCAATATCCTTGAGGAAACACTTTGTTAAGCAAGCATTTTTAACCTGGAGTGGCAAATTCTATCAATAAACCAAAATTTTTATCCAGCATCTTTGGCTTCTATTACTAAAATTATTATTTAAAAAAAAAAAAAGGGGGGAGAGGAAAATAGCAAAAAACCAACCAGGTTTGAGGTCAAATCAAGGCACAAAGTGTCCTTGTGAACACTGAATGCAAGACTTGGCATGTTTGGAGCGTTTATCTTCATTTTCAGGAGCTAAGCCTTTTAAGACACTTTGTAGGCAGCTCAAATTTGGATTAGTCTGTGACTTTTAACCCTTCATCTTTTTATACCTTTAAGTTTCCACATGGATCAGACTTCAGCCCCTCTATTGAAAATGAGATTCTTGTCACCCCTTCCATTAAAAATTTAAAAACAGGTTATAAAGCTGCCTGTTCATTAAACTCATCTGCCATTCCTGTCTGGGGAAGAACTTAGCAATGTGGGATTCAAGTATCTGTTTAATATAATTAGCTAGAAAATGTATTATTTTTCAGCTCTATGAACAAAGCACAAAATAAGCTTAACTTAACTCTGTTCAGCTGAAAGCCAAGAGAGACTTTGTGACCAAGGGTAAGAAGGTAACCTCCTGGGTACCTGTCTCAGTCCTCCAGTTGAATTTAACTCCCTAATTGATACGCAGTCCCTTCTTGCCTCAGGCACTGAGATGTCTGGGGACATGATACCTTCAAAGCTGTTTGCAGAACTTGCAGAAATTAAGAGGGTTTGGGCAGTGCCCCTTGTCAAGATGGTTTTGTCCTGTGTGTTTAGTGTTAGGATTAAAGTGTGATTGAATTAAACCCTGAATTATGGATTTTAGGCAAACAGGAAGACTCACAGAACTCTTTTTCTATGCAGCAGGTCTTCGGTCAGATTATTGGTCGACAACAGGAACAGGTAATTCACTGTTTTGGCAGTTTTCTGGCAGAGAAGTGGAGAATAAAGCTTTAATTTATGTCTTAGGCTTGGAGATACTGTTCAGTGTTAATTCAAGAATGATAAATTCAGCCTTGGCATTTATGTCCTGATTTGTAAGAATGACCAAGATTCTTTCATGCAACAAATAGAGAAACAATCTGCTTTAATCTGACTGGTAATATTTTAAATATACTTGCTGGCATGGTGGGAAATAAACTCATTCAGTTGTTTGCTCTTCTGTGTTGGAGAGAAGATTAACCTTTCTAAACTAGGCAGCAGTGAATTTAAGTCTATTTATTGGCTTTTATGCTGTTGTCCATCCTTTATCTTCCTTTATTCCATTTTCTTCAAGGTTAATGATGAGTTTTTCTTTTCAATGTATTCCCTTACAGAAATGAATTTAAACAATTCATTTTTGCTAGGGTAATGGAAAACACTACTTAAATACCTGCTTGGTTTTGTGTTGTAATCCTCTCAGTAGGGTTCTTTTGCAGTGTGCAGAGACTTTGCAAGTAGTTTAAAAATACATCAAATCTATGTTCACCAGTATATGGAGTAGGTACCTAGAAAAAAAATGTGCTACTAGGATAAGCTATAGCATGCTAATCACCTTAACAGACACCTGGTAAATCTCTGGGCCAGCAGTTATCAACCAGCTAGTGTTGTCTTGGCCTCCCTTGCTCTGTGACATATGCATGTTCTTCATCTTGTGTGTTTCAGTTTAAAGGCTTTATGCCATTCCATGGCTGTAGTTTCCTTTTCTGAGACCTCTACTTGTGATGTTATCTGGCAAGGTTTTAGCTTGCATACTTTCTCAGAATTCACCAACTGTGTTTGTCAATGCAGCCAAGTCAAGATTTCCTAGTTCTGTGGTCCACAGGTGGAATTTGGGTCACAGACCATGGGCCATGGTTTGCAATGCTTGGACTGATACCAGCTCATAATTTCTCAAAATTCAAGCCAGGCTTGCAACAGCATTCGTTTGTTCAAAACCTTTCCTAAACTAAACTGCAAAGCAAAACTATACTAGCCTTTGTCACATCTCCTTACATGCATTTTAATTATATAAAATAATTTTGTGCATTGGTGCTTACTTGCCTAACAGTTTCATCTCCATATTCAGTGTTCCAGGGCAGAGGGGTTTGTAGTCAGGTCTTGTGTCTCAGTTTCTTCCAGAGTGCAGTCCCTAAAAGAGAAGACGACAAGGAGATGAGTCCAACACAAATATTGATGCTAAGGCTTATTTAGGACTTGTATGGCATCCTTCATACAAAGGGAGAAGGATGTCCTGCCACATTCTAGTTGTCTTTCAGAGACGTAACAGTGTAGTCAACCACATGTGGCAACTGATATCAGAGAAGCACAACGCTGGTGTGAAGTTGCAGGGGAACAGCAGTGTGAGTTGCCACAGCAGTTGAGAAAGCCTTATACTTGTTGGAGCCCCTTGTGTGTGTCTGCTTAGGACTATGCAATATGGTGCCGGGGTGAAAGCGCTAATGCAGCAGCATACAAGGAAGGTGCGTTGCCTGGTTGTGTTTTGAGAGGAATGGAGTTACTTTGGCATGCAGATGCACCTAATTATTAGTTCAGGCACAGCGCTGGAGTGCAGATTTCTTGAAGAATGGGTCGGAGAAGGGACTTGTATCAGCTGAATCTCTACAAGTGACTCGAATTGCCGTGGTATCTGCCTATGCGGGGTTTGTGTGGGAAAAGATTGTATCCAGCTTTGGTTTAAAGCTGGTGTGCTTGCATGACTTCTAGTTCCCGTGCTAGCTCTGAATTCTCTGCTCTGTGCTCCATAAGGTTTGTGAGCTTGTTGCGTTATTAGAATTAGAATTATACAACTGCCATTATTTCTAAAGATTGTGATCAAAGCTGACTTTGGTATGGGTGAGTAAATAAGGACGAATAACTATTATAGAAAGAATGCTACTGGGAAGAGATAAGAACGAGAAGGAAGAAAGAAGAACAATAGCTCACCCAAAGCTTTAAATAGTTGTAACTGTAATTCAGTTGAACAGCATGTGACCCTTTCAGATTGTTCATAAACATTCATAGCATTAGTTTCAAGATTGTAAATTAGCAGTGGAAGTCAGACAAAGCCTGACACTTCCTCTCTTGATTAACTACTGATTAAAAGGCCAACATTTGAGTCAACAGTTCTTAGTGGACTTTCATATTGCTTTAATTGTGTTCCATGATAGTAACTATTTCAGAGACATCTTTTTAGTTGGCAGAAATGAATGCAAATATTTTACTTTGGTTCTTATTCTTCCTAATTTGCATTTTTCCTCCTTCTCACCATTTAAAGAGCTATGTTAAGGGTTTTAGATATGACCAAGCAAAAAAAAAAAAAAATCCCAATTTTTTGCTGACCATGAGCTGCAATATTGCATTGAAATAAAATTCAATATATTTAACTTGACAGTCACAATTGTCTCAGCTTAATTGGAAAACTGGATGCAAGTAGGGTAACTTCCTGATTATTATCTAAACTGGGACACAAACTTTTCTTTTTTTCTTTTTTTTTTTAAATGTGTTGTGTAGGCTAGGCCATATCACTAACATTTCACCATACTTCCATTTCTAACAGTGACCTATAATGCTGCAAAATTTTCAAGACTTGATGGGACAAGGTCCTGGTCTGAATTAATTTTGACCCTGCTTTAAGCAGGGTGTCAAACAAAGAGAGTCCTAGCATACCTTTCAAACTGAAGGAATTAGTGAATCTGCATTAAATGGTAGAGCTCATTTCACAAGAAAATGTTGAGAACCCAGACACCTGAAAAATAATCTAAAAAACCCCCAGAGTGATACCTACATGCATCTGAATTTTAAAATTTTTATTCTTTTTGTTTGTTTAGTTTATTACAAATATCCTAATATCCTTAGGGGCAAGCAGTTGGTTTGTGCCTTGGCAGTAGATGAACATTTCCAAGCGAAAAAGTTTTATTTCAGGAAACTTTAAGTTAAGTAATTTACCCTCTGGGGGCTCTACAGAGCTTTTTTGAACTGCGAGTACCTGGTGTACAAAATGGCGGTGCCTGAGTGCAAACACCCTGCCAGGATGTGTTTACAGCACTGTACAGTTTGCCGTGCGCTGTAGTTTTATGAATAGACTCTTCCTTGACCGCCCACTTGTGCCTAATATGGAAACAGTGAGTGGCACAAACTACTTTGTTTTCAGGTTTAGTTACACTTTCATGTGTTGCTTTTGCTTAAAATAATGTTTAGGATTTATTTTCACACCGTGTGGATTATTTAGCAGTTTTGGAGTGTGGGTCCAGTGCTGAAAATGTAACATTTCCACAGGAACAAATTGCATGCACGATCTGTATGCTGATCGCCTCCACGAGCGCTTTCCTCTGGATATCCACACTACCTCAGGGGGAACGATCTGCTATTTTAAGCTGATAGCATCAGTGGGCCATCTTATTCGTCTTTCAATAGTATCCCTTCAGATTGAAGCAGATAACTGCATCACAGACTCGCTAACCATTTATGACTCTCTGATGCCAATCAAACATAAAATACTGTACAGGTGAGTATAAGCTTTCATTGATAATTAATTGACAGTCGTTTGGGCTTTCTTTTCTGAAGGCTTCTCTTCTGCTTTTTTTGGTGGGTTTGGTTTCGTTAAAAATACTCTGACCTTTATGCACTGCCACATAACACCTGGCAAGTTTGTTTTTCATACAGAAGTGGAAAAGTTGATGTTGCCAATAAAAGAAATAGTAAAATCCTCCTCATATTTTTCTTTACTCTTCCATGGGAGTGCATCTTTGCCTGCCTGCAGAACTGTGAGAAGTTCACACATTACTGAGTGGAATTTTCTGTTTCTTATCACGAAAGAGGTGCTGAGTAAAAGAAAATGTCCAAATTTCCTCCCCTAAGCAAACAATTCTTCCACATGGAGACTAGTGCTCTTTATATGAAGGCCAGAGTTCTAAAACTAAAACTCTCGTGATTCTTTGGCTACCTACTGCCACTCAGAAGTTCAGTGCTTTTTTTATCTGCTCTGAGTAATTTAGAGGGTTATTAATATCTGGAGTTGAAGCTGTGATGGGTTGAGGGATGTGAACTATCACATAAAAAAAAAAAAAAGTAAAATTCCCCTCTCTTTCATATATGCTTGTTTGAGGAATTTTTTAATTTGACATTCCTGGTAACTAATTCCATTGGACTCCATTGCACCAAAAGGTGAAGACAGCACCTCCATCAAGCAGACCAAAAATCTCAGGGTTTAAACGCTTAAAATCCTTTTCTCTGGCCTGTCAGTGTATACATAAACCTCAAAAGAGAGGCTCTTCAGTCCTCTTTGAGAGCTACCCACTGCTAACCTGAATCACTTGCTGACTCTGCTGTAAAAGAGCAGATGGTGTTTGCTTGCCTGCTAGTATCTGTAGAGAGCTGAGGGTGTCTGCTAGGTAGCTTTTTTTATGAGACCAGGTGATTTGTTCAGGTTCTTAATTTCTGGCTCTCAGAGAATAATTTCCCTGTCTTTCCCACTCCCCAAGTACAAGATACATCTGTTGCTCTAGTAAAATAAATTTTCTTTCTACAAGCCTTTCTTTATAACTGGCTTCCTTCATTTTTGCTTGGAGTGAGGGATGGAAGTCAGGATTTGTCTCCTAGAGCTAACCAGCCCATTTTTGTTTTCATGTTCACATCTTTTAATTATTTGTTTTTTTCCCCAAGAAGTCACATTGCAATACTGAGTTTCTAACTGGCCTTGTAACAGGCACTTTTGCATTTAAGAGCATGGAGTTTTTTGAAGTAGGTAAGTTCTGCACTGGTGTAAAACTCTTGCACAGAATGAGAGCAGTCTGTGGGGTTTTGGTTTTGTTTGGTTTTTTTACTAACTGCTTATGTGTGTGTTCTCTTTTCTCCCTCCAGAGCTTGTGAGCCAGCTGATACCTTGGTGTCACTTGTGTCCACGAATAATCTCATGCTGGTAATGTTTAAGGCAGCACAAATAAAGGAAAGGAAGGAATTCCATGGCTATTTTGAGGTCATTACACAAGAAAGTAGGTTTGTTGTGTGTTTGAAAATGTGTTTATTTTATTTTAAGATCCCAAAGCAGCTGTCATGTTATGGATAAATCACTCCTGTATCTCAGCTTCTTTCTTTTTTCTGTCTCTCTCCTTTATCTCCTCTACATTACTGAGGGTCTGCCTTCCTCTTGAGTAATTTCGTCTGCGGGTATTAGCTGTTCTTAAGTGAGGTATGCAGGTAGAAGGCTGAAACCAGCCCAGACTGAATTCAGTTGGTCAGGACTGCGATGTGCCAGTAGATGGAGTTGTTATTCCAGGTGTAGCACTGCTCTGGCCTCTCCTGGTTTGGGAATCGGTGATGACGTTCAAGGTGGAAGGAAGGTGTTCAGTACTAAAAAGCACTTTCAGAAAATAAAACTTCCGTAGCTCTGTCTGCATTTTTATGTGTTTCTTCCTCCCCGTTAATATGAAGGAATCAGTGTGTCAGGTCCATCATCTACTTTTTATTGCTTAAAGCTTTGGGAAGTGGTTAGATCACAGTCACAAATTGTATGAGGAGCATCATGCACAAGGAGAAAAATCTAACAAAATTCAATCCAAAGGAGTTCAAGCCGCTCAAAGTTGCTGCATAATTTATATGTTGGGAGAAATTAAGCATTAAAATACCATTGTGAAAGTATGTGATGAGTTCTCCATAAGTAACTTTAAATTCAGATGTGTAATTTTTGTTTGATTAGTTGATTTGAATTCAGAACTGGGTTTTCTTTGGGTTTTGGTTTGGGATTTATTTGTGTATGCCTTAATGAATTCTCTAAATCCATCCATCTGTCATAAAAGAAAATTTTGGCTTCCAGGAGGCCATGTTGCCCATTCTCTTCTACCTGTCTGCATTTTAAGACTAGAGATATACAGGTACTACTGCAGTGTTGATGTACAGATGTGCAAGACTGCTCACTGAGACTTGTTTGCAGAACCACCTTCAGTGAAATAACTGACATAAAACTTCACAATGTGTTCTCCTGGTCCTGCAGAGCCTAGCAAGCATTCCTAGACTATTATATCCCCTGTCTGTCCGCATCATTGGGAAGGGTATCCTTTTACAACTTGAACCCCCACAAATATGATTCCTAAGTTGCCCTGTTTTGCAATGGAAGACTTCTGATAAATTTAGATGCTTAGCCCACCAAATAGCTTTGTTGGCAGTATACTAAGCTTTACCAACTTTTGCATCCTTTCTTTCCCTAGGGTGTGGAAAAGCAATAGTGACAAAAGAGAAAGCTGGCTATGAAGGGAGAATCACAAGTCCCTATTACCCAAGTTACTACCCTCCAAAATGTCTTTGTGCATGGAACTTCCAGGTAACATGAATGTCTCTCTCTTAGGCAGTGTTGTGTGTTTTGGGCATGTAGATCCTGTTAGTCATAGCAGCAACAATTGTGTAGGAAACAACCTGAATCCTTGCAGATGTGGTAGTTTATGGACGTGTTGTGGCTGAACAGCTGACAGTGCTCAGGTTTTATGTATTGAGGTGTGTTTTGGGGTGTTTTTTTGGCTCTGTGCACTTAGTCTTAATGAAGACAACATAATTCCTACACTGTTCTATTATAAAGGTGAAGAGCTAAGTTCTGATGTTTAACATGTATAATTACTTCATGGCAGAGAATGTAAGACTTTATTTCCTTTAATTATCCTTCTTCCCACAAATTTGGAAAAATAGTACATAAAAAAAAGACTCTTCTAATCTAGTAATGACTGCCACTTTTCTAGTATCTCTCTTGAGTTGATTTTGTTACACCTAAAAGCTGAATTTTTGTTTTCTAAGGTGGTCTGTCCTCTCAGCAAAATCCCATAGACTGTTTTTTCTTGGTAACATTTTTTCTGAATTTTTAAGGTATTTTTCTGTAAGCAAATGACCGAAAGTTTACATGAAGTTTAAAATGATTTTGGTATGCCCTGTCTGATGGCATTAGTGTTTCCCTATTGGTCCTGCTAAAATATGATCTTTCATTTAAGGTTTTCCCTTCAGTGCTTTTCTCTCTAAAGAATATGGCAATGGATACGATGCAGTCCACTGTTAATCCATCTTTCTGCTTATGCTGCTCATGCCTGGTTGAACTAATGGTTGCCTACCTTAAATCACACCAACCTGAATGGAATCTGGTTAGCCATGACCTACAGCCTCTTCCTCTTCTAGAAAACCAAGGCAATAGCTTTTTAGTTAAACTTAAGGTTTTGAATGTATTCTGGATTTCTGATGGAAAGTGTCTGGATACTTAACATGGGCAATGTCCAAGAATTATTTCTGTAAACAGTTTAATTTCCCAGTAGTTCCATGCTAAAACATCCTCCATTTGTCAAATCATGTGTTCATGTTTCTCTGTATTAGAAAGGCGGGGGCCAGGGGGAGGGAACCGGCCCTTCTTTTTAAAGGAGCATTGTCTTGTCTTGCAAAAAGCATCTGTTCCTTTGGTTAAAGGAAACTCTAATTATGAATCCTCATGATACTGCTGGACTTAAAACCCTTTTGTAAAATGCTTGGCTGAGCAGGTGCTAGCAGAAGACTACAATATTGTGGTAGAAATAACTCCTAGCATTACAAAGCTGATGCAGGTATTCAGTGCAGTACCTTAGATAACAGTCTGCTGGGGCTGCGTGTCCCTGCACAAGTAAATTTGGAGGCGTTCGAGTGCTTTGATCTTGATACAAAAGCTGCTTTCTACGGCCAGTGGCTTTTTGAGGATGAAAGGACTGCTGGCTAGAGGGGGAGAAAGCCTGCAGCTGTGGTGGGGCTTTGCCAACCTTTGCTTTCACTCAAGACTGAATAGCTGGCAGGTGCCTCAAGTGCTGGCTGTTGAGCTGATGAAGTCCTCTCAGCTCCCAGAGCGTGGCATTGCCAAGCACCATAATTGCTGAGATAAGTCTGAAGACTTTTGTGTACTATGTCCAAAAAAAGAGAAGAAGACTGCTTGCACTGTCTTTTTTGCTCACAACAGACTCCACAGAAGAGCCTTGGTATAGCTCTGAAGTTTCATAACTACACCATCAGTGAGAAGAATATTAAAGGCTGCGAGAGAGGATGGTGGAAAATTAATGAACACATGTAAGTACATCTGCATGGGTTATTAAACCAGCATTACCAAAATAAACCTTCCCATCACTACTGCAGAGAAACTCCCAGAATTTCCACCAAGACAGAGAGTTGTGATTTAGCTCAGCCAGCAGCTAAAAAAACCCACACAGACATTCACTTGCTCCCTCCCTCACAGTGGGATGGGGAAGAGAACCAGGAGGGGGGGGGGGGGGAAAGGTGTAAGAATTGTGGTTTGAGGTAGAGAGTTGAATAGGACAGGAAAAGAAGACAGCAATGATGATCAAAAAACAAAGCAAACAAACTCAAACAAGCCAAGTGATACACAGCACTATTGCTCACCACCTGCAGACCACCAATCCCAAACTGCAGTCTTGCCACCTGACAACTGCCTTAAAGTTTTATACAGAACATGACATCATATGGTATGGTCAGTACAGTACCCCTTTGGCCAGTCTGGGTCAGCTGTCCTGGCTGTGTTCCCTCCCGGCTTCTTGTGCATCCCCCAGCCCCCTTGCTGGCAGGGCAGTACGAGAAGCTCAAAAGTCCTTGACTTAGTGCAGACATTGTCTAGCAACCACCAAAACATGAGTGTGTTATCAGCATTATTCTCAACCTAAATCTAAATCACAGCACTATACTGGCTACTAGGAAGAAAATTAACCCTATCCCTGAAAAAACTGGGAGATGGAGATACTTTACTGGTGTGCCTTACCATTCTTTCACTTTGATGTAATTGAATATTTGTAAAATGTATTTACATATTTTAAAAGTGCTATTCAAAAGTACTGGAAAGATGAAAAAAAAGAGCCTTTGGTACTCTCTGGAAAGAAAGAAAGAAATGGGAGAGTTAGGTGAAGGTGGATGTCCTCTGAACCCTAAAACAATTCTGGTTTTTCTGGAATCATTGAACAAGGTCTGTTAAAACCCTTTTAAGTGTAACTTAATTCTATGATTGCTCAAAAGGACATCAAACCTAATTAACTTCTCAGTGAAAGCTACTGCAATGAGATTATTTGGAACAGAAGAGTAAACTGCTTCTGCATTTCAGTCACTGGCTCTTGTAAGAGAAACCCCACAGACTGGCTGCCAAGGTACCGCTGTATTTATTAAGAAATATTACTGCTATTTTTTAATGGAAATATGGCTGCTTTCCCATGCAAATTGTCCACCCATGTTTCACCTGAATTTTTAAAGTAATCTTTCAATCTTCAGATGATGTGGCAAGGTTAGATTTAGGATGTGTTTTAACTTTATTCAAATGGAAACTTTAGCAAGGTCAGACTGGAAACTGAATTTCTGAACTGACTGCAGAAACTAAGCAAGGTCAGTCAGGCCTTTAAAGGTGTAAATGAAAGAATTATGGAGAGGAGAAAAAGCTTTCTTTGTTCTTTGATACTGTGTTGCATAGTAAAAATTCAGCTCGTGTGAAGCTCCTAAAATTGTGCCTTGATGGAAATTTGTTGCTGGACTAGATGGGCACATAAAAATACCAGTCAGAACAGACAATCTTTGTTTTTTGTGGTGGGGTTTCATTTGGTGGTGGTTTTACGACACACTTGGAAAGATTTGAGACATTAGGGATAGTTGAGAGATTAAGCAAAGGCGAAATCTGGAGGAAAAAATGATGACGAGTTCATAGTGTAACAATTCTCTATACAAAAGAGCACTTTTAATTAAGCCCACCAATTACACGTTCCACAGAAACAAATGTCACGTTATCAGCCTTAGAATTGTGCTTGGAGTTACTTTTGAAGTACTGCACAAGAACACATGCTTCCAATTTCTGTTGTAACTTGCTGATGATCTAAGCAGGTGAAGACAAGTTTTCCTTTGAGAATGTCTTTTTCACTGAAAATAAGGCTTTTGAACCTCTACGATTTCCTGTTCTCTACCTTGGGAAAAAAATATTCAAAGCATGAAATGTTTCATATTTGATTTCACACACACACACACACACACACACACACACACACACGATTTTAATGCCTAATGAAGGGAGGGGGACACAGACAGACATGGCATCCCCACCTTTTCAGGTTCCTGCGACTGCAGTTTACAGCATATTCTGCTATAGGAAAAAATTTTCGTGCTATCTTACATTAAAAGGTTTTAAGACGCTTCAGGAGACTGATCTTGGTAAATGAAGGCTGCTGTGCTGAAGATGGTGCCGATAATGTTCCTTCAAACCTCTAGGGACAACTTTAACCAGAGACACTGAATGCAACTACGCAGTTCTTCCCTGTCTGTCTTCCAGTGAAATGCAAATGTTCCTCTGCCTACTCAGAGGAGTTACAGATCCTTTTGATGAACTTCTCATAGGCAGAAATACAAACCTTTTAGACTGCTAGGGGTTTATGTGAACAGAGAGGCTGCCAGTGTTTTATTTTCACTAAAGGTGTTGGTACAACATTCCATAGTCTCTACAGCAGGATGCATGTACTACTCATCCCTTGAAAAGGTGTCCCGCTCCCTCCTTCGATGTATGGGACAGAATCCCCTTAATTTATTTCTCATTTTAGCAGTGCACAGAGTTACAGATGATGCCTTGCAACCTCCATTTCCCCTGGACCTGGAGATATGACTAGTAAAACAGCAGTCAGAGGCTCCCAAAAATCTGCAGCTCTGTCTTACAAATCCCACAGGCACATGGCATTTCTCACTGTGTACAGGAGAGAGCTTCCTTGATGTAGCTGTCTCAACTCTCCCACAGATGGGCAGGAGCTTCCTCTGTTTCTGGTGAGAGGAGATTGTTTTATGTGGCTGTGAAGTGGTCAACACAGCCTGCAAATTTCATTTATTTATTTATGGTTTTGATTTTAAATGGTGCCAGGATTTGTTGGAGGGAAGCTATCTCAGTCACTGACAGAAGGAGAAAAGTAGAAAATGCCTGTGGGCTAACTGAGGAGAATCAGATGGTTGGGTGGTCACTGTGCGCTTTGACAGGCTGTTCTAGGTTGTGAACATTGATGACGGAGATGACTGAGAAGATGACTTCCTGCAGCAGGAAGCCTCCACTTTTAGCCCTGATAGATTTATTTTTTTTTTATTTTCTTTTTCCCTCTTGTGGAGTGGTGTTGGGTTGTTTTGGGGGGCTTTTTTGGGTTTTTTGAGAAGTTAACTTTACTGTAGTAGAAAGCTGTAAACTGAACTTTTTTAAAAACCTGTTTTCAGGATGTATAAGAGGAGTCTATTTTAAATCTTTTCATCATTTATTTTCTGCATTGCTGGAACAGAATCTCCTAGATCTGTTAAAAGGATGTTTCATATTCGTAGGGTGAAACAAAGCACGTATTGTAACATGCCTAAGCATGGCCATTCCCTATGCTTCAGTGCAGTGTGCAGGACACCAGGCAGCATCTATCCACATGGAAATCTCTGCCCAATTTCCCTGCACTCATTGACATGAAGAGTGGTCCTGGCACAATGCCTGGTGTTGCCAAAACAAACAAGGGAAATACTTACCACTGGAGAATAGCCCATTAGTCAATTCTAACGCTGTGATGCCCGTGACCTAGCACTGCTGTCAAGCAAGGGTACAACGTGCCAAGTGTGCTAGGAATCAATAGAGCGGCTTCTGCTCTTAAATCTATTTAGACTGGTAAGTACTTTTCTTGACAGGAGTCTTTAAAGCTAGATGTTTTTATCAGTGCTGCATTTTTGGGGGCTTTTGGTGGAACAGAGGGGGAGAGTTCTTACTTCTAGTCCTAGAACAACTGGTACTGTCGATGATCACCAGTGTATTACACTTAAAGCTGTTTCCAGTCTTTAAAGCGTAATCCAGCACCATTTTCCTGTTGAATAGGATGGATTGGTTGGTTTTGCTTTGTTTTTCAGCTAGAGTAGCATCTAAATGCCAGTTGCAGCATTTTTAGCATCTTTGACAAAAGCAGCAACAGGAGTGCATTAGCAATGGATGGATTAAATGTTTGCTGGCATCATAGAGCATTTAGGTTTCTCCAAGTTCAGTGGCACTAGGCAGAAACCCAAGGAAGCTCTCTGCCAAAACGGCAGCTTGAAGGAGATGTGCACCCAAGGGATAGGGATGACTTTTTTCATCTAGACTAGTTATTTGAAAATATGACTTTCAAAGGTAAAATTTCCAGATTTTTAATGGTGGATGAAGACTAGGTGACTCCTTGGATATATTTTCAGTTTCCCTAGATCTATTTCCTTGGCTTCCAAAGTAGTTTGACCAATTTTATCCCAATGTCTTTGTCCTCTTCTTTAGGGGCAGTCCTCAAATTCAGAGCAGCAACATTTGCTCTCTGTTGTGCTGACCTTTCCCCTCTCACCAAATACTTAAATCTTCCCAAAAATCCAAATCATTGAAAACAGATGTCCAGAAGCAGTGACAAAAGTACCCATGTTTGTCTTGATAAATTTCTTCATTAGATCTCCTTTCTGGCAAAACATTCTGCTTGCATGTGTGTGCTCATAAAGGATTATGACCAGCATTTTTGGGGACTTAGGTACTATTTCAGATTTTGGTTCTGAATTTCAGTGGCGCTGACTTTTAAACTGTGTGTAAGGCAGTTGTGATGTGAAGGCTGCTCTAGAGCTCCATTAAACACTTTCAGGTACTGCGGTTACTACGTTGATCACCAAACAGTCTTCCATATCGCAAGTTCTGCTGCCAACATTGAACTTCAGTGCAGTTCGAAGGTCTCAGAGAAGCCGCTTCTGGTGGAGTATGGCAGCTATAACATCAGCCAGCGTAAGATGTATTTCATCTTTTTTTCAACTCACCCTTGCATTTGAAAAGGCGCAAACTGGACACAGCGCTCTTAAGTCCTACAGGATCTGAAATGGATGTACACAGGAAATTCTCTATTTGGTTTTCATTTTCTTTTTGAATCTTACTAAGCCATGTGACTAGCAAACCAAAGGCTTTGCTAGCTCGTCAGGGCTATGCAGCTGAGGCTTGTGGGCACATGCAGCATGCTCTGGTTTCCTATACAAACGCAGTCCGCTGTCTTCTGCATGGCCCTAAAAGCTGCCAGCATGGGTATGGCCATGGTGCAGTCAACTGAAGTCTGGTGTTCCTGTTTGGTTTCACCCCCATGTTTTGTTTGCAATGTTTCTGTTGCTACAAGGACTTCTGGGTAATGAACAGAGAGTACCAAGTAACCAACTGCTCATTCCAGTGTTTCCGTTGGTTTAAATACTTTTTATGCAAGTGGAAACCGTAGCTGAAAATAAAATACACCTCAAACTGTTGATAAAACAGTTTACTGGCTGTGAGGTTTTTTCAAGTCCTAGAACAGATAACTGTTTATTGGTACTTTTCCTCCTGTATTAATTTTACATATTCATGCTGTTAAAGTACTAGGGAAGCAATGGTTTGTAGTGATAGCTACATGTCCCATTAGAGCAATTCTATACAGGGAACATATGTGGAGTGAGTAAAAAGATGGCAATATGTTGATCTTACTTTAAAAAGCAAAAATTATTTATGTATTTCTTAATACAACATAGGTTACTAACCAAACTTACAAATCTTGGTAATTGAAAGTGAGACTGTCCTTTAAAATAAGATGACATTCTAAGCTGCTTTGTCATGCACCAAAAAAACACTAGGGCTGATTTGGTCTAGTCCTAGTATAAGAGTAGAGCCTGCAGTAACAGTTGAATTGGAGCTTTAGAGATGTGTTCTCTCTCTTTTTTTTTTTCTTTTTTTCTTCTTTCTTTCTTAAATCCTAGTTTTCCAGTTTTCAACATCTGAACTCCATTTAATTGCTGGCAATACATATGGACCATTAAAGTTAGATCAACTTCATCATTCCTTGGACAAGCTTAGAGACTCTAAATTGAAATGAGCTGGCAGTATTTGGGAACTTAAAAGTTGTTTTGTGGTGGTTCTTGTTTTGTTTTTTTTTTTACCCCCAGCATGTCCACCCGGGCATTTCAAATGTTCCACTGGCTTATGCATCGAGCAGATGCAGCGCTGTGACGGGGTAAACAACTGCTTTGATGAAAGCGATGAACTCTTCTGTGGTTTGTACTCATTTACTAGAGATCTTGACAGGAAAACCCGACTAATGTATTCTCTAGTCTTAGAAAGTAGCTGCAACACAGTGACATTTTTGGGGGAGGGGAGGAAATGCTTCTTTCCAGCTTCCTTTGTATCTCTAGGTACAAACTATCGGTTGGTTTCTTGCGTGCTTAGTTCGTAGTTATTTAGCATGAGATGAAACTAATAATGAAATAGAAAGCACAAGGAAGAAAGTTAATTGTGCAAAATCATCTGAAATGGGTATATTTTAGTTTTTCCTTGTGTGCCAAATGCTGGTAATTAGAAAGGTCTGTTCTGTTTTGAGATTAGCTATTTCATTTTCATGGTGGAATGACAAATTGTGTTGTGTGGAGTAGATGAGAGAGACGGTAGATGTCCATGGTGAAAGAAGGTTAGAACTTGGGCCACTCCATTTGGGGCAGTGTGTGAACTGAGGTGGGTCACTGAACTTTCTGTGCTTGACGTTCTCCATGCATAAGGTGGCACTTATATTCATCCTTGTCCCTCACAGTAAAGCTGTGAAAGCTGTACCTGGGCATAGTCAGAAGGGTGGCGTTAGTATTGCAAACGTGCTTTCTGCAGCTGATTTGACTTATGTTTTTTAAGTTATCCCTGAGTGGAACTGTAACTCCAGCTTCGCAATACAGGATAACCTGCTTGCCTGCAATGGAGTAAGTGACTGTGAGAATGGAAAAGATGAGCAGAACTGCACCCACAGTAAGGCAACTGTCTTGATTAATTTGGTTGGGTTTATTTCCTCTTCTATCACCTATTCAATCCTGACTTGAATACTGGATCCTGTATTTGAAGAGTTAGTAGATACTACAAAATCTAACACAGCTTATATAGTTCTGTTCAGTTTTCTGATAGGCTGATAAGCAACTTGTTATTGATTTCAACTGCTGCTTTTTAGTGAGCTTGTGAACATCTCTTTCAGCAAAATAACAGCAGAAGAAATAAGTGTTCTGGGTGCAGGATGAGGATCTAGGGGATTTAAAGATTAAATTCCAGATTTTATCTCTTTAAAGCATTTTCTATGGAAACTATTTCCTGGATCTGTTTTACCATCTGTAAAATAACTATAAAAATGATAGTTTCACTGGAGCAGTTTTCAGGGTTATAAGGTTAATGTGTTTAAAATGCTATGGAAGCTATAAATTTAGCATTAGCCAGATGAAAGTCTTGAGCTGGCAATTTCTTTAACTTTTTAGAATAAATGGACAGCATCACATGAAAGGGAGCACAACTGGAAAGTGCTGCCAGTAAATTTTTAAAAAGAAAAGTAATGGGTTTTGGCCTGCTTGCATAGACAGTCTGTGCAAGTGGTTGCAGGATACTTCTGTGTGTTGACAAGAAAAATGGATTTGGTCTGAGCAGCCTCATTTACTGCAAGCCACAGGGAAATAGGAGAATGCCAAGGCTGGGGCTGCAGCTTAACTGAACACAATTAGTAAGACTGCTTTCATTACTATCTTTCATTTCATATTAACACTGAAATGGAAAGGAGGGCTTCTTTCCAGAGCACTGAATGTTTTCTCTGTCTAGCCTAACACTTGCTCTACAGAGAAGTTTTTCGCTACTATATCTGTGTTCATTACTGCTATGGGAAAGGATGGGAGGAAATATCTGTTCAGGCTCAGCCAACTTGATTCAAGCCTTAGTACAGATGCAGTTCTACTTGAAGAGTTTATTCTACTCAGAGACTGGTTTAAGCCGTCCCAGCCAAAGAGCTCTTTTCTATGTTCCCTCCTATCTATTAATACGGCTGTGAATCTTTTATCTGTGCAGACACATCCTCACATGTCCAGCTGAGCCAATGGCTTTCCCTCCCCCAACTATTTCAGGTGTTCCTTGCACCAATCACACGTTTAAGTGCCGGAATAACATTTGCATTCGGAAGCAAAATGCAAAGTGTGATGGGACTGTGGACTGTATTGATGGAAGTGATGAAAGCAGCTGCAGTAAGTCCCTCTCGAATGTTCATCTCTTTGAGCTTTTAACTCTTCCACAATAAAGCCCTTTATTTTTTCCTGTTTTGGAATGGATACAACTCATGAAGCGGGTATTGAGTTTTTGTTGTGCCCTCTCAGTGACAGCAGGGTAATGACCAGCGATCAGTTTACTTCAGGTCTGGTTGTAGAATTTCCTGTGTGGTTGTGGGACGGTGAGCTCACTGTTATGTGGAGTCTTAGTCAAGTTGTAAGTCTTGTGTTAAGGAGCAGGGGAAGCAGGGTTAACTGCAGAGTGAACTTGGCGAGCTGGTAAGGCAGCATTTTTGTTGTAGCAGTAATGTCAGATACTTCTGTAGGAGTCAGGCTGTATTTGGACTTCAGGAGTGACACAGCCGCAGTGAGATAAAACCCAGGAGACTTTCACTTCTCTGTTTCTGATGGTGAAGACCCCACCAGTATTTCATAATATCAAGCTAGATTATAGTCTCCAAACTTCCTGCAGAAACCTCTGTACAAGCTTTACAGCTTTCTTTGCTGTTAAGTGAACTCATGATTGTTACAGCAGTTGCAATGAAAGTGGGTTTAGGAATAGGTGCTTAAACTGAATATTCTCAGCTGTTTTGCCTTGCCCACAGTTCTTTCTGGCATGCTACCTGTATGCCAAATCTGCTAGCACCCACCTTGGACCCAGCAGGACACTAGCTATGTGCCTACTTGTGTTTGGAACATGAATGCTGCTTTTAACTCATATTGGCTGGGTGCTGGAAAGTGCCCAGCAGCATTAATGCTTGTGTGTGGGAGTGCAGGATGAAGCCTCCTGTGCAGAGGTTTTATGTGCATGCACTAGGGATGGGCACGGGGCCCTGCAGAGGGGTCTTTCTCCATTGCTCCTCATTTTTTTTTTTGTGCTCACTTGAGACTTCCTCACCTGTGAGTTAGTAACTATTTCAGACTTTCAAGGGGTTTTTCCATCCAAATTAATGTTTAGACCAGCTGCTTTCTGAAACAGTAAATGACCAAACTCCACATATGTGGCTGCTACTGTAAACCTTTTTCTTGCATTGTTCCCACTGTTTTGGCGAGGAATAAGTGTCCTGATCCTGAATTTACTTCCTCCCTGGTGGACTCTGTGACAGTATTAAAAAGAGTTGAGGGATTGTCTATTTTTGTATATTTATTTTGATACTTATTAAATCAAAGAATCCTTTGACCTTTCTGACACAATAACCAATTAGAGACCAGTTTCTGCAGCAGAGCTAGAAAAGAAACTTATTAAATTTCCCAGGCCAGTGCCTGTTTTTTATGGAGTCGCCTCTCGCTTCAGAAATAGAGGAGCAAAATAAGGATGTTTCCTGATCAGAGCAGGACAAGGAAACAGATATGAAAATGTTTCAAAGTGCAAGATTCGTTCATGCCCTGTGTGGGAAGCAGCCTTGTCAAAGGGAAGCACTGTCGGGGGATTATAACCTGAAACATCCCTTGCAGGTTGTGGCAGCAGCCGGAGCAGTAATCCCATCTCTCGGATCGTAGGTGGCACAAACACAGAGGAAGGTGAATGGCCTTGGCAGGTCAGCCTCCATTTTGTGGGAGCTGCGTACTGTGGGGCATCGGTGATCTCCAACGAATGGCTTGTGTCTGCAGCTCACTGCTTTCAAGGCAGCAAGTAAGCCCTCTCCCCCTTACCTTTGTCCCAGACATCACCAGAATCCCAAAGCTCCTTTAGCTTCCAGAGTTTGAACCACACTGAGGTGGGATGAGCCCTTGTCTTTCACTCACCCTGGTGCTTGGGGAATGGTTTTGGGTACTTTTACTGAAGATACGGCTCTTTTGTTTGCTCCCAACCAGGCTGGCTGATCCCAGAGCATGGCGTGCTCACCTGGGGATGCAAATGCAAGGCCGTGCGAAGTTTGTATCTGCAGTGAGACGGATCATCACCCATGAATACTACAACAGTGGGAACTATGACTATGACATTGCGCTGCTGCAGCTGAGCAAGCCGTGGCCAGAGACGATGAGCCATGTCATCCAACCCATCTGCATTCCTCCCTTTTCACACAAAGTCCGCAGTGGAGACAAGTGCTGGATAACAGGTTGGGGCCAAAAGCAGGAAACGGGTGAGTCTTACAGCTTCAGTTTTGATGTTCACAGCTAGACTTGCCACCTGCTAAATTGCATTCATCCTCTTTATAAGTAGCTGTGAGAGAATATATGGTTGTGAACCAAGTACAACCACCTTTTGAGGGAAGGATGGTTGTACGGATGTATGTGTCATGGTATGGTGTAGTGTCTCCCTTTGGCCAACTGGTTAGTCACCTGTGCAAATTGAAAGGCCAATTATTTGAAAGATAAATGTGATGCCTCAAAAAGATAAAATGGTTTTCTTTTCCCAGCTTCCCTCTTTTTTTTTTTTGATTCATTGATTTACACAATTTTATTGCCAAACCAGTCTTTTAAGTGTTCTTCGAAACATATTACATACCAGCGTTATCAAAGCCTGAAACAAGGTTTCATGATGTAAAGCAGCATTTGCATATTTGAATAGGTTGGTGATGTTTCTTTGGCTATATTCAGATACTGAGAGGGTCGCCTGGTGACAATATTAGAGCTGTTGTACTGAAAGGAGGAGACAATTCAGTGGAATTCTGCTTTTCTGGAAGTACATATCTTATAGAAAAGAGGTGTTTTTTACCAAAACTTTAAGACAGAGAGGACCAGATTTTGAGAGGTGTCCAAGTCCTTTATGCTGCCAAAATAGCAATCTGCATTCTGTAACTCTGACTCATCATTTTAATTTTGGAGCCAGCAACTTCTGAGACACCGCCCTAATTGCAAATGTGTCTTGTGATGATCCAAATACCTTTATAAAATCCTGTTTCCTTCTAATAATAAAAAGATAATAAATTAAAAAGCATTGAGACATTTTGCAAAAGGCATTAGAAAAATTTATGTTATAACATTGTATTTTGTGTGACCAAATGACATTACACAAATACCTGATACTTGGAACAGGCTTTCTGTGCTATTGTAGTTGTTTGAAATCTGGAATAGCTTACAGGTTCTGAAGATATCTTGTTTTGTATTTCAATTGTTGAATAAAATGCTAAGCTCTTTTTAATCATCCTTCTTTCAATTTGTTTTCCAGATGATGAAGGTTCAGCAGTTCTTCAGAAAGCAGAGGTAGAAATTATAGACCAAACGATATGTCATTCCACATATGGAATTATCACAGCCAGGATGTTTTGTGCTGGAATAATGTCTGGGAAAAGAGATGGGTGCAAAGTATGTACCTTAGCACACTTTGCATAGAGTTTATCTCTCCTTTCATTGTTGCATGAAGAGTTGTAAGAACTAAGTGACAGACCACGTCGTGGTCTCTACACTTCGGGCAACTCTTATGTTGCTCTTTTCAGAACTATCAGCAAATCTGTCACATGGGTGTTTTCAGAGTTTTGCTGCTTTATGTGCATAGCAGAGTCACAGAAGGGTAGGGGCTGGAAGGGACCTCTGGAGATCACCTAGTCCAATTGCCCTCCAGAGCTGGATCATGTAGAACAGGCTGGACAGGACAGCGTCTGGGCAGGTTTTGAATTTCTCCATAGATGGAGACTCCACAACATCTCTGGGCAGCCTGTCCCAGTGCTCAGTCACCCTCACAGTAAAGAAGTTCCTCCTCATGTTTAGGTGGAACTTCCTATATTCAGGTTTGTGCCCGTAGCCTCTTGTCCTGTTGCTGGGCACTACTGAAGAAAGATTGAACCTATCCTTCTGACACCCACTCAAGTATTTATTAACATTGATAAGGTCTTCTCAGTCTTTTCTCTAGGCTAAAGTGTCCAAAGTTTCTCAGCCTCTCTTCATAATAGAGATGTTCTAGTCCCCTCATCTTCGTAGCATGTTTAACATCACTAAGTTTTCGTTGCAACTTGCATGTCCCAATAACAAGTTCAAGTCAGGCAATTTTTGGACACAAGAGTGTCTAAGTTGAAGAAAAATCTGAGAAACTAGCTTGACTCTTTTCAGGATCCCTCATTCCCAGCCCCTCCAGGGCTATCTGGTAACGTGCAGGCTACTAGGTGTAAATTTTCAATTGTATAATGCTCTGATCTCAAAGTGCTGAAAGATAATACACGTGGAGTTCTAAATTTGCTTCTAGTGAATAGTGGCAAAACTATATATAGATATATAGAAATTTTTATAACATACATGTTGTATAATATATGCCATATTGTATTATATAGAAATTATACAGGCATTGATATTTCCTGCTACAATAATAGTAAATTTACTGCTAAAATAGTAGTAAAACTACTACTTTTTTTTCCTTTTATGATGAAGACCCAGCTTTCACTGTTCTTCTAGAAAGTGAGAGAGACCACAATGTCTCTGAGGGCTTTCTAATGCACCAGCTGCTTTTTAGAGATCAGTGAGACCATTAACATCAGGCATAATTTTCACTATCTGGAGAAGTTGTTTCTGCAGTTATCTGTCTGCCCATTCAAGATTTAGCCAAGGAAAGACAAAATTTACAGGTCATTTGGCTATATTTCTGTAAGGGCAAACGATGTGTTACTGTATCTGGCAGCTGGTAGAGATGATCAAATCATGGGTTTTCGGTTTTGTGAAAAATCATAGAATCATAGAAAGTGTTAGGTTGGAAGGGACCTTTATAGGCATCTAGTCCAATCCCCTGTGGTAAACAGGAACAAAAATGCTGGTGTTCTGCTTTTCTTTTGTCCTAGGAATTACAGAAACCAGTTGAAAATGTGAATCTAAATAAAAAAATCTTAATGGTCAGTGGCAGCAAAAATTATTTTCTAAGTCAAATCTTTAAGAGTTTTGTGAGACAATTCAAGATAATCCTGCTTTGAGCAGCAGGAGGTGTTGCTAGTTAATCTCCTGGCTTCATTTTCCAACCTGTGTACCCTAAGATTCTACAAAGTTAAAGCGAAATAGTTTTCTAGCTCTAACCAAATATATATTTAGAAGGAAGGCACTTCTCTTGCAAAAATTTTAAATGCAACCAACTCACCTGTTGCTTTTGGAAGTCCTTCATTGCATCCAAAGTTTTAGTAAAGTTTAATTTGCTACTGGCTGTTTTTTCAGAGTGGATGTGGGTACTGCAGTCTTACAAGAAAGTATAAACTTGGTACAAGAAACTTTCCCCAAATGGTGGCACTTCCCTCCCTGCCCCTGAACCTCTGCCAATATATTTCTACAAGCATACTCTATAAAGGACGAGTTTGTTTGTCTTGTGTTATGGAATTGTGCCTTCCTGTATAAAAATTCAAAGTCTATAACAGACTTCTCTACTAGAAAGTAACAAGGGTTTTTTACTTTCTTAAAAAAAAGAAAGTTTTCAACAGAAAAACTTTTCAACAGAAAAACAGAAACTTTTCAACAGAAAACCCCCCATCTAATCAATTGAGGGATCCAATCTCCTTCCATTTACTTTCAATTTCAAAAAAGGCTTATCATTATTAAATAATGTAATTCTATCTTAATTTTTACTTCTTTTTAAAAAGTTTACTGGAGTCATTAGGGGTAACCTATAAATGAACAGACATATGAAGTAGCATGTTTTGGACTCAACTGTAAGTTTGAGGCTCAGAAACAAAATGTGAACTTCAAATCTAGTCCATGAAAAATAGTATCTTTATTAGTGTCTTTAAAAAGTGAGAGATATCCCTCTCTCTTGTGGAAAACAAACTTGGTTACAACTGTGCAATCCCACCTGCTTAAAGAAAAAAACCTACCATATTGACTATCAGATGGTTTGAACTGTGTGAATGGGAAAATGTAATCACTGCTGGAATTATAGAGGCCAAATGTCTCCTGTGGTATTCTGTCCCACTTTTGATAATCTTCATTGTAAACACATATAACTCTATATTCTTTTCAGGGAGATTCTGGCGGACCATTGTCATGTCAAAGCAAAGGAGATGGAAAGTGGTTTTTGACTGGCATTGTTAGCTGGGGTTATGGATGTGGAAGACCAAATTTCCCAGGTGTTTACACAAGAGTGTCAAATTTTGCACCATGGATTCACAAATATGTGCCTTCAGTCTTGTAACTTGAAAACCGTCTTTCTGGAATACAACATATCCTGTATATTGTCATTAAAAATCATATTTGGTAAAACTGTTCAGTGGTGGAAGTTCTTTGCATGTCTCCCTATTGATTCTGGGGTACACGTAATACCCTTTGTTCAAACTTTGGTGTAAGAGGACGGGGGAGCGTTCCTTGCAGTGGTTGTCCTGTGCAGATGTCTGGAGATACAGGAGCTGCACTAATAAACTTCTGGCACTGCATGGTTGTTTTCTAGGCACCAACGAAATACATGTGCAGTCATCTATCTGGAAGCTGAAGGTAGAATTGACCACCTCAAGGCAGAGCTTAAGACTTAGTCGTTTCCACTGGGATGCAAATAGCCCGATACAGTAGTAACTGTGAAATAGCAATCAACTCACTGATACCCTTGCAGAAAGTGAATTCAGTATTCTCAAAAACATGGGGCCCTTACTTTTGGAGTTCAGAAGTTCTGTGACTAAGCAAGGACCAAAGCATTAGTTTCATTCCTTCTCCAACTTTCATTTTAACTAATTGCAGAATTTGGAGCTGCCAACTTTTATTTCTAGCTATAATTTCTTCATATTCAAGTTCATCCACTTGACAATTTGAATTCTTTATCTTCAGGAAACCTTAATAAGGTGAGTAAATACGGTGCTTTATGTTATTGTAATGATCTTGTCCTTGCCCAAATAAAACTCAGGTGTCTACCCTGTAGAAGGTAGGTTCTGCTGCAGAATTGAGTTCTCTGAAAGTGTGTAAGTTTTCAAAAGTCCCAATATAATTTTTTAGAGAGGTTGCAAAGGAAGCTTTATTTCCTCTGGACTATTTCTGAGGGTTCCATTCCTATGGAGGAAGGGGCAAAATAAAAGTTAGTCAGCAGGCTGTGTGTGTAGCAGACCACTGGAAAAAAGATGACTTGAACAAAGTGGTCTGTCTGCAGTTGTAGTTAGCATTCCTGAGCTGTGAGGATTGCCTTCTGATTAATCCCTTTTGTAGTCTATGCAATCTGTGTTGGGTGTCTTTTGTTTGTTTTCTGGTGCTGAGGTGTCTTGGGCCTGGTTTGTTCCTCTCTGTGGTGTTCTTCCTGCGTGTGCTCACACACGCTCTCACAACATGTATTTAAAAAAAAAAAAGAAAAATTATTTCCTCCCACAACCCCCCTGATTTTTCTTATTTTACATGCAGAATGCCCTGACCTTGTTGCTTTGCTGACTTAAAGCTGGTTTTAATTTTAAATAGGAAATGTGGACATGAATTGCTTTGAGTTTATTCTGTGGTACTGGTTGAGGCTGAAAAATTCAGGTGGTCAGTGGAATTGCACATTTCTTACCTCAAGTTTCTGTGGATTCTGGCTGGTGTTGGTCAGACATCGTCTCACCTTGCTCTGGGACTTTTTATCTGTAAACTGCTTGCATGTCATTTGTGTGGTGTAAGTTATTTCCTACTCTTGTCTTCCTGAAAGAAGGGGGTAACTGATCTCTTTGTGACTGATCGTACCCATAGCCTATGTAGCCAGTTAGGAAAACAAAGAGTTACAGTGATGGTAACTTTTCCTCCCCACCTTTGATTGCAGATCAGCTGGCTCCAGCTTCCAGCGGCATGGCAAAGGTGAGAGAGAGAGAAGCCTGGCGTAGGTGGTGGCGAGAGCTGTGCTCTATTCTGGGTTGTGGTTAGGAAATGAGGTTCATTTAGGATTTTAGCATTAGTCAAGGCATCATGATACGAGCTCTCCCCTCCGGCCGGGTTTCTGTGTACAGCATACCAGCTCCGTACGACTCTGAACAGACGGCAAAGCAGGTAAGAGACACCAGTGATGCTTTACACCAGGGATACGGTAAGGGATCTCTCTGCCTGCTCTGGTGTGTACTGTTCTCTGTTCTTCATAGGCAGATTGCTCCCAGCCAAAGTGACAGCAACTTTTCCCCTTCGCTTATACAGCTTGAAATCTAGGTCACGAATGTGTGGGTTTTATATGTGATGTAGCTGTTAACATGGAATGTATTATCATATTTAAACCTCTTTAAAAGCTAAAAAGAGTAAATACACTAATCATAGTACTTCTTGTGTCATCTTACTGACGCCTTTCTGTGTCTCTCTTTAGGAAAATCTACATATTCGCTCCTGTCCGTCCTACCTCAGAGGCTTGTGTCAGAAGTACTGCTTCCTCAAATGGATGAGGCTGTGTTTCTGGAGAAGATGGCTTCTAGCAGCATTACCTACCGTTTCCTTACTAGTTACAGCGATTGTACTAGTCTTACAGTATTCCTTCTGTAAGTGTTACTCTCCCCGGCGTGCTCTGGATGGGGTTGGGTATTTTGCACCCTGTGAACGGGTAGAACGAAAATCTCAGCACAAAGCGTCTGAGCACGTAACGTGTGTAGTAAACTACTGATGTTTCCCTTCTCTTTAACATCTTTGCTAAATGTAGCAACAAAATGTACAAAAAGTAATGGCTGGTGGTTGTACAAGAATAATGAAGGTGTGCATTTTTCTGGTCTCTGTGAATACCATAATTATTATAACTGTCACCTTTCCCAAGAACCTGTAGGAATTAACTATCTATCCTTTATTCACTTTTTAAAAACAGAACAGGTACCTAGCTTATGTATGCTCCTTCCTGACCTCAACTTACAGCCACTAAAACCATATCTTTCCAGGAAGATAGCGCTGAAAAAACCCCAACTTTTAACAATTCAATCTTCCTAGTAGAAATGCCCGTCCAAACCTGTACCTCATTCCTCTTCCACAGGGCATTGTTTTATCATTTGTCAATGGGACTGACTCAGAGCTGTGGCTATTATGGTGGGTTTCTCTTAAGAACTAAAACCTACTGATGCTGAGGACAAATACATGTTTCTGCCAGCCTCTTGCTCTGGAAGCTTTTCTGTAGCATTATTAGGTCTCCCAATGGTTTTATCTTTTTTCTTTTTCTTCTCCTCAGCTCCAGCTTCCTCCTTTATTTATATTGGTGGAAGTGTAGAAATTCTTAATTTGACTTATACAAATGATCTCAGTGATCCAAAGTCAGAGAGATTCCACCTGCAAGCAGAAGCAATCCAAAATTATGTAAGTTCCCACATAAATATAGCAAAAATTCCAAAAGTTTTATTTCAGAATAAGGAGAAGACTTCAGTTAGTAATTTTTTTTTCCTTTAATATAGGAAATTTAAAGCTAGCAAGTGCCTTGGTGGTGCACAGCTTTAGGAACGTAACTAAGCAGCTGAGGTTGGGTGTCTCACAGTCACATCAACATTTCCTAGTTAGTAAAACCTGAGGGTTTCAAGGTTATGGTCAAATTATTCCTCTTTAAGGAATTAGGAGTGTGGGTGAGGTTTTTTGGGGGTTTTGTGTTTGTTTGTTTTTTACTCAAGCAATCTTCGTTGCTGCATTTTCATTTTTTTTTAATTAGAGATCATATTTGATGCTTATTTTTATGTCTTTCTTCCCCCTTATCCCCCACAACAATGCTCGCTTTCTTGCACTTCTTACATGAGCTCCTATTCCCGAGATTGATGCTGTTTCCCGTCTACATGTGAACAGCGATCTTAAACACAAAGCAGTTCTCTGTTAAACTGTATTTCCCTAAAGAGCTAATCCAGTGTCTCAAAGCTGCTTTGTGCACCGCCAGTGCAAGTTGCTCATGTACAGGTTATATGCTGGAAACTTAAAGACTGAAACAAAAATATAAATGTATTCATAAAGGCTTCTTTTTCATAGCTAATTACCAGCAGCTATTCATTATTTTTTTAAAGTGGAAATGAATTGCACATTTATGATCCTTATTTGATACATTTTGTCAGAATGAAGGAGAGTGCTAGTAGTACAGGAGGGGGAAAGAAGTAGTAAGACAAATACTTTGTATCAAAAGAGATGATATTGACACTAAAATGTAACACTTTGTGCCTTTTCTTTTACCTTTTTTTTAAATGTCAGTTTGCAGAATCATATGAGTCTTCTTCCTTGGGAAAGTACTATTTAAAGTCTGTGGTGGCAGCTTTCAGGTAGGTTCTGTTCCCGGATGTGGTATACATTTAGAGATATTAAAATCTTTTTTCATGCATTTTAAATTACTTTTCTGAAAGAATACACAGGTCTCTTTAGCAGGGAATAAAAATGGCAGACATGCCCTTAAGTATGTGAGGTAAAGACCCAAGATAATAGTGTGATTTCTTCTTGCCCTGTGGAATCGGTGAAAGAAATTAGTTTGATTAATCATGCATTGGTTTACAGATTGCTTTGTACTCTATTAATCTACATTTGACTTTTGAAATCACAGTTCAGCAGGGTTTTTTTCTCTACCAGTAGCAGAATCTTATCTGAATGCATCTATTTAAATAAAGTTCCTTTTAACTTCTCAAAACAAATTTTAAGGGTATAATTTTGGGCAGGGCACTCTAGTTAAGGTACTGGTGAGAAACATAAATACGTTGAGCAGACGGCTACTGTTATCCTGGTAGGCTTTGAAAACTTCTGAAAAATAAATCCATAGGTCAATCTGAAAGGAAGTGTGAGGCAGACTGTCTCTTTGAATCACTTAAGTAATACTTTCCATGTGCTTATATAGAGTGTTTATTTTAATAAGTAGAGCATTAAATGTTGTATCAATATATGGGTGTAAAATTATATTCTCATATGGTGCGAGACTGAATTAAAAATACCAAGGAAAAAGCATCTAGAAATGTAATATGGTCTTAGAAGTGTATAATTATGCAGCAGGGATGGAAACATCCAGATCTGTAAAAATTATTGCCTGGGTTTTCTTTGACATGTAGTTTTCACCCTTGGTGTGTTACTGTTTAAGCAGCATATTTTTGAATTACTTCTACTGTATAGAAAAAGCAATCATTAAACAAGAGAGCTCTTTGCTGCTGTGCTCAGTAAGTTTGCAGATGACACCACGTTGTGTGGGAGCGTTGATCTGCTGGAAGGTGGGATGCCCCTGCAGAGGGACCTGGACAGGCTGGATCAATGGGCAGAGGCCTGCTTTATGGGACTGAACAAGGCCAAGTGCTGGGCCCTACATTTTGTTCACAACAACCCCAGGCAGTGTCGCAGGCTTGGGGCAGAGTGGCTGGAGAGCTCCCTGGAGGAGAAGGACCTGCAGGTGTTAGTTGACAGCTGGCTGAACATGAGCTGGCAGCGTGCCCAGGTAGCCAAGGGCCTCTTGGCCTGTGTCAGGTATCTTGTAACCAGCAGGAGTAGGGAAGTGATAGTTCCATTGTACTCAGCTCTGGTGAGGCTGCACCTCGAGTACTGTGTTCAGTTTTGGGCCCCTCACTACAGGAAGGATGGAGCTGGAGCATGTCCAGAGGAGGGTGATGAAGCTGCTGAAGGGTCTTGAGCACAAGTCCTATGAGGAACAGCTGAGGGAGCTGGGGCTTTTTAGTGTTGAAAAAAGGAGGCTGAGGGGAGACTTTATCACTCTCTACAACTGCCTGCAAGGTGGTTGTAGAGATGTCAGGGTTGGTCTCTTCTCTCTAGTGAAAAGTGATAGGATGTGAGGGAATAGTTTGAAATTGCACCAGGGGAGATTTAGGTCAGATATCAGGAAGAATTTCTTTATTGAAAGGGTTGTCAGGCATTGAAACAGGCTGCCCAGGGAGGTGGTGGAGTCACCATTCCTGGAGATGTTTAAATGGTGTACAGTTGAAGTACTTAAGGACATGATTTAGAGGTGGACTATTCAGGGTTAGGCTGTGGTTGGACTAGATGATCTAAAGGGTCTCTTCCAACCCAGGTGATTCTATGATTCAGCTGCACATTTTTGCACAGTAGTTCAACTGCTATGAAACTATGGGAAAAAATAATGCTAACCATTCAAAACCATGTCCAAAATACTGATTAGACTGTCTATGTAATGTGTGGGGTTTTTTCTCTCCACAGTGAAGGAGACTCTGGACTTCGAGCTTACTACTGGAATACATTTTGGGCACCTCAAGATGTGGTTGCTTTTCTTAAAAAATTACCCCCAGTGGAACAAAAAGAAATCAGTAGTAAACAAGCAGCTCACATGTTCAGTTCTTCTGGGGAGGAAGATTTTGATCTTGTTACAATGGAGCTTTTTGGTAACAATGTACCTGTCATTTAATACCTATTCTGTCTGTTTTTCTTTCCCTGGTTTGGGTCTTTGGCTCATGTAGCTGACAGCTATTAAATTTCAGTTTCAGATTCCACAGAATATGATGTGATGCTAAAATCAGGTAATTATTCCTCAATAACAACTAATCTCACTTGGGGGGGGGGGGGGAACCTGTAATATAAAAATGGTGTTTTCCCAGTTATTCTTATATCTTTAGGGCCTACGAATGGAACCAGCCTAGGGTCCTCTCTGTTCTGTGTTTCAAATAAAGGCCAAGATGAAAATGCCTTACAACTCTTATTTTGTTGCTCCGACTAGAATGGTTGAAATGTAATTGTTCCCATTGAATTGCAATGAGCTGTGGCTCCTCTTCTTGGCATCTCTTGAAAAGCTACTATTTAAAATTATAAATGCCTTATTTGCCTGGGGAGCAGGTCGTTTCAGTTATTCATAGTCAGTGATCAGTCAAATACTGTAGAGCTTTAATTCACTTTGCCCACTTTCTCCATAACAAGCACACCTCAAGACTGGCTTCCTATTCTCAATGTTCTTGCACAGAGAGGGTTGAAGAGAACATGGCAAAGGAAGCAGTAGGCTTCAAGCAGAGATGGCTGCAGCCAAGTCCACTCCTGATTGCTGAGTGTATGGTGAGCAGATGGTGGTGAGGCATTGTGCTTCCCTGGCTAGAGCAGGACGAGAATGTGATGCAGCCTGGTAGGGAAAAGGGAGAAGATGCAAAAGAAAGGGAAGAGGAGATTAGAGTAGTCAAGAAGTGTGGGTAGGTGATTGTTGAGGCCTCTTCTGAAATTTTACCCAATAATTTAATTTATTTTTCAACTTAACAGTTTTCCAGTCACTGATCTAGCTTCTTTTGTATAGCAGTATCCTTTGACCTGTATGCCAAGCCCGGTAACAACAGGACTCTAACTCTGATGAATCCCAAAAAGTCTTTTTATCAATGGAGGCTGCGAGTTCCTTCTAACTATGTGGTGAGACTGGTAGTTATCACTTTGCAAGGTGTCACTCCAGAAAGCTGTGCATCACACCACTTGTCAGCATATGATTTTCTTCTTCCCCTGCAGAACAAGATCATTACAAGGTATGATAGTATAGAATAAAGATATCTTATTGAGCTGTACAGAAACTCTCTAAAACTATTATATCAAAATTATATTAATTGGATTTCCAAAATGTAAGAGTCTAAATAAAACTTAATAAAAAAATCTTCTATAAGGCTGTAAAACGATCTTTACTGTTACCCCCCCTTCCCCCAATGAATTATAAATTCCTGTGGGTTTTGTTCTGCATCATGACTAATTTTTGCCGCTTTCGATTTCATGCGGTTACTGTCACAACTCAAAAAGATACAGACTTTTTTTTTTGGGTGTTGCATTCTATTACTTTAAGAAAACACAAGTTTTGTATCAGCCTAGTCACAGGCTGTTCATAATGGGGGTGTTGTGCTTATGGAATACTCTGTCCCCAGAGTCGCTGAGTCATCCATTTGTATAAACGAAATCCCTTTCAGTGGTCACACTGCTCCCAATTTCCAGACTCAAATTTCATGTATGGACGTGTTATCCACCAATAACTTGTCTAAAATGTATTTGTTTAGGAGTGCTTCAACTTACTGGAAATGAGTAGGTGGTCCTCTTCGTCTCTATTAAGAGATTTCTCTCTCTCCTGATGCAACAAGTGACGAGAGCTTGTTGTTGTTGGCAGGCGGTCAGAAAGCCAGGCGTGGAATGAGCACATGGGTTTGGCAAGGAGTTAGATGCAGATTGCAGCATTACACGGAGAATCCCGTTCCTGATGCTGGACTGCATCTGCTCTGCTGCTGATTATGGGTTGTTGCCAGGACTGTTACTCCATTGCTGCATTACTAGCAATGGCTGAGCTGTTTAGGAACCAGAAATGTAGCGTTGTTCATGTGCATGAAAGAATCAGGAAGCAAAACCCACTCAGGTCTAAGTCGGAGTGCATCAGCGTTCTCTGAACACAGAAAACTAAGACAGAAACTTCAAGAATGTGCATTGATGTCTGGCTATCAAAGAACTGGAACAGAATTTGGTGACTGAAACTGTGTTAAAAGCACAATAGTACCTCCAAAAATATTGATTGGTTTTATTTTCATTTTCTTTTATTGCCAGCCTAACAAATGTGTGGTTTTCTATCAGTTATCTAATTGAGCTAAAAGCAACTAGTCACACACTCATGGTACATCCAATAGAACTAATAACAACATCGCTGATATCCAGGGCAGTCAGGAACTACTGTATTACAGCCATTATTCCCCGATGTCCAGCTCTAGGATCACACATGGTGACTAAGATGGTTCTCACCAGTTTCTGTAAACTGCAGCAATGCAGCTGTTCAGTGACAAATAGTAAAGTGCGAGTGAGCTGAGATTGTACTGTAAAAGTAGGCATCTCATGTGGACATCTCTTCTCACGTGTGCTCACATCGCTTTTCTGGAGATACTGCAACAAAAGGTACAGTTAGAAGATAAGCCAGGCTGTCAACTGGGTAGGGGATCAACATTCTGAAAGATTTTCTCATGGCAGTGGAGAGGGGAATGAAACTGTTCTTTTCATACAGGATTTGATAGGTATCATGGTAAAAAGGATCTAATAATGCTTGCAAAAGCGAAGCAAACCCCGGATCTGATGTGTAGTCTCACATGAAATGGCAGCAAGGACTACCCTGCTAAAAGCAGAAGAGGACTGCTTTCAGTTTTAAGGTTCACAAATTTTATTTCAGTGCTGCCACTCTGGATCTCAGGGAGAAGTCAAAGAACTTGATCCAGAAATGTGATGGAAATGCTGTCTTATTGTGTGGTCTGATTTCAATTCTTTTGACTTGCTGTGCATAGGAAGAGATAAATCTGTTAGAAATCTTTCACGTGCAGATTCATAAATTAATGAAATCCAAAATACACTGTGAGATTTCCAAATGGAATAAATGTAAGAGTGAGTTTGCAGATGCAAGAAATAGCATCTCAACTTACAGGTGATAGTAAGTGTTCAAGCGTCAAGATATAAATGAACTCCTTATTTAAACAAAAGAACTATAAGAAGACATAGTTGTCATGCATGGGGCCTCACATCTGGCCTGACAGCTTTTGTGACTTGCAACTAAGCTGAGTGCTAGTGGGTTGGAAATGCTTTGGGCTTGTTTTCTGTAGCACAGATGC
The DNA here is from genome assembly GCF_964237585.1 of Gallinula chloropus. NCBI lineage: Eukaryota > Metazoa > Chordata > Aves > Gruiformes > Rallidae > Gallinula > Gallinula chloropus. The sequence goes on from NC_140085.1 coordinate 96,813,080, forward strand.
TGCACAATACTGCTACGCTGGTACTTGTTGCCTTCTCAGTGCTACCCACTACTGTCACTACTGAAGTAACATAAGCTAACACTGCCATCCTGATGCTTCTACAGGTCTGTAAACTCCTGGAAGCCTGTTAGGGAAGAAATATCTGTGGTGTTCACCCTGAGTGACTTGGCCTCAGTGCTGGGAAACTCTAGCGTCTTGTTTAGTATCAACTGGATGGAAGAATAAAAGGGAAGTGGTAGTCAGGGGAATACTTCTGAAGCACAGGTGACCAGATCAGTATTATTTCTACCCAGTCTCTTAGTAGATATGACTGGAATGTGGGAAATGTTGGTTCTTTGTTGGTTTTCTTGTTTGCTTGTGTTGTTTGGGTTTTTTTTAATGCAGTCTTTTTAATATTTCAGATGGTGTGGACCAGCAGCCTGGACTCCTGTTGTACGATTAACTTCGTCCAGTAACGTAATGTTGCTTACCTTCTCACTGAACCAAAGAGAAGAAAGTAACATATTAAAAGCTCACTTCCAAGCTGTTCCTAAGATCAGTAAGTAATTACGCAAACATATGATGTAAGCGCATTTGTTTCTCTTGTTGCTTCTAAAAAAAGTCGATGTTGCCTGAATCTGAGGGGAGGGAAGGTCAGAATGTAAATCAGGGAATTGTCATTCTGATCCACTTAAAGAAGTCTGAGACTGAACAAGATATATAGAATATCTTTTGGTCTGGGAGATATTTTTTTATTTGTTCGTTTTCCTGATTGCTTCCTTCCCCAGAGGTTACTCTTATTACACAGGAAACACTGTTAATTGGTGAGTAATGGTAGCAGCCAGATAGCACTATGGGAACTCTGTGTCTAGCCAAAGCTGGAGAGACCCAGAGGCAGAGCAGCTCTTCTGTCAGCTTTGGCAATCTATCCCCAGCTTGGGGAATGCATGTTTAATGAAAATGGAAAACAAGAGCAAACACTTCTGATATGTGTTTGATCCTTTTCTGAAAGCACTGCTCAGTGTAGTTAACTATAAAAAAATGTGTCTTCGAGACCTGAGAGGTATATTCCTATGGAGTAAACTACGGAGTAATATGTATTTTTCAGAATAATTATGGGTGATTATCGAAATATTATGAATAACAGTAAACTAATATTTTACAAGAGATACAGGAGCTTCACAAGTGAAAGTTTAGCCATAGTTATTTGGTAAGATCATAGGGCGAATCACAGGGGAGAAAGCATGTGGATAAAGGTTCCACATTTCAACTTATGTCTCTACTCATCCCATGCACATTACAAACTAGAATTGCTTTGTTTTAATGAAGATGGGTTCTCCAAATTATGTACAGCCCAGGTTTTGCCACCAGATTGTCTTAATTTCTGATGGATTCATATTTTCATTCGCTCTGTGACCCAGAGGAAACAAAAAGCACTAAGAACTGGGTATCTAGGAGAGTTCTTGGCAGAAAATAAACCCTCAATGAAATCGTTCAAACGTGGCATGAATTTTCAGACTGAGAACTAACACTCAAACTTCCTCATTTACATGAAATTAATCAGATTTTTCACGTCATTGGGCAGATTACTGTTTAATTTTTGGAAATACCTGAAGAAGTAAATTGGAAGGGGGGACATCTGTTATGTCTGCATTTAATTACATCTTCCACTTAGCATGAAATGACATTTTTTTCAAAAACTCCAGTCAGGGGTGTTTTGTGCTTACCCTTAAATGTAATTTGACCCAAAAAATAAGAGAAATTCAGAGCAACGGAGAAGTGGAAGTTAGATGATTTTCTGTTAATATGGGCAACATATGAGTTTAATAGTCACAACCCATCCTTCTAACTCTGTACATAGAGAAGAACCCTAGCAAGTGAAGTAGGCTCTGCACTTTAGCCCAGCTGAGATAACTGTGTGCCTTGCTGATATATTTCTCTCCCAGTGTGTGGAGGTCATTATATTTCCTGGAACGGGACACTGAGTTCCCCTTATTACCCAAGTTACTACCCACCAAACATCGACTGCAGCTGGATCATCAGAGTAAGTGCTGGGAAGTCTTCTGAGTAGTGATGACTTTGATGTGATAGAGGCATAAACCTGGGAAAAACGGCTTTCGATGTGGGTGAAATGAAGGGAAAACACACTAAGAGCTCTGCACCTGATTTCTTCTCAGGCACCCGTTTCTTTCCTGCTGTATGTAGAAGTGTCAGCTGTGAGAACGAAACATTAAGTATTATTAATGACAGGAAAAAAAAAAAAGTGGAAGGGAAGATGACAATTCCTGGTAGCCAGAGCAAACTGCTAACAGTCAGAGCTTTGCTTTCATATCAGAAAGAAAAAGTGCTCACATAAATCATGCCTCGTATGATGGATACCACACTGTATTTCTCTGAACTCTGCAAAACCAGAACCTTCTCTGGCTTGGAAATTCAGGTCTGGATTTCCAGCAAATTCTTTGTCAGGACTTAAAATCTGCTCATGATTTCCACCAGCTTCTAGTGTGTTATGCTGCTGCTCTATTGAGCATTTCACTACCTTTTTTTTAACTTTCCTTAGAAAGGGATGTTCTTCATGACTACGAGTTGGTAACAATCTCTACCTTTCACCTGCTCAGTGAAAATTATTAGTAGCTTGTACTGCAAAACTCTCATCTATGTGTAAGAAAGGGAAGAAAAGGGTTTTCTAAAATAACTGAGTGAGCAGCTACCATAGTTGTCTTAACATAACCTACTGGAATATGTAGAATATGTGGCATAGCATGAGCCTCAGATATAGTGCTTTGTGCTGGCTGCTCTTTTTATCTGGCACAGTATGGCCAAAGTTGGGACTAAAGTTTTCTATACATGTCTAAACCAGCAATTTTTTTTTTCTTCAAAGGTGTGGATTTGCATCACAAGTAGTGCAATATTCTCAATCTGATAATAAGTAAAAGAAAATTTACCATCTTAGAAGCACAGACCTTTTCACTCTGTGGATGTTTGTGTTGGGACATTTATTGTTTTATTTTTAGGCACCATTGCCTGGCTACAAGCTCTCATTAAAAATCCTTGTAATACAAATTCAGGAGAAGTCTCCAGGGTCCAGGAAATGTGATAAAGACTGGTTAGAAATTGATGGGGTTAGGTGAGTAAATACACTATTTTTTTATGTATTAATTTGCACTTGGAAGTTCTGCACAACTTCCAGTACTTAAGAAAAAGTCTTTTGTCACTTACAGTGTGGAACAGCACACTTCAATAAGAATTTAAATGCTTCCACTGAATTTCAGCGGAATAATATTCTTAATCCTGCCCTAGTTCCAAACATTTGTCATGATGTTAATTTAAGCATCCTGCTTTTTCTACAGCGTCAGGCATTTACTTACTTTGTTGTTCCCCTTAATAGCAATGATGCAGAAAACTGTTGTATTTTCTGCAGCTGCAATTGAACAGTAAATTCCTGCCAGCGGTCTGAAGTGCTTGCGTCATCTGAAGCTTCATTTTTATCCTCAGTGATTGTAATTGTTTTCTCTAAATAAGACAAATTGCAATGTGTGTGTTTTAAAAAAACAAAAAAAAAAAAAAAAGGAAAACAAAACCATATTCAGAGTGACTTGTCTCTTTGAAGGAGCATATTGAAACTGTGAGCAGCTGCTGGATTTGTAGCCTTTTGGTTGTGCAAACCCGAATGGGAGATCCAAAATCAAGCAATCTTAGAAGTGGTTTGTATTTATAACATATGTTCTGACGTTGATCATCTTGCTCTATTTGGTTTCAGAGTCTGCTAGTGCCAGAAAAGTTGTGAAGTGGAAGGCTTTTGTAAATAGGCTAGTACTAGTACTAGTGTTGAGTTAACACTGAAAAGCTGATTTTTATTGTGTTCTTTTAAAGCTTTTTTGGCATTGGTACCCTCCAGTACATGGGGGGGTAGCTGGGTATTACTGGTCAGTTTGGTTAGAAATTAACTGTTCTCGCTTTTGCCTTGCTAGATACTGTAAAGCCCTTTCAGAAACCAACAGAAACAGAGAATATGGCTATTCTGTCGCAATCAACTTCCATTCTGATGGACTGGTCACCCACAAAGGGTTTTATATTGAATACAAAGCCTTCAGTCACACGGACCGTAAGTCAACAAGCACGTACAGTAATTTGCAAGGAGAAACCTCCAAGAAACCATGCTTGACAGTGCAACCACATACAAATCTTTCTGCCTCATTTTTCTTAACCCAATTCCAAGAGACAAATTTTAAAATGTTTTCCCGTATTTAACTGAACAAATAGATGCACAAAATTTGATCAAAATATGCTTTTATGAGCTAGTACTTATTTTCTAAAAACACTTACGTAAAGTGGGAAGTAAAAGTAAAATTTTCCAGTTTCTGTAGATCTACTTATTTCCAATTTTGCTAAGATCTTAAGATAGCCAAGCTGCAACCTGAAAATAGCATGGCAGAAAACCTCCAGGCACGAATCTTCTGCCAACAGGAGTTAACTATAAATAATCAGTCTTTTCTTTAAAATTATCACTGCTCTCGATCACCTTCCAGGTTTAGACAAACTATGTAAGCTTTCACTGAAAGTCAGGGAAGATCCCTTTCTAGCAGGTGTTTCAGAAATATGACTGGGTTTCTTTATAGCCCTTCCTCACTCCTCGGTCTATGTGCTTCTGGATCTGTGTTAAGTTTTTTGGGGAGGATTCCAGAGGATGGAACAGGGATTTTCAGGAGATAAGCGTATTTACTTGCAATATATCTTAGAAAAGATCCATCTGCAATTTACTCTTGTAAATGCCTTCTCTTTCCTTTGTCAAATTAACATTTAGGTAGCTGAAGTTCTCTGATTTCAAGAGATCTTTTTGTGGATCATCAGATCCTCAGCTTGCTTGACTGTCACACTGTTCACTGCTGACCTAGAAGTATTTATGTATTAAGATGTCTGGTAGAGATTCTTGCTTTGTGCCTTTCACTAGAAATAAGTGTCTGATTTTGTGGTCAGTCATTCTGTAGGACTCAGTATTTTCAGGGATTTCTTTTTCCACAAATGTGTGTCTCTTTTTCTACTTGAAAAAGTTAGTGTCCTATGGTTGCCACCTCAAAAATGGTTCAGAGAGGAGTCAAAGCCTAAGAATACTGTTTTTCTACAGAGAAAATCTCCAGACTTTATGGCACATGCAAGTCTGCCCTGTGTGCCGTGCTCCGTTTCTAGTGCTGAGCCAGCAAGCAGGCACCTCAAAGTCATGTAATCAATTCTTAGTCACAATTAAGAGGGTCTGTATTAAGACTTACCAGGAGGGGTAGGTCAGCTGTGAGGTGTTTGTACCAAGCCAATAGAGTACAGGGATTTGTGGAGGGGGCTCTGAGAGCACTGAACATATCAAGGGCACTGATCTTCCATGACATTGACTGTGTAGCAATGGGGGTGGGATGGGGAGTGATTAATTTTCTCCCACATCTTTATTACCTGTAGCCACCAGCCTCAGGTTGGCTTCTTCCCGCTGCTGGGAGCCTACCAAAGCACGGCTATTAAAAGTCAGAGGCACTGCTCTGAGCTGGCCTGGAAAGCAAATGCCAGCTATCAGCTGAGTGGCTTCAGGGAATAGTGAAGGGAACATGGAGAGATCCCTGCTCTGAGCTAATGCTGGCTGTGTGGCAGCTGCTTTCCTCCCACCAGCATCATGTGAGAGGCAATGAAGAGGACTAAATGACTCCAGATTGTAAATGATTAAATAAATGTGGGACAAGTGTGTTTGGTCCTTCAGTCTGATTTAACTGTTGGTTTGCCTGTGGTGCTAGAGGGGAAGAAATTGAAGTTGACTTGACCTAGGCAGGAAGAGGAGTATATTGCTTATTTCATCATATTTTTTTTTTTCATGACATATATGGAAAAGTGGAAGAGAAAAAACATTTTTGACATATTGCAAAGGAACATCTTAGCATCAGTACCAGTTTTTAGTTTAAATGAAAGAAATTGTTAGTGGAAAGCTGTTTCATAATGAAATTGCTAGATTTGAGAAGTGTTTTATATAGCACCTATTCACATCAGACATGAAATTGGAGTGTAGTAGCACAGAGATTAACTTCTACAAAACTTTAATGTTGGGAAATTTGTATTCCTAACACTAGGGAGAATAGTTTTGAATACTTTCCCCTATGCTGCTTAGATGGCCCTGTGAAAAATATGTTACGTTAACAAATTGAAGAGGTGTTTGCTATTGGCTGTCATTATGTATCTGTGCAGAATCACCTTCAATACACAGAGTGAGTTAGTGAATGTGAATTTAATTTTCTGCATCCATTTAGGTGAATAGTGATTGATTTAGTTCAGACTGCTTGACAAAAATGTTGAGCAGATTATGCCAGGTAAGACAGAATTTGATTTTTTAAAAAGTTAGTTTATAAATGACATTAGCTTTGCTTTCTAATAGTCATACACACACAATGTATTTATAAACTTCTTTGGAACCACTCTGATGGCAGAGGTAAGAACAGGAGTCAGCCTGTCAGTACCTGAGCACTGCTGCTCCCAACTGATTTAAAAACAACAATAACAAAAGCCACGAGACTTTGCTGCCAGCTTGCTTGGCTGGCAGGGTTGGAGTGAGACCTACTGTGAATGGCAACAGTTTGCACTGACTTCTCCAGCTGTGCTGCAGAGCAGGGCAGGTGTCTCTGGAGGTACATGGTACACTCCTGTGCTTTGTGTTTAGACTGTAACAGCCTTTCTAGTGCCATTGATGTTATCCTTACATGTGCAGATAGAACATGCAAGCAATCAGTCTGTAGGAGGGAAAGGCTCCTCGGATGGTGGAGATTAATTAGATTGTAGCAGGGTGCTTACTTCTTGTTTGTGTTCTCCTGTAAACAGTTTGTTCCAGGAAGTTTAGGGACGGGCTGAAATTATCTCCATGATAGTGGTGGCTAACTTTAAAATCATATGAAAGGTGTGGCTGAGAAGATCTGAAAGTCTGGAGAAGAGAGCACATACTGCATTTCTTCTAAAGAGTGGGAGAACAATAGAAATGAGAGAGGAATTTTACACCAATATTTACAAGTTGTTTGCACATTTCTTTTTTAAACTTTGGAACAAGTAGTCAGAGTAAACTATCTGTAAACAGTAAAAAATGTTATTCAAAACCAGCATGCCAACATGGAGTTTTAAATTTTGGTTTAGTTCTCTGCTGTGAGAGCATAAATACAGGGGAAGTTGCAATTTGACAATGTCTTGTGTGACAAACTTATCAGTAAGAGAAACAAACATGGTGAGAAAAAAGTTTAGGAGACTGTTTCCAGAGAATGATTTCCTCACTGCCAAAATAGAAGGATATTTTTATTGTCTTTCTGCCAGTTTCCGTTATGGGACATCAGCATAATTTTTGTTAATGATCTTAAGGATGGATAAGGGAAGATGCTTGTGAAATAGGAAATGTGTCTCACAATAGAAAAGAGAGATATATTTAAGAGGGACGTATTTATAAATCATCCTGACAAGCTGGAGAACATATATGGAGAAAATTACATTCCATTTGATAAAGATCTGAACTTAGGTAATCAAATACAAATGCTGATTGCCCAAGTTGTTTTTCTGCTAAAAGATCACTGGGGGTGATGGTGGCTCAAAGGCGAGTCATAAAATTTTCTCTGTGTGTTTTGTGTTAGCTTGGTGTTTCGGTGCTTAGTGGGTTTTTTCAAGTGTCATGTTGAGATGTAAAACAAGAGCTCGAAAAGATCTTCCCAGTCACCAGTGGGAAGGTTTCAGCTGGAGTTCTGTATCCAAATCTGGTATTGCATGACAGAGAAGAGAGGGAACAATGAAGAGATGCCAGAAGGAGTGACAAGAAAGTAATCCAGGGTCAAAGAGCACAGCACAAGTTAAGTAATGCAACAAGTCTCTCTGTCAATGAAGGCTATTAAAACCCAAGTAGACCATCTGGCATAGTAACATCAAGGTCGCCTCTGGCTGGGAGTGTAGTGCATGGGCTGCTAGCCAGTTGTTTGGATGTTTGGATTATAAAGCATTTATGGACCTTCCTTTTTCAGGTTGTAATCTGGAACAGTTGAACTGTGGTGATGGGAAGTGTAAACATCAGTATAAATCCTGTAAAGATGATGACAGCTGTAGTGAGGACAGTGATGAAAACAACTGCTGTAAGTACATATATTTTAGTTTTTTCCAAAAGATGATGGAAGGCAGAGCAAGAATATGCTTATTTTAATGGATAAATGTAGTATTTACTACAATTTTTTTTCATAGTCCAAAGTACAAAAGTCATACTAGTGACAGTAAAGCATGCAGAGTATAACTAGTTTTGGGGAGAGTCTAAACAAGACATTAGTGGAGCAAACTCCAAGGTAAAAATAGTTTCAGTTAGATGATGTCACCACAGTTAGCTGGTGATCCTGTTAGAAGAGCGCTTCTTCCCCCAGCTGCTGCCAGATCAGTAATAAACAACGTGAGGGACAAAGTCATCATAGCCTTGTGACTTTTGCCCTTTGACACATGTATGATCTTTTTACAGTAGATCCAACATGGTTATGGACATTACTTGTACTGCTGTCTCTCCCTAGTGACTCGTTGCATCTTCCTTGTATAATTTTTACCTTGCTTTGAATCATAGGTCCTTGAGGTAGCCAGGATCATGTCCTTGTCTGTTGAAGAGCAGAGCCCTCCCATTGTTTGGAGGTGACCATAAACAACTGACAATAAGAATGATGGCAATGGAAACCTATTGCTGAGATGTGTCAGGATCCCCACGTGGCAAACTGTGATAGTCCTTAACAAAAAGTTTATTGGAGGGTACACACAAAGCTCTTCCACAGTTTTCTCAACTTTCACATAAAAACAGAAAAGCTGACTTCCAGGTGGTATCTGCTGTGAAGATTTACAATTTCTTATGCCAGTAGTGCTGGTGAAGGTAAAACAACAGCTGGGAGAAGCATAGCTCAATCTGTTTAGAGTTAAGTAAAACAGGAGTGAGGGCAGTTGAGGGCTCTTCTGTCTAGTTCCTCATGGACAGTGGAGACTGAAATTAGTGTAATCATTATTCAATGTGGAACATTCCCCTCCATAGAGGGGTCAGTTTACACTACTGCAGACTACAGCTTCAAGCAGACTGGAATGTGTAGCTTTGAACAACCTTCACCAAGGAGGTTGAATGTGCAAGTTCTTGTAATAATTGGAAACCATGGATCCAAACATGTGACACTATCTTCTCTCATTTCAGCTTACAAAAATTGTTCCCATTATGCATACAAATGCCTCAATGGAAAATGCTTGCTGAAATCAAATCCTGAGTGTGATGGGAAAAGAGACTGTGCAGATGGATCTGATGAAATGAATTGTGGTGTGGTAACATTCATTTAAAAACTAGTTAGTGACTTGGGAAACCAAGCCAGGAGTTTGTACTATGGCCAAGCATTATTGGATTAGGAATTGATGAAATCACATGCGAATTTAAAAACCAAAACCAAACCATCTACCCAAAAAAGAATCCCCTGGTAACATCTGTATGAAAATGTTTGTATTGGATTTTGCACTGTTTCATTCTAAACCCACTGACTTATTTCAAGCAATGCACACTTCCAACATAAGATGGTAGGTCTTAGTGCTGTTTGAGGTGAATGAAATGCAGTCAAGGAGCCATGTATGTAAGGAGGGGAAAAAATATGAGATTTTATTAAAGTGAACTTTTGGAAATGACCCACCTTTTGAACTGTGCTTAAATGTCTTTTTTTTGAGTACTAACTTCTCTAGAAAGGTGTAAAGGAGGGTAGGCAGTGATCGCTATATTTCTGACCTGCCCATTAAGTGAAATTCTGCAAGTACACTTACCTTTTCACCAATTGCACAGTAAGAAAATACTACTTTTCCAACAACTTTGAGGTTGATGGATAAAAGTGTACGTATAAAGCAAAGTGAAATGACCTTGAGGTTTTTGTTACTATATTATTCAATTGTTTCAATTAGCTTGTGGACGACACCAGCTTAAGAAAAACAGAATTGTTGGAGGTGAAGATGCAGGATCTGGGAAGTGGCCTTGGCAAGCAAGTTTACAGATGGGAGTGCATGGCCATGTGTGTGGTGCATCTCTTATTTCCAACAGGTGGCTCGTATCTGCTGCCCATTGCTTCCTGGATTCTGGTTCTGTGAAGTACGTACAAGTTACTGTGTCATAGAGTATTTGCAGTTTAATGACCTTACAGCATTGCTTTCAGAAGTCTGCAGTAGCTATTCCTTATCTAGAGAAGTTGATTCAGGTTATAATTGTCAAACGTTATTACTACATGAGCCCTCAGTATTGCATTCTGCTGGCTTCAAAAGTCACAAGTATCTGAAGTAATTGTTCTTCCTCCATTGCCACTGCATGATAAAACACATGTTTTTGTGAGATTGAGGTTAAAAAATGTTGGTTTTTAGAAGGCAGGGATTTTCTGAGTAGAAGCTATGTCCTCTTCTCCCAAGAACTGAAAAGCCATACCTCCTACGCGTGGCAAGGAGGAAATAGAGTTTAGCAATACACTCTTCTGACTTTCAAAGCATGGTGCATTGCAAGGAATTTGTCTTACAGCTCCAGGAAATTACTGTTTTCAAAATGGTAAGTAAAACCATTACTTAATGTTTTAGGAGACAGAGACCGCATTGCATCTCTCTTCCTAAGTGGTATTGTACTCCACTGACTTTGGTTTTGATGAATCTCATCAAACACTGATAAGTAGATAAAATGGAGTGAACTGATGCTGCATTACTCTCCAGTGGGATGTTCTAAAAACATTCTCTTTACAGATACTCCATTCCTTCAGGATGGAGAGCATATATGGGCTTACACACTATTAATGGAAAGAGCAATCGTGTAGCTATGAGATCAATCAAAAGGATTATTGTCCACCCACAGTATGACCAATCTATCTCAGATTATGACATTGCCCTGTTGGAAATGGAGACACCTGTATTCTTCAGTGAGCTGGTACAGCCCATTTGTTTACCCAGCACCTCTAGAATATTTGTATATGGAACTGTCTGCTATGTAACTGGCTGGGGAGCCATAAAAGAAAATAGTATGTTCATTTCCTGGATCTACTTCTTGAGAGTTTGGCTTGATTTTAAACTCCTAATAATACAATATTTATGGTCATAAGATAAAATACCTGTGGTTTACTCAGTAGATTTGTAAAAAGCTATAAAATGTCCCCTTAAATACAGTAAGTGAATTTTGAATGTTTGCTTGGATGGTAGGTGGTAAATGCCAAAACACATATTTGGGTGATGTAGATAATTGAAAATCAAATGATCATAGATTTACAAAAACATGCCATTTCTCAAGTTCATGGCTCATTTACCTGGTGAATAGGTCCTAAGCAATCTTCTAGGTAAAGAAAACAGCAACTTGCAACTATTGCAGACAAAGAATTTGTCCCTAGGACTATGTTTGAACAGCAATAATTGCAATATGTGGAGGTGTTTTGGCTTTATCTGTCTCAATCAAAGGTAATTTAAAATATGCCCTATGAAGAGTTTTGCCTGTGCAGTTTGGATGTAGCAGTGGGGAGGTAGGAAAAAAGCATAGAGTTGGAGAGGGGCAGTGGGGGGGAGCCCATGGGATCTTGGCTCTGTCTCATCGTTAAACAGGAGCCAGCTTTGAATTTTGGGCTTGAACAGCTCCTCAGCATTGCAGCAGTCCCCACAATTGCGCTGAGGCCTAGTTCCTTGTGTCTGATGAGAAGCCTTGTGTTATGGTAATGTGTTTCTTAATATGCCTTTTAAAAAAGAGAGTTAAATCTAGATAATATTATAATAGCCTAATGAAGTTAAAATGGCTTTAAAATTGATGTCTTGCTTTTCAATAAAATGATGTAGGTAGTGTTTAAAAGTTAATGTAATGGCATGTGAGCAAACCATATTTTTCTGTCATCTTGTTTCATTCCAACCCAACCTCAGAGCTGAATGAGCAAACAAACCAAACCCCTTCGCTTCCTCTGATCATCAAAGTACTCAAAAGGTTGTGCTTACTGTTGGGCCAAAACATGATACGTGGTTCACAATGACTCCTTATGCTATTGCTATAGTGCAGAATTAAGCTCTTAGCATCACTAGTGATGTATGGGCTTTTTTTTTTTTCTTTAAAATTATTTATATTTTGCTGTTTCATTGCTTAGCTCCTTCCCCAGAATTGAAAAGATGTAAAAGAATGTAGAAATTTCTATTAGTAGGACTGTTTGGAGCACATCCACAGCATAAATAACAGAAAGCTTTGGGCATAATTTAAAATGGCATTCAAAATGAGTCACGCTGTGTGGTATCTTGTATCGTATTCATAATTTGCATGGCTTTTTTGCTACTCTCTGACAGAGCAACCTCATATGGACAAAGATTAAGGAAATGGGAAGGTGGTACATAGGGACCTCTGTCTAGAGGGTAGTACAGGCAACAGCTTTCACAAGCTGGGGGCAGGTGGAAATCGAAGGTTGGGGGATTACTCTTCTGTCATCACTTGGGTAGACTTTGGGTTTGGCATGATTCTCTTCTGTTTGACAAGTGTATCTCTATTAGAAAACTGTACTGCTGTAACCAGTACAGTAACATCTTTATTTTTTCTAGGTCATCTCACCAAAACACTTCAGGAAGCTCGAGTGAGAATAATTAATCAAAGTGTTTGCAACAGACTGTATGATGATCTTATCACATCACGTATGCTCTGTGCTGGGAACCTTAATGGTGGCGTCGATGCATGCCAGGTAATGTGGAAATTGTAGAAAAACTACAAAGGAATATTTGCTTTCATTGGAAAACTGTTCAGAGTTGTGGATTGGAGGTGGGTTTTTTCTTTGTTTTTCTTAGCAATAGTGTGAGATGTCTTGAGCGTATAGTAAGTTTAACAGGGCAGCTAAAGGTTCTCCAAAATAAGGAAGGAAATTTGGTGTAGGTGATCTCTGAGTCTCTTGAGAAATGTTGCTTTGCAAAGACCAGGGATAAAATGTGTCAAGGTATTATTTTTCCTCTTCAACAGTTACATTTCCTATGAAAGAACAGAGATGTGAGAATAAAAGGAGTAAAGTTGTGGCCATGTCAGATTCTTGACATTCATGCTTTCATGCTGCTTTTTTTTTTTTTTTTTCTTTTTTTCCTTTTTTGTTGTCTGGCTGTGGGATTAATAACATCCCGTAACACTGTAGTGAGCATTGTCTTGTTACAGTTGCAAAGAAGTATAAAAGCTAGGTGTGGTAAATGCAGTTGCAACAGTGTCTTTAAGTTTGGTATGTTCATTCATTTGTACAATTACAAATTTTGATTACATTATGGTATCATAAGTTACATGAACTAGTTTGTTTACACACTCAATCAGAAATCAGTCTTTGGGGATGTTTCAAATTTCTTGACTCAGCTTTCTTTCTACTTCTCAGTTGCTAGACTAGTTATGTACTTTATCAGTATTTAAACTTAATCTGACCAATATCCACTTTCAAAATTACAAGCACAGTCATTACACCAGTTGCTGTGTAAAAGCAGAGAAATGTCTTACCAATTTTTAGACCGTAGTAATCTCATAGAATTGTTGTGTAATATATAAATGTCACTGTGTTAATGTATAAGGTAACTTTTGCAAGACCATAGCTCTTAATGGGTCAAACTTTTTAAAGACAATAGAATATTTGCAGGATCTTCCTGCAGTCTCTAAGTTCTAATTCCATAACTACTTTTTTGTTAACTTAGTGTAGTTTGTATACAGCCTTAGACCTTGGATCTGTTTTGCAAAACATGTTGTTTTAGAGCCTTGTTGTCCCTCAAAAAAAAGAAAAAAAAAAAAAAGTGTTGCTTAAGAAATGCCCTTGAATTTTCAGACGACATTTTAACTGATTTGTCTATATAACATACTGGTCAGTCCATTTTCCAACATAATAAGACATTTGACTCCTAGCACACAGGCCCTCTGGGCCTTGGAGTTCTCAGTCTGGGTAGCATCTGGGCTACTTCTTACTTTTCTGTCACTAGTACGTTTCCCCTGCAGAGCTAGAGGGTAACAGCATCTGCAGTTAAGGACCACAGCACCTCAAAGCCTTTTACAACAATTCCAGACCCCTGGGCATGCTGATTTGTTTTAGTTCTTCACAAACATGTAAGCTGTGCGTGAGATGCCGAGGTTATGTGAAGCTTCCAAACACCTTTCATCTTTAGAGGAAGTGATACTTGGAGAGAAGCAAAGCATCTGCACTTTCAGAATCTGTTTTCTTATCACTCTAGGTTGTTCTCTGGTCTTGGTTCCTGTTTTAGGATCCTTCCTCTTTCCACCAGCATACAGGCCCTTCGATCTTTCAGAACTTGCTGTGTAATTGGCTAGGCTAGATAGCTTCTTTTCTCAAGTCACTTTGAGATCAGCTTCCTGGTTTATCAAAAACGTCACTATGACAGCAGCCTAGGAGAGAGGAAGAACTGTCATGGCTTCTTATCACTAGATAACTTTGGTTGGCTGATGAAGGCTTTCTATTGTTACTCTTCCCTCGTTACGTGGCTTTCTTTTGACCTCTTCCACGCTTTAACCTGACCTGAGAGCAGCAAACCAACCCCAGGGTCAATCTGGAGGCTGCCATCCACCTTGTACACACAAGGAGCAGCTGCAGAGATGAGCTGCATTTGTAACTGCTTGGGGTTCTGTGAAGTGGTCTGCTCACAGAAGGCATACAAGGGTAAAGCAGTGAAGGCCACAAAGCATTTGCAACCTCGAATGCATTTTGATCCTGTGAACCAAACTGGAGTTTCTGTTTTCCTAAGTTGCTGTGCAGTCCTGTACACTGCCTTTGAGAAGAGAGTCCTTATTTGCACATTCCTTAGCCTTTGTCCTCTTCCTCCCTCGAATGTTGACACAGTCTTGATTATGAAATTGTTCATAATACTTAATTGTGTCTCATTTGGTTTTTGGGGTTATATTTGTTTGCAGGTATGTATCTTTCTGTTCCTACTTAGTGTAAGAGTGCTGCCTTCAATTTAAGGTCAACTGGTAGCAAAATTCCTACTTCCTGTCCCTGTGATCAGTCACTTCATGAATCCTGGAATGGGACATTAGCAATGAGTAACTCTTAAACTACTACTTGGCACTGCTTTATATTGATTAGTGTGCTACTTCCATAACTTAAAATAAATTGGATAAATCTGACCTCTAGCTGGCTACTCTCTACCCAGGAGTAAAATTCCACTATTGAATTGTAATTTGAGAAACAGAGGGATGAGCATTTATTGTCATTAGACAACCTCATTTTTGTTACTGTGCCCTGTGGGTGTGGGTGTCTGTGCTAATGGCTGAACCACCTTCATTTTAGGGAGATTCTGGAGGTCCCTTGGCCTGCACAGGGAAGGGAAACAGATGGTACCTTGCTGGCGTTGTGAGTTGGGGTGAAGGATGTGCTCGGCGCAATCGTCCTGGTGTGTACACTAAGGTGACGGCACTTTATGACTGGATTCGTCAGAACACAAACTGATGTGCCAAGGAGAAAACAGAGATCATCTCTCTCAGGAAAGCTGCTTCCTGCAGCAGCCTATCATCTGATGATGTAACGTGAAAATGTCAGTGACTGTTTCTTTGCGAAAGAATGCATTTTCTTAATGAAGAAACTATCACTTGTTGTTCACCCAGCAGTTCTTTATGGATTCATCATCCTTATCCCTGGCAGCAGAAACAGCACTGCCTTAAAAACAAAATTAAATGTATTAGAACCTGTAACAAAGTCCAGCCTAGTCTCTCTCTTGCAAACCTTCTCTCCCTTCCCCCTGCCCTTCCATCTCCCTTCCTATCTGTGTATCTCTATATGTTTCCACAAGCACACATCTGGATATTCATGGCCACATCCCATTCGTATCTCTTCCTGGACTGTGCCTGGATGACCATGCTCCACTGAAAGGCATGTAAAAGGAAAAGTGATTTATAGGGTTGCCTGCAACCTTGGATTCAAAGTAGAAAAGGAAATGACAGCCGTATTCCTTTAACTCTAGTAGTAAATGAAGACTTAATTATAATCACCCGATGAGTGGATCAGCCCAAATCTAGATGATTTAAGGTTTCCAAAGCTGTTTATGGAACTTAAGAATGCTGGTATTTGGTTTAATAAAAAAGTCTGTCTAGGTGGTCTTAAAATTGTGCTCAGTATTTGCAAGTCTTTAGCTTTCACTTTTAATGTATTAAAAAAACCCAAACTAAACAAAGTCAAGCCAGCAATTTGAATAGCAATCATTGCTGTCCACACAGCTCACTTTTATTCTACTGTGCATAAATACAGGATAGGGCAGCCTGGGGAGAGAACACTGGAATGAGTTAGCACTGTAATCGGCATGCAGTGAGATCCCTGCATCCAACACTGGCACTGCTCCTTACTACATCAGCTATGTCAAAGGCTATTTTTTGGTGGTAGGGGGAGTATCATCTTACTTCTTAATAAACAGGTACTAAAAAATGCAAGTGGGTATGTTTTACTTGTTTGATTGTGAAACTCTAATCCCCAGGTGCAATCAGAGCATTTGTACCTTGGAGTTTCCTCTGTTCCTCAAGCTGAACCGAACTTGCCCATCTTACTAAAGCACACATTTTAAGGGTGCAGGAGATTTTCCTTATAATGAAACCAGACATGTCTTCACTATGGAAGAAAAGTTTTCCTGCTGTTCTGTTTGAGATAAAAGCCTAGGCCACAAAGTTTAGATCTCTTCTGATTTCCCCTGGTCTTTAAGAGTTTCTTGGCTCCATGAATCACAAGGGTCAGTTAGTTCACATGCAAGAAAGGCACCAGTGTGGAAGTTAGATCACCCAGAAAACAGAAATGCAATGCTTTGTAAGGAGCTCCTTCGTAGATGTAAATACATGAACTTTGGCTTCTGGAGGGTGAGATCCATAATCATTAACTTGTTTGACTTGGAAAAACTGCTTTGGTTTCAGACATTCGTTAGGGAAATAAGGTCTTTTACTGTGAATGGAGATGAAATAAATGAAGCTTATCTCCGACAGGAGTACTGAGAACCAGCAGATTTTCTAGTGAAGATCTCCCAGCTAAAACCTTGTAGGTACAGGCACGTGTTTTGATTTTGATGACTGCTCTGCTTCATCCTCAGTCCTCTGGAGTTTTAAGGATTCTCCAGAACCCAAAAGTGAAGTATGTGATTTATGTTTCTTTGTGTTTGCTGTGTGAAACCAAGCCGTGTGCTCAGCTTTGTGGTGTGCTTTTGCCTGGACAGTTGTGGTGTGACACATCTGAACCCCTGGGAATGCTCCACCCATCAGTAGCCAGAAGAGTTGCACAAAGAGAGAAGTGGGGGAAAGCACCCTCAGCATTTGGCAGGAAAAAGCCAGAGCAGTGCCGTGAGGGGAGGGGAGTTGGAGAAAGAGGCTTTGTTTCCCTCCCTAACACACGATCTTTTCTCTGCTGGGACAAGAGATGAAGTAAGAACACAGTTACCTGCTGCCTGCCCAACCCTTTTAATTCAGTGGGAAGAGAAGTGCTCTGTGGGGAGGATGGAGAAACGTGAGGATGGAGCCAGAACAGGAGAAATGAGAGAAGGTAGTGTGAAGGATACTTGGGGAAGGTGGGGGGTGAAATCAGCCCCTGGCTTGCAGTAAGTTATGAGTGGCTGTAAGTAGCATGGGAGAGTTCATGGGTGAAGCTAGAACAGACCACATCTCAGCTGGCACGAAGACCTGCATTGTGTAAAAAGCATGTCCTGTAGAGCACAGGCTGAAATTGAAAGCCATCCTCCTCTTCAGATTTGTTCTTTTTGTTGTTCTTTTGTTAGGTTAGTTTTTTTTTAATGAGGAAGCAGCTCCTCAGGTTTAGGTGGGATAGTATTTGAATAGACCTAAACCGTTCTTTAACGCCAGACATGATTTTCAGGCAGCGTAACAGCTAGAGATGGGACAGTTCCCCGCATGAAGGTGGGTGGTGTTTGTTTCCTTATTGACTGTACAGGGAGACTAAAATTCTGAGTGTGGATGTAGGTTCCCTTCACAGCCAAACCAGACCACAGGCTGCAGTCTCTTACAGGGTTTGCGCTGCTCGTAACCTCGCCTCTTGTAACAGCGGCGTTATTTTACTGTTCCAGCTGATAGTGGCAGGGAAAGCAAAACGGGTTGTTTCAAAATTCCCTCAGCTAAAGATAACATTGCTGAACATTTAGTCACCTGCCTGTCAAGGGCTGGTCCAGTAAAGTAGGCAGACTGGAAAACCTAGTGCTGCAATAGCTGAGGGCTGTAGTTCTGGTGACTTCCACGCTTCCTGTGCCGCCTCCTGTGTCTCCCTAGCTATAAGACTACGTTATTTGTGCTTCCTGGGATTTCCCCTCATTCATCAGCGTTTTGAGATCACTCCCTTGAAAACTATCCCAGCTCTCCCTGTTATCGCCTCCAGCCTCGCACGGGACTGCAACTGACCACAACTGCTGCTGAAACCAGAGGAAATGAGTTGCCTCCGCGCTTTCTTCAGAGACAGAGGTCCCCTCCCGGAGACAGAAGCTATGAGAGCACAAAGCTCTGGTCAGGACCACGAGGTTATTGAATTACAAGAAGGTGACATGGAGGAAAGCAAGGCTGACCACGACAAGCCTCTAAACACTCAAACGAGACAGGTAGGAATTTCACTTGCTCATCTGCTCCTTGCTGCTGGGGAAAATACCACGCAGCAAGTGAAATTACACTTTACAGGAACATCTTCTAGGGGTGACTTAATGCGCTGTTCGAGGGAGAGGGAAAGGTCGTTCAACTTGAAAGTAAAAGCTGGGAACCTCCTAAACTATTTCTTTCCCAATGAAGTTTTCTAATATTGGAGTGGGAATTTAAGCTTTTTGATTTTTTTTTTTTTTGGCTTGGCAGTTTGTGAACTTTAACTCAGGAAATGAAATTGTAATTGTTATTCTGTGTTTTGCTTTTGCTTTTTTGTGTGTTGCCAGAGAGATAGGGCTCAAAACCAGAAAGGAGAAAAGTTGAAACCCGTATTAAAAGCAGCCTTTCTTTCAGGAAAAATTAATCAGGAAACAGTGCTGCCAAAGCAAGAAACCACATGCCTGTTTTCTTTCTCTATCTTCGAGCATATTGCAGCTGCTACCAATTACTGGCTTGTATGCAGGCGCCTGAACCCTGAGGAAGGTAGTGCCCATGGTTGACTGTAAAACTAGGGGACAGGCTTAAGGCTGGGAGATGAGCTGTGTATGCCCACAGGTGGCTCTTGTACAGTGGTTTTCATTACTTAAGAGCAGAGGGAATTTCTGCAGCAAATGGTAAGAAGTTTCCCCACTTTTCAGTAAGGATAGCTGAGCCACCCTGAGAGCTCGACTGCATTAGTCACACCACCCCTCCCTCTGTCTATGTGAGCAACAGGAACACTTCTTCCTCGTGTGAACCCCGCTTGTCGTCTCTGCGTGATGATTCATTCACCGGCTAGACAAAACCCCCTCCATTTATTCAACTATATAGGGGAGCCAGTTACTTCTCCTCCAGTCTGGTAAGCTGAATCAGCTTGCTGCAGGGTCAGGCAAATTCTAGGGAGGTGCAAAGAGGAACAGGAGAGGGTGGAGGAGAGATAGGGGTGAGCCAGATCCGCTTGACTGTCTTGAGAAATATCACACTTAAGTTTCTCTTTAGCCTTCCCCTTCCCAGAACTGAGTTTCCATCTGGGGTTTGTTTTATGCTGATTCTGGCAATTGGCTCCCTATCCCATAGGGACTGCCAGAGAATCATCACACCTTGCTTACCGTTCGTGCCGCAGATTAATCGGGAGAGCTGCCCTGCCCACCGAGGAGAGATTTGCACCGCTGCTGCTCCCTCCCGGCAGCCTCCTCCTGTGTACGTGTGGGCAATGTCCAGAGGCGTGGGCCTAGCTGGTAGGGGATAGCTGGGAAGCTGAATGCTTGAGGTCATGCCAGTTTGCTGTGTGCAATTAAGACTTGGGCTTTTGTGGCTGGCTGTAACACGTGGCTCAGTCGAAACTTGGGTGTGAGCGCTGTCTGTCTCAGCAGGTATTCCTATGCCTGATTTCACAGCAGTGCCTGGCTTTTCTTTTTTTTCCTTTTCCTTCTTTCAAATCCAAAATAATATGCTAGTGTCAGGCATTAAACTGGAGCTTCATTCTGCCAGGTCATTAAAAAAACCCCAAAATTAACCAAAGTGTAGGCAAACATGATCGCACCTGGAAGCATGCTGTGAGCGAACCCACATTCAGGGTTTGCCCTTGATTCTCTGCCAAAGCAAAGTTCTGTGTGCAAGGGGCTCCACAGAAAGCACTTTCCCTTTCTCTGCCCCCGCTCCCAGAGAAATGATTCTTGTCAGAATCTCTCTGCGGGTGTCTGTTTTCTCCCCCTGTTCATCTGCTACCTCCACAGAAGCCTTAAGCCAGCTGGTGGCTGTCAGTCAGGTTCAGGGAAAGGCTTTCTACCGTGCTGGGTTCTTAGAAAGCTCACAGAGTTGAGGAAGGTAACCCAGGTTAGTGCCTCCAGCTAGCAGCTGGTTCCTGCCAACCTGCACGGGGGGGGGGGGGGGGGGGGGGGGGGGGGGCAGAGACGTACCACACGTGCTTTTCCTCTCCTGGTAGCGATGGCAAAAAGGACCTGGAGTTTACATCTGGGTTTAGGGTGGATGGGGAGGAGGTGGAGGAATTTAAAAGGCAGTACAACCTGAGGTCTTATGAACTCATGTCCTTCCTTCAGTCTTCTGACTGTGGAACAAAATGGGAGGGTGGATTTCTTTATTTGTTTTCATAGGTCACCTAAGCTTTTTTTTCTTTGATATTACTATCGCTGTG
Organism: Gallinula chloropus; assembly: GCF_964237585.1. Classification (NCBI taxonomy): domain Eukaryota; kingdom Metazoa; phylum Chordata; class Aves; order Gruiformes; family Rallidae; genus Gallinula; species Gallinula chloropus. The sequence continues at coordinate 96,833,797 of NC_140085.1, forward strand.
GTAACTAACAGGATGCCTACTTCTGCTGTGCTCTTAAATCTGGTTAAAAATTAAATGAAGGAGCAGATATTACCCTTACTCTCCTTTCCCTTCTATGTGAATGTGCACACATGCACAATTTCTTTGAGGAGAGTTGCCTTGCAATCTCCTAGAACAGGTAAGGTTATAAACTTTCTGCTAGATGTACTCGGTAGCCTCCAACCTTCCAGTCTTCTGAAGAAAAAGGGAAGCAGCTGTAAAAGCTTCAATTATTTTGCAGTGTTTTTTAATGCAGTTCATTGATATCTAAAGAATAGCAGTTGGCATGCTTTGGGTGCTGGCATCCCGGAGCTATGCAGACTGATAGCAGCCACGTCACAGAGGTGGATGATTTTGGAAATTCCTCTGCAGACACCTTTTTTGAGCAAGCATTAAAAGGACAGCTTGTGGAACATGCAAGCCAAATCTGTGTCATTAAAATAAAAAATTAGAAGCCACACAACACCTTTGGAGCATGTTAGCTTTATGGGCAATTCAGGAATTGGAAATTCTGTGCAAATGGGGAATTATACATCTGTTTTAAGTAATAGCCTGCCTGTGAACGTCCTGTGCCTTCTGCAAGTCTGCATTCTCTCCTGCAGCCATGTAAGGGTGGGAACCCCAGGGCATTGCTTACCAATGAGACACTCCCATTGCTGTGGGGTGTTTTGTTTACAAATGTTATGGTGGAGGCATGCTTAAATGATTTTTTTCTGCCTTAATTTAATCAAAGTGCCCCTTTTTTTTGTAACTAGGGGAGAGAGAACTGGAAATCGTGTGGGAATGTAGTTTTCTGGAAGTTTAAACTATGGATGGTTATAACTGCAGTTTTTCTAGTACTCTTCCTGGTCATCATCATCAGTCTAATTCTTTATTCTAGTAAGTACCTCACTCTCGGTTTGTCCTCTGGTATAATGTACAGTATGTACAGTCTAACATAATGCAAATTGAACAGTAGCATCCTTTAAACTCCTCCTGTAGCCTGCAAAGAGACTGTGATGCTGGCTGCTGAGGGTGGCGTGTTCAGTAGTGGCTGTGAAGGCTTTTTTTTAACGGACAGCAAGCGACTTGTGTCCCTGTCAGATGGCAATTCCAGTCTGGGTCTGAGTGAGAAAATCTTACGGGAACAGAGTCAGGGATGAGGATGGAAATGATGCTTGTAACATTGCACCGAGTGCAGCGGATCGCTTAGGTCTCCTCACGTAGTGCCAGCGCCTGCCAGGCTCCCAAAGGAGCTGGCTTCCCCTACTGAGGGCGGGTGATTGACGTCCATGGGCTGTCACTTTTCTTCAGGTGACTTGCACTTTTTTTATCTGCCACTCCCAATCAGTCATGACCTTGGAACTCTGTGAGAAAGCTGAGAGGGATGGGTTTTATTCAACAGCGCTGCTAATTGGAAATTTCCCCTCCCCTTTCTATCTCCTGTTGACTATTAGATGTTTACACAGATGAGGATGACTACTGGGATCGCGATGCACTGTTAAATAGCGGGCACGTCCGCAATTTTACTGGAAGATTGTCATTAATGTGTGGTGTCCCACACCTTGTAACTCCTGAAGACATTACTAACAGGGTATGTTTCGATGTGGTTCTTGGCAAAGCTGATTCTACCCGTGACATTATGTTCAGTGTTCTCCCTTTCAATAAGTTTCTGTTTCTCCATGTAGCAGCTCAGTCATTTGCAAGTCCACAAAAAAAACCCAAACCCTGAGTTGTATGACTAGTATAGTTTTAGTGTAATTTTAAGTGCTGATCTAGAAAAAAAAGATTTGTCTGCTTTTGAGCACACAAGCAGTTTATGTTGATTTCAATTAAAAAAAACAACCCACAGCCCGATTTTGTTTTTTTTTCCTCCCAAATTTAAGCAATGGTTGGGATAGTCTTCACTTTTTTCATAGAGTTGTTGAATGGTTCAGGTTAGGAGGGGCCTGAGAAGGTCAGCTAAACCCAGGGTTGACTAAAAATCCTGAGCTGCATTCTCCTATGAGTACATGATGATAGCCTGAGTTGATATCTGCCGTTTCCATTGAGCCACCGCAGCTCTCCGGGCTGAAATAAGCTCAGCAGGCATGGCAGTGCTGGCTTAGACTTCATGTAGAGAGAGTCTCGGTAGAGAGACTCTTTCCTCTACTAAGTAAAACTAGAAGGGCTACTTGGCTACTAACAAATAAAACAAGCCAAACAACCTCAGCAACAGGAGCACATGCTTTTAGTTCAGCCTGAATGCCTCCATTATGTTAAGGTAATATAGTAATCACTCAAACACACATTAACTTGTCCCTCAAGTTGAAAGGGAACGTGTACCTTTTCCAGAGCAGATACTTGCTGATATTTAAACTTCAGCACCTGTGTTTATGCCCCTTAAAACACCTTTTAAGAATGATTCACTGTATGTGCTCTCTTCTATGGGGAAAAGAGAAAGTGAATGGAAGAAATAATGTTTGTTTTCTTTTTTTCCCCTCTTCAAGTTAACAGATGTCTACAGTTCATCTCCAGCTCTAGGACGTTACTTTAGGTCAGCTCAGGTAGATTATTTCAGGTAAGGAATCTCTGTCACCAAAATTATCTGAAAATTCCAGGCTTTTGATGAGACATACATGTGCCCTTGTACACAAGCACAACACTTACATCTGTGAAAAACAGATTGTTTGGGGGGAAGTCGCATGTATAGGGAGTGAAAACTGGTCAAAGCATCCTTTAGCATAAATGGCAAGCACTGCTAATATTACATGATGTCTAATATTTTGTTGCTGTTACATATCATCTCTGTTATCTAAGGGCTGTCCAAGCACAGCCCTTAATATTCAAGGTTATTTATTAAAATGAAAATTAACTGCTGGAACCACTTGAGATTGACATGACTTAAATAGCCTTAAATAAATAAAACAGGGTTGATGGGAAGGGGAGAATGTTTTGTTCCCAAAGTTGAGAGAAGCAAAGCAGTAATATTGCATTGCTGGTTTGTTTGGACCACTTTCTCCCACACACACACTTTATTTTGGACAACAGGAGGGAATCTCAAAGCAGCAGCTTGTTGGAGAGAGTGGTGAAAGAGGAATGAAAGGCAGAGCAGGTGGCAGTGTGTAGGCTAGACTAGCCGGGGTGGGAGATGCTTATGCATGGAGGAGAAGCTTGGCCACTGAAGGCTGATGGAGCCAGAGGAGTAGCAGTGGTGGGATGAAGGAGCAAAGCATCTGGGCCTGCCTTCATCAGGCTGGAACAGAGGGAGGATCCACAGACTTGCAACAGGCGAAAGGCTGAGCAGCAGAGAGAAAAGTGGGGCTGGAAGATCAGCTGCACTGTCGTCCTGCTGGGGAAAGATAGCAGAGAGGTAAGGGGAGGTAGTCAGAGAGCTTCCCCAGAGACTTCTGAAAAAGCCCTGTTATGAAAGGGATTAGAAAGATGGGAGAAAAATCAGGGGAAGTAGATTTGACAAATCACAATGCCCTTGAGAGCAAGGTCAAAGGAAAAGCCCCCTTGGACTGTGGCAAGGAGCAGTCCTGAGAGCACTCTGGGGAATGTACTCCCCTGCACTACCAGCCCTCTACTCAATGTGGGAGCTGTAACTCCTTACCCTGAGAGAAAAAAAAGTGATTTATACCATCATGTACACAGCTATAGTTGGACATACAGATTGGGTAGCTGCTCTTTCTTGCCCCTCTTTCTCTTTCTTCCTCATTTTCTTTTCCTCCATCCAAACACTTTTTGATGTTTCCATCCCTGTGAGTACAAAACATCACAGCTGAACTGTAGTCAGTGGATTTGGCAGATCACAAACAAGGAAATCTCCAGAGAGGGACTGCAGCTCAGTGCTCTGCTTAATCCACTCCACAGCAGAGCAGCCCTGGGCACTGCTAGCTGAAAAGCACATCTTTCTGCAGGTTCATGTGGGATATTTCAGCACCTCTTATCATTATGTACGTGCAAAGCACAAGTGCTGAAAACCTCACCCCGTTAGGCCTCCTGTCCAACTGCCTTTTGTGCGTTTGAAAGCATCTCAAGTTGGCTTCAGGTATGTGCCCGGATTCAGTCGATGTCAAGAGCTGCTCTGAGAAGGGACAGGGAGGAGGAAACTGGAATCTTTGATGGCAGTTTTCTTGTCTAATCCTTTTCTTTAGAACAAGTTTGCTTGGTTTTTTTTTTCAAATCCACGCCAACTTTGATAGGAAAAGTCAGACTTAGAAAAGAAAAGATCCAGTGGGGACTTGAAGGTATTCATACTTGACTTTGTTTTTCAGTAATGAAAACTCCACTGTGTTTTATCAGCTAAAGTTTTCTGTACCACCATCAACAGAGGGGTTTATGGAAAACATGATGAACCCAGATTTTATAAGTAATGTTTTACGTCAGAACATTTACGATGAAGATGATACTTTCGATCCTGGGACATCTGAATGTAACAGGTTAAAGCTTGACCCAACTTCTCTCGCATTAACATGTAAGTGCTGTACCTTAGAGAAACTGTTTCTTTACAAAGAGCAGAAATATTTTCTTGGAAATAGGGAAATCTTTCTGGACAGATGTTGAGATTTGTTACTAAATATATTTTGCACAACATTAGTAAGAAAATAGTAAAATACTCTGTTTTCAAGAAAGTCTTTCTGTGCTTGGCTTGTAATTTAGGATTGATTGTTTGGTCCTCCGATGAGAAAGGGAGTAGCGCATCTATGGGTTAGCTATGGGCTCCAACTCAGCTTTCCCCATCTCCTCTTGTATTTTATGTGTACAAAGAAAATCTTTGTCTCTGTGTGCATACCACAATGGAGAGCCAAATAATTAATCTTTTTCCTCATATTGTATATTCATATTTGAGTGCATATAAAACAGATTTTAATCCGAGTAAAACAGGGTAAGTAATTTAGAAATTAACATCTCTTACATCAGGTTTTCTACGTCGTGTTTCCCATGTATTCAGATTTGTCTTGATTGAACTGTCAGCATAAATGTCCTATGAGCTTTGTGGTTTTGGTAAAAACAATTAATAGAGCTGCTTCCCCTCACCCCCAACTTACTGAGCCACAGTTATGTGCTCTCAGAACAATTGCAGGCTTACACATTTAACACACTGCGTATGTAACGAAACTTTGCAGTTAGCTCATTGATTTTTCTTGGTACTCTTGTCAAAGGGCAAGACAGCAGCTTCTAATTCTCAGTAGCATCTTGTTCCTTATATATTGAAAGGATTAATAGAAAAATCAGTGTGAAAGGGGTAGGAAAGCATATGCTGAAATATCTAATTAAAGTTTCATTTTAAGGTTAATAATGTACTGTTTTACCTTTCAGAGAAATGAAGAAAAGGCTACTCATCTTCCTTACTGCCTAGAAGAGACGGGTGCTTCTGTTCTATTAGTAATCCCAGGGTAGGGAGCTATTTATTAGGTAGAAACACTTCTAAAGATGATGTCCTGTAAATACTGTCTGTGATGTACTATCATAAATGGAAAACGTGGTATAACAGTGTCACACTCCTATAACACTGCTGTCTCTTTTTTTCTTGCCTTGAGATCTCAATAACCCATTTCGCTCTTGTGAAAACCTGAGTGTGAAACCTCTGCTTTGTCTTGCCCTGTGATTAAATCCGGACCTTGCAACACCTTTAAAAGCAGTTTTGCACATGCCTTCCTCCTTCTCTGGGCTTATTCAAAATTATCTGCACAGACTAGTCCTTAATGCTCACTTCCACCCATGCTCATGCTGTTCTTTTTTCCCTGCTAACTTCATACACCATGTTTCCCCATTTCTTTAATTGCATACAAGATTTTTGCACTAACTTCTTAAGTGAGCTTCAGCTCTCATCATCCCCTTGTTCGTTTCACAGTTTTCCTGGACAAGGTGATAATCTGCTCTATTTTTCTCTTCTCTGTTGAAGAAAATAGAAATGAAGAAACATGTCTTGTTCGCTAATGCATCTGAATACCATGGGAATCTTTCAGTGGTCAAAATTAGCTGCTGGTGCTGGTGAACAAGCAGCTATTTCACCCACATTTGTATATTCAAAGAGGAACAAGTCTCTATACCCCCCCTCTGTAGCCCCTGTCCCAGCAGTGGGGATAAAAATTAATAGATGCAAGATATTTGCCTTAATAAGGCAGCAAGTAGTTATTATTCTTATTGACAAGAGATGAAATGAGATGAGCCAGTGCTAAAAGTAACATGCTGAAGCAGACCATGTAGTCCAGCACAGCATGAGAGTTATAGCCAGTAACTGGCTCTAACACGGCAATTAAAAATTAAGCATTATCTTTATACAGAACGGAATGGGTTCACTACCATGTCAGTGGAGCACAGCTGTTTGTCATTTGTTTGTAGCCAGTATAAATGTTATTACTGTTGATAGCAACATTGTTTTTAGGCAACCTTTTGTATTATGAGAAATATAGGAAATTTTGTTTCTCTTGTTCTAATATTGCTACTTTATTTAAGGCGTAAGCCGACAATTTTACTGCTCATTAAATTATTTTTTGTACTCTTAAAGTGATTGTTTTTATTCTTTAGCAGTTCCAGACTTCCAGCTGTTTGAGTTGGGAAATAACCACTGGAATTCTACATGCTGAGAGTATATGAAGTGTCTGTCTGACAGAACTGTATGCTCAAAACCGTATTCGTTGTAGCTTGAGTTTTCGTGGAGCTTGGGAAACAGCCTGGACCTAAATTAGTGGTTCACATGGCTCTCAGATTTGTGGTTAATTCTGACCCCATCTTGATCTGTAAGATGTAGCCTTGGCTGTAGAAACCATAGTTTCCTCTTGGTGCAGTTTGACAACTAGAAGAGATATTCCTTCGTATTCCCACATTGAGGAAGGACAAAATTCATGGTTTGTATGGTTCATCCCAAAAGCAGCAGGCTATAAAAATACCAGCAGCAAAGAAATAATCTGCCTTTGAGATGCTAGTTGATCTTATTGTCCTTACTAAGACCTTGCCCTTGAACACTTCTCTATCTTGATTCTGTTTTGAAGAACTGCAAAATAATATACTGCCTATGCATCCTTATGGTGATACCCCAATGAGCATTAAGAGTTGACACACAAAAACAAGAGCCAAGCATTCTTTACTTTTTTCCAGCCGTCCTCCTCTGCCCCAATACCTTTATCCAGCAATTCACAGGAAAGGAGGAGGTGGAGTTGTAGCAAGATGTGATATACAACAGAAAATGTCCGACTTCACAGTCTACCTCAGGTCAAGTTTTGAACTCTCATTGAAGGAAATGTCAAAAAATGGCAGAAGTTGGTTGCTGGGTTTATATTTTTGAGGTAAATTAGCCATGTAAAAGAAAATACCTGGGCGAATTAACTATGACCTCATCCATTAGGGACAGAGCAGTGTGAAAACACATTATTTCATTGAGTTACATGTTTTGAGGGAACGCTTGATGTTAATTGTAATGGATAGAGTGTAGGTAATACTTCCATGACTGAGGCAGCGTTAGAAAGGAGGAGAAAAGATAGTTCTGGGAATTCAGCTTGCAGAGTGTACAGACAGCCCTTTAAAATCCCATGGCGGGCAGGTGTCTGTCACTGCGGCAGCTGGTACGAGTTTTGGGCAGATCCATCTGCCTGTCGCTGCAAAGCACTGTCTGCCCCGTGCCAGCAGGGTGTCTGCCCGCCGCTGCACACACAGACCGTCACCTGTGGGACTGCCCCCGGCACTGGAACCACAGGCGAGAATCAAAAGGGCTCTTCCAGCGTGAAGCCAGGGCTGCGGCCACCCCTCGTGTGCACAGGGAGGCTTAAAAGCAGGAAAGCTGCTCAGCATTTTCTCCTGAGCTGGTTTATTCCAAAGGCAGAGGGAGCGGAAGCACACGCTTAAGTAAGAGCCTGGGCACGCAAGCACCTTATGAGCTGCTCTGGTGAAGAGTCAACAACTGGTCTCAGTCCAGCGTGTGCGGGGAGATGCTGCCTGCAAAGGGGCGATGGGCTGGGGGGAGCCTGTGTTCTGGCACTGTGGAGTCCAACCTGGGTCTCCAGCCGGACAGGGCTGGAAGTGCTGTGTCATGGAGGCAACACCTGGGGATCTTCTCCCAGGAGGCGTCTGGTCACCCCCTGTGCAGCAGCGGTTTTCATAGTCTTCTAAGCGGATGGATTTTTTGTTTGGCATGTGGTTTGTTGCCTTTTTATGTTATTTTATTTATTTAAATTAAATCTAAATTTAATTCCAACTTCATTAAGACTTCACTCTAAGGTAAGTATTATTACCCTGGGGGGAGGGGGTGTGATTTTGAGAAATGAGATATTTATCTGTTTAGGATACAGAGATGAAATGGGGACTGGAGCATCTCTTGTATGAGAAAAGACTGACAGAACTAGGTCTCTTTAGCCTGGAGAAGACTCTAAAAAGTGAAAGTCAAGAAGACAGGGCCAGACTCTTCAGTGGTGCCCAGTGACAGGACAAGGGGGGCTGGGCACAAACTGAAACATGGGAAGTTCCGTCTGAACATGAGGAAAAACTTCCTTGCTGTGAGGGTGACAGAGCAGCGGCACAGGTTGCCCAGAGCGGCTGTGGAGTCTCTGGAGATACTCAGAACCCACCTGCATGCAACCCTGTGCACCCTGCTGTAGGTGATCCTGTCTTAGCAGGGGGGTTGGACTAGGTGATCTCCAGAGGTCCCTTCCAACCCCTGCTGTTATGTGACTCTGTGATCTACATTGTATTATGGTATATATCAAGCAGGCCAGAGAAACTGTGGAAAAGAGTAAGAATAGCACAAGGTCTATGCCTTCATTTAAAACACAAGCCCCGCCTCCCCCTCCCTCCCCCCAGTGAACAAAAACTCCAACAACAGGGGGTGGTGTTATTCCATTTTAGAGATTTCTATCAGCAGCTCTGTAAGGCCACTTTCTAAAAATAGGTGCTGTAAAAGTCCAGAAAAAAAGTGCAGCCTCTGTTGCTTCCAGCAATGAAGCACCTGGTTTTCTACAGAGAAAATTATCTTTCTTACAGCGGCATTTGCTATTGATTCCTCTAGTTTAATTGTCAAGCCCTGTACTTTGTCCACATCCCTTCCTCTGATCACTGAAAGCAGTGACAGATTTGTCTCATTGGAAATGACTGGCAGATGTGTCCTAATGAGTAAGCCTGTCAACAAGAGAGAGATGTTTGCTTGAAGACCTGATAGCAGAGGTAAGATAGTTAGCAAAGCTGCGTGCTGCTGGTTTAAACATTCATGTCCCTTTCAAGGTATCAGGACGTAATCATATTCACCATGGTCTTCAGCACTGGCAATATTTGTCTTCCTCTTGGGCATGTTGACAAATGCATATTCTACCTGGTTATTGCTGTTAATCACAGAGGCATCACGTTTTACGTTGTGGCTGACAGTAGAGTACCACAGTTCTTTAGAATTCATGGCATTATCTTCATCAAAACGTTCCTGGGGGAGGGGAGGGAGAGAGAGAGAGAGAGAGAAGCTTCACCATGATTATACCTTGAAGAAGTTTGCAACATGAACAAATATGGAATAGTCTTGTGTGCTTGTGCAGTGGTGTTGACCAACACACATAGTCCCTAAATCCAGAGTCATTTCCCTACTGCAGAAGCCGTGGCTGGACACCAGAAGCACCTCACAACGCATGCTCGCCTGGTGTGGATGGAGGGTGGTGGCCCGACTCTTGTCCTGAGGTTGGTACTGCCTGGTGGCTGGTTACGTGACAAAATGTTTGTTACCATGCACACGAGGGTGGTGACATAGCATTGGGGGTGTGACAGCAGGTGAAGCCCAAATCAACCCCTGCCCTCACTCCCCATCCAGGGCTGTCCCAGGAAAGCCATCAATCCTGGTGGGCTCAGGACATCTACCCAACAAGTGAATGGGAGCGGCTCTCCAGATCATTCAGGTGGGGCTGGAGGGGGCTGACTAAAGGAATGGCACATACTGTGGTGCATGTGAGGGGAGAGCATTTGGGGTTTGCACAGGACTTAATATGGGATGTTTAGAGGAAGAACTAAAGGGAGGAGACGGTGATTTGCAGAGTGAAAAGCACGGGAAAACAGGAATAATGTGAGGGCCAGGGGAGTTGCAGCCAGCTGCCAGAGACATGTTTGGTCTTGGAGTCAACTAAGTCTCCAGGTGTGTATGCATGTGTGCCTGTGCAGGAGACATACTGTCCTGGAGGGGTCCCTGGCCTCACAGGAGATGTAGCAATGGCTAACCCCCTCTCTGGCTCCCCTGATCCAGTGCTCCCCTTGAAAACAGAGGGAGGAGTAGGAAGTGCCAGTAGTGGAGGAGGTAAGATTGTGTGGGTAAATGCCTTTCCAACTCTGTTTAGACTTGCCTTCCTTTAAACTCTTGAAGGTGTTTGCTAATAGATTGTGGGTGATTGTACATATAAATAGGTAATAGGATGACTCACTAAATCTGAAGGGCTGGTGTGAACTGATTAAGTACTCAGAGCTAGAAGTTAAAAGTTTGTTTTCCCTGGTGCTCTTGATTTGAACCCACTGGGTAATCAGGCCAGTGAGTAAATTCTCTCCTATCTGCAGGGGCATGGAGCTCTCCTCCTCTAGTCACTATTGCACAGAACCGTGAGGGCAGCAGCCTTTCCCCTAAAGCGCCTGGAAAGGGGATCAGGCAGACTCTTTCTTTGCATAAGTGATTGGCTCTAAATCCACTGAGTGAAGTCTTGTCCCTTCCAACCTATAGGTCTACCTAAGCCTTACTCATAGCCACATTTTCTGGAACCTTCCTTCCTACAAGTTTTGGGAGACTCTTATTGGCCTTTTCTTATCAGCTGGGAGACTAGAGCACAGAGGTCATTTGTCACATGCACTGATGATGCAGGAGAAGCAACCATGAAGACTTGAGATTTGAGTTTAGTCTCTCATCATTCACAGGCCAAGTTTGATACTCAGAAGGGACAATTCTCCTATTGTGCTAACAGCCCTCCCAGGACTGTCTTCAAATGACATTCTGGGTCTTTTACTTGGGACCAAAAACTCTCAAAACCAGACAGCTACTTGGCAGGTTCCCCATTACAGTTCCACACCCTCCTCTTCTCTTCCCCCGCAGTCCACCCCACACTCACACGTACCAAACGATGAGCTCATTTAAATCACACACTCTTCTGTCATTTGCCCACTGTCTTCAAAATTTTCTGCAACACCCACATATCAGCCAGATGCTGACTTTTGTTTTACTGATGTCATCTTTATAAAAAATCCCAACCAACCAACCAACCACGTTGGGTTGCTGAAAGGCAGAGCTTTGGTCTGTCCTATGTGGGGCTTCGGCACTGGCGCTTCAAGAGGCAACTTCACTTATGCTCTGCTGTGGTGAACTATGTATTAAGCAGAGGCAGTAAAACACAGGTACTCGGCTGCTGCCTCTTGGAGCCCAGCATATTCACACAAAGGAAGTAGCACAGGAGACTGTGGAGTGCATTGGTTGAGAAACGGCTTCTCTCCCAGCTCTCCAACCCTTGCCTCCAGAGCAACGAGTCTGGGCAGAGGAGCAGGCCACCTCTCAAACTGCCTTGGGGTGCCTTTGCACAGTTCCTGAATCGAATCCCATAACAGGGAAGCAAGGTGGACTGGGCAATACTTTTATCATGCCAGTCTTTCCTGCATGCCCTCTCCTGCAGTGCACATATTTCATGGAATCATAGAATGCTTTGGGTTGGAAGGGACCTCAAAGATCACCTAGTCCCAATTCCCCCTGCCATGGGCAGGGACACCCTCCACTAGACCAAGTTGCCCAAAGCCCCATCCAGCCTGGCCTTGAACACTGCCAGGGAGGGGGACAGCCACAGCTTCTCTGGGCAGCCTGTGCCAGGGCCTCACTGCCCTCACAGGGAAGGATTTCTTCCTAATGTCTACTCTAACCCTGCCCTCTTTCAGCTTGAAGCTATTGCCGCTTGTCCTATCACTGCACTCCCTGGTGAACAGTCCCTCTCCCACATCCCTGTAGGACCCCTTAAAGTATCGGTACACCAGAATTTGGTCTCCCAAGATCCATTGTGATTTATAGGAAACTAAATATTCAACTTAACAGTGCATGTTTTGGGTTGTGGGGCTTTTTTCCCTTTTCTTCCTTCTAAAGGCAGCAGTACATTGGAAAGGGAAACCCTATTCTATTCCAAAAGAGACTGGACCATTCATTGAGACATACACTGTTTTCTTTTTACAAAGGAAATGTTAAACAAGCCTTTTAAGCCTCCAAGTATTAAATCTCCCTTTGTCTTTCAACTAAAGGCTTCTTTTGTAACTAAAGCTGGCTGGCAATAGTCCCATTAAGTGGCTTTTTATTATAGGATATCATGCTGAAACTGAAACATTCTGTGGAAATACTCCAGTTTTGAATAAACTTGTGGGCCTCTTGCCAAGCTTATGCTGGCTACCAGAAAGTTGATGGGAGAAGGGAAGGAGGAGGAGGAGGAGGAGAGAGAAATACCCCCACAGCCACAAACTGCCCTGTGGCTGGCGACACTCATCTAGTACGTGATCATGAGGCTCAACATCCTGAATTGTTTCATTGGAGGCACTGTTACACTCAGCCTCCAAATTTACGGGTGCACACTGAGGACTGTTTAGCCACTGGCTGCTTGAGACTGGGGTTGTGTATCCTTGTTGTAGTTTATGTACAGGTATTTGTTTCGTACATAGGCTTAAACTGGTGGTTTTCAGCATCCCAAGTAAATATGAGCTTTTTGTGTCTCCTGCAGGAACGTGATTCGCAGCTTCTTTCTGACACGTGGTTGTTTTGGACTCAATTGCCCTGGAAAGCAGCAAAAAACATTCAATTGTAGTCATTACCTTGCTGGTACTCGGTGTAAGGCTGTCGGTCTGTGCTGGGGAAAGAAGAAGAAAACATGTGTGATATTGTCATCCTTTGGTACAGGAGCAGGACACAAGGACTTTCTGCAGCACAGGGTTAACTCAGACTGAGCTACAGACTGAACACAGGCTGTGGCAAAACCAGAAGCTGGTGCAGCATTAGTTGGGGAAAGGGCTGAATCCCTGAAGACTGAATAATCTGATGAGTTTTCAAGATTTAATAATTTCCCTAGTATGACACACGCTTGCATCGTGTAGCACTGTTCATTGGCCTTAATGAAAGGCAACCTGGTTGGGGGTGGGTTTTTTTGTGTAGTGGGTTTTGGTTTAGTTTTGGGTTTTTTACCTTACCTGAATTCAGTTTTACCTGTCTCTCTTCTTATTAATGGCTGCTCTGGCTCGCTTGCTCTCTGACTGTATTTCAGCTTTGTGGTGACCGCAGCCTTACTTCTGCCTGGCATCACCAGCTGGGTGCTGGGGCACGCAGTGTGCACTGGATGTTTGCATGCCTGGGTTTGGCAGGTTCAGGCTTTTCTGGAAATTTGTCTGTCTGCCCCGTAAGCATCTAAATGGCAGGGGGTTGTTGCTTGCATCATCTTTTCTTTCAGCTTTACTTTTTATCTGCCTAGCTGGTTCTTGTTATGACGTTGATTGAACTATCTGTTGGTCCTGTAAAATTTCAGAGCCGAGCTTTCACTTTTGCCAAGGACAGCGGGGGTTTTAAGTGCGCTTAAGTTTTGCAACCTGACTGAAGGGAAGACGTCAGTCTCTCATTATCGGGTTAAAGCTGCCGTCTTGGAGAACCCTGCAGTGCTTTACAACGTTACAGTGCCACCTCATCCCTGCCCGCGTACGTGACAGGCAGGAAGCTGTTCCTCTCTAAGCAAATCCTGCAGCTTGTGAATGTGGTTAGGCGATGATACCAGCCCGACACGAATGGCTACCCACCCCTGGAAAAGGGTGAAACAGAGACCTCATGAGTCACGTGAATGCATGTGAGCCTGGCTAATAAGTGAGTCTTCCCTATTTGCATATTTAATGTGCAGAAACTGTTTGATTGGGAGAACACCTCATACCAACGGGTGTTTGGAAAAAGAAGTTCTAAACTGTGCTTACATGCAGGGAACAGGGGCTGGTGTGTGACCGAATGCAGGGCGTGCTTTGCTGGCAGCCCCCTTCCTCCTGCAACCCCCTCCTTTGCAGGGGACGAAGCAGGGGTGTAGCACAGGCACCCCACAGAGCGGATGCTGCCCTGCTGTGGTTCAGGAGCTTGCAAGCCTGCGGGCCTGGCTGTGACGTGCCATGACCGAGTTGGCTATCGCAGGAGGTAGCTGTGTGGTGGTGGCCAAAGCACGTGTGGTTTAGGAGGCTGCAGGGGATAGGCTAGCCCCTGTGCTGCATCATTCCAGAAACACATAAAACCAAAGAGGCCCCAAATAATCCAGCGTGGTGGGGGCAGCAAGAGGACAGGTACCCCCCCCCCCCCACCAGAGGCAAGGAGGTTTCCCTCAGCTAGGATGCAAAATGCCTTGCTGTGGCTGCTGCTCACTGTTGTGACTGTGCCCACCAGCTGCCTCTGCAGCGATGCTGAGTGCTGGCAGACTGTTCCCCCCATGACCCCACACACTGCCCCCCCCCCCCACCCCCCCCCCCGGGTGCTCAGGGTGCCTCGTTACTTACTTTCCTTGTGGGAATACCTTTTTCTCCTGATGGGGATGCGCATTTTCCACCTAGGGTATGGAAATGAAGGTGAGCAGGTTAGGGCTGGTGCTGGTTAGTCTTCACTCCCCGGTGCCAGCTCCCAGGAGCTTGCAGTCGCACAGGGAGTCCTCCCCACCAGCTTTTCAGAGGAGACGTTTCAGGTAGCTTCTCTGCCTCTGCCCTCTCTGTCTTCCCCTTGTCCTTCCTGGGAGGCAGCCCCAGGCAGGCATGGAGCCCTGCCCTGGGAGCTGCCGGTCAAGGGGCTGCCCCCGGGGAGGAGAGGCACAAATCACAGGGGCCCAAATAAGGGATGGCAGGGACAAGCCAGCAGCTGGCACAGCCATTACAGCACAACCTCTGTCCCCGTGGGGAGACTGGCAGTAGCTCAGCAAAGTTTGTGGTTTTGAGGAACAATTGACCTCCCTGGGTTTGTCTGTATTAGAGATCTCCAGATAGGTGAGTGGGCAGTAAATATTGAAGTGAGGTGAGAGAACCAGCCCCAGCCCCCCTGCAAATAATTCCCCTCACTCTATGCACTGCTGTGCCTTGGTAAAAATCAAAAGGCAGAGAAACGCGGTGGTTGTGTAACACGAACTGCACACCCGCAGGTGAGAGCAGGGCTGGCAGGCAGGACAGCTCCTGGCACATCTCATCTCCAGCAGCAAATAAGCTTCCCTGCTTCAAGCAGACAGCTATACTTCTAGGTTTAAGTACTGAAATTATCTGGCAAATTTAAGGTCCTTTAGATTATGTCTGGACTGTTCTGTTAATAGTAAGAGCTAGGCTCACTGGAGCATGCACTGCTGGTTTATACTTTACATTTCTGTGCTTGTGAAATGCCTGTAGAATCATTTACAAGCATTTTACAATGTGGTATCGATATTTAT
Source organism: Gallinula chloropus (assembly GCF_964237585.1). Lineage (NCBI taxonomy): Eukaryota > Metazoa > Chordata > Aves > Gruiformes > Rallidae > Gallinula > Gallinula chloropus. The sequence goes on from NC_140085.1 coordinate 96,849,171, forward strand.
ATGTTACATTGACTTACACAATAAAAATGTACTAAGGGACTGTAAAGCTGCCAAGTCATATGAAGTTGGGAAATGCATCCAACTTGCTGGTGAAGATGCATTATGAGTCAGTCTAATTGCACATTTGCATGTTGTTTCTCTTTCCCATGACTGGAGGTAAATTGATAAAAACCCTATTTTTTGTTGCTGTTGATACTCTCCTTGCTAAATGTGTGCTCTTAGATCACAGCTATTTCCTATACGACCCAAGCTTGGCAATTAGCACAAAACACAATTTCTTTCTGCACGTGCCCCCAGTGTTCTTGTCAGAGGAGCAGAAATTTTTGCAAATATCAGTGAACTTTCTGACTTCCTATTTAGTGGAGAAATTTTAAATTGCTTTTATTACAGCTGGGAATAAAGATAAAGCTAATCCTACCTCATTCCAGGCGGCCTACCTGGGTTTTTTAATTCTATCTAGCGCTTTGCTGACATGGAGCATTAACTCCTCTAGCTTTGTTGGAGATGCCAGTGTGAACATTTCACCCAATTCGGCCCTAGAAGTCCTATGAGATACATTTTAGATAAAATATGTATGTATATTTTAGGTATATTTCTAACAGGCATAATTAACACAAGGAGTATATTGTAACTGTCAACCATCGTGAATCTGGTATAAATATTTTTTGTTTCTGGCCATCTATTCATTCTAGTTTTTCTTTTTTTCTATTCAATTGGCTTCTGATTTTTTAGCTCCTCGCTCAGAAGGGAACGTTGTGCTCTTCTGACCTGTCAAAAGGTAAAATGGCACATGCTCCTGCAGGAAATTAGACCTGTAAACTGCTGTACAACCCTGAGATGATCTTTTCTTACTTGGTCAGTAGCACGTGAACCTGTGGTAACATACATAGTGTGGCCTAAGAACTGAAAGCATTTCTCAGCAGCTGCATTTGTGCTACAGATGCGCTGCCTCATTTGACACAGATGCCCAGCAGTTAGAGGAGAGCCCAACTTGCCTGTGGTTGGAGGGGTTGAGGAGGGGGGACTGACTCTTGCTGGGCTGTTTTGGAGGTAATTCTAAGTAGAGATTTATTAGCTAAAATGCTGGGATATAGTTCTGGCCAGCAGTCTCAAGAGAGGAGAAATGGGGCTCAACTATTAACGTAAAAACAAAGGCAGAGTTAATGTTCTCTGTTACTGTAGCTTCACTTTGCTGCTTGCAAAGCAGCTGCACGAGCTGCTGTATGGGTTCTGTCGGCCAGCACGTTCAGAAAGTGGTCAAGCCAAATATAGAAGTGTCACTAGAAGAGCAAGCTCTCCAAATAGAAAGGAAGTGGGAGACTTGGGGACATATAGGAAGAAGAAGAGATGGTCAAGAAACTATATATAGAGGAAAGAAAAGACGTTTAAGAAACTAAATATAGAGATGGTAAGGTCAGGAGATAAATAGTGGGGTCTGAAATTGTTCAGCTCAAGGTTATGACAATTTCTCCCAGCAGCTTCAGTATCAAGCCACCTGCTATTCAGAGTTTTAGTTTGTGTTAGGTATGGTTTTCACACCTGTGGTCAAAACACCAAGTGACAAGGCGGTGGTGGATGCTGTTTCTGTCCCCAGAGGGGGACTTCCTGCTGTTACGGTCACACACACATCCACGGAGCCACCTTTGTAAGAGGTGATGTCAGACTCACCTGCTTTCAGAAATGTGATGCTCCTCTGATCATCACATGACATGACAGCACTAGCTGGTAGGAAAGAGGACTTTAGCTGGGAGCTGCTGCAGCTATTGTCTCCACCTAACTTGTTCTCCCTCAACAAGAGGTTACTGGCCCAGAGATAGTTTTGCTTTTAGCTGGCTCCTTAAGCCAAACGCCTCTACTACAAATCCTAAAAAAACCTTCATCCAAGCAAGTGAAAAAACACCATCTTTGTTCTGTGGCCGGCTGCTCGACTAAGAAAGCCCAACAGCCCACCCCCTTGGTGTGTTGTAATTCCTGCTACCCCTGTAATTGCTCTTACAGCTCGCTCCCCTCACTCTGCCAAGACCCCACTAGGTGTGGCTGGTCCTCACCTACTCATGGGCTGATTCACCTCAAGCTGGTTAAGATGGCCTGCCAGCCTCAGCGGTAGGATAAGTTGAAGTAATTTCCTCCACCTGGCTGCTGGTTTTCCCAACCCTTGTAGACATTTGCCCATCTGTAGGTGCCCATCTACTTTGGGGTTTTTTTCCAGATATGATTAAAGCTACTCAGGAGAGACACTGGCAGCTGGATGCTATGGATGTATGAACCTCATTCCTTGGGAATTTGGGGTTATGAAAACATGAGCTGTGAATGCAGATCAAAATGTTTTGTCAAGGATTTTTGGAGGTGGCTATGTGGCTAGTGTCTAAGACAAGAAACAGCAGTGCTTTGAGGGACTAGCACAATTGTTTTGGAATTGATCCTGCAGCAGTATCAAGTGCCTTCAGAAAGGCAGGAACAGGTTGGGGTGGATGGGCTGACTGCTGTGAGATATCTACAACATCTCATGTTGTAACACGAGCTTTGAGCCTGACGGTGAGCACTGCCAACTGCCATGCCAGCTTTCACATGCTGGTGTCCTGTGGAGCAGAGGACCCCTTCCTAGTTGACCCCAAGTCTCTGATTCTCACGCTGCCTGATGAATGGTGGCAGCCAGGGCTGGACCTCCACAGCATGCCAGAGCTTTACCAGGGTGCTGAGTCACTGCACAGGAATGACAGGATTTGGGGTGGGGAAGGAAAAAAAAACCCCACCAAATCAACTCTGGAATTTCTCTATCCCTCTGCACTTCTGCAAGGTCTGAGATTTTTAGGAAGACCCAGCTTTATCAGAAATGGGGTGGTTATGACTGAGGAGTGATGTGGCTCACAAAACTCGTGGTGAGCCAAAGCAAGATGGGTTGCAGTTGCTCTCTGTCCTGCCAGGGCAGCTAGTTAGTGATCTCCCTGTGTTACCTCTCCTGGCTCTGGTTTGTTACAGAAGAGTTTTCAAAAGAGACAAAAGCAGCACAGCTCCATGCCGGTGCTGCCTTTTACAGCGCTGCACCTTTCTTCCCTCTGATGGGGGATACGTGTTTCACAGCCCTGGCAACAGCTAGCAGGAAAAATCTACCTTAGGAAAATCTTGCTCATGGTGTCCTGATTCCTGCTCCTAAAAAGCAGTTGGAAATGTCTTTAAAAGCATCATCCTGAAGAGTGACACAGGCACTGAAAGCAACGGGGATTCGGCAAGTTGGGAGCTAAGAGCCTGGGGCTGAGGTCCAACAGGCGCGTGAGGTCATGGCTGCTCCCCACTCTCACAGGTGGGGATCCACCAGCTGCACATGGATTTTGTTGGCCTTAACTCACAGTGCTTCTGAAAGCAAGGTTTCGTGCTTTGGGAACTTCTGTCCTTTCCCACAAGGCCAGGTAAAGCGGTCACACCTTAGACCTGTGGCCACAGACCCTCAGGGGGTGGGATGAGGGATGCACTCTCTTTGGAAACAAGAAGCACATTTAATTTGGGTAATCAGGTGCCTCATCTGAGCTCCTCAACACCAAGCAAGCAGTCAGGATAGAGTACTCAGGGTGCTTGATGTTTTCTTCGATCTGTGAGAGGACAATGGGAAAGGGGGGATCTGCCTTTCTGTGGGCCATCAAGGACATCATCTGTCCATACAGTGTTTTGTCCATTTTTCTGCTAGGAAAGAGTGGTGTTACTGTAGAGCCCTGGTGACCACCCTTTGGAAGGCGCAGAGCAAGAGCTAGGACGGCGTTTAGCAGAAGCGAGGCTGTGGCGCAAATACGCGGCAGAGCAATGGCCACCGGGGCTGGATGCCTGCGTGTGAGAGACGTCCAGCTCCTGCTGCTCTGAAGCAGTGCTGCCTTTTCCAGGTGTCTCTTCCTATGCCGCCAGCCAGCCAGGACAGGCAAAACACTGCTGCTTACTACAGCGCAGCAAAGTTGGAGGGTGAGAGCACCCTGTGCAGCTGTGGTCGGGTCCCCAAGCCCGGTTGGGCCAGCCCCAGACACCCCACACAGCACTGCCAGCTGTGGTAACAGCTTTCACACATTTGTATCTGTCTCACACCATCCCCACTTTCTTAATGTTTAGGTATGTGAGGTTAGGCACCCTTCCTGAAGGCTCCCGGGTTGCTGTAGGATGGCACAGAAGTTTCTGATTTCCCAGAGCAAACCTTCTTTTTGCCTTGGTGAAAGAAGTCAGTGCTTGAGCCAGCCCGTTTTGTTGGGGAAGGGAGGGTGTTCATTAGGATTACGTTACTATTTCTTAAAAATTTCCAGCTACGTGGCTTTATTTCTTTGCTTTACAGTGCCCTGCTTCAAAGACCCCACACTTCCCTGAGTGTCCTATTCGGATGGGATAAACTCAGAGACTTCCAAGTGTTTTACTATATCCACGTAGCGGGGAAATTTCTAAGAGGATTCTAGATAAAAGGCAGCACTCTAATTTAATTTTCCCTGCTTTATATGGGTGACACCAGAGATCTATACCCAACAGTGGCAAATCCTGCTGGAAACCCTCGCCTCAGGGAGGACAGCGATAGCAGTCTGTTGGCCATGGCAGAGAAGCATTCGTGGTCCCTGCATTGAGTGTCTCTGGCACAGATGGGGATGAAGGCAACCCACTTGTCCTAGGTGACTCCTGATGTGCCTCTCCCTCTGTCTTCACAGCTCCTTAGGAGACAATCTATTCCTACTCACTGTTGTGCGGGTTATATATGCCATGTAAAGCAGATAAATAAATTTAATGTGTTTCTGTATAGTGTAATATATACATGATATATAAATATAAATGTATATATTATATAATTTATATATATTATAAAATATAAACTTTATATTATATAAATTATATATAGTATGTTATAGAAATTTAATCTGTTTCTATATAGTATATATAAAAGTTTGTCTTTATGAGACACAATGCCAACAGATATGAGATGGAAAAGTGAACATCTAAGTGTAGTTTTCTTGTCTGGAAACTCAGATCAGATGACAAATAGTTTCTGCTCCTTGTGTTCCTGACCTGTAGCGTCCTTCCCTGCTTCAGCAGGCTCTCCGTGCTGGGATCCTACAGGTGAAGTCATCTCCTTAAAAATCATCCTGAGGCAATACTCTTTGACATGGCAAGATTTATATTATTCATCTTAATTTGCTTGTTAAATTACCTCTGTTTAATGAAGAGGCTCCTCGTGGTGCCTTACCTGGTCCCTTAAGGCTAATTTATTTGCAGGCATTATTTGTTCCTATTTTTAATAAAATCACTCTCTTAGCCCTCTTGTTTAGTAGTTAAATATAAAATGGTATCAAACCTACCTTATATTTGGTAGGCAGTTTCCCATGCTTCTGCTGGATCTTTGTATGCTTGGGTAGCCAGTCTTGGTGTGGTTTCTCTGATGGCTTGGTTTCTGTGCTGACTGTGTTACAGGATGAAATTCAGCGACCAAAGAGGCTCATCATCTCTGCTATCCGAGAGTATGCACCCCCCCCCCAGATATTGTGCACCTAGAAAAACAACAACCCCAAAGCCTTCACCACACACAAACACTGATGAGTGGGGGTGGGAGAGGAAGAGGGGGGGAAATGGATGAATGACGTGGCTTCCTGGGGTACCGGGGCCAGCAAAGTCACGCTGGTGCTTGTGGCTTCCATGAAGAGACTAGCAGTTTGCAGCATGGACTCCCTCTAGGATCCCTCATCTGAAATAGCAATTTGGGGTGCTCTCAGGAAGAAGAAACCACATGCCTGTCCACCTTGCTCTTCTGAGAAGTGGTGTGACAGGCTGAACGGTAAAACCCAAACACTTCAACCTTAACAAAGCACAGCCTTTGCTACTGAAGCTTTTCGATGCAGTCTGGGTTTACTTCCTCATCTCCTTTTTGCCTTTTTTTTGCCCCCTTTTCTTCCCATCCTGAGCTGCTAGGAAGAAGAAAAAGAGAAGAACCAGAAGTACAGTTTGCAGGCCTGACAGTTGAGGGAGTAAGTGTGCTTTAATTGTCAGGCTGTCACCGTGGTACATGGCTGGAAAAGTTAAAAACCCAAAAATCTCTGTAAGACTTCGGGTGTCTGCAGCAATTTCGCCAAAACAGAGGTGAGAAATGACGAGTGGTTAACTGGATGGTTTCACGACATGTGCTGTCCTCTCTAACACATGGTTTTGCCGATAGATGTTCTCCACCACGAGCTAGGTCTCCTAGACTTAGCAGACCCCCTCCTCTTGTTTCTCAGTCCCACACCAGATTCCAGTGCCAGCAGCTGCAGGCCTTCACTGCAGCTGATGGCAGTGGGGTAGCGGAGGAAGGGAGCCCAGTTTGGGAAGAGATCATGCATCAAATATTTCCAGGTCTAACACGAGTCAGGACAAGCAGATGCAGCTGCCTATAAATTACCCACGTGACATCTGATTTAAAACTTGTGCACAAATATGATGCTTTGTCTGTAACCCTGCCAGAATGAGAATCACTGGGCCCTGCAGCTACCGAACGTGGGCCCTGCTGTAGCGATGCAGGCTGGATTGTGCATTGGTAGATGCAGCTACTGGCTTTATCCCGGGGTACCACAGCTCTCTATGTAGACCCACAGTGTAGAGGGATTCACCAACACACGGAAGAACTTTTTCCCAGTGAGGGTGACAGAGCCCTGGGACAGGCTGCCCAGGGAGATGGTGGAGTCTCCATCTCTGGAGATATTCAAGACCCACCTGGACACCTATCTGAGTGATATGTCCTAGGGAGCTGCTTTGGCAGGGGGGTTGGACCCGATGATCCCTCAAGGTTCTTTCCAACCTCTATGATTCTATGATTTATGGGCATGTTATAAAGTGTTAGTTCAATTTTCTTTGACAAGCTGCTTCTCAATGCTGGTACCTGCTACTAGTACAGATGGAACAACCTCTAAAAGTCACTAAAATTCAGCAGTGGATGAAATAACCTGCCTCCCTGTTGCTCTATGTACAGGCAGTGCCCTGAGAGGCAGAGCTGCATGGTGCTGACACAGTAGGCAGCCACTTGCTTGTTACCTTGTTACTGGATGGTTGAAAAACATGTTGAATGGAAAACATGGTTGAATGCACAGTTGTGTGCTCCCTTGGTTTAGACTGATTGCAGGAGCAGAATGCACAACTGTGCCGGAGTGACTCCCTTCGGCAACGTTTCTGGAAAGTCAGTTGTGTGATTAGTCACTTGGGCTGTATGTAAATGTTGTCACTTAGTTTGTGGCTGTGTGCAGTTAGTTCCTGTATATCCCTTTTTGTTTTACTGGGAAGTGGAATGACCATCCTAGTGCAGCAGAAAGGAAGGGAAGAATTACTGAGTCACTGTGTTTGCTGAGTAGTGGTTGCAAAACTGTTTTCTGTCTAATTTATTCCCAGGCTTTCACCATGCTTTGGAAGTGCCCGAACCTTGGGTGTTATGTGAAGTTCCCCAAAAGGAAGCTGCTGTGTGACTGAAGCAGGACAGCATGGAGTCTGACTGACAAACAAGGAGGAGGTCCATAATCCACCAAAAGTCTATGCAAAGGCAAACAGATCAGGAAATGGCTGAATAAATGGAATTTACAAGGAAAGGCTGAATGAACTGTGGCTGTTCACCCTTAAGAAAAGAAGACTGAGAGGGGATCTGGTTAATGTTTATAAATATCTGAAGTGTGGGACACAGGGGGAAATAGCCAGCCCCTTTTCAGTGCTCTGTGGGGACAGGACAAGGGGCAATGGCTGCAAGTTGGAGCACAGGAAGTTCCGCACCAACACGTGGAAGAACTTTGTCACAGTGAGGGGGACAGAGCCCTGGGACAGGCTGCCCAGGGGGATTTTGGAGTCTCCTTCTCTGGAGATATTCAAGACCTGTCTGGATGCTTAACTGTGCTATATGTCCTAGGGAACCTGCTTTGATAGGGGGGTTGGACTTGATGATCTCTGAAGGTACCTTCCAACCACTATGATTCTGTGATTCTGTGACTTAAACATGGACTCGCAAAACTGAAATAAGTGGTGGGGTTAATGAGTGGACCTCGTGCTCCTGTCTGCCTGATGTTTAAAATAACGGATCAGCTGCTGACATTCGCTGCTCCCTGGAAGAAGGGGCGGGGGATGTGTCATGAGGAGATGCTGCAGCAGTTGGACGTGCATGCAGGCACATGCGCGCATGGGCTGGGAGGGGTGTCCCCACTTGCCTGGGGTCCCTGCAGTATCCGGATCTGCCGGCAGAGAGGCAGAGCCTGGAAGGAGCAGGCAGCCTACACAGCTCTTTTATCACCAGGTAGGGCACACTGTAAACGACTTACAGCCAACGCGTTTTCCCAGCCACAATCGCCATCTCTGCCCTTTGCCTGGCTGTTGCTAAGACTGAACGTTTGGCCTTCACTGAGAGGTGTTTGCTCTAGCAGCACCCAGGTTTTTAGGGTTGTTTGGGAAGGCTTTTGTAACACAACACTGCTTCTTGCAGAGAATAAAATGGTTAAAACTGGCAAGGACATTTCCTCTGAATAGAAAAATGACACCAGCTGGGCTTGCAGTTCTTTTTTAAATCAAGTGCAGTTCCTTCTGTGATGACTATGTGGTGAAGTACAGCTATAAGGATGTCAGTAAAAGTCTACAAGCTTGTGGGAAGTTCTTCCATTATGGTTTTGTTTCAAAATAGTAGCAGAGCTAAGGTGAGGACACTAGCAAATCCTGGAATGAATCTTTGCATCCCTGCACAGGTCACTCGCAGCCTGCTAGGAGGCTTTGGTGCAAAAGGACACAGTTCCAGCAAATCTTTAATGTGTTTTTTTTTAGTTGTGGAAGTTCTGAGAGCCTGACAACCAGATTAAATATTTTCTTGTGAATCTCCATTTCAAGATTGTTGGTTTTCCCTTCTGACTTGTTCCACGCCTTGTTCCACAGTCTGATGGAGACATTTGTACTGCTTAATACCTCTAAAATGGTCTGGAAAACCCCATAAAACCCCATTTTTCATTGATTTCACATTTTAGTAAGGCCAGAATGCCTTTCCAGAAACCTTGCAGGAAAACACAACTATGAAAATAACACATGGAAAGGAAAATGAGACGTGATACTTCAAAGGAAGAAGGCAATATTACGAAGCAATGACAGTTTGCAGGCTGATGGTAATGAATTATTGAACCTACCCAAAAGCACATCCAAAATGCTACTTTAGAGGAATACTGATACATGAACTGTTTGTATTTTTCAGATAATTAATTACCACTTGAGAGAAGTACGGCGTATGTGTGTGTAAGCATGTCTGAGAGTACTTTTTTGCCACATTATGATTTGGGCCTGACATCTTCCCTCCACATGACTCAACGTTATTCTGTGCAGCAGTTCAACTAGAATAAAACATTTTTAATGCAATCATAGTCATGTGGACTAGTAAGAATCTGCAAAAATGCAGGCCACCAAATCAGAAAGTAGAAGCACAGAACACAGTTTACGAGTACCAGTTTGATTGGCAAATGAGGGCTCATCGGCTGGTTGCCCTGCCATGTGATGCATGAGCAGCTCTCGGGCTGTTTGTTGGTTTCAGCAGTGTGTTTGCAGCCATCAGAAAAGGAGAAACACAAGTGTGGAAATGGCAAAGCAAACGTGCACAGAAGCGTGACTCAAAATGGCCGCGGGAGCTATTTTAATGTCGCCGCAGGTGAGGGCGGAAGGGAGTGGTTGTGCTGGCGGGAGGGCAGCCCTGTCTTTCTGAGGGACAGGGCTGGGGAAAGAGCATGGACCTGTGGAGATGGGTCTGCCTTTTTCCCCGAGGCAACGTATGATGGAGGCTGCGAGCTGAGCGTTTGGCTTGCTCTGGTCTCCTTACCCGAAAAGGAGTTGTGTCTCAGCAGCTCCTGCATCTCCGCTGACTTACATGCAGGTTCAAACCTCTAATCGGGTCCTCTGACTTATGTGTTGGGGACATTTGTACTCCTCATCACACCACGCCCATTGACCCCAGCTGCCTTCCCTGAGCTCAGGTCAGGGCCAGGGCAGCCTTTTCTCCTCTCCCCTCGCAGCCTGACGTGCCTCAAGCGCTCAGCCAGCTTAGAAACCTGGGCTTCTATTTAGCCATTTGCAAAAGCCCAGCCTTGAGCATGAGGCACTTTTGAGAATCCCAGCCTTGTTAGCCTATTATCCCTGCCTGGCTGGCGGGTGGAAATTCTTCCATATCTGACTGTGAAATTTGTTGTAAAGTCACCCAATATTTTTGTTACTCAGCTGAGTGCTGGAAGGCACGAGATTCTTATGAGGTCCCTCTTTACCGTACGTATATGAAGGAGGAAGGTCCCAAGAGTTGAAGCGAAGCGTATAAGAAAGGGGAAGCAGCACTTAACCGATCAGTCTCTCGCTGATCTCGCTCAGGACGCAGCTAGGAGGATGCTTGCTTGTCTGCTCCTCTCCAGCCTCTGGACCGTTGTACAAGGTAAGTTCTTTGTCTGTCTGTCCGGCTCCATTTTTACTGTAACTGGGCTAGGGTCCTGGGTGGCCCTCCTAGCCTGCTGCTGGGTACTGCAGTCCCCCTTCCTCGCATCTCCCGGGGCGAGCCCAGCCATGACAGAGCACTCCTGGCACTGCAAAGCCACCACACCATTCATGTGGGGCTTCAGACATGCCACTGTGGGTTGCGCTGACAGCACCCTCCCTTAATTTACCACCATTTATAAGCAGCAGACAGATGTACGAATTTATTGCAGTTTGTAAATGTATGAACCAGGCAAATGTCCAAACGCTCATAATGACCCCTGTGACTGAAGCGACAGGACAAGAGGAAATGGTCTCAAGCTGTGCCAGGGGAGGTTCAGGCTGGGTATTAGAGCAGTGAAGCATTGGAACAGGCTGCCCAGGGAGGTACTGGCAGACATGGCGTTTAGGGGTTATGGTAGTGTAGGGCTGACAGCTGGACTTGATCTTGAAGGTCTTTTCCAACCTTGATGATTCTGCGATTCTAAGTTCGATTTCATCTCCTGCTGTGGCTGGGACTTGGGTCAGAGCGTGTCACAATGTGCTTTACCCAGGACAGAACTTTTCATAGTGATGGACATTGTGCCTGTGGGTGTCTGCTCAGGACACTAAAAGCCTGTGTGTGTTATATTTGTTTTTGTAATTACAAATCATGTAGAAAAGCCTGCATTTGTTTCAGACTAGCTTCAGTGGTCATGTTTTGTAATCTGCCTAAGATGCTACTGAGCTCTGAACAGCAAAATGACAGGCACAGGTCCACAGCTGCTTTCTGGGTGTCCTGGGGAGGTCTGCCTGGCCATGGCTGCAGCCACGGAGCCAGTTTTGTCGGCAGACACCCTCACTCCTCCTTAAAGCCTGCAAAGATATTTCCCTTTCTTGTAGATTGAATGGTCCTTGCTGCTATATCCCTTCCCATGCTGATGTACACAAATAAACTTTAAAAGCTCTTACCCTAAGAGGACTGTGGAGCTGAGCTGTTAAGCCCGGGGGCATCCATTTTGCTTGCCTGTCCCTTCAACAGCTTTTCCACCTGTGCCTATGAATCGGAAGAGGAATTTTATCTTTTTTTTCCCTTGGAGACCTTTAACACCACAGCATTTATGCTGTGAAAATTTTCTGTTTGTGGGTCTTCACCAGGGAACTGGCTGCTTCCCAGTTGCTTGGTCTCAAGCCTGAGGCAGGATGACGGGTGCAGTTTGCCTCCTGTCCTCTCTACCTTGCTTTCTCCTCATGGCTTTCTCTTCTCCAGCCAGGCTGACAAACGTGGTTGCACGCTGTGTAGCAATGCACTTCAGATTAGCAGCTTTACTGACCTACTTCTCACTGCACCACAGGAGGGCTCAGAGTGCAGTAGTGCACTGGCAGCTGTTGGGACATAGCACAGCTGAACGTTTAGGTAACCTCTATGTAGGTGCTCACAGGACAACAGTCTTAGCAGGCAAAAATCAGTCCCTCCTGACATGGGAGCTGCTTTTCTTCAGAGCCCCATGGGTACTGGGCTGGTGAGATGCTTTGTGTGAGAAGTGTCAGGTCCAGCCAAACTCTCAAGGCAATTCCTTTGGGCTGCGTTTTCATTTTTTTTTCCCTGGATGGAGGGGCAGAGATGCCTTCCGGAGCTGCTCTGCTCAGGAGGCTGAGGGGCTGGGGGAATTCTGATGGGGGTGGCTGGCAGAAGGGTGGTGAGAAATGTTGAGTGCAGCATCTCCTTCTCCTGCAGGCTCCGTGCAGGTAGCGCACAAAGAAGTCCAGGTCCAGGCAGGACAAAATGTTACGTTTTCATGCTTGTTGGCCACAAAAGAAGATGTGCTGCAGGTGACCTGGCAGAAGGAGACTGATGGGGCTGAAGACAACATAGCGACTTACAGTACAATGAACGGCCAAAAGATAGCAAGGGGATACGTCGGCCACGTGAGCTTTGCCGAAAGTGAGTTAAAAGCCTCGTCCATCTCCCTCCACGCAGTCACGCTCCAAGACGAAGGATGCTACAAATGCATCTTCAACACCTTCCCATCAGGAGCCGTCACCGGCAGGATGTGTCTCAGTGTTTATGGTAAGGCATCATAACTGCGTACGGGCTGTCGTTTGAGGACCAAGTCCTTTTTCCTGGGAAAAACCTTCCTGGTTTAGCAATAAGCACTGCTCATTGCTAAATTGCTGCGAGAAAAGGTGGCTCAGCTTCCCTTCTGGCCATGCCTCCCTCTCTGGTTTTACCTCTGATGGGAAAACAACATTCAGCAGTTCTTTAATTTTCTTCCCCTTTAAGTCAACAACAGTGAGGCCTAAAAGTTGATGTGTAACCCATGACTTCCTCTGAGTTTCCCTGGACTTGTGCTGGCAGACAGCTGGCCTGCCGCAGCCACGAACCCTGTGCTCCTCTGCCTCCCTTCACTGCTGCCCTCTCCTCCTCAGCCTGGAGACATCAGGCACTTTGTTCTTACTCTGTCTTCAGTCTTAAAACCTCAAAACATTCTGAAGGTAGAAATGGCGTATATGTGACCAGAGTGTCTAGAAGCTATTTTGAAGCTATAGTAAACATGACAGCAGTTAGGCTGGGTTCAGGAAAGGGATGTAAAAAGCTCCCCCCACCAAAAAAAAAGGTTGAAAGGTAGCACAGCTCACGGGCTTTGCCACATGAACATCTTGTGCAGGTCAGCATTGCTTAGCTTCAAGAAGAGAGCTAAAAGAAGTGATGTAGCCAAGGTGGCAATGCTTGACACCTTCGTAGGATATCATCAACTAGCAAATATGAGCTGAAACAGACAAATGGATGAACTCCAAAGGAACGGGAGTTAAAAGCTGTTTATCTTTTGAGGGAGGATCTTGGTTTTCTGACAGTGAGAAAGCTGAGACATCAAACATGCCATGAGAACACCCTGTTAGCTCCCGACTTTCTCATCGGCAACTGCTCTGGGGACACTTGACAAAAAAATTGTCCCATGTGGAAAACATCAGTGGTATGACCATGCATTGCAGAGTGCTTTGTTTATCTGTAGTTCCTTCTGCTGACACACAAACACATGCCCATACACTTACCCATGTGTCATGTGCCCTTTGTGTGGGAAAAAAAAGATGCCACTGGCTTATAGAGGAAAGATGATTTAAGTAGTATGGGAAAGGTGAGGGGGAGGGGAAATACAAGGGAAAACCATGTCTGAAACAAGAGTTCTTTTTCCTCTCTCTTGGGAAAGCTTCTGGAGCAGAACAGAGAAATTAGGAGGAATTCACTCAATATTTCAGGTATGAAGAGGAAGTTGTTCCTAAAAACACGCAGCCCTGAGTCATTCGGAGGGTAAACGCTGATGTGTATATTACAGGAAAATATGGAAGTGCCTTGCAGAAGGATCCCTTTCTCATTTATCGTGTAAATCTCAACACAGAGTTAATTTTTGTTGGTTTTTGTTTGGTTTGGGGCTTTTTCTTTTAATCCCAGGGAAGGACACATTTCCCAAAATCACAAACCTTGTGGCTATGATTCAGCCTTTAGCAGAACATTGATTTAAAGTAAGTGAACAAGCCCAGAGGGCTGCCCACAATGGAGGAGCATGAAGCCTGCAGGAATGTCCCAAGGCTCAGGGATGCAGGGCAAGGTGAGCAAGCTGGCCTACAGAGTCAGCAGCTGAAAATGAAAGGCAGATGTGTCTTTGCCCTCTAGAGGGGACTGCCAGGGAGTTTACCAGCTGGTAATTGCCCGATTACAACAGCCCTCGCAAGAGGGGCTCTTCCAGGATGGGCAGCATCGCTGTGTGGCAAGGGGAAGTGAAACTGCGTAATAACTGGATATGACACTGTGAGAAGAGAAACAGGTAGGGCTGGAGGGATCTCAGACCTCCCTGGCTGAAAACAGCAAACCTGAGAAGAAGCAGAAATTTCCTGCCCTGTACCGAAACCCATTTTGGAACAGAACAGTTTCAACTATGCTTGACGGGTCTTTCCCTTTCCCCCTTCTTTTTTGCTCTGGAAATGTTTTGCTGATCTTCAGCATCAGAGAGACTGAGAATGAGACCCAGGAAGGAGCGGAGTTAGCAGGCACAGAGGGGGTGGGATGCACGACACAAGAATGGCCAAGACTTGCTGGGTCACAAGATTCCCCAGGCATTTGCTGAGCTGTCTTCAGGGACCTTCTGCCTTCATCATCCATGGCACCATTCGCCTGCAAGGCTCAAGGACAGCTGAGAAATGCCATTGCTGTTTCTTAGGCAGGGAAACTGAGGCACAGGCTTGCTGATGAACATCTCTACGGTACAAGGACAAGGCTTTGTCATCATGACACATACTGTAATTCATAAAGGTTTTGATGATTCTCTCCAAGACACAGAGTGCATCATGACCTGACAGCCTCCCTTTAATTACAGAAGGCCACTACCGATAATCAAAGCTGATGTACGACACTAGAAAAGTCTCTTTTTCTGAATACTTGAGAACACTGCCACAGTTCTGAGTTTGGGAACGTTTGCACTACTGCTCTGCAAACATCCATGGTGCAAAGTACTTGCAGACCACATCTTTTTGCAGGTTCCTTTTCACTAGAAACAAATACTTTGATGAAAGACAAAAGAAGCAGTTAATTTAAGTGCCTGCATCAAACATCAGCAGCGGGCACACGCTAACAAAGTGTGTAGGGAGATGGTACTGCAAAAGCAAGCACTTGCTGAGGGGAAGCTCCACCCTGAAGGATTTTTTCACATGATAATCATTAATCATTCCTTGATATTCACATGATAATCATCATTCCTTGGGGTCCAGCGTGAGGAGAGAGAGAGGATTGCTTAGTCAGAAGAAGAGAAGATGAGGAGTTTGTGCGTTTCTGCCAAGACAGGAGCGAATTTTCTCATCCCCTCTGGAAGCATCTGTGACAGCTTTCCTTTACTGCTTTTGGATGTTGCAAGCTAGTGTTTGGAGTTAATGCTGTGGGTGGTTATATTATTTTTATGCATCCCGTGAGCGAAAGAAGAAGTTCAGAGATCATTTATTAATCAAAACATAAACTGTTTGTGACACTTGTCTTTTCATATGTGGGAGATTTTGAGAAGTTCCAGCTGAAATCCCCCTACACACTTTTCCTGTTGCTCTCAGAGAAACACGAGTGGTGTTCATCAGCTCTGCTGGTGAGGTTTGAGTTTCTGTCTATGGGTGATGTGAAAAATCAGAAATACCCACTTTTTTTTTTCCTAGGTGGGCACAACCATAGTAAGCAACTGAGGTCTAGCTATAAAAATACAACCCAAGGAATCAAACAAACAAACAAACAAGATCTCCCATCAAAACTGATGGTATACGATGTTTTGCTTCCACTCCTTGGCAGTTACAGCTTGGAGGATCCAGAGGCCTGGCGAGGTGCACCTGGAATGGTACCAGGAGGTTACAGGCACCTTACCTACCTGGCACAAGACTTCCCCCTTTAACAGGATCATTCAGTGTCTTCTACACCCCCTTCATGTGCAAATCTTTGTTTGCCTCCCAAAAGGAAAAAGCATCAGTTTTTCCAAGATTTTTTCCCCCAGATATTTGTTTAAAAGCAGAATTGCAAAAAGACAGCGATGTGTTTGCTAGTGTTGGGACAAAACGTGATTTCAGCATAAAAACTGTGACGACCGTTGTTATTTTTGCTATGTAAATAGCAAGAAAGTACCTTACACATGGAATACTACTACATACAGTAGTAAATACTCCTTTTAATCAGAGAGCATTTATATTAACTGCTACTTGAATGGAACTAGAATTGCCACTGCACTTAAATAGTTAACAAAACTGATATTCTCTGCTAATGTTCAGACCCCTCCTGGAGTTCTACCCAGGCTGAAAACAGCTTCACCTACTCCTCCCCTTTATTTCTTGCTAATACGCCTTGTGTAAATAGGAATTAACAAGCAGGCTTCATGCCAGTGAGTAAGCATGGATGATTTCTGCAGCTCACCCTTCTTGCTGACTAAAACTAAATCTTCAGTAAAGGTTTTGAGGGATACCATGACACCCTCAAAACCCTACATGAGAAGGAAGAAGCTTGTGTACAAGCACAAAACCTCCACAGGTTAAATCCTGTGGTGTAACCACAGACAAATTAACTATTACTGTCTTTCATAAATAGATGCACTTACTACACATCTCAAAGAGCAATAAACCCAATCCTGCAGATACATTTAAGAGAAAAGAACAAGGACTTTAACTCATTGAGAGAGTTCAGCCCCTTTAGAGAGAGGAGGACATGTGGTTTCAGGGTTTCACTACCTGTGGGTCTTGTCCATAATTGCCACTTCTCAGTTGGGATGCTGCAGTGCTGCCATTCCCAACAGAATTGAAACATGGACGCTTCTACTCTCTTGTCCTTTCTTTTTTTGCCAAACTCTTCACTTTCAGGCTGCTGCTCAATCACTTTCATGGTTATTGTTACTGCTGGGGCTTTGGGGAGGGGTAGGCAAGATTAGCAAGGTTGTCCTACAAGATAATGCTAAATGCAGGTGCTCTTTACTCAGACATGAGCATGAATTTACTGATTGTGTCACATTGTGTTTTACAGCCATCTTGGACCCCAGAGTGGAGGTTAAGCTTCTACCCAATCCAGACAAATCTGAGGACTTGGAGAAAGTAGTGGGGATCAGCTGCTCAGCAACAGGGAAACCAGCTCCAAAAATCACCTGGCATCTTCCCAGCATCCTGCAGCAGGAAACAAGGGAATACCGTATCTTGCAAGGCAATGGGGCTGTGACTGTCATCAGCAATTTCACCCACCCCCACCCCGAAGTCCTCCAGGAGTACCACATCGCCTGCATGATCAAACACCCCTCTCTAAACAAGACCCTGGTCCTGCCCATGGACACTACTACAGTGCAGGGTCAGTATGCAACTCTGCTCCAGTCCTGGCATGGGGAAAAGATTGAAAAATACCTCCTGGGGTAGATCAGGAAGCTGCTCTGGGAGCCAGGGGACATGTGGGAAAGGCACCTGGAAGATCAGCCAGGGCTGGGCTGGGGAGGGATGGAGAAGGTGCTGAGCAGCATCCAAAGACCCTTGGTGATGGTACACAATGTCTTACTGCTCGTTGGGTACCCTGCATGCCATGATGAGCCCCAGCCTCCCTGCCTCTGCCGAGGACTTGTAGGGTTTTCCTCTCACATGGCTTGACACGCCAAGAGGACATGTGGTTTTGGGTAGCTTGGAGGGGCTGGGTGTCCCATGCCCAACAGTGGCATCAGACCCCAAACACAGGTCTGTCGGTGGTGCTGCCTGTGTGCGCGCTGGCATGTGTTCCCAGGGCCTCCATCCACTCCATTTCACCCTGGGGACTGACAAGGGCTGCCTGAAACGGGCCGGAGTTACTTTCTTCATGCACAAACTGAACACCCACTGCTTTCCCCACAGGTCTGGAGAGCAACATGATACCAGCCATTCCCATTGCAGTCGGGGTATTGGTCCCCCTGGTGGTCCTCCTTCTTGCCTTCTTCCTCCACTGGTACCTCAGGCACCGACGTGATGCCCAGCCACACTGGGTAGGTCTGCCTTTTTCTCCCAGCTGCTGCAGGGCTCACCCACACCGTCTGAGGGGCTCGCCGCTTGGACACAGCTCTGCCTGCTCACCCCAGAGCTGGCTGCACGCTGCCCAGCCTGGGCTGCACCCAGGGCAGGGAGAGGCGGAGGGAGCACCCCCCAGGCAGCCAGCTGGCTAGCAGCATGCTGGCAAGGGGAAAGCTGGAGGTGCTTAGCCAGGCCCATAGGAGCCCGACAGTGATGACAGCTAGAACACATTCACTTTCTCAATGACAAGACGTGCTGTGGGGAAAGTGTCGCTCTGTTACTATATTTATGCACAACATAGTTGTGGCCGAACCCTTGCACCATTCTTCTGCCTCTCCTAAAATAACCTTCCGCTGGCATGTCCAGGGCTGCTCATTGAGGAAGCAGCTTTGAGAACATGACTCAAACAAAATGGGGTCTTTAGAGGAAGAGCGCACCACTGCGTGAAAAACCCAGGGTGTCACGCCGTCCTGGCACAAGGCATGAAGGAGGCAAACTCAAGGCTGAGTGAGGTCAGAGGTATCGTGTCAGAAAATCACAGCCCAATTTTGTCCTGAAGGCACCTCAGCCTCCTCACAGGATACACCCAGAACATGCACCCTTACTTTTGATGGGTGTTTCGGACACAAAAAGCAGTGGGCGGGAATGTGTTACGCGACTTCGTTCATGAGAGTGCTGTGCCTGTGGGTCCAAGCTGGAGCCTGCTGAGGGTTTGTGAGAGGGAATCTTTAGTCTCCCCTCACACATAACGATGCCAGGACCTTTTAGGTAATGCACACAGCTTGGGTCTTTACCCTTGTGCTTAAAATATCCATATATTTTGAAGAAGGAAAAAAAAACCCAACAAATAAAACCAACCACCTCTCTTCTGCTAGGTCCTTCCTGTCTGTATCAAGGCCAAGAAGTGCGGGCAGTATGGAGCCGCGGGCAAGCAGGCTCCCGCGCTGCCCCCCAGCCCCGGCACGCCGCTGAACACCTGAGCAGCTGCCCACCCTGCCTGTGCGACAGAGACACTTCTTACAATGGCACCTCAGGCTTCCAAGCAAACCTGCTGTGACAATTCCAGGGAAATGCAAAAAAAGCCAGAGGAAGATTCATAATAGATATTTATTTTGTTACACTATCGTGTTCCGTTTTGTAGAAAAAAACTGTGAATTATTTATTTGAGACTCAGACTGTCTGAGGAACTGCACAATGAAACTCATGTTTTGTATTTTCTGGACTTTTGACGGTTATGTTTATTCCTTTACGATATTTTAACATCGAAAGCTCAAAACTGTGTCGGGGAACTGCCTGAAACAGGGCAGAATTTTGTCGGGGGGCTGGCCTGGGAGGAGTTGCTGGTGGGCCAAAGGACCCCACTGGTAGGAGCTGGGGTGCAGGAAGATCCATGGAGCAGCCTAGCACACTGCTGTGAGCTTCAGGGGTTTGAACCTGTTCCCCGAAGAGCACCAGAGATCAAGCCAAGACAGCAACCGGCCTGAACTTGTAACCCAGACGCCAGGAGCAACACGCTTCAAACCAGGAGTCATCAAGCATGAGGAAGTTGCCAGCTCCAACTTCCACCAGCCTTTCCTAGAAAGCAACGCAAAATCGAAGGGCACACAGGTGTTTTCTTCTCCTCCTGGAATTTCCACTGCCCCTTTCCTAATTTCCCTGATCTATCCCAGCTGCCTTGTGTTTCTAGAGGTCCTGCCTTCCTGCAGGAGGATGCAGGGACATAAAAGGGAGGTTGGCAGGGCAGTAGGCTGTTTTGTGGAGGCTCTGTGTGTTGTGGGTGAGGTAGCAGGTGAGTGCAGGGGAAAGGAGGAGGCAGCATGTGGCAGCATGCCTTACCTTTTGCTAAAATTCACGCCTTCTAATCTGCAGGTCAGATCTCAGCAGCTCTGCTGTAATTCCCCGAATTCCACCCCATGCTTGGGAAGCCTTTCCCTGCAGGCACAGGGAAGCAGAACTGAGTTCCACCCCCACCTTGCTCACGGCTTCCCGGAGCTAGCACGTGTCATTTGGGTTTTCCTCACCCGCCTCTTTCAAACACCCATCCCAGATGAGTCAGGCTGAGCTGTAGTCGAAAAGCAAAGTAACCTAAAATGAAAGCAAGTGGATATGTTGAAGATTAATAAGCCCAGTCCTTGACATAAATGCCTTTTTTAGGGTCCTTAATGCTTAGTCATAGTGCAACTGGTGAGCGCAGGGAAAGGGGAACTGGCTGCAACTGTCACAGGGAGGAATTTTTCTCCTGAGCGTCACAGGAGGAAGCTGTGTTTTGTCCAAGTGTTTCTGCCATGGCAGCTTTATTTTCTGCTCCCCTTGGAGGGCAGGTGCTGGGGGAGAAGCAGCTTTTCCTCTGGATGGTTCATGGGGGGCAGGATGCAGGCGAGAGGGCAGAGCTCAGCCCCTGGCACTCCCGAACAGGCGGTGCGGTGCCAGCCCTTGTTGCTCAGCAGGGTCTGGACTTGTGCTTCAGGGGTTTTTGGAGACACTTTTTTGAGTTTTGAAAGAAGGTTTCCACTCATGTTTAAAACAATAGGTCTATCAAAAAAAAAAAAAGTGATAAATGAGTCTCAAAGAACAAAGAGTCTGGACATGGCTAATGAAAAAGATTTTTGGAGGAAAAAGTGAAAGTCACAAAGCTGGCAAGAAACCTTTATAAGCCCAGCAAGATTGCAGAGACCACCTGGTATTATTTTCCACAGGCCCATCACCCGGCGTGGGAGCAAGCAGGGTTTGAAGTCATGAAAGTATCTATTTATGTGCAGGACTGTCATTTCTTCAACTGTTTTGTTGAACTGTGAGAAGCTTCTGTAGTTTTTGCTCACGAGCACAGTAGGACTAGAGACAGAAAGAAGAGGATGTGGCAGCTCACGAGCACAATGCTGTTTGAGGAGGGAAGATGTTATCGATCTATCTGTCCTTTGGGGTGTCGGAATGAGAATGGCAAATGACATCCAAAGACAGAGCTCTTAAAACCAGTGTCTGTATTTGCCTTTGTGCTGTATGAAGCTGGTCACTGCACTGCAGTGCCAGAAAATGCCGTATGTTACCGCTGTGGAGTTTGGCTTCATGTAACGATGCAATGGGTGTAAGCATACAGACTATGGACAATTAATTGCCTGTTAGCTGGGGGAAAACAAAACAAACCAAAACAAAATAGATACAAACCACCTTGCAAGGAACAAACAAGCACATGACTGAGGCGATCAGAAGTTTTTACCCTGGGTGAATAACATCCTATCTGCTGTTCTGAGGTTTATTTGTGAATATCTCGTGCTTGCCTGGCCTGTTGTCTCTGTGAAGAGTTTGGTAGTAATTCTTTGGAGGTTGTATTTTGAACGGGTTTATATGGATACTATGTAAATAAATAGTACCTAGGCTATGAAGTGTTGCAGATTTTGAACAGATCTTGAGAAGTTAAAATAAAGCTGGTAAGAAATTACAGTGCAATGGACTGTCCTGAATTGCTGCTCCAATGTGATTCCATGCAGGTTAACTCTGCAAGCAAGTTATTTTCAAAGTTCACTCTAGAGGAATGTTCTGAGCTTCTACTGCCACCACAAAAAAAGAAAAAAGAAAAAAGAAACCATCAAAAAACCCACTAAACAAACAAAACATCAAACAACCCAAATGTGAAAAGCCTAGGTTTCTGCCTGTCCCATGGCAGGATCGTTGTTGGTCTGACCCCAACCCTGCTTTAGCCACCTCCTATCACTACAACTTGTCCAACCCAGGGCAATGGTGGCATTGATGCAGGGCATCATTTTCCCTTACAGGTGCTTCTTACTTGTGTAACAAGTCTCTCTCTGTGAATCAAATGAGATTGATTAGCCTTCCCCTCTCAGCTATTAGATCCTTTGATCTTGACGTTAGCCAGCTTGGGTTACAGTTTTAACTCACATAGGACCTTACGATAGTGTCCTTTTAGACTCTGTATTTTGGGTCCCTGTTTTGGCATGCCAGGCTGTTTCAGAGATTTACTGTGTTGGTATTCCAGGGTTCCCAGTTCTAAGAGAGCAGCAAGGTGTAAAGGAATTGCCCCAGCAGCTCTGGCTGATGTGACTTTGAAATGCAGCTGAAATCACTGGCTGAAATAGGAAGAATGTTCTTTTTCAGAAATGTTTTCAGAAACTGCTGCTGGCAGAGAGGCATGGGGGACTGAATCCAGAGAGTGAAAAAGGAACTTTGTTTTGGTGATAGAAGACTGAAAGCATCATTCATCATTTCTCTGTTGTGTGACCCTGGGGGAATGATTCATCTACTAAATATTGCACCAGTAAACTTTCTTACAAATTTGGATATGGAAGAAAATACAACCTGTTGTTTTTTAGTCAGTTTTTGGCATCGAGCCTCTGAAAATCAGCTGAAATAAGAGAATTGGACTAAAGGAGTGCATTTTTCTCTGTCATAAATGAGACTGTCAAACCAGGGAGATAAAAATCAAATGCGCTTTTGTTTTCACTCAGAATACCAGAAGTTATTCATATTTTGGAAGCCATACAATGGGCTTTCTAGTATCTCTGCTGCTTTTTTTGTCACAAAAAGCTGCATGTGAAAGGAACAGTCAACTCTTGTCCAAGCTGTGTGTGGACTCTGTTGTAGTCTGCTTGCATTTAAAAAAACAAAACCCAACAACAACAAACGCCATTCTGCGCCGCCCCCCCACCCTGACATTTCTGAGAAGCTTGGGGAAATCCTCAGTCTAAGGCCCATACATAGTATGGAGTTCTGACTTCCTTAACTTGTAAAAAATTGGAGTTCTTAACCACTCTCAGGAAGAGGAAAGAAAAGGAAGCTTATCTCATAAAAGAGCACTAGAAATTGTACCTGAAAGGCTTGGATGCGATGGAAAGCTTGCAGAAAAAAGCCCTACATTTTTGACTAAAAATTAGATTAGTTTTTTTTTTTAAATCATAATATTTTGTTTGATGTTATCTTTCAAATAAATTACAGAACGTTCAGTATTTCATCATAAATACCCAGGGTTTTATTTTAAGCTTAGAAAAACCCTAATTTGCCTCAGAAGCCTTGTGCCTTCCTTAATTATGTTCCTGTAGTCACTTTCATAAGTAAGATTGTGGTGGGTTTTTGCTGCCCATCAGCTGAGTAAAAACAAATGTCTTTAGTAGCTGCAGATTTGTGCGAAACACCAGAACCTACGCGCGAACAGGAGTTAAGGGGGGGGGGGTCATAGTATAGTTTTCTGAAGATTTTTGCATATCTGCTTCAGAGCAGCTTAATTTTGACGGTTTAAAATGTAGGTTGTCTCCTTCCTAGAGAGCCCTAGAAAGGATTTGTTGATACAGAACCAAGGTGTTGTTGCGATAAGGGCAGCGCTATGCCCAGCCAGTCGTTACGAGTCCGGTGACGTTCCGTGCGCTGAACTGTCGCCATCTGGGTGCACAAATGACGAGATGCTCCGCCAACCCAGTCGTCTTCCTTGAACTGCCACAGCCACCTCAGAGGAGTTTGGTCACACTCAGTGAGAACCAACGGGGCAGGCTCAAAGGAAAGAGGGTTTTGTTCCCGCAGCAGAGATGCAGGTTCTTTGGGTTGCTGGTGTAAATTCCCTGTCTGCAAAACATTAGTAAACACTAAAGGTCCTAACTACTAACACAGATGTAACTACTTAACAGATGTACAGTAACGCTAAAGAGACTTCTGAGTTTCCTGGGGGAAGCACTTGGGGTGACCAGGTGTTCAAATCTTACCCAAAGGCGTCCTGATGGGAGGAAAGAGGCTCAGCCTGTTGGCTGGTCCCAGGGATCAGGGTGAGGCGCAAGGGTGTCTTCCCTGACACAGTGGTATCTTTCCTAACACATCTGGGATTTTGGGCTATTTTTATATCCTTTCTTATCTTTAAGGTGGAGCTTGAGAGACTCTAGTCCCTGTATTGTGGTTGGTGTAAAATTCTCTTGCCTCCTGTTTAAAAAACAAAATTAACAAAATTGATGGAGGTGTGTTTTGGTATTGTGATGACATTATAATTCACCAAAAGGACAGCATTTTGTCAAATTCATGACAGGTTGTGGGCCAGGGACAGCAGGGATACAACTTATCAGTTCCATCCTAACCCTCAAGTTCCATGTTATCGCAGAGTTTGGCCGCAATGTCTCTGCTTCACTCCATCCTCCTGTAGCTGTCTCAGGGTCAATACGTCAAGTTCCCCTGATGTTATTAACCTTCCAGATTGCCTTGGAACTTATTATGAAGGAGGATGTTTAGGAACTTTATGGCTGAGTGGGTGCCTGGCATCTCAGCAGCTTATCACCCTGGAATGTTCTGTAAATACTGAGCCTTTCGAAGTAAGGTTTAACTTTTAAGTTACCATTAGCACCAGTCATCGTCCCACAGATATCAGTTCTCTATTCAATGCTTCAGTATCTATCTGTGTATGTCTTCAACAGCTCATTCTGAAAATCTTCACTGTAAGATTTCTGACTTCATCAAGACAACCAGAAAGTATTCTTCCAAGTGTAGCTCAGTTTGCACAGGGAAACCAAGACTTTGCTGCATTGTAACAGAAAGTGATGATGTCTCTGGAGGCTCATCTGGGGTGGAAACCTTCTGACTAGAATGTGAAGGGGAGGGGGGGTGAATCTTGTGTCATGAGTAATAACATCCCAACCCAAAGGGGGAGTGATGCTCCAGGCTTTCCAGTGGGCTCTGGCCCAGCAAAAGGAACTTGTGGTCATCATTTTATCTCCTTTAGTCTCAGGTTTGTGACTCTGGATTGTTCTGCTGTGGAACAGCAGACACAGGTTTAGAGGGCAACTTAGAAAAACTGAAACCAGAAGCTGCTGGGAAACAGCATCAGTCATTGAATGTGAGACAGATGTTTTAACTGTAAAGTGAGTGAGAGGGTCTGGAGAGCTTATACTTGATTCTCTACAGCTTCCTTCATTCCCTGTGGTGATTTGACCCTGGCTGGAGGCCAGACACCCACCAAAGTCAGTCTACCACTCACCATTTCAGCTGGACAGGGGAGAAAATACATATAGGAGTCAAGACAAGGAGAGGGAGAGATCATTCCGCAATCAGTGTCATGGTCTGAACAGAGGCAGCGCAGAATAAAAGAAAGAAGCTCTCTAATTGATGGCACTGCACTGCACACCCACTGACACCAGAGTCTGGTAATGAGAAGTGCAACCAAACCTTAAAGCACCTCCCCCCAACCATCCCTTGTTAGCAGACTTCATTTTAATCATGATTTCGTTCCCTTCTTACCCCCCCCTCATGGCTGCTGCTTACAGAAACCATCCCTGCACCCCCGCCTCCTCCACCAGCACCCAGTCACACAGAACTATGACATTCCCTTAGCACACTTCTTCCTTTGCACTTTTTCTGGTCTATAAGATTCAGATCTTATACCAACCAGTGTAATGCCTCTGCCACAAACAACAGAAAGTTCATCCTTTGCTTTGCTGTTATTTGATCCAGCCACGTGGTTTGCCTCTCCTGGTCTGTTTGGGGTTGTTATGCCATCTCATCACAACTTTAAAGATGCTTCTTCTCCATTCCAGGGTTGTCAGGTGGCTGAGCTGGGAAGTGGGAGTCAGGAAGGCAAGAGGGAAGGGGAGGGGAACAGGGTAAAAGAGCATACGCAGAGCCTGAGGGTAGGGGCAGGGGCTTGAAGTGGAGACAAATGGAGAAATGATTCTCCCAGGAAATCTTTCAGGTTGGCAATTTGTTAGAAAACAAGTCCTTAGGACTTTGCTGCTTCCAGCAGAAACATTTCTCACAAGATTAGCTTTGCAATGAGAGAGTTATCTGGGATCTGTACCTCTCTGTGGCTTCTGACTTCTGCAGGGCGTTACCAGATTAATTGGCTTGAGAAATGTAACCACTTTGATAACCAAGCCACAGAAAAGATGTTCCAACAGCTTGGGGGAAAGGAGTTTGAGGAGTGCTTGGGAAGCATACCACTTTAGTGCAAGAGCAAGTGTCCTGTTTTGAGAAGTCTGCAGAGTTAACTAGCAATTGATGGTCTCATTTTGCCCTTTGGTTGGTGCCAGCTGGGGTATGACATGAGATTGACTATGGGTATCAAAGCCAGGGAAGGAAAGGGCTGGGCACAGCTGGGGGCCGATGCTGAGGGAAGGGAGCACTGGGTATTGCACTATGTGTTCCCCAGCTGGTTTCCGATCACAAGTATAAAATCCCTGTAACATCCTAACTGAAGTTAAACGTGTTACCAACAGGAAATGAGGCCTGTGGGTTGCACCCTTTTAATGATAATCTGCTCTCAGAGTGTCTGCATGGTGTTTGCCGACTGCTAGTCTTGGCTGGATGGCTGGGATGCCTGAGCTTGCCACCAGAAAGGAGATGGCGTTTCCTCTCCTCCTCGCTCTTCTGTCTACAGGCTGTGAGGAGGAGCAGGGTGGCCCCTCTGTCTCTGGCAGAACGGAGGACAACAAGCATGAATCGCCAGAAAGAGGGTATAAAGTGGTATAAAGCTGCCAAAGAGCAGTCTTCTCACTAGTTACTCTCCTCTTTGGCATTAGCAAAAATAGCAAAGCTAAAGGTTGAAAAAGAAAGCAGCTTCAGAAAGTGACCTTTTCAATTTAATCCTGGGGCAGTTCTGCAGACCTTTTTTTTTTTTTTTAAATGTTCCCAGTAAATGAGGATTAATTAATTAAGGTCAGACTCTCCAGTACTTGCAATCCAAACACACTGCTTTATCTGAAAAGTTGAAAGCATTGAGGTCTGGCTTGGACAAGCATTCCTATAGGATGGTCCTTTTAAAACAAACAACTGCATTTCCCAGGGTATTTGATAAATGATGGAAAAGAGAAAAATCAGCCAATTTCTTCTGTGCAAAGTTCAGAAAATACCTAAAATGAAGCCAGGGAGGAAAGATGTAAGAGATTGAACAGATTCTGTTTCAGTAATCTGACCAGTTACCAGGGCCTTTTAGAGCTGCAAACACTGGTTTTGTAAGTTGGTTTTTTTGTGTGTGAGGAGGTGGGGGCACGCTTTGCCACGCAGTCTGCAGTTGGCCAGTACATTTCTTGCTCAGGTAAAAAAGCAGGGAGGTTCAGATGGCAAAGTTTGTTGTTGTAATAAAAATACCTGGGCCCATTTTTTTCCCAGCCTGAATAATGAAGAGTTTCTAGAAGGGGAGAAGTGAGCACAACTGAGATGTTTGCACCAACTTTCCCTCTCACATGGGAAAGGAACTGAAGATGTACCTCCACAAAACCCTTTATGTGTGTTACCGTTACTGGTTCCCTGCACGTGGGTCTGCTTTCCCATCTCAAGTGAGGCTCCAGGGTCGAGTGGGAGGGGAGCAGATCTGATCTGTTCTGTATGTTGCATCTTGGGCGTGAGAGCTGTGTCGCAGCGTTATTTGTGTTGGCTGTTTAGCACTAGCTGGGGCTGGGTGCTTGTTTGGGGCAGCGAGCTCACCTCCCTGGCTGTCTGCCCTCATGCATTGAGTGGAGTCACCTCCACTTGCTCTTGGGCCCTCCTAATCTGGAAAAGCCCAAGTGTGACTTCCACAGCAGTGACTGCATCCTCTCTTGTCCTTGCCCTCCCTTTCTTGACTCAAGTTGCTTCTGCAAGAACCCCTGATGTTTGTTTTTGTTGAGGTTTTTTGGTTTGTCAATAAAGTGCCTGAATGTGTTTGGCAATTCTGATCCTGGGAAAGGGGATGCGAGCCTTCTCCAACGCATGCCATAGGGTTTGCTGCAGAGCATCCCTCTGCAGACCCCTGGGGGCTCATCCTGACTCACAGTGAGGTGGATCCTGAATGCTCCTTCCTGGCTACCCTCCTGGGCCAAGGCAGGTCTTTATGCCTGGAGCAGAAGTCAGAGGGGGCATGGTGTCAGAGGAGAGTGATAGAGTTATGGAGGGGGAGAGAAGCTGAAAAGCTCTGAGGGATGCTCTGGAAAGGTTCTGACATGGTGGTGTGTGATAGTTTCACTTCTATAAATACAACTTGAAACTTCATGTGATGCTTAATCTCACTACTGGGTTACCACGAGGCCAGGGGCTGTGCTGTGAGGCTTCACAGTGAAACTCTTGGGCACAAGACCTCGCCCCTGAGCACAGTTGCACCCCAGGGACTTTCTTTTTCTGGAATTACATGCGATACAAATGTACTCAGGGAGGGGGATTTTCAGCCAAACCCACCTTCTGCAGAGACCCCTTTCATAGTACAGCTGTGGTTTTGGTGTGCTTGCCGGTTGGGACAAAGCAGTGGCAACTGCAGGTGTCTTCACACCACCTTCTTGGTTGAGAAGCATCTCCTGTTCTTGCTTGCAAGTCCTCTGTGCCAGGTCTGTTGGAAGGAAGCCACCTTCCTGAGCAGCCTGGGCTCTGTACCTGCTGTCGTGCTCAACAAGCCTCAGAGGCGGTGATACAGAGGCAGGGCCTCTCTGCCCACCCTCCTTCCCTTGACAAAGGGAGCAGGGGCTGCCGGGGACTGCGGCCCCTCATTTCTTCCCTCTCCACCAGCCAAGCCCTGCACCTGCTTACAGGGAAGATCCTGCATTTACATCTTGCAAGGTGTAAGTGCTTCCCACAGCGCTTGTAATAGAGCTCAGCAGCGTGGGGCTACCAAGGTGCAACACCAAGTGTTCCTGCTGGGGAGGGAAAAAAGCGCATGCGGTGTTTTCCTGCTTCAGCAACCAGTGCAGGCATCAGGGAATAACTTCCTGCCACCAGCTTCTGTAATTAATGATTGACCAGACTCCCAGGAGAAAGGGTAGTGACAGTGTCTGGGCTGGCCACTGATTGGTCTCTGAGGAGCATTTTGAAACGAGTCTTTAACAGCCCACCTGGGCAAGCCAGCCGCCCTCTGAGGGATGCAGGGAGAGGAGCTGAGTTTTCCTGGGCAGTTGCTCTGTCCTGTGATGCTTTCCTCCCTGCTTTGCCAGGCTAGAATCTGCCTGCTGCTGCTCTGTGGAACCTGCCAGCTGAAGGACATGGCAATGGGTGAGTGGAAGTGCCCTGTGCCCACATGAGGTTAACTCTGGGGCAACACCATTTCTGGGCAAGCAGGGAGACCCTGATGCCATCCTGACAGACAGCTATTAATTGACAACTTGAAGGGAAGCTAGTAACCTGGGGGCTTGCCAGCAGCAAAATTAGGAAATGCAGGTCAGAGGGGACATGGCAGTGGAGTTTGTGGTCGAGCCATATATTCAGCCTGTGTATTCCCTTTCTTTGTAAGTGTCACTGAGCTCCTCAGCACAAGGGATGGGGCAGGTTTGTGTTTCAAATGCACGTGCACTGCCATCCAGAGAGACCTGGACAGGCTGGAGAGCTGGGCAGGGAGAAACCAGATGAGGTTCAACAAAAACAAGTGTAGAGTCTTGCACCTGGGAAGGAACAACCGTTTGTTTCAGTACAGGCTGGGGGATGACCTGCTGGAGAAGAGCTCTGTGGAGAAGGACTTGGGGGTCCTGGTAGATGAAAGGTTGGCCATGAGCCAGCAGTGTGCCTTGGTGGCTAAGAGAGCCAATGGGATCCTGGGGTGCATCCGGAGGAGTGTGGCCAGCAGGTCAAATGAGGTGATCCTCCCCTTCTACTCTGCCCTGATCAGGCCCCACCTGGAGTACTGTGTCCAGTTCTGGGCTCCCTGGTATAAAAAGGACAGGGGTCTCCTGGAGAGAGCCCAAAGGAGGGCTACAAAGATGCTTAAGGACCTGGACTACCTCCCCTATGAGGAAAGGCTGAATAAGCTGGGACTGTTCAGTCTTGAGAAAAGAAGATTAAGGGGGGGGGAACTAATTAATGTCTATAAGTGTCTTAAGCATGGAATACAGGGGGAATCAGCCAGCCCCTTTTCAATGGTCTGTGGAGACAGGACAAGGGGCAATGGCTGTAAGCTGGAGCACGGGAAGTTCTGCACCAACGTGTGGAAGAACTTTTTCACAGTGAGGGTGACAGAGCCCTGGGACAGGCTGCCCAGGGAGGTGGTGGAGGAGACTTCACTGGGGATATTCAAGACCCGTCTGGATGCCTGAGTGATATGTCCTAGGGAGCTGCTATTCTGTCGAGAGCTGGGGTCTGGTTCTGTTGTCATGTCTTTGTTGCGTCGGACTGGGTAGATGACACCATGCACGCCCCATCTAACCTCTAGCAATGCTGGGTCAGGCCTGGAGCTTGAAGGAGAAAAGTTAGCCAACAGTTACGTAGAAGGGCAGGGAAGAGGTACCGGAAACGCCCAGGAGGGCAGATGAGATGCCCCATCTGGGCAAAGGTGAGGGAGTGCTGCAGAGCTCAGGCACTGTAACCAGCAGCCTCACACAGGTGTTTCCCAGAATGTTCTGCCTTGCTGTGCAGGTCATAGAGGCACAGGGGTGCTCTGGAGGGGTGGTGACATGCACAGACAACAGCAGTAAGTGACCACAGCTGGGAGTCACCCGCACTAGTCACTTCTGACCTCCCACAGATTCCCAGTTTTCCTTCCAAGCTCTTGCTTGTCCTGCGCTGTGATGGGCAGTCCATCTGTCCTCCTGTCACTTCTGTCTGCCAGATAACATAGAACTTTGTCATGGTTACCACACCGCTGTGCTGGGTCTTTTACAGAAGTGGACACCAGGTTCCTCACTTCGCAAAAGGCTGCTGGCTGAGAAGAGAAACTTGAGACAAAAAAAAGGGAGGTGCTTCTTTTCAGAGGAAGCAGAGAACCTGAAAAGCAACGCTGAGGAAGATACTAATGAGGATCTTGACTGCACACCAATCAAGGAGGACACAGAGGAAACAGTGCAGAGTCCAAATAACTTCTCACCCCAGCTACTCACCAGAACAAGAGGAGCTGCAGCTGACAGCCCACTGAAGGCCGACCTCCACAAGCCCAGAGGAGCTCAAGGGCAGATAGGGAGCCCAAACTAAGGACTCAGAGGAAGGACATCCTTAGCCAGGCCCTTCCCAGGGATGTCCCAGGTGTCCTCAGCCCAAGGGTCCTGGAGTGAAACCCATCCAGATGAGTCATCAGTGAAGCGCCTTTCAAACTGAGAAGGGGACACTGCCTAAAGGGTTATGGACACATGATTGGGTGCAGAGGAAGAACATTTTGGGATTGTGCAGGACTTACTGCAGGATGCTTAGGAGAGGAACCAGTGGGGAGAAAGGGAGGAATCATGGGGATTTGGGGATAAAAAGGCCTTGGAAAATGGAGGGATAAAGGGATAAAAGGGTCTGATCACACATATGCATGAGGCTGATCATGATCAAGCATGGTGGAGTATGCTTGTCTAGCCACGCCTGGCACCTGATCACTGTGGTCTCTCCTGTCTTCTCATTAAACTCCATTTCCAGCACTTGCTGGGTGATAAGACTCCCTAGTCAATGTGCATGTGTGTGGGGGGACCTGGTGCCAGGAGCTGGGCAGTGACCACAGGCTGGTGGGTGCAACTGGGGAGAGCTGAGTGAGAGAGAAAGCAAGTGCCAGCCAGCAGCATGGGCCAGGGTCAGAGCCTGTTACCTCCCTGGTCCAGCACCTGTAGCCAACGTGGGTGAGCGTGCGAACACCAGCCAGGATCAAGCCAGCCAAGTCCGTGAGTAGGTGCCAGGTCCTGGGATGCCCTTTGACGTTTCACAAGTCATCAGGCAGGAAGACCAGTGCTGTGGATGCAGCAAGACCTACAGAACTCTTGTGTCAAGATGGGTATTTCGAAAGAAGTTATGTTTTTAAGGGTTTGAGCCGGAAAGTTTTCCCTCCAGCTCTCTGCACGGTTTCAAGGAGGTGTGCTAGAAATGTCCCTCCCGATGCTTTTGCGAAGGCTCCTGTCACCGGCTTGTGTCGCGGTGCAACCTCAGTGCAGAGCGGTTTTTCCAGTAATGGCAGAGTACCCTCTAGTGGGAGAGACCTGAATGGAAGTCAAAACTCCTCAGGCGTGTCTCCGATTAACCTCAGGACTCCTGGGGTTGGTTTTTTTTTCTCTCTTTTTTTTCTATCCAGCATCTCTAGCCAGTTATCAAGAAATTACAACCACCGTGTCCAAAGACGTTCAGGAACAATGTGATGAAATGCTTTTAAGTGCTGTCCTGTGGTGGATATTCACTGTGGTCACCGGAAGAGAAGATAGTGCAAGGGATGTAGAGAAGGAACTGGGCATTGGTTTCAGTCCTGCCTCACTCTGCTGGAGAAAGAGCTCTTCAAAGGGACCAGGGAAGGCAACGAGGAAATGTTTCCATGTCTGTTCTCCAAGCTGCCAGGCTGGCCTGTGGTGAGTAACAGGTGGTGTGCTAGAGGAGAAGTGGGAATGGCAGGCATTTGGTAGCACCTGGGAAGGCATCTAGATTACTAAATCCCTCTGACAAGTTCTGACTAGGGTTGCCTCCTGAGAGAGCTGGCTTTTCTGCAACTGGGCTTCTTGGTCAATGGAGCTTTGGAAAACCATCTTGGGATTCTTCTAAGGGACCCTGAGAAGTTTATCTCGAGTGCTGTTTTATCCAAGAGTTGCTCAGCATTTAAAGGACAACTGTTTCCTGGATTCTGAAGATCATGTGCTGATTCAGTTTGCCTTGAAGTTTGTTGTGCCATCTGCATGGGGGTGTTG
The DNA here is from genome assembly GCF_964237585.1 of Gallinula chloropus. Classification (NCBI taxonomy): domain Eukaryota; kingdom Metazoa; phylum Chordata; class Aves; order Gruiformes; family Rallidae; genus Gallinula; species Gallinula chloropus. The sequence continues at coordinate 96,881,630 of NC_140085.1, forward strand.
TGGTTTAGCTGCAGCTGGAAGCTGAGTGCTGTGTGGCTGCTCGCTTCCCCCACAGTGGGATGGAGAGAATGGGAAGAAAAAGGTAAAACTCATGGGTTGGAATAAGGACAGGGACAGCAAAGGAAGAGGGAAATAAGGATGGCAGTACTTACTATATATGAAGTAGGTGATACAATTTATCAATCCATGATGCCACACGCAGAAAGTCCTGGAGCTACCACTTCTTTCTGACTAGCCCTCTTTTATGCTGAGCATGTATGGTATGAAACACTCCTTTGTTTAGTTTAAGTAACTTGTCTTGGCTGTGACTTCTCAGATTCTGGTGAAAATTAACTCTATCCTAGCTGAAAACCAAGACATTATCTATCTCTTATTCTGTACCATCTATGTCATGCCCAGATCCTATACTTTCCAATAAATCACCACCACTTTCCTTATCTTTGAGATAAATATGCACCCACATATCAATATACACATACAGAGATATCAGTCCCTCGGTCCATGGACCACCCCCTTAACATATCTGTGGAGTTCATGTCATTCATGACTTTGGGCTCTCTCTGCTGTGACAGTATCTCAGGGCAGGAGAGATGGTGTGTACCCTTAGATCACTGCATGCAGAGCTCACGGCTGGTCTGCCTGGTGCAGTCCATGCCCACAATCTGTGGGCTGAATATACTGGTTTTGAGGAAGTTGCTGGGTGCCAGTTGCTGAAGTCACTTCTAGCTGCATCATCACTGCACTTGCTTGGTTTTGTCAAAGTTGATCCTTAGTAATTTAGGTGATTTTTACTATAATAACGTTTATTCAGCATATAGCAAATGTAGTAGTGATGACACACAATGGCAGGGTGTGGTGGTTTGGCCCTGGCTAGAGGCCAAATGCCCACCAAGCCACTCGTTCACTCCCCTTTTCAGCCAAAGAATGGAGAAAATATATTTATCAGGAGGCTTAAGATTCAAGATAAGGACTAAGGGATCACTTTACAATTAGTGCAATGGGCAAAACAGGCTCAACACAGAATAAAGGAAAATTAATTTATTACACTTCAGCTACACACCCAGTGAACCAGAATCAGGTAATGAGAAGTGCAGCCAGATCTTAAAGCACCTTCCCCCCACCCCTCCCTTCTTAGCAGACTTAAGTTCATTCATGATTTTACTCCCTTCTTCCCAGACCCAACATGGCATGGGGAGAGGCAGGGAATGGGGAGTGGGATTCCAGCGGTTCCTCACAAGCTGCTTTCCTTCCCCAGATCTTAACACTTCTACTTCCCCTCACCCCTCCCTTCTTTGCAGACTTTAATCATAAATTCTCTCCCTTCTTTCCCCACATCGCGGCGTGGGGAGGGGCAGGAAATGGGGAATGGGGGTTTTCCGTCCCTTCCTCCCGAGATGTCTTCCATCTTAGCTGGGGGCGTGTTCCACGCACAGACCCTTCCCCTGTGGTGCCATGGGGTCCCATCCACAGGAGACAGTCCTCCACGAACTTCTCCAGCGTGAGTCCTCTCCATTCGGGAGTCATCTCCTCACCACATGCCTCAGCGTGGCTCCCTTCTATGGGGTGCTGACCTTCAGGTCCAGACTCCTCCAGCCTGCTCCCCGCCAGAGTCACAAGTCCCCTGGCAAACCTGCTGAGGCATGGATCAATCTCTTCACAGGCTGTAGATGGTCTCTGCTCCCCCTCCTTATCCATGGGCTGTGAGGGAACACCCGCTCCATCATGGTCTTCTCCATAGGCTGCAGGAGAATCTTTCTCTCCTGCACCCAAAAGGCCTCATTCTTCTCCCCTGCCCTCCTTCAGGCCTGGCCCTAGCCTCCATACAGCTTGTTACATCTTCTCACTCCCTTCTCTGGTGGCAAAATGCGTCTGCCTGCAGTTTTTTTCTCCTAAATGTGATTCACAGAGGCACTGTGACCATTGCCAGCTGGCTCAGCCCTGGTGAGCAGCGACTCTGGCCTTGAATCAGCCGATGTTTACTCTTCAGGGTCTGCAGAGAGCTTCCAGCTGCTGCTTGCAGAAGTGATCTCGGCAGCACAGCTATGCAAAACTGCAACACAGGATTATTTAGCAATTAACATCATACAATTTATTGACTATTCTAATGCAAAAGCAAATCCCCTTGAATGAACTTGCTGTTAAAGATGACCAAATATGGGAGAGGGGTCAACTAAGGGACAAGCGAGGAAGAGAAGCAATTTCATCCCCTCGACCACCAGGAGGTAGAAGATGACCCCCTAACAACAACTGGCGCATGTGCAGAAGATCAAGCGGAAACCTCAGTGAAACGATTGGGACCTGGAACTTAAAGACTATAAAAACCTAAATTCGGACGGGGACGGTGCATGCCGTTGGTAGAGCTGAGACTCTCCGGCCGCCCAGCGCTGTTTGCTTATTGTCGCCTGCTAAATTAATAAAAATAAGTTTGTAACTGAATTAAGTGTTTTCCAACACTTAATTAAGTGTTGAATTAAGTGTTTTCCAATTGTGGGAAACCCACAATTACAGTTTGGTGCTGTGACTCGGATGGAGAACAACCGGACGTGAGCCTCTGAGCAGGGAGGCGCCCCGCTGTCTCAGCGGCCCTGCCAGAGGATCCGCTCGGCTCTCCACCGACGAACCGAAATTCTTGGCAATAAGCAAAGGAAAGCCGGCAAAGCCCCTTAATCTTTGTGCACGAAGCCCCGGACGAAGACGCAGGACGCGTGAGTATAGGCCAGTTTACCGTTCGGTTGGGGCCAGGATTCCCGGGGTGGGTGAGGTACGAACCTCGAGAGGTGGGTAAGAGTACAGACCCCGGAAGATGGGACAGAGGAAAAGCAGGCCCTCTGTCGCCATGGGTGGAGGAGATCCTGGGAATCTTCTCCAATACTCCCGAGTAGTCCATTGGGATTGATGATTAAGTACTGGAATGATTACCCCTTCTAGGCGGGGTAAGAGTAAAGTAAAGATGATACAGTACTATATGGAAGTCTGGGCAGGACAACCCATAAGGGGTGAATCTGTTCACTGGCCCAGGTTTGGTTCCTTTAAGGACTGGGTTTGTCAAGCTCTAAATTTGTATGTAAATGCAAAGGAACTGTTTAGTTTGGAAGAAAGTGAATATGCAGCCCTTTAGATAATTTCTGAAACAAGGGCAAATTTATACTCTTTAAGTGAACGAGAACGAGCTCATAGGATAAGGGTACAGGAGGAGGATGAAATACCAACGTCGCCTCCCCCGTATATACCACCTCCCCTTCCCATGGCCCCCTTAGCACCCGATCCATTAGACCAGGCTGGGGGTGCAGGTCCGAGCTCTGGGACTCCTCCAGAATGCCATAATATTACACGGAGTCAGTCCTGGAGGAAATTAGAACAGGAAGAATTATACCCCTTGCGAGAAGTGGCAACGGGGGGATGAGAAAATGTTTAAAGAAGACTAGGTGTGTCAAGAACTTTATTTGCTGGGGACAAGGAGTAAGACGGAGCCCCTGGTAAAACTGAAAGTAGGTCCCCAGCAGTAAGAAATTGAGTTCCTCATGGACTCAGGGGCGGAAAGATCTACGGTCCAAAGTTTACCCCGGGGATGTAAAATTTCCTCGGAGACAGTACAGGTAATTGGCGAAGAAGGGGAACCCTTTGTGGTACCCATGGTCAAGGAAATATTATTTGAAAGCAACTCCAAAATTGACTTAGAATCGTTGTTGCTGGTGTCCGAAGCCGACTATAATTTATTGAGATGAGACTTAATGGTTAAACTAGGAATTTCCCTGGAAATAAATGAAAGACAATTATGAGTTAAATTATGCCCCCTTAAAGTCAAGGACGAAAAGCAAGTTAACCCCGAGGTATGGTATACCCCAGAGACCACGGGAAGATAAAATATTAAACCTTTTGTGATTGTGATTAAGGACCCTTAGGTCCTGGTACAAATTAAACAATACTCACTATCTGAGGAGAGTAGGAGGGGACTGAAACCAGAAATTAAAAGCCTAACAACTTTTACGGGGATATGAGCCGGGCGAAGAACTAACCCTCGTCCAGTATGTGGACAATTTGTTGTTGGCCGGAGAAGATGAGAAAACAATTAGACAGGAGAGTATTAAACTTTTAAATCTTTTAGGTTTACAGGGTTTAAAGATGTCTAAATGAAAATTGCAGTCTGTAGAAGAAGTAGTAAAGTACCTAGGACACAGACTCAGTAAAAGAAGTAAGCAATTGGACCTTGAAAGGGTTAAAATTTTTACATGTTAAATTAGCTCACGATGAGTTATTAAAGTGGACTCCAGAGGACGGAGAAAAATTGGAAACACTTAAGAGGGAATTGACAAATGCCCCCATGCTTAGTTTAATACAGAGGGAGGTGTCGCATATGAGGTATTGGCCCAGAAATGGGCAGGAAGCAAAACCCTATAGCCTCAAAATTACCTTTAGAGGAGAGTTGAAAGTAATCTCCTCACATAACACCAGGGGAGTAATACCCGATTTAGAGGAGCAAGAGTTGGGAGAGGGAGAAAGGCTGTTTGTTGATGGATCGTCTTGGGTAGTGAAAGGAAAAAGAAAATCGGGCTATGCAATAATTGATGGCCAAACCTTTCTCACAATAGAATCTGGACCATTAAGTTCGAGCTGGTTGGCCCAAGCCTGTGAGTTATATGCAGTATTGCGGGCACTACAATATCTTGACGGAAAACTGGGAACCATATTCACAGACTCAAAATATGTTTTTGGAATAGTTCGTACATTTGGAAAAATTTGGAAAGAGAGAGGGTTAACAAATTCACAAGGAAAAAGACTGATCCATCAAGAGCTTATAACCCAAATCTTACAAGCCGTAAGGGGCCCTAAGAAAATTGTAGTGGTACACTTGAGGGGACATCAGAAAGGGTTAACCCCCCAAATAAGAGCAAATAATTTGGCTGACCAAGAAACTAAAAGAGCTGCTTTACTAATTTTAGAGACTAGGGACACAGATATATCAGATAAGAGGCAGAAAGAACTAAATCCACAGGTACCGAAATTCACACCACAGGAACAAGAAAAACTAATAAAGATGGGAATACAAAACAATAGTTCAGGAACCTGAGAATTACCTGACGGCCGAGAGGTTCTTCCTAAAACAATGGCCCTCAAAATTTTACAAAGAGTACACAGCGGTACACACTGGGGCACTCAAGCCTTAATTGACCAATTTGTAATTAAGTATATGTGCATTGGTTTATATGGTTTGGCCAAGCAAATTTTAAGGGGATAAATAACTAGTATTTTTAACAGTACTGCTGCCTACAGCAATAGTCCTCCTCCTCCCAGGCACTGTGCCCCTGCCCTGTGCTGGTATCTTGCCGGTGCCAGTGTATCTGTGTTACAGCTGCTGGTGGTGTGCTGACTAAGCACACAGCTCAGCTGCTTCCCCTGGTTGGTTCACCAAGCAAGCGTGGAAGCTGCTTGCACTGGCTGGAGGGCAGCACAAGATGCACATGGAAAGAAAAAAAAAAACAAACAGGAGGAAGAATCCTGGCCCACAAACCCTTTTCTAATATACAAATTGAGTTTACCGAGTTGCCAAAAGTGGGAAGACATAAATATTTATTCAACAACACGAACCACAGCCCGGGTGGTGGTTAAAATATTATTAGAAGAAATTACTCCCCGATATGGGGTTGTTGAAACTGTAGATTCAGACAAATGACCACATTTTCCTTCCAAAGTGATCCAGGACATAGCCCTGGCTCTTGGAATTGAGTGGCAACACCACACACCATGGCACCCACAAAGTTCTGGCAGAGTTGAAAGAATGAATGGAGAAATTAAAAAACAATTAACAAAATTAAAATTGGAAACAGGGATGTTTTGGATTAGGTGTTTACCATTGGCTCTATTAAATATCTGAATACAGCCGAGAACTGATGTGGGTGTTTCTCCCTTTGAAATGTTATATGGAATGCCATATGACATAAATAACCTGGGGAATCATCTGAAATTGGAGGATTCCCTAGTAGAAACTTACATAACACAGCTAATGGCAAGAAGAAAGGAGTTAATAAGGAATATTGGCACAATCCCCACCACCACCTTGGATATGGCAATACACAAGATACAACCGGGTGACAAAGTCCTGATAAAGACTTGGAAAGAAACTTCTTTAATGCCTCAATGGGAGGGATCTTTTCTTGTCTTATTTACAACAGATACAGCCATTAGGACTGAACGCCCCAGGAACCATCCTGGAAGGTTACCAGTTCCCCTGGAAGTCTCAGAATGACCCTAAAGAGATCTTAAACACCGATGTTCTTGTACAGATAAGTGAAGAAGGAGAAACTTGCAACTATAAGGGTGTAAAAACTTTAGAGTTAAGTGTGGAGTCAAATGTTGTAATTGTTATTCTTTTGTGTGTTTTATTTGTAAAATCTGCTAAAGACAGTGGTGGTCTCACTGTTATGAAGGAACCCCTCCTAGGGGAATTTATGGGAATAATTACACACAAAAATTGAAATTGACACAAGAAATATTTGAGTATAAAACAACTTAAGGGGAAATTGAAAAAAATGGTCACCACAGTGGTGGAATATATATAAGATCAGAAATAGACCAGAGTATTATTGTTTCCACCCAAACGAGCCCAGTTCCTCTTTCAATAACTATTGTCCAGGTGTGTTGCTGGAGAGACCTAAGTGGAGTATGGTGCAGCTCCCCAGAAGTAAAAACGAATAACTGGGAGAAATTCAAACAAAGGTGGGCTAAGAGAAAGATCTTGGAGCCTCCTGAAGAATACCTCTGCTGCCGAGAAGATGGAACACCCTGTGACTTGAAGCAACCGAGCCGACGGTCGAGGCAGAGGTGTAAAAAAACTGTGGAGGACGGAACCCCGAGATTAGAGTAATGCGCAAGCCTCGGAGGAGCTGCCCCAGTGCTAACCCCGGCTGAACACTGTCTCAAGAACACACCTACCCAGAAAAAGAAAAAGGGGGGCTAGAGGGCAATAAATGAGACCAAGTAAAACCTTGTAGGGAACTGAGACACCAAATCAATGTGTACAATGTCACATCAAATGAATTGCTAAAGAATACAAAACTTTGTGCAACTGAAAGATTGGACTGTTGGTACAATTTTACCTTGGTACAACCTGGTTTTGTAGTTTGCATCTGGGATTGCCATAACATGAAACGACCCGTCTTATCATTTAAATTTAAAATAGACATTACTTGGGTTAATACAATAACATCTACTCCAACATCCACTCCAAATAAGGATGAGAAAATTCTATCCCCACAAATCTCTGAAATTGTACCCTATGTGACCAAAAATACAGGCCAACAAAGAGTATTATTCAATCCATCATGGTCTCTTAAACGGGTAGAGCTATTGATGCAAATAAACTAAGCACAACAACAACTGATTTGAATAAATTAGAACACCCATTGCGGTCTTCTCTATTAGCATTGGGAACTAATCAATGGCTTGTATCTGATATATTGCCTCAGTGGGAAAGAACTAATAATAGGGACCATCAATTGATTGTGAATGCACTTGGTATAACCCAAAATAATGTCTCTCTAGCTCTTAGTTGTATCCAAGCTCAACTGTGGATGCAATCTACAGTAGCAGCAATTATAAGAGAAGGTGAAGAGGGCACCTTACCCACAGAAATTCGAAAGGTAATTTGGGATAATGCAACTGAATTTGAAAGGGAATTTCAATCCTGGTGGTACTTAGTTAATTTTACTTATGACCCAATCAACAATAAAGCCACGGCTTTTGTCTTAACAATACACAATGCTTCGGTATACACAATATACCCAATCATTGCGTTAGGATTAAATCATAATGGAGCTATACTCTATCCGTTGGAACATAGAGTATGGGCCCAACGGAATGGAAACAAATGGCAAATTGTTGATGTCAGTGCATGTATTGCACGGAAACAAGAAGGATTTATTTGTGAGAGTAACACCATCAAAGCTCAAGACATTTGTCTTGACACTGAACAAAATGTATGTCATTTTGAAATACATCCTGATGAAACCCCTGAAACTGTACTTGTATATACTGGAAAAGGATGTGTTGGTATGAGAACTCTTTGCAACTTTATAGTCATAGATAACATTACTGTAGATACAAGTAATCACTCAAATATTTGTGTTTGTAACTTTACTAAAATTATGGGACGTGACTTTAACTATTTAGCCCCTGTAACGTCTTATCAATTGTTGCAATCTAATTATACGTTAAGTCGCGATATATTGCCTACCCCCATTGGAATGAATCTTACTTTGGTGAAGAAATTACTACAACACATTGACCTGTGTCAACTGTTAGAATGTGCCCGAGACAATGTACACAAAACTCTAATTACCATTCATCATGATACCGAAGAGATACACAGTGTCATGGAAAGAGTGAAGAAGGATGGAGAACATCGTTGGTGGGAAACTCTTCTTGGATGGTCACCAACAGCAACAGGACTTTTTAATTGTATGCTTCACCCCGTTGAGGTTTTACTAACTCTAACTGATATGTCTGCTACTTATAATCATATTGTATATAAAGGTTTGGTATATGATGAAACAACTAACACAAACCAAAACATACAAAATAGTACATAACAAATAGCAATACTTCACTACCTACTTGCCATGGATCTGTAAGCACATAAATTACCAATAATCTAATTATGGCACAGAGGCAAGAGGTGACCGTACCACCACTCTGTGAGGGTAAGATGAATTGACTATAGTCACGGGGTGGAGTGTGATGGTATGCTTCCCCTGTTGCCCCCATGTTTTCCTGTTTATCCTGTTTACATGGATTGATTGATAACCATTGGTGCTGATTGTGATTTCTGCATCCGTCTCACAGTGAGTTCAGGAAGACAGATAACAACACAATAGCCAAGGGTTATCTATGCTAATGTGCCCACCAAGCACTGGTCAGTGTCCACTGGCATACACGGGAGGTATATAAATATGACTATGAGCCAATCATCTTACTCCATCAATAGTGGGCAGTCCAAGAGCCCTTTGAGCTCTCTTGAGACAACAGCGGGCTGCATGTCAGGATCTCCCCTGGAAAGGGACGCCTTTCAAGGTTACTCCTCGAGGTCGAGAGAATCCTTGCCGTGACAGATCCGCAACAGATCCTTGGTGAGTTGGGAATAAGTGCACTAACATTTGTGATCTTAGCTAAGAAATAGAAAGGATTGATTGTATATATAATCCTTTAGACATAAACCGTTGACCAAGTCTGGGACTAAGACTGCATCCAGCCACACCTAGGCTCCTCTCTGAGCAGGAGTTTAGAAAGCAAGGGGATTCTTTCTGAACCTCGTGACTCAACAGGAGGGTCTCCCTGATAGATTCATCTGACCCTGTTCTCTATTCACTAACTAATCAAGATTACCTTACCATCCAATCTTAATCACTATCGCGTTTATTACCAAGCACCATTTTGTTTTATATCAATAAATATATTATTGCCTCTGTCTTAAGAGTGAAGTGCATCCCTCTGATCTATCCCATCTGCGACAGGGAGCTGCGGATGTTTAGCCTGGAGAAGAGGAGGCTGAGGGGAGACCTTATCACTGCCTACAACTACCTGAAGGGAGGTTGTGGAGAGGTGGGAGATGGTCTCTTCAGCCAGGTGACAGGAGATAGGACAAGGGGAAATGGCATGAAGCTGTGCCAGGGCAGGGTCAGATTGGATATTTAAAAAAAAAAAAAATTACTGAAAGAGTTGTCAGGGCCTGGAACAGGCTGCCCAGGGAGGTGGTTGAGTCACCTTCCCTGGATGTGTTCAAAAAAGGGTAGATATGGTACTTAGGGATATGGTTTAGCTTAGGATGGGAATGGTTGGACTGGATGATCTTCAAAGGTCTCTTCCAACCTTGTGATTCTGTGATTCTGTGAAACAAGGGCAGTAAGATGTCCCTTGGACTTCCTTGCTTTTGCCATTTTGATGGCATGGGGCGCTTCTGGATAAACTTATTTTAGGCAGTGTAGTTTGCAGTTCTCTCGAGTTCCCTCTCAAATTCCCTCAACTACAGGGAGGGCAGGTGAGCACAGAAGACTTCTCATAAGAAGCAAAATGCATGGGCAGGACACGGCTTTCCGGGGGCCTGTCTCTTCACGGGACAACCTTCAGAGCCAGGAATTCCGTGGGGGAAAGGCAGGAGGCGGCGGCTGACGGCGCGCATCACGAATGACAGTGCGGTGGGTTGGGCCTATCAGAAGTTTACCAGCGAAACTCAGGCTGTGAAGGGAGTCGCGTCGCAGGCGGCTCCTGAGCCTGTCCCGAAGGCTGTTTCGGGCCGCGCCGCCCAGGCAGCGGCCCGAGGCGCCAGCAATACTGTTCTCTCCTCTCCTCGCGGCTTTCCCGGTACCAGGCTGGGAGTAACCAGCTCTCTCACTGCTTTGCTCGCCCCTCCTGGCCGCGAGGCTGGAGGATTTTGGAAAGGGAGGTAAGCAGTGCGTGTCCGTGCGGGCTGGTAGGGGAGCAGCGGAATTCCCCGCCCAGCCGGTGGCTCTGGGAGCGGGATCCCGCCGGGAGGGCGCGGAGCCAGAGTGGCCGAGAGGGCGGGGCGGCGGAGAGGGGAGGTCGGTGCCCCGCCGCCCCTGAGCCCATCCCCGGAGGTAAGCGTGAGTCCGGGCGATGGCGGATCGAACGCCAAGGCCCCTTCCGGGCGCTCCCGGGCGTTGCGGTGGGTGCCCGGTCCTTCCCGCTGCCTGCTCTGAGGAATCCCCGCGGAGCCGTGCTGCTTGACGGCCGGGAGGGTCCCCAGGGTGCGGGCATCACTCGAGTACTTGCGGTGCGAAGCTTGTGTGAGGCCGGCGGTCAGCTGGCATGAGTAACGCCTGGGAGTTAGTGGCACTGGGTTTTTTGGGTTGGTTTTGGTTGTTAAATAAAAGTTTTTAAAAGTTAGAATAGTTTTACCGAAAGTCACAGAGGATGAGTGAAGGAAGCATAGGTCGGTGGCTCAGGAAAGCTTTGAGGTGCAGTTTAGGAAGTTATGGGGCAGTGGAGGATTTGTGGGTTTGCTCTTTGTTTGCCTGAGTCTGAGCAGGTTGTTTTTTGGGGGGGTTCGTGGCTTTTTTTGTTGTTCTTATTTTCTCTTGTAATAGGCTAGGTTGGGTCTGCGACCAAAAGGGACTCTCTTTGTGTGCGTGTGACCAGAATAGCTACACAACAGGGTGAGTCTGGTGGCCTCTCCCTGTATGAAATCCTGGAGCCACACGCTGTAACCTGTGGGGTGCTAAGGCCTTTCATAGGCATTAAAGCACCGAGACTGAAGATTGTTACAGAAAACTCTGCTTTCCTTCACTGGTTCTTGATTTTTTGCATATTTTAGCGATATCTGAGCTGCTTAGAGCCATCCTCAAGTATACGACTGTGCTGTATTGCTGCCTGTCACGTTCATTACTCCTTGGCCTTGGTGCCACAAAAGGCCGAAGCAGACGCACAGGGGATCGCTCTGTCCTCAGAGAGGAGTTGTTTCTCTTGAGGCATTACAACTCACACAGTATGCTAACAGTGTTGTGCGTTAGGCAGAACTCTGCACATCCTTTACGTAGTTTGTTGTTGACACTCATTTGAGGAGGTTATCATCTAATATTTGCCATGTTTTTCACTTCAGTCTTGTTGCTGTTGTGTGCCGGCAGAAGTGGGGGGGGGGGGGGCAGAGAAGCGAGCAGCCATGTGGTGTGTACTTAGAGATATGGTTTAGCATAGGATGGGAACGGTTGGGCTCAATGATCTTCAAAAGTCTCGTCCAACCTTGTGATTCTGTGATTCTTGTGTGATTCTTGTGTAGCTGCTGGCTGGGTCTGAACCACAACAGTCCTTGTTGGTGCCCACCACAGGCCCCAAAAGGTTGGGATAATGCTAAGATCTGACCAGAGAGTGTTAAAACACGGTTGCTAAATGCATTTAGTGTATCAGTGAAACAGTCAGTGGTCACACTGGTGTGTTACTTGTTCACATGGCTATGCTATGCAAATCCTTGTTTGCCATAAGTATTCCCTGTGGCACTGCTTATCACAGGATTTGAGAATGCTTTCTCCTGTTTTTTCACCTCCCCTTTTCCCATCTGGTTGGTTATGACAGCTTTTGAGAATTTTGAGTACCCTTGGGATGTTCAAATCAGCCAGTATGCTCCTCTTGCGATGTGTCCTCAATGTGCTTCACCTCTTTTTGTAAGGGTTACAGAAAGTTGTTTTAAGAGTGGCCTGAGGCTGAATAGTCAGGTGTGGGCATGTGGGACAGTATGGGCAGCTATCTAGAGACCTTCTCGCCTTCAGTGGTTTGGAACATCACTGCCAAACAAATACAGGACCCTGATAAAGTTGTACAACGCTGTGGCTGTTTGAGAGGCACAACTTACTGCGCCATGCTGGTCTGGGTTGGAGCCAAAGGCAGCCAAGTGGTACCCACAACTGATGCAGTGAATGCATCACACCTGTCCCTTTGGCGGTGGAGCACAGGCCTGCTTTTACTTGGAGGGATGTGCTAGCGCACCTGGAGTCAGTTGCCCCAGGGATGAAAAGAGAGCCCCACCATCTGCTGTGGGCTGATCCCAACTGCACTGGGACAGGGTGAAGCTTTGGAGCATCTGCAGTACATTGCTGACATCACTGTATGTGTCAGCACAGCTGCAGAAGTCTCTGAGAAAGGGAAGAAAATAGTTGAAATTCGTCTGAAAGCTGGTTTCACCTTATAATGAGGTGATGTTAAGGGACCTGCAGAGGAGATCCAGTTTTTAGGAATAAACTGGTAAGACGGATACCATCAAATCCCAGTAGGATTTCAAAGTCTATTTGGAATAGTATGAGCGTGGTGGTCAGCTGCTGGCTGGGGCTAAACCTTGGCATAATGGTTTATTGTTTCTTTGTTTTGCACGTAAGAACTTGGTCTGTATTCATGCTTGGTAACTGCAAAGGTATATCAGGAGTTGTTTTAGCATGAAAATGCTAAAATGTAAAGGCAGGCTATACTGGTTGTGTATGTATGCATTGTGTTCCCTGGGAATTTGTTTCTTAAATAAGGAGAAACAAAAAGCTCTTACTTACTCATCATTCCTTTTTTTAAGTCATATGATAGATAACACAGAAAAGGCTTTACAGTTTAGTCTGTCATCTATTTTTTGCATGTTGTGAAAAATCTTTAAAAAGCTGGGTTTTGCTTGTGGAATTGACAGAAGATGCTCTCTAGAAGCACCAGCTAGTTTACCAGATACTGGCAAAACCCCTCAGGTGTAGCTGGTGTTTGTTACAGAGGTATTTTATATGAAATAATGTTTCTACTCAAATATGATACCAGCTTCAGTTCCAGGCAAGCCTACAAATCCATTGTTAATGTTTGAACCTTAGGGATGCATCTCTCCTTAATCTTTCTTCAGGTGAAGCAGATTTTCCTTTCCAGAATGACTTTGCGAGCTCTGGTTTTCTCTCTGGTGTATCTTGGGCTTGGAAAGGCAAAAGGTAAGTTGAAATTCTTGAAATCTGCCTGGAAATGGCTGGGGAACTGGTTCCTGAGGCTTTAGCAGTCACAGTAAGAGGCAAAACTAGGTGAAAAGCAGATGTGCTGGTGACATCTGACATACACTAGGTCGCTGAGGCATAGATGCGGAGCTGGCAGGTTTAACCCAGGACCTCCTGGAGCAGTATTTAGAGGCTGGAGAGACATGCATCATCCCGTACCTACAAAGAGGCTGGACACTGTCGTTCACAACTTCTCATAACAAATCATCCCTTTGGGGACAAATCTCTCTTTCTTTCCTTCCCTCTCAAACACACTGCAAAATCTGAAGTTACTTAGTGCAGAAATTCTTTTTAGCTCATTTTGCTGATCAACACCGAGCCTGGCTTGGTGTGTGCTCCCCTTGTGCTTTCAGTCTTCCTTTTGGGAAACCAAAATGGTGTCTCTGCTGAGAATGGGAAGCCACGAGCTAATTTAATAAAACTGAGGTGAGATGTCTGCAGGGATGAGTACAGAAATGGAGTGCTTTTCTTTTGAACAGTGTGGAGAATGTCAGGGCCTTGGCCAGTGTAACTGCCTTGATTTCTAGGAGGATGCAGGAGAAGGACTTTGGTCGGGATAAACCATAGAAACAATGTGTAATTGATGAAATTGTTGTGTCTGTGAGCAAGCCAGGCCTTAGAATCTGCTTCTGAGTACAGGTGATGATATCTGCCCATGTCACTGTTTCATGTCATTGCAGTGGTTCCACAGGATGAACACAGGAACGTGACAGTCGGTGAAACCGTGACTCTCCGCTGTGTCCTGACAGAGCCCGACGATGTTCTGCAGGTGACGTGGCAAAAGGACTCTGAAAAATCAGACAATAACATAGCTACCTACAGTACCACAAGAGGACTAAGGATTCGCAAGCCCTATCAAGGCCGAATGAATTACACGAGTCTGGCACTCAATGAGACAAGCATCACTTTGTGGGACACCAGAATGGAAGATTCAGGGTGTTACTTGTGCCTCTTCAATGTCTTCCCTTTCGGTTCCTTCTCGGGACGTATCTGCATGACTGTCTTTGGTGAGCTTCTCTGCAGGGATATGCCTCTGGTGGAAAAAGAAGTGTTTTCTCAGCCACAGCATTTCCTTGAGCAGTGTCAGGAGCTGCAGTAGCAGGAACATCCCCTGGGAACATGGTGTAGAAACAAACTGTTGCTGCTGTCAGCAAGACTCGGTGGGATGTATTCAAGTCTGTTGTGGTGATTTTGGATCTGGACTATCCTTGTTTGTTGTTCCATGAATAGCATATTAAAGGAAGCATTGGGGTCTCTGTAAGCCCCTGAGCAGTCCCAGCATGGCAATCGGACAAACAAACGTTGCCTGTTGTGGTTTCCTCTCATTGCCAGATGCAACACCAGTGCTGTGAGCTGCTGTACCAAACACCACAGTTGGTAGGCAATTAGCAGATAGGTGAACAGCAGGAAATGGTTTTACTTTAACAGATTAATTCAAGTCCAGGGATTTCAGGTTGAGTGGAAACCTCTGGGGTATATAACTTGAGTATAAGGGAAGGAATATTGAATCATGGGGGGAACCTGATCCAATGAACTCTTCTTGCTTTCCTGTGCTGTGGGGCTCAGTGTGAATGCAGTAAGCTCTGCTCTGGTTGGTAATGGTTAAACTGCTATTACTTCTTACAACCAGGAGCTCATAGTGGTGATGTGTTGTTCTCATTTTTGTGTTGGAAGGTCTCAATGGGTCTGTCCATTACAACATTTCCGACGATCGTTTGATGGCCACCTGTAGTGCTTTTGGCTTCCCAGAGCCCACCGTCACCTGGAGCAACTTGTTCAGTGCTAGTCCTACGCAGGAGGTAGTCAGGCACGCCAGCGGGATGGTCTCCGTCACCAGCATACTGGAGGTCTACAACATTCAGAGCGTTGGTGCACAGGACTTGACGTGCAGGATAAGCAATACAAACAAAGAAATGGAACTGCCAGTGAGAATGACAGGAGGTGGGTGAACAGTACGAGCCGCTGGGTAGCATGCTCTTGGCTTCTGTGTTTTGCAATAGAGTGTTTGGATTGGAAACTGCCGGGAAGAGGAGGAGGGGGTGAAATGTGTGTGTGCCAAGTAAGAAGAGAGGAAATCCTGCTTTACTTTCGTCGCTGACTTTGAGACAATAACGTATTGGGGTCCTCCCCAAGGGTGGGGGGGGGCAAAGCCAAACTAGTCAGTTAGGGAGCTCTGGGTTTTAGAGGCACCATGTGTCGTACAGCAAGTTGAACGCCAGTTTTTCACGCAGGCCTTCATAGTTCCTTTGACAGTCCAAAGCTAGATATAAATCTATCTAAATGTAGTAAAATCTCACCAAACCAACACTAAAGTGGAAGTTTTGAAATTAGTAACAAACTACTCCTGAACAATAATTAAACAAACTTTTCAGTAAACTGTACCAAAACATGTAGCCAGTTTAACCTGTGTATCATGTTTTAGTAAACTAAGACACGTGCACTGCAGTAAGGGTCAGGGAGAAATAGTGGTTTTGGGCAGACAAAAATCTCTTGAGGATACTTACATCTGTTTTAGGGAGAAATCTGAGCTATGTCAATAGTGACATCTGAATACCTTATAGGGCTAATTTATTTCTCCCAACATTCTGTGCAGCTGGAAGGACTTTGAACCCAATTCTATGGAGAAGTAGAAACATGTCTCCCAAATCCAGAGCCTTACAAGGAAAGCCACTTAGAAATAAGGAAGATGGGAAAAGCAGTTTGGAATTGTGGGTTAATTTCCAAATGATGTGTTTGAGAAGTGATTGTTACAGGAGTAGTAGTAAAGAGTACAGTCTGACTTTCAATGCATTTTCTCTAAAAGTTCCAAAGCAAATTAATTCTTATTTCTGAGTGACACTAATTGAAAAAGCATAATAAATTTTGTTGTCCTGTCTCAAATGCAATAATTTTCTTTCTGGGCCTTTGAAAAATGAAACGTGTATCTCAAAGCAGGAAACTAGGATTGGGGTTTTTTAATTCCTAGGAGAATGTAAAGTCAGCTAATAATTTGGAGTTTTGTAACAATTTTATATTTTAGAGAAACATAAATCCAAATGAATTGTTCAACCTGTCATTGATAAAAAACATGATAGTTTTAGCTTGGTTTGAAGAAATTTTAATTCAGAAAGTTTTCCAGCTAGCACCAGTGAGCACTGAAATGTGCTTTCATGTTATCATTTTGACTAATGGCCATCAAATGAAGGGACTAATATCTAACCAGGGAGGGGCCTTTGTGTTCAGATGTCAGGTAGAGCTACTTGCAGGCATCAAAACCTAACCTGTCTTCTGAAAGTTATTTTAGCCTTCATGGCAGTGATAAGGGCTTAACCATAAAAAGGAGTAACTTTATTTTACAAAGCCCCTCAAGTTCTGGATGAATTAAAAAAAGTTTCAGAAAGTGTCACAACTTGTGTGGCATTCTGCTCATGTACTCACACTAACTGCCATATCAGGTATGTGAGTGAGAGTTTTCTTTGCCATGGATGAATATAAGCACATTCTTTCTTCACAAAGCATTTCCTGTTGGCCGGTAGGTCTGTTTTTGAAGATACACATGTTCACTGTCTCTTTAGAGCAACTGCTGCTTTCATGTAGCATAGCAGTAACTTTCACAATCTCAATGAGGAGCCACTGTCGCTAGTCCTCTTGGCTATTTTCGCTCCTTTTCCTGTATAAACCAGCTGAGTTTGTATTTTTCGTGTTTTGTTTTCACAGAAAAGAGACCATTGTGGCCTTGGCTGTTGACTATTGGGATTGCATTAGTTGTATTTCTGTTTCTGATCATGGTGTGCTGGAAGAAGAGGATATACAAGACAAAGATCTGCAGGAGGGGCTGAAGTGGTGAGTCAATGATGCATGGAAACTTAGGGCTTTTGTAAAGCCCATGATAAAGTCTGGTCATCTGCAGAGAAGAATGAGACTCTGCTGAGAAGTATGAGACGTGTCTTATCAGGCAAGTAAGCTTTATAATAAGCTTTATAATAACATGTCAACAGTTATTAGAGGTTGCCTCAGTTGCATGTAATTTGTAAGAGCTGTATTACCAGCACTACTGTCAAGGGACAATACAAGACTACAAATTGGTAAGCAAGCAGGACATAGAATCTTTAAGGTTGGAAAAGACCACTAAGTTCAACCATCTGTCCAGTACCACCAGGAAAACTAAACCGTGTCCTGAAGTGGCATGCCTGCATGTTTTTTGAACGTCTCAGGGACAGTGACTCCACTCTGGGCAGCCTCTTCCAATGCCTGGCCATTCTTTCTGTGAAGAATTTTTTCCTAACATAAAATCTAAACCTCCCTTGACACAACATGAGGCCATTTCTTCTTGTCCTAAATGCTGCTCGTGCATCGCTTTCAGGTAGAAGCCAACACACTGAGCTGGTAACACACTGATGTTTTGGTTGCTGCCAAGCAGTCAGGGACTTTTTACTTCCACATGCTGCCCTGCCAATGAGGAGGCAAGGTGGTGCACAAGAAGCTGAGAGGGGACACAGCAGGGACAGGTGACCCAGACTGCCCAAAGGGATATTCCATACCATACAATGCTATGTTCCATATGTAACTGGGTGGTGTTCAAGGAGATTGGACTGCTTGGAAATTTGCTGAGCACCAGCTTCTGGTGGTAAGAAATTTTGCTGTTCATCACTTGTTTTGTTTGGATTGTTATTATTGTTCTTACTATTACTATTGTTGTTCCTGGGTTGGGCCAATCCTCATCATCAATACAGGTTGGGAGATGATGTGATAGAGAGCAGCCCTGCAGAGGAGGACTTGGGGGTGCTGGTGGATGAGAAGCTCAGTATGAGCCAACAATATGTGCTTGCAGCCCAGAAGGCCAATCATATCCTGCTGCATCAAAAGGAGCATGGCCAGCAGGTCAATGGAGGTGATTCTACCCCTCTACTCCATTCTCATGAGACCCCATCTGGAGTACTGTGTCTAGTTCTAGAGTCCCCAACAGAAGAAGGACATGGAATTGTTGGAACAGGTCCAGAGGAGGGTCATGAAGATGATTAGAGTGCTGGACCACCTCTCCTAGGAAGACAGGTTGAGACAGTGGGGCTTGTTCAGCCTGGAGAAGAGAAGGCTCTGGGGAGATCTTACAGCAGCCTTCCAGTACCTCAAGGGGCCTACAAGAAATCTGGGGGTGGACTTTTTAGAAGGGCATGTAGTGATAGGATGAGGGGGGATGGTTTTAAATTTGAAGTGGATAGTTTTAGATTGTAAGACATTGGGAAGAAGTTCTTCACTATGAAGGTGGTAAGACCCAGGCACAGGTTGCTCAGAGAATCACAGAATCACAAGGTTGGAAAAGACCTTTAAGATCATCAAGTCCAACCCTTCCCATCCTAAGCTAAACCATATCCCTAAGTACCTCACCTACCCTTTTTTTAAACACATCCAGGGAAGGTGACTCAACCCCCTCCCTGGGCAGCCTGTTCCAGGCCCTGACAACTCTTTCAGTAAAAACTTTTTTCCTGACATCTAATCTGACCCTGCCCTGGCTCAGCTTTGTGCCATTTCCCTTTGTCCCATCTCCTGTCACCTGGCTGAAGAGACCATCGCCCACCTCTCTACAACCTCCCTTCAGGTAGTTGTTGGTGGTGATAAGGTCTCCCCTCAGCCTCCTCTTCTCTAGACTGAACAACCCCAGGTCCCTCAGCTGCTCCTCATATGATTTGCCCTCCAGCCCCTTTACCAGCCTGGTTGCCCTTCTCTGCACTCAAGGACCTCAATGCCCTTCTTGTGGTGAGGAGCCCACAGTGAGAACTGGACACAAAGCTGTAGCCACTTCTTCCCTGGCAGTGTTCGAGGCGAGGTTGGATGGGGCTTTGGGCAGCCTGGTCTAGGGAGAGGTGTCCCTGCCCATGGCAGGGGCGTGGAACTTGATATTTAAGGCACCTTCCAACCCTAACTATTCTATGATTCTGTGATTCATGACTTGTTCAACAATACCTGTTCACTCAGGCAGAGGTGGTGAATTAGATGAGCAGTGTTTAGCAATGGGTACAAATTTGTTATATATTAAAGTTTATTAACAAAAGCAGGATTTGAGGCACTTCAGTGGTTGTACAGCAATTTAAATTCCATTTATCATGGGTTTTGATTAACTGTGATGCCATGGTGTGACTTCTGCAGCAGGCTTGTAAGTCGTTCCATTTCTGCTCTTTTAAAGTAGTCTAGTATTTATGAGTCATAGTCTGTATCTTTTCACTTGAATTTGGTCTTGAGTTTTGAAAATGTAATCTGCTAAACTAAATCTCTTTTGCATAAAGGCAGCATTACGTTATCCAGAGCAATTCTGACCAGCTGATCCTATTCCTTCACATGCTGGCCAGCGTAGGGAAACGTTTTTCCGAACATAGATCTGTTCCTGGAAGCCTCATTGTTTAGTTTGTTGTAACACTCCAACACTGGCACATTGTCACCCCTCCATCACCATCTGATTTTTTGATTATTTTATTTCCTGTCTGCTCTTTTCTGCCTGTTGCTGGAAGTTCATTACCACTTCTCTTGGTGATTTCACTGCTACTTTCCCAGCCAAAGATGTAAAATGCCAAGAATACCAATGGAGCTACAGTAACTTCTGATGTGGTACGTGGAGTGCATTACCACTCCCCAAATACCGCATTATGATGGGAAATTCCCTACACCTCCTTATCTTCCCACTGAGCACTTGGCTTCCTCTCAAGCAAAAACAGCACACGGCTTTTGTCTTGACTTGTTTCCCCCCCCAGCATCTGTGAAATTTCGTTATGGTCTGCAAAGCGTTGGTTGCAGTTGATTCACCCAAAAGAGAGCAACATCCTGCAGAAAGCCCTTACTGGTTTTGCTCTCTGTTATGCCAAGGCTGTGTTGGAACGCAGAGCAAAGCCTACGCCTGTATGTCTGGATCCCCTTTCTGTAATGGCACAATAGAGAACTAACAGCGCTGGCAGGAGGACGCCGATGACTGTGGAGGCTATTGTTTAGGACTTCAATACTTATTTTCATTCTGCACTCAGTAACAAGTGAAGCCTTTCCAGCTTTGCCAAGATGCCTGGGTTTTAAAATAAAGCAACTGGCATTTTATCTGGGTGGCGGGGGACCCTTGTCATCAAAGTTTCTCCTGCTGTTGAGTTAGGGTTGATTTTTACTTGGCTGCTTTTTTTTTTGGTTCTTTCCTTCCACCCTCCCTGTTGCAGATGCTTAGGAATCAGGTGAAGAACTGGAGCTCAAAGTTGATGGCCCATCCCCCATGCATTTGCCTTATGCACCAGTTGCAGAGCATTCATATGCTTTGGTTCTCCCAAAAACATCCCAAGTGAAGTGTCTTTCACAAAGTTTCCGAAAAGTCACTTGCTAGGAAACAGGCTGCACAACATTGGTGGGGAGGGCTGATGCAAAAGCTCTGGATAGTTTCCACCTTCCTCCTCTGCTGAGCAAAGGCAGAACATAGGGGTGCCTCCCCCTTGATTAAGCACGATGAGCAGGCTGCACTGAGTAACCAGACATAACTCCACTTGTGCTAGAGGCTTCTCAGCATTACTGTTCCGGAAAGTAGTTACACATTTTTCTATGTGGCTTAACTGCAGACCATGCCAGCTTAAAGCAGTCCAGTTAAGCCAGGTGTCTGGATTGAAGGGGAAAAAAAAGGGTCCCGTGACTTCACTTTCCTCCTGTGTACATGTTTCAACCTGAACGCTTTCCACAGCATCCGCTGCTAATTTAAAGACCTGCAGGATGCTCCTATTCCAGGGTGGCCAGTAAAAAGCGCTTTGTAGTCATTTATCAGGAGCTAGCAGTCTTGGGCGGGGTGGGGGGTGGGGGATATAAAATTTAATGCAAGCAGTTCTTTGGAAGCTTATGGCAGTCTGTGAGGAAGGGCTATTTCACAAACAGATGTCAGTGCTAATAAAAAGTATATGCTGATCTCTTTTAAGTGGTTTACACATGCCTTGCCACAGGGAAAGCTTTAGAAATGGGTGAATAGTACATTTCTGTTTAAAAATTGATAACAATGGGGCAAAAAGTTCTTAGAGCTTGTTACTGAATAGTTGTGATATGATTTACAAAGACTGAGCAGATTAGGTGAACCTGGAAGAAGAAAACTTGGGGAGTCATGGAACAAACGACTAGGTCAGATAAAAAAAACACCTGTTCTGCAGAAAGCGCCAACATAGTGATGAGTTTTTCCTGTTTGGAAATTGAAACATCCAAGCTTTCCTTCAACTGGAAGTTCTATGGAATTTAGGTTGAGCAGCATTGAAGTCCTGGTTTCCAGTCATTTGTGGCTGAATACAGCCAGCTGACTGTGTTTCGAAGAGGTGCCAAACCTCAGTGTACCTGGAATGTTATGTAAGTCCTATAAAAGGGATTGAAAATGCCTATTGGTTACCAGCTAGAGATTGCTTAATAACCTGGCTAGGAATTCAAGAAGCCCTGGTTATTGCTGCTTTTTTTTTTAAAAAAAAAAAAAGTTTGGAAGCTCCACAAACAGGGATTCAGCTCTGTTAAGATCCAAACAGCACCTCAGTGATAATATTTAGGTATCAGAAACCTAAATTTTAGCAGGCAAAGGTGTCTTGAAAGGTTGGGAAGGATGGAAGTCTTGCACAGGAGATTTCAGTTAGTGGGGAAACTTCACAAGAACAAGTACTTGCACACATTTTCCATTGCTTTGTTTACAGCAAAAATAGGAATTGTTTCTGGAAGAGTGGTTATAGCAGTATGCCCTAGTGTTTGTTCGTTTTGGGGAAGGCTGTGTTTCTAAAATTTGGCTTAAAAATTACGACAGTTCTTATTTTATCTGCATGACTTTAGCTTGTGGATTTGCTTTGGCATACAACTCTGGCTTTCTTAACAGCGAGCGTCTGGGTAGTTGGGAACAACAAAACAGTGGCTCAGGTTGAGGAGACTTTTAAAAATAGTATTTCCCTGAAGAGACAGCTAAATATGAGCCTTTCAGTTCACGAACTCGGGACACAACTCCTTCTTTTGCACATAACACACCCTTGCAGAAGAACAGGTCTCTAGCCATCGTGTCTCAGCTGGAGAGGCACATTTTAGGATCGCCTTGGTTCCTCTCAAGTGTGGCTTTATCATGAATAGGCGATTACATTTGTCCTGTTTTGAATTCCCTAAAATAGCAAAAATATGCAGTGGTGTAAGTGAAAGCTGTTTTGCTTACAGCAGCCTCATTCTTTTACCCTCAAAACCACACCAAAAAAAAACCCCTTAAAAACCACAGCATAAAAATGTTGTAGTCAGACCTAAAAAGAGTTAAGGAGGGAAGAAAGAAAGAAAGAAACCCTACAAACCAAATAAGCCCTACAGAAATGTCATCGGAGGAGTAATTCTGCTATCAAGCTATGCATCAATTTTCCCACAGACGTAAATCTTTCCCAACCCAAGAGAAGATATTTTCAGGGTTTAATCACACGCTGCTTTCGCACAATTCCTGTTCCCTATTAAGTCACTTAATTTTCTGTTCACAGAAACAGTCCTGGCAGTACTGTGCAGTCTGTATCGCATTATACATATATATAGAGAGAGAGAGAGAGAGAGAAAGAGAGACAGACTGTAGGCATGCTTTCCAAGCTTTCCACAATTTAGTGGTACCTGTTTACGTGGCGAAGGACAGGGATGGCTGGTGCTTGCTCTGTTTTCCCATCGTGTTTTCCCCCCCTGCGTTTTGCCATGGCAATGCATACTTTTTGTCCTGCTTTCCATTTTCAGAGAGGAGCTGGGAGAGGGTGTAGCAGAGAAGGAAGATGGGAAAGGCATGTGAATGAATTCTCAGATTTCCTGGGGCATGGGTGGGTTTTTTGTTTGGAGGGATGAAATAAATCCTGCAAGATGAAGTGGTGTAGGAAACATCTCTGAGGTTGTCCTGCCCATCTAAAGGAGAGGCATCAAGGTTTTCAGGCTACTGAAAGGAAGCCCTTTCCTTGTGAACATGGAGGCCTTTACGATGTGTGATTGGCGCAGTCTCTATCCCGTGCACCATATTTGTGCTTGTATTTCATTATGAAATAATTTTCTAGTCCTTCACACTCTTTTCCTTCCAACAACTGGGCTTTGGATATAAACAGAAGACAAAACGTCCGGCAGCTGAATGGGAGGGAAGAACAGCATTTCTGTGGTACATTAATAGTTGCCTTGCTGGTTTAATTTCTCATTTATTTCCCTGGCAAGAATTCTTACGTGCTCGAGTCCAAAATAGTTTTTCTTTGCAAAATACGTTGGCTGTATGCAGCATTATTAGATAAGGAGATGGAAACCTTTTTCTTAGTCTTCTACATGAAAAGCAAGGACGCCATATGTTTCATTATTTTTTTCAAAGCCACATAATGGTACTGTCAAAGTTGGGTCCCAAACATCTAAATGACATTCTGAAATACCAAGCTATTTATATATTCAATAAATAGCCTTATTTGTGTATTACCAAACCCAGGAGATTTGATTTGCTTCTCACAGTTTAAAAATCCATTTAGGGTTTTGCATATTCCCTATCCTACTGTTATATTCTGAATTTTCCAGGGTGTGGCTTCCATCATTTAAAAAACCCCACCTGGTTTAGTAGTGGATAAATAATAACTTTCTTTTAAAATCCACCTAATGTTGTCTTTGGATCAACTTTTTTCAAAATCTGAAATACTGTTTGGATAGGTGTTGATGGCTGTAGCTTAGTGAAAACAAAGAACTTTTCTGATTCATTTGATACTGTATTAGTATGAAATGCAGATTATCTTTTTTTAAAGATGTAATTCCTATTGTATACAAATAGATCAATACTAATCCTGAAATTTTCTCATGCCATATTCCATGTCTCTTGTTTGGAAATATGCCCTTTTTTTCCCCTTTTCTCTATTTAAATCTGCAGTAAAGCTTTGTACTCGGCTGCCAATTTTCCATGTTCAGAAAAGGGACATTACAATCCTCTAGTTGCTTTCTAGTTACCTTACCAAATTTTTGGAAGACACAAGCAAAGAGCTCTTGAGCGGTGCTTGTGTTGAAGCAGAGGGCGAGGTTTTTGGGGGGTGCTGTGTAGCCCAGATGGCTGCAGTCAGCCTGGGAGCTGGCTGTCGGTCCTGTGCCTCCTACACCAGTGTTTACCTGAAGGTAGGAACAGCTGTTCTTTCCAAATTTCCGCTCTGTGTGTTATGTTAGGAGGTGCAAACTTCATCCTGGTATGTGTGTAGATCCGCTCCAGGTTTCTGAGGAGGGGTGGCTGCTCTTCAAAGTAATAGGAATGCAAAGGGAAGAATAACCAGCCAGGCATGCTGCCACACATCCCTAGGGAGTGCTCCAAGTGCTGGTAGGGTAAAGGCTAGGGCTGTCTCTTAAACACATCTCTTTGGCCCATTGTCTCTAGGCACTGTAATCAGAACTCTAGAGTGATTTAGGATAATTTTAGGGTGGGGAGACAATCGTTGCAGAAGGGGGGGATATGAAAACAATCTAGCAGTTGCCTTTCCTAGAGTACTGTAAACTGGACTGATTTTTAAATCTAGGTGATTGAAATCTCTAGGCAATAAGCTTTGATTTAAATCTTCCCGTGTAATTCTGTTTCCTCTTCCTCTGTTTTCATTAGCTTACATAAACTAATGCTGTTGTGGTTGTGGTGCAATAATTTCAAGTTTTCCTTCAGTGATTGTAAATCAAAATTCAGATGTAAACTGGTATCTTGTGTAATATGAACTACCTGGGTTTTAAGTAATCTTCCGTCACACACTTCCCTCTCCACTGGTAATGCCTTTTGGCAGCTACTGCTGTGCAGGGTCACTTGGTTTCCTCTCAAGCAAATCTGTTTGTAAGCCTGCACCTGCCCTTCTGCTGGTAGTAAATGGCTTTGAATAGGGTGTTGGAGAGCTGGGTTGTTTATCCTCTCTCAAGGAGAGAACGCTGTTGCCATAGTGTGTAGCATAATGTTTGCAGATGTTTTCAGCCTTTTTTATAAATATGTCCCCAGAGGATTTTCTGCTGCCAAAGGGGGAAAACTGAGGAAAAAAACTTCCGCCTCCCTCCCACCAGTTTTAAGAGTGTTTCTCCTTGGAGCATAACAAAATAATGATAGGGCTGAACATCTCCCAGACTATTGCTTTTCAGTTATTATGGGGGACAGGTAGGGTTGTCTGTGTGGGGCAAGCTGGACGGAGTGAGTGCTTACCACTGTGACCAGTGCTTGGAGCAAGCAGTGCTGGGCTCAGGAATCCTGGGTTTGGGCACAGATCCTTCTACATAATGACACTTTGTGTGGCAGGCATGCGTCTGTGCTGCTAAAGATAAGGTAGCTTCTTAAATTTAAGGTAGGTTATCATCTGTCATGAATGAAGGAAGCAGCGGAGTACACAAGTTGAAGCCTGTCTTTCGTTGTGTTTTAGGAAGACGTAAGAGTTTTACAGAAGGGAAGGTGCTATGTTTGTTCACCAAAGGGCAGTTTTGTGACTGTTCCTCCCCACTTTCCCCGCTGTGTGTTTTCCCCTCCCACCTCAATGGCAACCACGCTGCTCATCAAGACCTGAGGCAGCAACACAATGGCCACGATTCATCCTTTTTCCTGTTTTTTCTTAGTTTTTTTTTTTAGGATCCTGGAGGATATCCATTCACCTACCAGATCATTACCACCCAGCAGCCTGAAGCCAACACTACAAACTTTACTGGCTCGACACCAAAGGAAAATACATCATGTACACTACCCTATCTGGATGCCAAGTTGATCCCTGCAAAGACTAGTGCAATGGTGGTTATCCTGTCCTGATGCGTAATCATAAAAAGTAGAACGAGAGCGAGCGCTTCGCTCCTTTCCTGCCAGGCAAACTCTACTCATTCCACTCTTGATACTGTTAGTGTGCAAAATATATTTTCCTTCTTCCAGTTGATGCCCTTCATGAGAACAAAGGACATCCTTCTTCCAGTTGATGTCCGCAGATGGAGGCTCTGCAAGCTGTCAGGGGTTTCTCTTCAGTACCTCCTGGGAGTCACCGAATGCCTTCTTTGCTTCAGTCTTTACTGCTAAAGCCAGCCCTCAGGAATCCCACACCCTGAAGGTAGGGGACGAAGTCTAGAGAAAGGAAGACCTTCTCTTGGTTAAGGAGGTGTTGTAAGGAGAACCAGCTAGAAGCTTCCCCTGGGCCCGGCAGAGCAAACACCAGCTGACTCAAGGCCGAACCCGCCACTGACCCGCAGAGCCCATCAGCGATGGTCACAGCACCTCTGGGAAGCACATTTAGGCGAAAAAAGCTCGCAGCCCCTTTTTGCCAACAGAGAAGGGAATGAGAAGTTGTGAGGAGCTGTGCAGGCACCAAGGCCAGGGAAGAAGGAGTGGGGAGGAGGCACTCCAGGTGCCAGAGTGAGTGATTCCCCTGCAGCCCATGGAGAAGACCATGGTGGAGCGGATTGACCCCCTGCAGCCCATGGAGTATGATGGGGAGTAGGGATCCCACACTGGAGCAGAAGATGCTGTGACCTGTGTTGGAGCAAGCTCCTGGCAGGACCCACAACCTGTGGAGAGAGATGGACACCCACACCAGAGCAAGTTTGCTGGGGGTACTTGTGACTCTGTGGGGGACCAGGCTGGAGCAGTCTGGGCCTGAGAGACATTCTGTGATTTATGGCTGCACCCCATAGAAGTGACTCATGCCGGGGCAGCTGGTGAAGAGCTGAAGCCCTGTGGAAAAGGACTCACATGGAGAAGTTTGTGGAGGACTGTCTCCAATGGGTGGGACCCCACGGTGCAGCACAGGAAGGGTGTGAGGAATGCCACCCCCAGCTAAGAAGAAAAAAATCTCATGAGGAACTGACAGAAACCCCAAATGCAATGTTTCCCCCTGTGACACCTGGTGGGGAGGATGGGAGCAAAGTCATGACTAAAGGGAAGGCTGCTAAGAAGGGTGGAGTGGGGGGAGAAGTTAAGGGTCTGGTTACACTTCACACCCGGTTTTGGTGTCCCTGGGTGTGCAGTGCAATAAATTAGAGTTTCTTCCCTTTATTCTGTGTTGAGTCTGTTCTGCCTGTGACACTAATTGTGGAATGATCTCTCCCTGTCCTTATCTCAACTCCTAATACTCAATATGTATTTTCTCCCCTGTCCAGCTGAAAAGGGGAGCGATAGAGCAACTTTGGTGGGGACCTGGCCTCCAGCCAGGGTCAAACCAACACAGGAGGATAGGGTTAGAGAACATTTAGGCAAACTTGACATCCATAAATCCATGGACCCTGGTGGGTTGCATCCATAAGTGCTCAAGGAGCTGACATGTTAGTACTGTGTTATTCTCTATCACCTTTGAAAGATCATGGAGAACAGGACAGAGAGGTGTTTGAGGACTGGAGGAAAGCCAATATTAATGTCCTTCAAAAAGGACAAGAAAATGAACCCCAGAAACTACATATAAGCCAGTCAGCCCCATCTCTGTTTCTGGAAAAGTGATGGAACAGCTCATTCTCAGGTCATCTCTCAGCACGTGGAGAGAAGTAATTCACTGAGGGTGGTCAACATGGATTCACCAATAGGAAATTGTGCCTGACCAATCTGATAGCCTTCCATGACATCATGACTGCCTGGGTGGATGAGGAAGGAGTAGTAGATGTTGTCTGCCTTGATGTCAGCAAGGCTTTTGATACTGTCTCCTGTAACACCCTCACAGGTAAGCTTAGGCAGTGTGAGTTGGATGAGTAGACAGTGAGGTGGCTTGGGAACAGACTGAATGGCAGGGCCTGGAGGGTTGTAATAAACAGCAGAGAGTCTAATGGGAGGCCTGCAGCCAGTGGTGGTGCCCCAGCTGTCAGTACTGGGTCCAATATTCAACATATTCGGTGATAACATGGATGAGAGGTCAGACTGTACCCTCCGCAAGTTTGCTGACAATACAAAACTGGGAGAAATGGCCAAAACACCAGAAGGCTGCACTGCCATTCAGCAAAACCTGGACAGGCTACAGAGTTGGGTTGAGAGAAACCTAATGATGTACAACAGGGGTTGTTGTTCTGTGTAGGGTCATAGAATTATAGAGTCACCAGAGCTGAGTATAATGGAGCAATCACTTCCCTACTCCTGCTGGTTACAGGATACCTGATACAGGCCAGGGTGCCCTTGGCCACCTGGGCACGCTGCCAGCTCATGTTCAGCCAGCTGTCAACTAACACCTGCAGGTCCTTCTCCTCCAGGGAGCTCTCCAGCCATTCTGCCCCAAGCCTGCAACACTGCCTGGGGTTGTTGTGACCAAAGTGTAGAGCCCAGCACGTGGCCTTGTTCAACCCCATAAAGCAGGCCTCTGCCCATCCACCTGGGTCCCACTGCAGGGACCTTCCAGCAGATCAACACTCCCACACAATTTGGTGTTGTCTTCAATCTCACTGGGGATGTACTCAATCCCCTCGGTCAGCTTCCCATCCACATCTTCCTGCTCAGAGGTCGGGAAATCAGGAGACCAATTGGTTTTACTACTAAAGACTGAGGTAAAAAAGGTATTAAGTACCTCAGCCTCTTCTTCACCCTCTGAGGTCCTGTACCTAGGATGGTATAACCCTAGGCACCAGTACAGGTTAGGGGCTGACCTGCTGGGAAGCAGCTCTGGAGAGAAGAACCTGTGAGTCCTGGTGGACAACAAGCTCTCCATAAGCCAGCAGTGGGCCCTCATGGCCAAGAAGGCCAGTTGTATCCAGGGGTATGTTAAGACGACTGTGGCCAGCAAGTCAAAGGGGGGGTTATCCTCCCCCTCTCCTCTGCTCTGGTGAGGCCACATCTGGAATAATGTCCAGTCCAAGGCAGACAGGGAACTACTAGAGGTGGTTCAGTGGGGGGCTACAAGGATGGGGAGGAGACTGGAGCATCTCTTGTATGAGGAAAGGCTGAAAGAAATGGGTTGGGTTAGCCTGGAGAAGACTGAGGGGGGATCTCATAAATCCTTAAAAACATCTAAAGGGTGGATGTCAAGAGTATAGGTCTAGACTCTCTAGTGGTGCCCAGTGGCAGGTCAAGAGGCAAAAGGCACAAACTGGAACATGAGAAGTTCTGTCTGAATATGAGAAAAAATTTCACTGTGAGGGTGACAGAGCACTGAGACAGGCTTCCCACAGAGGCTGTGGGGTCTCCTTCTCTGGAGATACTCAAAACCCGCCTGGATACAACCCCAAGCAGGTGATCCTGCTTTAGCAGGGAGTTGGTCTAGCTGATCTCCAGAGGTCCCTTCCAACCCCAAACCAGCTGTGATTCCAGTGCCTAATTGTTCTTGAAGTAAAGGGGGATTTAACTTATTACCCACATCAATCTGCGGTTTCACTTGCAGCAGCTCTGCGTTCATTGCCCTTCTGCTGGCATCTGGTTTTCCTTCTCTCATCGAGCTGATCCGACTCCTTTTTCTCAGTGAATGTGTGAGTCTGCCAATGACCGTGTTGATTAACTCTCCCTGGAGAGACCTGCTGGACTCAAGCCATAGCAAATCTGCCAAAATTATTGGGAAAGATTGATAAGGCTCAATTAACTGTGTTAATACCCCAGCCTAGCCCCTGCTTATCTGTCAAAATGCCTGGACTAGGTTTGTGGATAGTTGTCACAGTCATCTCTTGCACGTTCGGAAGAGTATCCCAGCTTCTTCTTTTTTTATTGTGCCTTTTTAAGACAATAACAGCTCTGGGGCCCAAAGCCATTAGTCCGTACTTAGCCTTGCTGTGCGGGATGCTACACCCTGAGCTAACAATCACATGTCTCTGCTGTGAATTTAATAGTATCAATGGAGAATTTGAGAGGCAAAATTTGCTGCTTTGTCATGTTTTCAGGAGCAGAAAAAGACGCTGCACTGCTCTTATGAGCTGGGACCTAACTCTGCTCTGCCTCAGGTAGGATTGGCGTCCCTCTTCCCCCACCATCACCCCCAGCTGCTCCTTGGTGCCTCCCCAAGCCCACTGATATGGCTGTTCCCAGGCTCAGTGCTCCCGCTGCCTGTCCCTGGCGCTTGCTGTGCGGCAGGCAGCTCCTGAGAGCAGAGCACTCCAGGCCATCGCCTCGCAGCATCCTGTTCACTTGGGTTCCCTGCCCACTTCACAGGGTGAAGGTTTCTAAAAACAAACCTACTTTTGGGTGTACGGACTTTGTGGCCAATTTTACTTACAGAATAGACAGATGGGAGGACTGCAGGGGGTCCTCTGGTGACTTTTGTTCTGACAAGTGCTAATGTTTAAGGTGTTTCTCAGTATTCCATCTGTCTGAATATTTGTCATCCTATTGAGAACAGTACCAGCATCCTCTTATCTTTTGGGTTCAATTAGCATTTGTTTGTGCATCTGAAATATTCTATCTTACTAAGTGTGTAGCATCTTGGATTGTACTTATTATGTCATGTGTTTACAAACTGTCGGTCTAAAAAATCAACAGAGAAGCATTAGCAGACACAAGTCATATGACTAACTGTTCAGAACCAGTTATTTTGTTGTTCCAAAGTAGCAGCCTCTGGCAAAAAAGTTGTGTGTGAATGTTTATGTCTACGTGTATTACTGGGGGCATCAAGGGTGACCTTTACTGTTGCCGTTGCAGGCGCAGTACAAAGTACTTATTTATATATTTCACTTTTTCTAAAGTTTTTTTAAAGTCTGAACTAGTCAAAACACCAACTGGTCTCGTTTTTTTTTTTCCTTTTACCAGAAACACTTCACTGCAAGTTGGCCTTTTCTGTAGTTTTGATTAACACTTTGCTTATTTTCAGTACAGGAAGCGTGACTCAGAGTTTTTTAACATGTTTTGGTTTGGGGGGGTTATCTTTTTTTAAAATAAGTAAAACAACTTTTGAGATAAGTTTGCAGAAGTATTTTTGATGCAGCAGCTCTTTGGATTTGAAAATTTCTTCAGTCAATCAAAAAAAATAATCTGGCTTATATTTTTAGAGGTACTCTGTGTGTGTCATGTTCATTGCTTAATTAATCTTACCTGAAGTTCCATGCTCTACTGATGGGTTGACTGTTCTGTTTTCTGTATTTCCTTTTGCTGAAAAGAAACCAAATGAAGCAACTTCAAAGGTAAGACTGCATGATTCCCTTCATTTCTAGCACACTGCTTGTGAGCTTTTATAAATGGATGAGAGTAACATCACACAGGAGCTCTAAGTGTATGAATAATTCCTTTGGGAAAGGCAGTGGTGACCTGGTGTATCCTTTAAGACTTTTGACCTTTGGAGGTGAATTGTCAAACCACAATCATTTTTGTTTGTTGTGGCATCAGCTGGAACTTTTCTTCTTAAAGACGTGTGTGGTGGTTTGGCCCTGGCTGGAGGCCAGATGCCCACCAAAGTCACTCTATCACTTCCCTTTTCACTGACCTTGGTGCCTTACATCTTCTCACTCCCTTCTCTGGTGGCAAAAAGCTGCTGCTTGTGGGTTTTTTCTCCTAAATGTGATTCCCAGAGGCGCTGTGACCATCACTGATGGGCTCGGCCTTGATCAGACATGACTCCGGCCTTGAGCCAGCTGGTGTTTGCTCTGTCGGGCCTGCAGAGAGCTTCTGGCTGCTTCTTGCAGCAGACACCCCTGTAGCCCCCCGCTTCTTCACCAGAACCCAGCCACACAAAACTACAACAATGCAATAGTGAAAAACTTGAATCTAGTTAAAAAGGTATGTCAAGGCTGCTAATTCTCACAAGGAGCTGAATGTTGTGGGATGATGTCTTGCAGTATCAGTGGACAGCAGCAGTTTATGATTTCTGGAGGTTTTGAGATTGTAACATAAACTCCCACTCTTGACTTTTTTTCCAGGGAAATAAATGTTTGCCACTAATAGTTTCTAAAGAATTTCATACTAGATGCTGGCCAGCAGCGCAAGTCTCGTTGCTGATGTACCTCACCCAGAGTGAAGGGAGTTAGTAGTTTCTTCTGGGAATTCACTGTTCTGAGATCAGACCGGTCACTTGCCTGTGCACAAAGGGAAAGCAGCAAGCCAGCAGCAGCACTGCTCTGAGCACAGTGCAGGGCAAGATGCAGTTTTCCTGGGCAGAAGAGTTATTTTTACTTTCCAGGTTGCAGAAAAGAAGAAGGGCTGCTTGCCATGGCCCAGGAACTTCCGGCAGACCTAGGTCAAGTGTTGCTTGAGGTGAGTTGTGCTGGCAGAACTGTGCAGGAAGCAAAAAGTGATGCTTGTGGCCACTAAGGGTGAGCCTGAGGTAACAGGATCTTATGAGTTTAGAGAAACTAGATTGGCTACCCTTACCTTCACAAATGGGAAACAACTGCAGAATAGGTGATTTCCTAAGTGTCCTGGTTCTGGCCAGGCCAGAGTTACCTCCCCAGGCAGCCAACCCAGGTGAACTGAGTTAGCCCAGGCTGTTTCTCACACCACCTGGCATCACTCCCCCATAAAAGGGGCTGGTTGGGGAGGGGTGCTCCTGGATGTCTGCAAGAGCAGTCTGAGTATGGCTCAGGTGTTAGGTCTGTCTTTGCATTGTGCAGTACTCTGTGTTATCACTGGGTGTAAGTGAAATTTGCCACGGGCTGTTTTTGTTCCACTTTTGTGGTGCTTTTGTCAGTAAACTGTTCTTATCCCAACCCATGGAGGTTCTGTCTGTTTCTCCTCCTGGAGTGAGTGGTGTGTGGTGCTCAGCCACTGCTGGGAGCTGAACCACCACACTAAGGGAAGCCTCAAGGTTGCTGTAAAACCTGTAAAAGGTTGCTTTTTTTGGCTGACTGCTGCCTCCTCGGAAATTATCAAGATGTTTGCTTTTGGCTTTGAGTCACAGTGAATTGTTCAGTTCCTACAGCTGTATCCTCTCTTTGTGTGCTTTTGCCCTTTGTATCCTCAAGGATGTTGTTATTCTTGGTCTGGAATTGTGCTGACACAGGGCAGGAAGGTTAAGTGTCTGCTAGAGATAACAATTTCCATGCGGGGCTGGCTGTGTTGATGGAAAGAGACGGTCTTCTTCAAGACCCCAGCAAGCAGGGCTGGGTTTCCAGAAAAGAGGTATTTGGGGGAAGAAGAAGGGGGGAGGAAATCACTTCTGATGACAGTATGAGGGTGGGGTTTTAATTTTTGCCTCGAGTCTTTTTTCATTGCCTTGCCATACTCAACCACCCAGCATGAGGGTGGGCAGCTGCTCTGGCTGCCTCTGAAGAAGTGGCAAATGCATGCTTGGATTTTTTCCTGTATCCTTTCCTTATCCTTCCGTGATCCATCAACTTTGCCTCTGCACAATGTACTTCTCAGATTTGGAAGCTGGAAATAAGACTTTATGGATGCTTCTGGGCAACTCTTTCCCTGTTGTGTCATGCTGTGTGCCTGCCAACTTCACTCCTGTGGCACCCAGTTGCTGCCACTAACCAAAATGCTGTTTGCTTTGAAAGTGGCATGGCAGCTGCATATCAAGTGTGCTGTGCACCAAGGAAGGAAGTCCACCATAATTTTAGAAGCTAAGAGGATGTATGAGGAAGTTTGCCTGGATTTTTGCTTTTTTCTTAAGATGGGATGATGTAGAATCAGCACTGGACAAAAACTTTGCATGTTGGTAATTAGTATTTATCACCCAAAAAGACTTAAAGAGCTTTTGATTCAAAGTTAAGGCACTAAAATGTGTTTTCCTGAGACCATGTGCAGTGAGCAAAACTCAGTTTCTATATTTAGCTATCACTTGATGCCTCCTCTCCAGGACCCCATGTCATTTTGCATTCTGCGTCGGGTGTTTATATTTCTGTGACCCTGATCTGGAGACCTCAACTGCTTTCTGCAGGTCTCAGGTCTGATGGTGCACTGATCATTTTGTGTGCCAGAAACAAACTCACTTAATGGTGTTTCCAGCAGGTCCAGAAGGTCATCAGCACTGGTGTTGGAGTGGCAAGTGTGCCTCCTGATGCTCAGCAACATTTTTATCTTTAAAAAATAAATAAATATGCTTGGGTAGAGTCTGAGGCAGGAGGTCTGCCCTGTCTTAGTAGGAAAATGTGTGGGTAACAAGATTTGTAGTTAGCACCCCAATTGCTGAAGCCCTTGTGCTGAAGTAAGAAAGACAATCTGCAGTTTCTTTGTGCTAAAATGATCCATTTCTTCCCCAGGGACCGAAGGGCCTTCTGCCACGGCATATGCAGGGATTGCCCAAAGGAGACGGGAATGACAGGAGGTCAGTGCTTTGAGTCACTCTGCCTGTGAGACAGGGAAGTGTTCCTGCCTGGATAGACAGAACTTGGCAGTGAAGTAAAGGATTGCCCTGGCCTCAATAATCTGAGTGCTCTCAAGGAAACAGAGGAGATGGATTTCCTTACTAGCTGCAGCCTAATATATGACTTCTGGGAAAGAGTGTAGCTGAGTGCAGGAGGCTTGAGAAGAGGAAGTGGGGTGTTCCCTTCTGCTTAACTGAAACAGGGTTTAAGCAGGTTGCTGCTTGGCAGATGAAGCACGTGCCAGATCACCTGTTTTGGCAGTGGTAGGTTAACCAGCTATTAAGTAATGTATTTTGGTAAGGATATGTACTGTGACTGATTTGTCTTTGATTTCACCCACTAAAGTGTTTCTGGTTTCAGCTCCTTTCTTCTTGATTATGTTCTTCCCTGTTCAGACTTCCCAGACACCTTGTTGCTCTGTCCTGGACAAGTGGCTTCCTGGTCACTCTTTTGTTCTTTGTAAAGGGTTCTGCCTGGAGACTACTATTTTCTTGCTTATCTGACACACTTTCCATCTGACCACTCCCTTTGCTTCTCTGATCACAGAAATTTCACAGCAGTTGTTCTGTCATTTGAAGGTGTTTATTATCTCCCTGGGTCCTAGGAACTACAAGGTGAAAGTAGCTCTGGTGAAAGCTTGTCCTTGTTGCCAAAGCAGAAGGCAGCTGCTCTAGAAAAGGTAAATAGCCTGGACACCAGTAGACAGATCTGGGAAAAATGGAGGTGACTGCCTTGTCTGCAGGAGCTCCGCAGACCCCAGATCCTGAGCACACCCTGCCTGGACCTCACGTGGAGCCCACTGACGTCTTCTCCTCCCTTGCTGGGCTGCATGGTTGCCCTGTAAAGATGCTCAGAAAAAGAGAATGTGTAACTGTGGACCTGACGAAGAAGCGTGATGGGTGTTTCACTGTGGAGAAGAAAGGAAGCATACTCTCACTACTGTTGCACTAGTGCTGATCTATATTAAGCAGCTGGGGATTTCAGCTAACTGATGTTTATGTAGGGGTGATAAGTATTGGCACTGTTCTGCCTCCTTTATCATGGCACAACCTGAGATAAACAATCAAAAAAATAACTATGAAATCTGCTTTTTAAGGCTTGTTTCCTTGCTTGACCAACCAACCTGGGAGCAAGCACTCCATGGTGGTGAGAGCAGCACTAGGAAAATGCACAAGGCTTTGATGGAAACACTGTAGATTATTTTTTTGGACAGCGTGAAAGACATAGTCATTGATGGGAAATGGGAAGTCCCGGGGCTAAGAGGAACCTGGCCTGTCTCCTTGCTGGCCCTGAGTGTCCAGGCAGAAATCTGCATGAATGGTTGCACTGGGAGGGAGAGATGAGAGAGCTTCTATGTCCTGCTCTAACTCCAAATTACATCTCTGGTGTAAAGTAGCTGCTTATGCAAGGTCACCTGTATTTTCCTCTTGTCCTGACTGCCATTGGAACCTGAATGTGTAGCCCAAAGGACTGTCTGGTGGCCACCTTGCTGCCACAGAGGGCACTCTGTTTTCCACCCCCAGGTAAGCCCAGGTGTTCCTAATTTTTCCTTAAATTTCTATATTTCTTTACTGGTGGGGAGATGTAAGAGGAGAGATATGAAACATTTTCCAGTCTACGTGGAAGAACGGGGTTGGAATTCAGAGTTAAGCAAAGGTAAATCTATCATGATTGATCTGGAGCGATGATAGGATTGCACATGAACAATTCAGGAATATTTTTGCACTGAGCTGTGTAGTGTTTACTGAAGTTTGAGGTTTTAATTTTAGGACTTTCAGGGAGTTTGTTGCAGTGTTATCATTGATAGGGTATGAGTGCTGTTGGCCAGGGTTCTTCTGCAATTAACAGCTCCTCTCTCCCCATCACTCCTTCCTCATTTGTAACTGAGAATTTTACCTTCTAAACTGATTAGGGCAGAAGAGAGACTAAATCTTATTGCAGCTTACAATGTTAACCATAACCTGAGATCCTTTTCCCATCTGATTCACTGTTACTCTGTCCATGCTGACCAGTTACGTTTTGGTTTAACTACCTGGAAGGACGACAATATTTGAGAAAAGGCAGACCAGTCACTTGAGAAACTGGAAAATTGGGATTGGAGAACAGTGGAGAAACTTGGATTATTGAGCAGGCTGGACACCTCCTAAGCAAAAGTTGTGTTTTCACTGAAACAGCAGAAATCCCAGTGTCAGGGAAGAGTAATGACGCACATTCATACAGTGCACGAACGAGGTGGTTGGTGGTCTAGCAAGTGAGAAGTGCTGAGGGATATTCTTCTCAGTTTTGGTCCTGTTTCCTCTGAATTGGTATGGGAGTTGCAATGGTGTGAAGCCCCACAGCTGACCCACAGCATCAGGCTGCAGGAGCTACTCAGCATGGACTTATGTAACGCCGGAGGCTGAGGTTTTTGTGGCAGTGTGTTGTGTTTCCTATTAAGTGCTTTTTCAGATTTCAAAGAGGGTTTTTTGGCTTGGTTCATTGGGGTTTTTTTTGAGTGAGATCTGGACTCTTGAATCTTCTGATGCATTTCTGTTAGTGCTGTGAAGGCGAGATTTAGGTGAGAAACTTTAATCTGAAGTCATATTGTGGGAAAGATAAAATTCCCTGCAATAGGATAAACATGGTTCTGAGCAGCTGATAAAAAAGGCTCGCTTTTTTTTTTTTGGCATGTAAGCAGCACTCCCATTATGGAAAAAACTCTCTACTCCCACAGTAGTAGAAACCGTGTTTCTGCCAACCCAGATATTTTCCCTTTCCTGTCTGACACAACTGTTCAGCAAGTGTAAAGAACCTAGGGGTAAAATCAGCCCCAGAATAGCGGTATGGGCACCCTGGCATCTAAAATAATTGTTGTGCTAGAAGATGGATCCATTGCCAAAGATTGGATGTGGGAGCCTCTAATGATGTAAGCAGTTAACAGGACTGAATGTGACAGGTTACTAGTTTCTTGGAAACACTCCTCAGGATATTTTCCCTTTGTTTAAAGTGAGGTTCCTTCTGCGAGATCTCCCTTCCTCAAGCTCTTCTATATTAGCTGAAAGGTTAGTATTTTAATATGAAATGAGATATTTCCAGAAACAGCACGATTATTTCTTCTGATCTTTATGACCTTCGTGTAAGCCTGAAAATGTGAAGGGATAACTGGTAAACAACAGCCATGAACTTACTTGCTATCAGCCTGATAGGTATTATGTGGATAATACGACTAATTATTAAACACAAGCTGTATGTCCTCCGTTCGGTGGTTTACACCACTCTTGGGATCATGTGAGCAGACTTAACATCCTGACTTTGTTCGCTTGCACTGTGTACAGAATGGCTATTTTGGTGGTGTGTGTATATAATCCACTCTGTTACAAGCAGGGGTTTGGGCAGCTTTCATGTAGCTACGTGTTTCATGTGCAACTGATTGTATCGGTATGCATTTGTTTAACCCTCTTCTGGAATCTTTGGGAGAGGGTTGAGCTGTGTTTAGAACTTACAGGCATTTGTATCCCTTTGAGAAAAATAATTGGCTTGGGGCTGTTTCTCCAAGAGGAAATGCCCCTGAAACAGGCATTTAGGAGAAGCCTGGGGAGGGTGGGGGGGTGGGGCGGGGCGCTGTTTATACCGCCCGGTCCCAAAACACTGTCTGTCTTAATGCGCTATGTAAGTATAAGTTAGATGTTTACAAATCCCTCTTCTCTGCTGGCACAAACATATATGGAGTATTCTAGTTTTAAAATAACAATTTTTTATTCATTTGTCACAGTGTAAATAATTTCAAGTCAATAAACAAAATACTACTCCTCACTCCCAGGAGTTTTGCTTCCAAAAATAGAGTGAATATAAACAACTGAGGTTTTTGCCTTTCCCACTGAAATGGTACCTTCATAAATAAATGTTTTGTGATTAGAACTGTTTTAAGGTTTAGTAAGTCTTTAACTTACTGCTCTGAAATTTTTGTACCTTTATAAATTACTATGAAAATGTTTTATGTTAAGGAATAGATTATTTGTGAACAATGCTAGATAATGTAAAACTGTACATTTTCTAAATGATTTGCTGCTCTGATTGAATGTAGGAGGCTATAGTAGAGGGGGCAGTTGGGGGGAACCAGACCAGTGATTAGGATGTACAACTAACCGAACAAGCTGTACTGAGACTTTATGTAGACATTAGGTTATTTCAGTGAATCTTTCTTAGTGGCATTTCCAAACCAGTAACTATTTGGAAATGGAGTTGCCTCAGTTTCTCATACTTCGTATGAGGAAAAATTATCTTAAAGGAAGAGCTGAGAACAACCTCCACACTGCTCTGCAGTCTTCAGAGCACTGAGAGAGGCAATGGTGGAGCTTGGGCAGAGACCCTGAACCTGCCCTGTGTGACATGGGGTGCCATCTACTCTGGGCTATAGGACAGAAGAGGAACTACAGTGGGAACTACTAAGATTTAATGTCTGTGGGTTTGCTGATTCATTTATGTGTTAACCCCAGAAATCAGACCTTGCAAATTTTCATGTTTACAAGATAATCTCAGTTGATATAACTTTAGTTCTAGATATGACTTTAGTTCTGGATAACAGGGTCAAATAGAAATATGTAGAAATACAGATATTAGTTTTCATTCTTGCAGAAAACCTTAGCGAGTAGCCCAGGTCCTTCCTTGGTGTCCATGTAGTCATATTTTATCCTATTTTAAGATGATGTTCACATATGTGCAACTAGTACTTAATTTTCCATGTGATTTGCTGACCTCTGTGATGTGATCCTGAGATTAATCCAGCCTTGAGTTTACTCTGAGTAGTCCTTTTCCCTAGACAAGTTTTTCAGCTAATAGGCAGTTATTTTTAAATAAAAAGAAAGGGTTTGGTTGGTGTCTAAACAGTCTTCAACCTCTAGAAAGAGGAGGCTGAGGAGACAGAAATGAAGGGCCTATGTACATCTCTCACCTCATCGTGTCTTTCTAGGCAGGCCTTTGCTTCCAGGTTTGTTTGCAGACAACTTTGTGGTTTTCAGCCTTGCACTGGATTTTGCACATAACCTTCTAGCAGCTCCTCATCTACTCTTAGCTGCTCATGGTGCTTTTCTTAGGGGATGCAGGTCCTAGGCTCTTCACTGGGACTCTCCTATGTGATATCTTCCAGGCTGGAGCTTTCTTTTCTGGAACAGATATAGTTAGTTACAAGAAAAAGAGGACTTCACCTTCCCAGGTGCTAACTTGAACCAATCACTCCCTTTCTAAAGACACATGCTGCCCAAACTGAAAAAAAAAAAAAAAGACGACCCAAAAAAGGCACATCAGGAATTTCACTTCTCTAAGAAGCCAAGTATTTACACCTGGTGAAAGACACATCTGAATGGCCTAGGACCATCTTGCAGGAGCCCTGATTAGCAGCTACTGGAGTACAACTACCCCTGTCCTCCACAGCAGCTCTCTGCACATGCAGCAAGTCCATGTTGTCCAGGATATGTTGTTTTCCAGGAGGAAAATGGGTGATTTTGGTACATATCAGGGATTTTCACCTTTCCTCACAGGTAATAGGGAAATGCTCATTCCATCAGTTCTTCTGGAAGGAAAAGATTTGAATACAGAAGATGCAATACCAAAAGTACCGTCAGTCTCCCTATAGAAGAGGGAAATGTGACATAACCCAGACATGTAAACCCAGGGGGTTTAGGCTGGAAAATCTTTGGGTGTTAACGTAGAGATATAGCTCTTCTTTTTCATCTTATTTGTGCAATATATGATTGAAGCAGTGTAGTGCTGAAAAGAAAAAGTGCTAAGAATGATGCTTCCCTGCCCAAATGTGGAAGAAGTAATATTTTGTTCTGTGAGAGTGGGAATTAAAAGTTCTGGCGGAATCCTAATTTTGAGTGTGTGTTTTCTTTCCGCTCCATCATCTCCAGAGAATGAGCTGCCAGCAACCCCTCATTTGTTCCACATCCTGAGAAAGTTCGCACTACTTTCTTCACAGTGTGACATTTTCCCTTCTCAGAGTCGCACAGGAAGAATGGAAAGCCACCAATGTTGATTTAGTGACCCAGCCCAGAGGAGGATGGTGAGGGCTGAACTCTTTTTAGTCATGTAGCAAAGCCCTAAATGGATAACTCCCATCCTTTGTTTTATCTAAAGATTTCTGGTGGCTACCACAGGTTTCCTACAAGCAGAGTGGTGCGGAAGGGAGGAGGAGACATGTACACGTGGGAGTGGGTTGGTTGACAAGTTATTTTTGTATTTTATGTCCTTCACTGCCTGAATGCATTGGAAAATCAGATGCTCTTTTCCCTGCACCCCTTATATTTTGTTTGCCCTTTTGGCTGTTCACTTGCCAACATCTTTGTAACCTGTCATGCCCAAAGTTTGTCCATATTGCAGTGGAAACAATGGAACGATGTGCATTTTGACTCCCAGTTGACTGCATCCGTTTTGGCAGTATGGCTGGCAAGATGTAGCCTTTTATGTGCAGATTTCATGCTGCTGTGGCTGTGAATGGAAAGAATTGCTTTGGGCTAAAGAAGGCTGTGGAGACATGAGGCGGCCTCGTGCCGTTTATTTTCAGGCATGCTGTGAGGGTGTGGTTAATCCAGTATGTGCCATCAATTTTGTTAAGTTATTGGCTTAGTCTTTATATGAGTATTATTTTTAAAAGTGGAAATTTTTTGAGTGCTTTTTGTTAGTTTAGGTTTTTTGGGTTTTGGTTGGTTTGTTGATTTTTTTATTTTTTTTTTTTACAATAGCTGACTAAAACATCACTCCGTAGGTTTTATGCTCCGGTTTTCAAAAACACTCATCTGAAATACTTGTACAACAACACATGCAGTGTGAGAAACAAACAGGATGAATCGGAAGCACTGATACGTTCCCAGAGCTATCATGTCCTTGGTATTAGTGAGGTGTGGTGGGATGAGCTGGGATGGAGGTCTATATGCTGTTCAGGAGGAACAGGTGAGGTGGAGTCTTTCTGGACACATCCAGCTACGAGATGAGCATGTACATGGTGAATATCTGGCTGAACAGCAGAGCTCAGAGGGCTAATGGGACTACATCTGGCTGGCAACTGGTTTTCAGCGGTGTTCCCCTGGGCTCAATTCTAAGGCCAGTTCAGTTTAGTGTACTTGTCAATGAGCTAGGTGCGGGAGTTGAATGCACAATTAGAAAGTTTGCTCATGATACTAAGCTGTGAGGTGCTGTTGAGGCCTTGCAGAGGGACTTATGTAGGCTGGAGCATTGGGCAGTGATGAATTGGATGAAATTTAGTGAGTCCAAATGCTGGATTCTGCACCTGTGATGGAGTAACACTGGCTATAGGTATAAAATATGAGAGGAATGGCTGGAGAGCAGCCCTGCAGAAAGGTGTCTGGGGGTGCTTGCCAACAGCAGCTTCATGTGATCCAGCAGTATGCAATCAAGAGGGAAAACTGCATCCTGAGGTGCATCAAAGGCAGTTGGTCAAAAGAGGGGATTATCCTGCTGTGTTCAGCCTTGGTGCAGCCTCACCTGGACTGCTATGTGTAGTTTTGGGCCTCACCATTTAAGAAGGGTGTTTGGGTAGTTGAATGTGTCTGGATGAGGGTAACAAAGCTGGTGGAAGGGCTAGAAGAAGTGTCCTACAAGGAGTGGCTGAGGACTTCAGCCTTGTCCAGTTTGGAGGGAAGGAGGCTGAGGGGTGACCTCGTTGCTCTCTAGAGCCTCCTGAGGACAAGCTATGGAAAGGGAGGTGCTGAGCACTTCTCCCTGGTACCCAGTGACAGGACATGTGGGAATGGTTCAAAGCTGCACCAGGGGTGGTTCAGACTTGACACAAACCATTCTATGATTTTATGATTAGGGAGCATTAGGCAGCCAAATACTGGAACAGGCTTCCTAGAGAGTTGGTCGAATGCCCCCTGTCAATGTTTGAGAGGCATTTGAACAGGGTCCTTAATAACATGCTTTAAGTTGTGGTCAGTCCTGAAGTGGTCAGGCAGTTGGACAAGATTTTCATTGTAGGTCCCTTCTGCCTGAACTACTCTGTTCTGTGTTATTCTTTTTCTGTATTGGAAATTATTCTGCATCTGTATTTCCAAAGGAGGTCAGTGTCTAATTTGGGCAGTAGCATTCAATTCTCCTCCAGTAAAAATGACAGGCTACATAAATATCAAATTGATATTATTAACCTGATACTCCAGGAAAGAAGTGTCCAACTGATGGATTGCAGGAAACTCCTGAGAAAGTTTGTGTTCAAGTAGGTCCCAAAGGACACAGATTCATGAATTCCAGTGTTTTGTCCAAGTTCTCTACAAGGCTGCCCCAGTCTCAAACTGGAAACTGTTTTCCTGTTACTGTGTGTTGACATTAAATATTTATTTAGATAATATGTAAACTTATTTATTTTTTCATAGCTGGCAAGCTAGCAGCCTTCAGTTTCCAGGAATCATAATTGGTAAAAAGAGGGACTGGTTTTTGTTTGGAGTCCTCATACTCTCTATAGGGTATGCCTGAGGGCAAGTAAAGCTGAATATCAATTGGAAAGTGATCTGACAGTGAGAATGTACAACCCCAATATCTGTGGCTTGCAGCAGGCTGGCAAGAGAACACCAAGGTTGACTCCAGATTTGTTGCTGTCCCTTCCTAACCAGCCACAGAAAGAAGCAGAGGCAGCTTCTTCTTTTGCTGAAAGATGTTACCTTGCTCTCTGAGCCGAGCTCTGGAGGCATGTGCATCTCAGTGGGAGTGGGAGCATGTTTGCTGCCTGTATCACCAGTTAATGTCTCAGTTCCAGGGATGAAAGTCTTGCGGTGAGGAGTCACGCGTCAAGCCTTCCTGATGGTGCTTTTCTGTGTAGAGCCTGCGGTTGCAGGGCATTGAAACAGTGAGACTTCTGGGGCTTTTGATGAGGAGCACTTCTCTACTGTGAAGTAAACTCTTTAAGTACCGACATACACATCAGTTGCATATATTCCATTTTGTGGTTTTACATTGCCTAGCTCTGTTATTCAGCTGTAGAGATGGGTGGCAGGCACTGATGTAATACTGTAGTATTGGTAAAGAGCTGTGCATTGTGGTTTTGACTAAGCTTCAAAGGTACTAACCTGATCATACATGACTGTTTTCATTAATTTGCCCAAGATACATAATTTTAGAAGATGTTAGTTGTTACCTACAAACTTAGATGAATGCCTACTGGAGATTTACTCTCTACCAAGCAAACAATACACAACCTGGACCTGCTGGCAGCAAGCATTGTAGTAGAAGGTCTTCCACCTAGAGACTGCAGTTCAAATGTATCACAAAGGTCAAACAAGTTTAACGTCGATTCTCCTGTCCATATTTTACTCGTGTAAAATTACTTGTACAGAGTTTGTTTGTTGCATTGCTGACTTACTGCTGAACCTGAAAGTTGGGGAATTAATGTAATGCATGGGAGGGAAAACTAACTCATTGTAAAGTATGGGATTCATATATAGTCTCAGCTTCTGTTTAAAATGAATCTACGCTTGAACATGCATTTAAGCTAGAGGCCCCAAGTGGCACAAAATACTTACACAATTCTTTGGTAAACTGGAAATCTTTAAGAATCTTGCAAGGTAAAAAAAATGCACA
This sequence comes from Gallinula chloropus, assembly GCF_964237585.1. Classification (NCBI taxonomy): domain Eukaryota; kingdom Metazoa; phylum Chordata; class Aves; order Gruiformes; family Rallidae; genus Gallinula; species Gallinula chloropus. The sequence continues at coordinate 96,925,801 of NC_140085.1, forward strand.
TGTGCCTACCGACACGGAGTAAAAGCTTTCTCTACTTAATTGGAAAGATGTTGTTGTAGTTTTGTGTGACCAAGCTCTGGTGGAGGTTGGGGGTGCAGGGGTAGCTTCAGTGAGAAGCAGCCAGAAGCTCTCTGCAGGCCCAACACAGCAAACACCAGCTGGCTCAAGGCCAGAGTCATTGTTGACCAAGGCCAAGCCCATCAGCAACAGTCACAGCACCTCTGGGAATCACATTTAGGCATTTTGCCTCCAGAGAAGGGAATTTGATGGAAGAAACTCTGCAGGCGCCAAGGTCAGGGAAGAAGGAGCAGGGAGGAGATACTCCAGGTGCTGGAGAAAAATATTCCCCTGAAGCCTGTGGAGAAGACCATGGTGGAGTGGGTGTCCCCCTTCAGCCCATGGAAGCTGATGGGGAGCAGAAACCCCCACCTGCAGCTCATGGAGAGGCCCCATGCTGGAGACATATGGAAGATGCTGTGACTCATGTTGGAGCAAGCTTCTGACAGCATTTGCAGCCTGGGGAGAGAGAGACACAGAGAGAGAAACCCACACCAGAGCAGGTTGGGTGCGGGGAGGGGGGGCTGGAATTGTGACTCAATGGGGGACCAGGCTGGAGCAGTCTGGGCCTGAAAGACTGAAAGACCTTCTGTGATTCTATGACTGTACCCCACAGAAGTGACTCATGCCAGGGCAGCTGGTGAAGAGCTGAAGCCCTGTGGGAAAGGACTTAAGTTGGAGAAGTTTGTGGAGAACTGTCTCCAATGGGTGGGACCCCATGGTGCAGCACAGGAAGGGTGTGAGGAATGCCACCCTCTCCACTGCTGGCCAAGAAGGAAAACAACTCATAAGGAACTGACAGAACCCCTCATTCCCCTGTTCCTTATGGAACAATGTAGGGGGAAGAAGGGAGTTTATGACTAAAGTTGAGTCTGCAAAGAAGGGTGGGGTGGGGGGAGGTGCTTTAAGATCTGGTTGCAGTTCTCATTACCTGACTCTGGTGTCACTGGGTGTGCACTGCAGTGTCATCGATTAGAGTTTTCTTTCCTTTATTCCATGTTGAGTCTGCTTTGCCTGTGACACCGATTGTGGAATGATCTCTCCTTGTCCTTATCTCGACCCCTGAGCCTCTCAATATACATTTTCTCCCCTGTCCAGCTGAAAAGAGGAGTGATGGAATGGCTGTGTGGTGCTCAGCTCCCATTCGGGGGGCAAAACCATGACAGATGAGACAGACCTCTTTCTTTTTCTTTGCCTTATCTCAGCTACTCAGGATAAGATTTTTCTTACTTTTTAGCCAGAAGTATATTCACATGAGACATTTACATTATTAAAATAGTATTTGTGTGATGCTTAGATGAGAATTGGTGATGTGTTCAGTCTCCAAGGGCTGCAAAAAGAGTTGGGTTTGTATGTGAATGCATACTTGGGCTGGCCACAGAAACCTGCTGTGTTGACATGGTAATAGGGCAACCACTCCTACAAAGGTCATGTCCCTAGTAAAAATGAAAAGCCTGAGAAAGCTGAGCTGCAGGGCTCTTCATGAAGATAGAAAAGACTCACTAAAACGACATGAAAATTGCACATCAACACTTTCAGAACTGTCCTGCAAAGCTTTTATGTCCTTTCCTTTGAATTAACAGAGTCTGGAATAAATTGTTTATTTCTATTTACTTTAACATATTTAGCATAATCTCCTAGTTCTTCCTAGGTTCTAGCTTGACAACTGGTGTCATTTTAAGGCCAAAAGTGAATGTCACTTCCTGGCTGGCCAAAACTGCTGTTGAGTGACATTGGCAAGGACATCCCCTCTTCTATACTCTATTTAAAGCAGTGGGCCTTTTAAAGGCAAAACCCCCTTGTATTTTTAAAAAGTGTGTACGTAGTTAGATTACCTGGGAAAGGAGGGGACTTTCTGAAAGCTGTGTGCAAAATACTCAGAGCACAAGTGTTAAGTAACAAGTAACTGCATTTACTTTTTGCTGTGACTTACTTAGTTTCCTGGACTTGCTTAGACTGGAATTAGCCTGGTGGTGCTGCAAAATACTCACTGAGGCCCAAACTATGGTTTTGAGAGCTGAAGGGGAAGTCCGCTGCCCTCAGCGTGCTGCTGGGAAGTAGTTCACAGAGGGCAACAGGAAAGACAGTGTTTGTCCTAAATGGATGAATGGTGATTTTTGGTTACATTATCAGTGAGACTTAACAGGAATGGGCAACAGGGATCCCACTGAAGAATGGGCAGTCAGTAAGGCATGGGGATGTAGAGCCCTTGGGAGCTACAGGGATACCTGGCAGGAGGGGTTGGAGCCTGACAGCTCAGGAAATGAGTAGCATGTAAACGGGTTGAAAGGGCTTCTTATCTTTGTCTGCATTCTTTAAGGAATGTGAGTCATGATGGAGTAAGATGAGGATTTATGATGCAGACATAAAGATGACAAATAAAGATTTGTCTACTGTAAAAGTCCTATTTGCCATATCCTTCCAGGGTCTCATTTTTTTTTTCTTAACCAAGGCAATCACTTCCAAAATTGCAGCTGATACGGTAACAGGCTAGCTTGTTTCCAATAGGTACAACAGAAAGCTGCATACGAGTTAGAACAGCGTGTTCAAATGAAACCTATTCAGATAGAGATGAAAGTATATCTTAGTCTTGCAGAAATGATGTTTTTCATTCTTTGTTAAATAAAAAAAATTGTGTTTTTCGTCAAAAATATTCTTTTCTGAACGCTTCTGTCAACTTTGTAGGAGAACTTGGAGGAGGCAAATTCTGTAAAGCTTTCCTGTGGAAAAAAGTCAAAGGGTCATTTATGATGGCGGCATTAAAGGTTACAGGTACGTAACCACTGACCTGAGCAGCAGTGTAAACATCCCCTTCCTTTGGGGTATCCCTGAGGGCACAATTTTCCAGACAGAGTTGCTAGATACCTTTTGTGTTTCTTCAGACAAAAATCCTGTTTTCATACACCTGAAGCTCCTGGAGATTTTTCAAAGTGTTGGTTTGGGCTTTTTTGCCTCTCCCCAAAGTGGTTGGACCCAGTTTGGCAGAATCTCAGCCCAAACTCCAGCATTTAATTCCAGGGGATGGCATGTGGCTGTGCCTAATTTGACACCTGCTTGCCTTGTTGGGGCCAGTTGCCCCCTCCTCTTTCTTTGGCTGTTGGCAAAGCCTCTGGTTTTGGCATAGTGAAGCAATTACGAGGTGGCCAGATCTGTGAAAAATTATAGGTTGCTGCTCTGTGTCTGCCACACCCAGAATGCAATTTGTCATCCACTACACATGTAGCCTTCCTCTGGGGAAAATTACATTTTCAGTAAATTCAGGGGAAACAAAGATGAGGTGGTAGGCTAAAAATGGCCTTTTCTGCAAGATAGGATGTTAAAATCTCTACTTGGCAGTTGAAAAGTGACCCTGTGCTCGCTCATCATTCCAAAAACCTTTGCAACCTCTGGACCAGCTCAGAAGAAACTGACACTGTTTGTTTCTCCTGTCTTTCTGCTCTGGGGAGGTGCACGGTACAGTCATCATTTGTAAGAAGCACACCCACACTTCATTCAGATTTCTTTTCCTTGGAAGTCCTTCCAGGGGGCTTTTGCTTCCATCACCCACGCCCTGCTGTGACACTGCATGTTGTCTGTTGTCAATGAAGACAGCTCCGTGCCTTTCTGAGGGTCTTCTGACCCGAGTGGGTTTGGAGGAAATCTTGTGCCAGATAAGATAGCCTGAGAGGTCTTGAGTCTTTTTGCCAGTATTACTTATCATTACCCCCTGGGGCACTGCCTGAGTTGGCCACATAAATCACTACAGCTTTTGCTTTCAAATGGCCAGTAGCCTTCAGCTTGTGGAGCCCAAATTTTCCATGTGTGGATGGGGGATGCGTATTTTTTAGCTCGGTTGATTGCAAAAGTCACCTCTACGTGAAGTTTTCTGCCTGCCTGCCACCTTTTTTCTTTGGGGAAGTGGACATCTCTTGCCCTCACCAGTGACTTAAGCTCTGTAAGAAAGGAAAAAGCCCCAAAGGCTGCAGCATCCTCTCTGTATTTGCTCCATGGCATCAAATGGTGCCTATAATGGAAGTGTAACTGCAGTAGTGATGTTGAAGCGACGCTGCGAGTGCTGGTAGGAATTTATGTTCTGTGTACTCCAAAAGTAGGAGCTGTCTCAAAATGCTGCCTGTGATAATACACAGTTTTTAAACAGGGTCTATCTGCATTTAAGCAACAGGCCAACCTCCCAGAGACCTCTAGAGACCTTGAGAATGTCAAAGCAAAGCAAGATTAAAATGTAAAGATAACCTAATCCCGTGCAACTAGTAATCAGAGGTGTACACATGCTGGTAACGCAGCCTCATCCTGGAAAAACAGTAGCTGCAAAAATCATAGGTATTTGTGGGAAAAGACCCATAACAATGCTAGGGAGATTAATTTTAGATCTTGTTAACATTTTCAAGACTGAAGGAGTACTATCCCTTTCCCATACTTAGGCAAATGGCAGTTCTCTGGGGCCCTGTAATAGGTTGCAGTTTTCCACTCTTCTGAGAGTTAAGTGATAGTTAAGCTCAGTAACTGCATTTTGGCTGTAGAAAGCTGTACTCTGTGTGCCTTGCTGGGACAGTCCTTGGGGTGAGGTATCATACAAGGGTCAGAGTAGTAAATGCAGGGAGGAAAGTTCCACGCTGCGGTTCTCCTCAGCTTTGCTGCTGATCCCGAGCACGCTCTGCTAACCACAGGCTTGGATGACCTTCCTTGTGCTTGTACTCATCTGCCAGATGACCCTTCCTTTCTTCTTCCCCTCTCCTGTGTGTAATTCGTGAAAGAAGGGTTGTGTTAAATGACTGATCCAGTGTTCTGATTTCATGGAAGTTGGTCTTCCAGATTCTTCCAGGAGCAGGAGAGAAGCAGTAGTTCAGGATTTAGTTTTCCTTTACTCTCTACAGTGATGCTTGGTGCGTGTTTCTAACTGTTAGCTTTCAGCTCTAACAGTACATCGTGCCAGGAAATTTAACACCCCTGCCCTCACATATTGCAAAGGAGCTGCCCTCTTCTCTGATGGAAAGAGGTTAAATACAGCTGCAACAGTTTGCGTGGTATGCCTGCTCCCCTCAAATGCTCTCTGCTAAGGCAAGCATGAAACTATAAAAATACTCTTTTATTATTAAGTTTTCTTCCTTCTGGTTCACCTACCTCATTTCGGGGGGTGGGAGTGTCAGACATGGATGACAACTCTGTTCTCCTGCATTGCTGGGGGGTGTGCTTCAGCTCTTGCCCTGGGACCTTCCTTGTGTTGTCAATCACACTCGCTGCTCTGAGCTCCTGGGAACAGCTCTGTACCTCAGTTGCTTGCACTCCTTTGTGTGTAAGGGGATGAGGCAGCTACTTTCTGCCATGGTTTGTGGTAGCTTTGATTTCTGCTCAGTTTTTATCTGTTGTTTTAGCAGGAGGTCCACACATTAACATGGATTGAGCATCTTCGGTCTTGGCTCTAGATGCGATGGATCAGACTCAGACCCAGCATACAGATCAGGTGAGCAGATCTCATTCTTGGACCTGTCTCAATTGACCCAGGCAGATGTACTTCACTGGAGCTGGAGAGGAGGCAAGTGGGTGGTGGAAAATCTGCACCTGACAGCAAACCAAAGGAAGCTGTGTTTTTCTGGAAGCTCATAGCGAAGTCACTGAGTCCCTACTCTGTGCATGGGAAGGCTTTCTTCACAATCAAGGAAGCCTTTTTTTTTACGATGTGATTCATCCAGTGCCCTCTACACAAATTGCAACACAATTCATTTTTCTCCCATGAGCCTTAAGGGAACTCGGTGGTGATTTATATCCCACGTGGCAAAGTTTTCTTTTACATTTTCATTAGTTACTTTCTGAAGGAGAAAGAAAGTCTGAGGAAAGATGAGCGACTTTTGAAATATTTTATTTGTCAGAGACAAAGCTGGATGGGGGTTGAAAATGTAGAGAAGGCCAGTTCAAAAGCAGCATATTCTAAGAAAATCAGTTACTAGCAGTCAGTTTGAGCCAGGCAAGAGAAGCATGCCCTGCAGGTTGTGTCACCCTGTTGGAAGGATGTGTGTGGGAGTTTGGACCCGTGGCAATAAGAGAGTCAGCAGAATGAAAACTATTCAGTTCCCTGCCTTGGCTTTGTGAGGTCAGGAACAGCAGAGTCTCAGGGCAGGGACGGGACGGGGGCGCAACTTCCATCCTTGTAGGCGACTCCTCTGAGTCAGGAGGTGGCAGAGATTTTGCTAAAGAGGAATCTTACCTCTGTTTGGAATATGTCTTTTTGGATGACATGGTCTTTCCCTGACACCAGAGTAATTAAAAGGCGTAGGCTTAGAGAAAAGAGCTGAACCAGAGTAAATAACGTATAATGGGTTTGGTGGTCTCTGGTTAAGCAAATGAGAGTTGTCCTGGCCAAAAATGCCCATAAAAATAATACCCCAGATGATAGTGCCGAGAACTGCTTGGTGTACGCCTGCCCAGCCCTCAAATTTCAATGGCTTTGTGGAACTGTCTGGATACATAACACATCCAGAGAAGGGGCCAAAGGGCGAGCAGTTAAAGACACAATTGAAGGTGAAAGGGTTTTGTTTTGTTCTTAATCAATGAAAACCCCTTTTTGGCTGGAGGTATGTCATCTTGTCTTCCAAAGAACTGTAGAAAAGCACCTGCTCTTCCTTAAAACCTAAGCAGGCTGTGTTCACGTGCCGCCAACCGTGCCACAGTTCAGTGGCACCCCAAAGCCGGGGCCGCGCCGTCTCTCAGCTGTGTAAGAAGACAAAGGAAAAAACCCCAAAATACCCCCCCCCCCCACCAAAAAAAAAAAAAGAGAAACTAATTCGAGGTTCGCTGGGTGTAGAGAAGCCGCGCCCGCGCTGACGCCCGCACTGACTTCTGGCGGGCCGGCCTGCGGGCTCTGGGGAAGATGGGCGGCGGGGCGGGGCGGGGCGGCGGCGCGGCTGAGGCTCAATCCCTGCCGCCTCCTGCCCCCTAGCGGTGTGACCCAGCGGTGACGTCTGACGGCGCCAGAGCGCGTTCGGGCGGGAAGGAGGGTGGGGGGGGGAGCGCCGTGAGAGGCGGTGAGCGTCCTGCCCGCGGCGCTCCGGCGTCCTCCCGCCCGCTCCTCTCCGCCCTTTCCCCCTTCTTCTCTTCAGAAGGGGTTTTGGTCGCTCCTCCTGAGCTCGTCCAGGCTGGGAAGGGCTTCAGAGTTTTACCTTCGGTGGTTGCTGAACAGCTAAGCTGGGGTTTTGCCACACGTTGCATTAGGCGATGGTGACAGCACAGCGCAGTTGTTTGCTGGATGGGTTCTATTGTTATTATTGCTATTGCGCCTTCGTGTTACTGGGCTGGGAGGAGCTGGATCCTCCAGGCTTCAACACCTTGATGTGGTCAGCCCGGCCATGGGTGTGCTCCTAGCATCCCTACCAGTCGTTCCCACACAGCAACAGGCAGGTAAAATACTGGCAAACACTGGGAAGATATTCCCCGGTGTAGGCAACCCACCCTGAGGTGCTCCTTGATGTTTGACAAGCATTCCCTCAGTAGCATCTACTATTTTCCTGAGACTTTACCTTCACTTAAGCATTTGGGAATAACTATTAAATTAGGATGGTGTTGAAGTCAGATTCTGATGTCTGTGACAAGAGGAGATGTAACTTGCACGTGTGAGGGAGTGGGCTGATCTGATAGTTCAGTCACTCCTATTTGCCCACTCGTAGGAACTATAGAAGTTGTTTTCCATGTGTGCTTTTGATCTGCTGCACAGGTTTCAAGTGGATGTGTTTTTTACCCTGGAAGGGCTTTAGAGTTGCATTCAGCTTTTTACACAGCACCCACGCTTGTGGCTTGCCAGACACTTTGTATACAGAGAGTGATCCAGACTTGACCTAACCTTCAGGGCACTGTTTTTGCAAGCAAGTTCAGATTGCTGGGGGTTTCAGTGAAAACAGCTCCCAGAGGAAGCAGGATGCTTTGACACATTTGTCCAAAATTTCCACAGATGCAGCAAATGAAAGATAATATTGTGCTTTACAAGTCTGGTACTTTCCACCTAACCCTTTGCGGTAATGAGATAAAGTTAAAACAGGAGATTGCTTTGTCTCATTTATATCATTTCCGACCCCAGAGGAATCAGAGCACATCTCACAGCAGTGAAGTGGGGTGGCAGGTGATTGTCCTGCCTGTGTCGGGGCACAGTGGGGCTGGGGGGTCCCTGGAACAGCAGAGCAGAGTCTGGTTGCCAGGACCTGTCCCACCCCCGCTCAGGAGCTGAGCAGCCAGGTGACATAGCCCCAGCCCTGGGCATCAGGGATGGGACAGCAGCCTGCAAGGAGGGTCAGCTAAGTAGCTGTTAGAGCCACATGATGTGTGCTATCATGACCAAAATTAGGGCTGTGGTCCTAGCAGTGGGTAGTCTTCATGGGTTAGATGCAATGCTCCTTCCCCTTCTTTGAGAGAGAGATGCTCTTTCTACTGATGGTGGTTGCTCTGGACCAAGGGGACAAGAGGCATCTCCCTCTCGCCAAGTGGCCGTGGTGACTGTGGCTGCTGCAGGATCCAGCAGAGCAGTGCAGCCTCCCTAACTATGCCTCTGTGGTGAGGATGCTCACCCTGTGTATACAGCAATATGTTTGCCAGGTAGCTTTTATAGATTTCAGCTAAGTTTTCAAAAGATTTAACTTTCTGGTCTGTCTCAAGGCCCCATCCTATGTAAGTGACATGTCAAAGCTCATGACTTGATCACCTTTTCTCAGGATGGGCTTTGCAAGGAGTTCTTATGATACCCAGCCAGAGAGCAATGAGGTGACCTATTTGCCTATGAACTCTCCACCGAAAGTGCTTGGTTATTTGACCTAATCAGTATGCATCTCTCTGGTTTCTATGGTAAAAGGATATTATGTCATCCCTGCAGGGGAAGGAAGGAAAGTTATGCTCCTAGCTCTTCTTTTTGCAGTCAGTGCAGTAGGTGCTGACAGATGTATCCAGGGTCAGGGGATGTCTCCTGGCAAAATATATGTACATAACTTGAAAATTCATTTTTATCTGTATAAGGATTTTTTCACAATCCATGCTTCCCTTGACATTATGGCCTTAAAACTCTTTTTATATATTAGGGTCAGAGCTTATTACACAGTACCTGTCTGTTTTCTAGAACAAGAATAATGCTGTTTCCAGATCTATGAGTTCACACTCTTTTATCTAGCACAGGGCACCGCTTGATGTTCTTCTCTCCTGTAAAGCAGCTAAGGAATTGAGAACTGTATATGCTGATTCAGAGAAACAGGATCTTAGAAGGTAGTGAGTCCAATTTTTTTTTTTTTTTATGCATTGTGCTTCAAGAAAGATGTCAACCAATTTGAGAGCAGAGAGAACAGCAGCAAGATTGCTAGTCTGAAGAAGGGCTGAAAGACTTCTAGTCATTTGGTCTGCAAGATGTGATGTCTTCAAATACATAAATGCAAACATCTAAAGAGGGTAGTGTTCTCCAAAGAGTAAATGTTCTGCATGTCTACTTCAAATAGAACAAGAAGACATGACTTTAAGTTTGGGAAAGGATTTTCAGGCTAAACTTTAGGAAAAACCTCTGTTGGTAATGATTATAAGATGGAATGGATAGTCTTGAGTGACCAAGACCATCACTAAAGGTCTTAGAAACAAGTTAAAGAAAGGACTGTTTGGGATAGTTCCAGTATCAGGATGGTTCCAGTATCATGATGTTGTCCTGGCTCATGCTGTCCTTCCCAACCTTCTTTCTGTTGCTTTTTACTCTGCAATTGCAATGTCATTTCATTGTTTGCATAGATAGGAAGGGTGGAGTGATGAAAAGTGCCCACTCCTGAGCAACCCAGCGTGCCTTCAGAATTTCCAGAAGGCTGTTCCGTTTCATCACTGGAATTGACAGCCAGAAATTGTTTGATTTCCAAGCAGTCAGCACTCGTATTTCCTAGATGTGAAACGGGTGTATTTTTGCAAAACATGTTGAAAAACGTATTGTAAAGTCTACTTCAGGGATGACTTAAATTTTTTTCTCTTTTTTACTAGGCAAAAATGTTCCCAGGACCTTCTGCGCCGGTGACAGTTGCTGCAAGGCTAATTCTGATACCAGATACCCTCGTTGTCAACAGGCAGTTGGTGCAACCCTTCAGAAGACAAGAAAATGAAGCTTTACACATCCACCTGATCCAGGTAAAATCTCTCTCTGGTCGTTCATCAGTTTGTACACGTCAGTGGAAGTCTGCGCTTCAGCGAGGGCTGAGCCCCTGGAGGACCACTGCGAAGAAATACGAGGTTCTCTGGGATCCCAGGGAAAATTTTGATCTTGTTTTGTTTGCTTATACTCTGACCTTGCTTCCTGGCAGCCACTCCCATAATCTGAGGTCATCCAGAGTACTTTAACACTTCTGACTTGTCTCTGATTGGTCTTTCACTTCTCTTTTGTAGGCTTAGAGCTCTGAAGCCCCTCCAAGGAAGAAAACAAATCACACTGGAGGATAAGAGCCTTGCATGGGTGTCGAAAGCCGTTGCCACTTAACTTTTGTTTCACCATGACAACTCAGTGTCCAGAATCAACACATGCTTGTTACTTCCCGTCACTCGCTTGTAATGCAAGACCACTCTTTGAGTCAAGTCTGTTCCTGGATTGCAGGGAAGAAGCAGCTGATGGATCACAGGGGTTTTCAGCCTCTGAGTGAGGTTGTCCGCCACTGTGTGCATCTGTGAGGTCCACAGCTGGGGAGCTGGTATTGATACTATAACCACAAATTACATACAGTGAGCCTCTGTGTCTTGCTTTCCTTCCATGACAGAGGTCACCACTGTAGTTAAACTTTTCAATATGACTTTCTTGAGAAAATGGAGGGCCTACGGAAGCTACAGCTTCTTCCAGAAAGTCACAACTGTTGATGATTAAGGCAGCAAAGGGAGCTGCAAGTTGTTAGATTCTTTTTTTTTTTTCATTGAATGCAATCGAAATGGGATTTCCCAAAGATTCTGAGCCTCTGCAGAATTCGTGAAAATGCAACAAAATGAGGTTAAATCCCCAACGTGAAGTTTAGGTGGTAGACTTCTGAGTATTAACAACTTCAAAAATGAAGAAGGAAATTGAGGAGAAACCACCCCTGCTTCACCAACCTGCCCATAACCCAGAAACACTGGAAAGTAGACAAGTTTCTTAGCGCACACTAGAAGCCAACAATCCTGTCTCTTTCACTGAGGCAGGCTTTGTTTTAGGGTGCACGGGAGAAAATAAACTTGGCCTCTGAGATAGCAGTCAGAAGTCTCTGATCTGAGCTCTATTTAAAGAACAATCATCTGTAAAACCTGAACACCAACATAACTGGCTGGTGTGAGGTGAAGTAGCTCCACAGACTTTGATGATGCTGAATCCCTTCGTGTGAGTTGAAAACCTGTCTCTTTGCCATCACAAAGCAAACAGTGCTGAGACCTGAAGAGGTGTGCTCTCAGTTCCAGGTCTCCATCAACAGACAACATGTGCGTGGATCTGTCCACTGCAGAAGTGCTGCGTATGCAGTAGGTGTGCCCCTGCTGAGGGGCAAGTCATCCCCAGAACATATTATCAGCCACAGTTTCAGATAGAAAGACATAGATACGTGATTATTAATAAGCTTAAGAGACCTTTATTAGCCAAGGCAGCTTGATTTTAGCAGGTGTGGAGTTGCTGTGCACATGTCTTGCTGGGATGGGCTGGAGTGATTGTCTTAGTTAATGTTGGTTTCTAACCACGGTATTATAAAGTTCTTTTTCGGACACCTGTAGTGTGCTGCAGCGTAGAATGTTGCTGCTTCTGCCTTTCCCCTTCCTGAAGCTGCAGTGTGAAGGCTGAGTGTGTGTGATTCACTGCCAGATGGCAGGCTGGTGTCTCAGCAGCAGAGGTGGCTGAGCTGCAGCAGACACCACAGCCCTGCTGTCGAGTGGAGTCTCGAAAATGCCACGTGCAGATGTGTGATAACTAGAAAACAATGCATACTAACTAGCCTGTCTAGAAAATCTCATCTGAAAAGAGAATTCAAGTTGGTTTACCTAAGAGTAAATGCCATATGGTTGAAAACTCAGCTGCCATATTGCTGGCCAGCAAAGTTTGTCTTCAATCATGCAAAACGATCACTTATCAAAGTCTGGTTACATCTCTTGCCAAGCGTATTCTTGACTCCAAACCTTAGCTGATCGGGCATGTCTCCTCACTAAGATCAGTTACACAAGATGCAAAATTAATTATACAAGTCCAGTATAACACAAACTCCTCCATCTCACAGGCCAAGGTTTCTAACAGTTAGCGGCTCTGCCCCTTAACAGTGTTTCCCATGCCGATCATCCCCTGTCGCTTTAGTTCTATGTCAGCAACTGTGGCAGCAACGCTCCTTCTGCGGCTCCCTGGAGGTGTGTGTGAGCTCGAGAAGGCAGGACAGGCGATAGAGGTCTGAAAACGGAGTTCAGGCTGGATGCAGAGTTGTGGTGGTTGGGGATGTGAAAGTCAGATCGCGTGTGTGGAACCACGCCTGTGAGTGCAGGTGATTCACAGTGGCTGACGTACGCCGCTGACCTGCACGGATGCCAGCGTGGGCTTGGGTGGGTCTTGGGCATTTTGCTTTTCCTGAGGTGAGCGTGAGCTGGCCTGGCCCAGTGTAGGCTTTTTTAATGGAAATGTTGTCACATCAAGCATACAGAAAAAATACATTTCTTCACTTCATCTGTACTGAGTGGGCATGGAGTTGTTTTAATCTCAAGCTCTGTAGCTAGCTCAGCTGTCCTCTAGGCTCTGGTGGTCTTCCTTGGGGATTCTTTCTTGGGTACCTGTTTAGGTCTCCCTTTCCTTCTCTTGTCTTACCCTGGCATCTGCTCCTCTCTCTTCCCTCGCCACTGTCTGTGTGTCCATTCCTGTCTCTGGTTCCTATTTGCCTGGGCTGATGTTTGTATGATATGCAATGGAGTAGAGAAGCAGAGCTGTGGAGACCACAAGTGAAGAAACCTGTGCGAGGAGCAGGACAGGGAACAGCCCAGTCAGGGAAATCGATGTTTGCTTCTTCCCTCAACCTGCCTATGGAGCTGGTCCCAGGACTCAGCTCTGTGCTTGTGTTCTCTGGCCCTGGTGAGGATGTGGGATGTAGGGAGACCCAGGGGAAGGTACCACTTTGCTGGAGTTTGGAAAGATCCAAGCTGGAAGCATGGGGAATGGCTGGGGTATAGGGAGCAAGGCTCTGGTGTGGGACTTGTCTGCTGAACCACCATACGATTCCCTCTGTCTCTGCTGCCCCTTTTGAGTCCAGTGCCACTGGTGCAGGTAATGCAGGTACAGCAGGACCGAGGACCAACAGCTCAGGCAAACCCAGGAATGATCATTGTGCACCCTGTTTCTTTGCATTTTGGGGACACCCCTACAATTTACAGCCCTGTTCATTCTCTTAGGGGAAAAGCAGCAGGAAACGTTGCAATGTGAGATGCTGCCTTTTTCTTGGAGGTGCATGCTCCACTTCTCACGTGCTTTTAGCTGCATCACTCCTGCATTCTCCTCACTGCCTGTGAGCTTTATGAGCTAAAAAAGGGCTCAGGTTATTGTGGGGATGTGGGGGAAAGTATTGCAAAGTGGGTAGGTGGAGAAGAAAGGTTTGGCAAGCTGTTGTTTGATCGAGTATTATGAAGAAGTTTGTGGTTTGCTAGAAGCAGTCCCTATCTGATAGACCTTTGGGGGCCAAGAGCTGGCAAATGAGTACACCTCATGCTATTCTGCTTTTTATGTGTTTACAAGGAAGCGCGATTTGTGGGGGAGGAGGGCAGAATCGCTGAATAAAGTGAACCTAGGATGGGTGATGTGTCTTACCAAAAGCCACTCATTCCAGCTAGTCTTGTGAGAGGCTTGTGTGCTGCGCGGGCTGCTCGGAAGGGAGTAACCAGTAACAGGCCCCTCCCTTGTAAGAAGAGGTGGTAGTGAAGAGCGACAGCAGTCTTCTCTGGCACTAACAAACCTTTAGTTCCACAGGCTTCGCTGTTTTCTTTCCATGTGGGTTTGTGGGTGTAACTGAGAACTGAACAGCTTTGCTTCTGTTCTTTGGGCTTCCTGTGTATCTGTACCTGTACAGCATATTTGGTGCAAAAATAGCAGAGGAAAGACATGTAGTAGAAAATTCTGTAATATACATTGGAGGCCCTCGGACTTTTTCTTAAGGAGGCTACACAGGTGGACCCCCCCCGAATAGGTCCCAAGCCTATTTGTTTCCTTTAGTGCACTGTTATGATTGTGTAGTTTCACTGCATGCTTTAGCCCAGTACTGTCCCCTTTCAGTCACATCGTGACACTGCTCCCACTGGTGTCCTTGCCCCTCTAGTTGGGTGCTACTCTCTGAAATCTGGAAGCCATCCCCTGAGCCTTGACACAATCTCTGTTGGGTGAGATAAATCACATTACATTATTGAGAAGTGCACTGGATTGAGATGAATATCACAGAACCATAGGGGTTGGAAGGGACCTCGAGAGATCATCAGGTCCAACCCCCTGCCAAAGCAGCTCCCTAGGACATATTGCACAGGGAGGCGTCCAGACGGTTCTTGGATATCTCCAGAGAAGGAGACTCCACCACCCCCCTGGGCAGCCTGTCCCAGGGCTCTGTCACCCTCACTGTGAAAAAGTTCTTCTGCATGTTGGTGTGGAACTTCCTGTGCTCCAACTTGCAGCCATTGCCCCTTGTCCTGTTTACACAGACCACTGAAAAGGGGCTGGCTGATTCCCCCTGTATTCCATGCTTAAGATATTTATAAACATTAATAAGATCCCCTCTTAGCCTTCTTTTCTCAAGGCTGAACAGCCCCAGTTCATTCACCCTTAATATGTATCACTATGTTATGAATATGACATAACACAGTCATTAATGGTCAGTTTTCCAGCCAGCAGATGGTGGAAATAACTTTTCTTTGAAAAGGCTGTGAAAACCGAGTGATGCTGAGCCTTATCTGAACACATTATCTGTACCTTAAGAGGCACCTTTTGCTTCCCTGCTTCAAAAGGCACGGTTTTTCAACTTGTTCACTTCAAACAATGAACCTACTGCAGGCTCCTGTGCTTCATGTTTGATGGTAAGTAGGTGAGGTGCTTCCTGTTTATCTACAAAAATCTCATCTTCCAAATCAAACTTGTCTCTCTGGGGACCTCATTAAACCAAAGTTCAGCCTTGCTGTGTGGCTGAAACAAACCCCACTAGGATTTCACTTGCCTTTGCATCTCTTGATGGTGCAATACTTCTTCCACATGTGTTTGGTCTTGTCTTAGGTCCCAGTTCCATTCGTCATTTCATGGCTGTGCTGAACGGACCTGCTGGAGCTTTCAGCTTGCTGGGATAAGAGGGAAAACTGTATGTGCCTAGATGAATGCACCCCAGGGCTCATTGGAAACTCAAATGGGTTAACCTGCCTGTCCCCAGCACCCTTCCTCACCTTTCTTGAGGGTCTTTGGACTCTTCCCAATATGTACAGTGGTATGAGCAGAGTATTGCAAAGCACCTATGAGAAACATACTGTTTCACGTGTACTTGTTCTCTGGAAGGATTGCCTTTTTACTTTTCCCCTTCTGCCTGCAAAGCCTGCATCCAAGTCATGGAAAACAAAAAAGTTTCATACTTTTTGTTCTAACCCATTTCAGCTCTACATTGTCCTTGTTTTTCATTTTAGGACCACTGAGGTATTTTATTTCAGAGAAACATTTTTTTCCTTATTCTGAAAGATACTTGTAGTCAATGAAAATATCTCTTATCTTTATCAGCTGAGCAATAAATGCTATTAAAGGTCTATTTCTGGGCCTATTCATACCCAACTTGCTCCAAATTTCCCAGTCCTTCACCTAAAATAGCCTTCAGCCATACAAGGACTGGCGCATTAAAACAAAAAGAACAAGTGGATTTTTTCTCGTTTTCTACCGTTTTTTTTTTTAATGAGGATTATCAGTGATTTATTGGTTTTATAATTTATGTATTTTAAAGGAAAACCCAAAATATCAACATATCCAACAGCCCAAGCTAACAACATAGGGCAGAAGCAATTACGTGGGTATTAATCCACACAGCTACTACAACTGAGGTCAAAAGTGCAGGGGGAGGTGGAACACGAGCGTACCATAAGCACAATGAGCCATCTAGCTTACCAAAATAGCAGGGTGAGCGCACGTGTGCTTACCAGCTTTGGTGTTAGCTGGTATGATACCAAGGTGTCATATGAAGACAGGGGAGCCGTACTTTCGTTCATTAACTCAACTGCAAACCATCCGGTTCTCGACGTGCAGCCCGAGACCCAGCACATCCTTCCTTCTCAGCTGCGGTGCACGTACTGCTGAGAGACGTTCTTAAGAGCGCCGCTTTGCAAGAGCAGATGCACAGTGTTCGAGCTGGGGCTGAATGGGTGGTGTGGAAGAAAGGGGTGAGGTTCCTTCCAAACTCCAAATGGCACCCTGATCTTTGCCTCCTGCTTGTCGGCTTTCCCGCAGACCTGAGCATGAGGCAGAATCACGTGTTTTGTGCCAGTGTTGGGAGGAAAATTTAGCATGACACAGTTGTACATAGTCATTTGTGAACATTTTTTTATTATTATTTTTGACTGGGGTCAGTAACTGTAATCATTTGTTGTTTCCACGATTAACCATGGGCAAAAGCAATATGCAATCAATGTAGTTAAGCAATCACCTCACCTAGAGAAAACCAGTGTGCTGTATTTCAATTTTTTCTCACACAGTATTGTGTGAAAACAGCCTTCTCCTCCTTCCCTCTCTTACACAAAAAACACCCCCCCCCCCCCCCCCCACACACACACAGGTATTCTCTTGATTTTGGTTAATGATAGCTTTAGATGTTGTTTAGAGGACTTTGCAAAGAGATAAACTGGAATGAAAACCTGAATCATGGGAAAGACGTTCTCTTAGCTTTTACTTGGGAGAAATGAACCTGACTCTGTATCATCTTCCTCACAGATTCATTTTGCGTGTTCCTAGCCTAGGAAAACCTTCCCTTTCTCCCCTTTGTCTATATTCAAACCATCATCAAAGCAAAGTCAGGCTAGAAGCAGAATTCAGAAAAAAAGGAAAAAACAAGAAAGCTGGCTGGTTTATTTTATGCCTCCCCTTCAGAGACAAGCACACAGTGCAAATACCCACCCATTGACATGGGCAGTGTTCTGAATTCTGGGGTTACAGGGGAGCATCTGTAGGTTCTTCTTAACAAAAAGTGAGTTTTCCTCAAGGAACGACACCTCGGAGGGAAGCTAGAACTGGGATTTCACGGAAAATGGTTATCCGGAGAAGTCCTTTCCACATTTAGTTACCTACATTAATGGAGGCGTATTCTGTAAATTCACTTTCTACAGCTAGTTTCCTTCTCTGGCATCTTTCTGCAGAAGTAGGATGGTTCAGTGCAGCGTATGTGAGGACACCTGGGCTTTCAAATAGAACTGGGACGGAAGGAGTAACAGGGTCGCTGTTAGGTGCTGCCCTCTGAGCATTCCTGGGTGGGACATCGTTGTCATAAATGGTGTTGCTGTGCAAGGCCGGCTGTGGGCTAGCCATGGAGCAGTAGTAAAGTGAGGAGCTTTCTTCTGACGCTGGAGTTGTCCCAGCAGCATGGGATGGAGCAGCTGCATGGCTTCTGACCTGCGGACAACAGAAGTGGGTACGGCTCTGTGCATCTCTGGTTGTTGCCTGGGCTTCTCCTAAATAAGAGGCCTGCTAGGATTTTGTTCACATTGCTTGATCCTGCTTTTAAGCACAGGTTCACCTGGCTACTGGATTTTATATTGTTCTTTGAAATAAAGTTAGAAGTCGTATTTTTTTAATGCCCTGTTTTTCTCCATTTCCCTTCCCAAATTCTCATGAATTCTCATGTCTTTTTTTTTTCCTTGCAAGATGCTAACTTAAGGCAAAACTGATTTATTGTTTTGTGAGAGCTCTTCTACACCACTCACTCAAGGCTTCCCCCATTTCCTGATCTCTTGCCTCTTATCCTTTTTGTCTTAATATTTTCCAAATAAATCTTTCTCCTCCTCTAAAATCTGCAAATTCCTCTATAAATTCATCTCTCTCTAATGAAGTCCTCTTTTGACATGCATTTTTCTACCCACTCGGAGTATACTGCTTTAATTTTCTTTCCTCCAGCTTGCTCTCTGGGAGCTCTGCAGCCTGTTTGGTGCCCTTTGATCCCCACCAACACTACCCCTGTGATCGATAGATCCCTGCTCTGGTTGCATCTTTTGCGTTCTGCCCTCTGCCCATCTAATTTCTCTGGAACTGATTACAAGACCTGTGTGAATTCATGCTGCCACATAAGAAAGTCTGTCTTTTCAATCATTTCTCTCACTCTGTGGGTCATTTTGTTGTCTTACAGTCTAGACCAGATGGAGAGAGGTGCTTTAGGTGCCTAAACTCTTACTGGAATGGTACTTACAAACTAATATGCTCTAACAGAAATGTAGATGCCTAAAAACCTTTGTGGCTAAGGCCCTTTGTTCCTTGCCTCAGCTCAGCCATGCTGATCAGTGTCGTGGTTTCACCCCTCCTTTCTCATGAATAGAGAAATATGAAGAACTGAGAAAGTCCTTGACTGTCTGACAGCAAGTAAAACCATCAGGGTGTTATCAGCACTGCATTCATTTTAACTCCCAAACACAGCATTCCATCTGCTGCTACAAAAGAAGTTAACTCCATCCTGACGAAAACCAGGACGCCCAGGCACCAAGAGGGTCACCAAATCTGTCTCTGAACCTATGCCAGGTTATGTGCTACACAAAGATTTGTCCACAGTATGCGGTTATGCAGGATGTGGTCAGGTTGTGATAATGGAAAAAATTAAACATACCAGGCTCTCTTGTCTCCGTTGGGTCAATGGAGTTCTCTTGTGCTTTGCTGGGGAAAAAAAGAAAGATACATTTCAATAGATCAGCATTGAGAAGATGCCTTTTTGCTTATGGAGGGACTACTAATTACTATAGGAGTCTTTGCCTTGTTGAGTGGGCCTCAAGGAATAAAACTCTATTTCTAAAGTGGTTTGGGGAATAGCTTTCTTGACAAATACTAGCCACCACAGAATGATCTAATTATAAAATGAGTTTCTGTGTTCCACAGAGGTCCTCTCCGAATAGGAGCAGAAAAATTTCTAGTATACTTGTGGCCAGTTTTCTGTGTCTAGTGAATTGGTGAGTAAACGTGCTAAATCTTACTGGAAGATGAAATAATTTCATTTTCCTGAGATCAATAAAAAAAACATGGGATTACTGGCGTATGTGAGAGTGCTTGAATTGAGATATCAGGGACTCCCAAGTTCCACTCTTGATTTAGGATGTCAGCTGTGTAAGAGTTTCTGTAAAGCAGGAGAGATTAACACTGAAATTATTTGACAATTTAGAGGGGAAAATTGGGAATACAAAATGCAACTTGACTGCATTTTCATGGCTAAACCTCCTATTTCTAACCTGATGATTTGCAAAACAGGAGGGAAAAAAATACAATCTCTCCAAGCCTAGGATTTTTGTTTGTTCTTTCTTTACTTCCATCCCTCTGTCTCTGGGAAGGAACAAGACACAGGGCAAATCAGATTCTTAAAGGTTCAGTATCCTAACGTGTGCACGCAGCAAGAACAACTCGGGACTCAGGTGGGGGGATTGTCAGGGGATTTTCATGGAGCTCTGAGTGCACCTTCTGTGAAGCTGTGGAAAGGAGCAGAACTGCAAAGGTTGGATGGCAAAACTACTCACCGTGGTACCTCCTTATACACAAATACATGCATGCAACGATGAATGGGCAGCACAGGCCCATGGATGCTGAAGCATAAATAATGTGCATTACACTGTAGTTTCCAGGTTCTCGGGACCCTTCTGAGTTGCTAGTGCCATCTAAAATTGAATTAGCATGTATTAGCACAGAGAAATGTTTGCCTTTTTTTTTAAATATTAGGTCTTTCTGATTCAACTGTTGCCTTAATGTACTTTTAAACATGCTGTAACATGGTGCAGCAGGCTGTGAGATAACCTTATCTCCATGGGCATTCTACCAACCATGAAGATGATGGTAGGAAAAGTGCATGGGGAAGTGTGAATGATGAATGATGGGTGGCAGAAGGCCAGCAGAAGCAAAGAAAGGGTCAGAATTTGAGCACTGCTCTGACCTTCCAGTATATTTTTTTGCTATTTTAATCGTGAACAATAACCAACTGTGAGTAAAGACCATACTTCAGGGTATGTTCAAGCGATGGTGTAGTGTGATTCCTAACACTTTGTAAGTACAAGCCATATATCACTGGAATATTAAAAAGCCTGTCAGAAATGTACAGTATACCACCAGGAGGTAATTTGGCTTTGACCTTTCTATGCTGAGTGCTGGACAGTCCTAGCCTTGGAAACTATGACCCTTGAGAGACTGTATTTTATTCAAGTGGGAAGAAAACAATTGCAGTTTAGCAATGAGTTTAAATTTATCTTGACTGCACAAAACACTCTAACCAAAAATTCACAGCAATACAGATTAGTTTGTTTCTCTGAAAGAGAAAATAAAAATCAAAACTTACTTTCTGGTGAAATTGCTACAATGTTTGCAGACTTTTCTGAAAGAGAAAAGCAAGGTAAGGAAATGAAAGACAGGAAAACGTCAGACAACCAAACTGACAAATAATCCACTAGTGGCTGTTTGGTCTTGGCAACTTTAATTATTTTTTTTTTCTTCCAGATCTTCCTGTTACTTCTTTATTTTGTTTTTTCCTTTTATTTTTATAGAAACATGAAGGTGTTAAGCACCAGCACAACTGTGCTACCAGTCAAACATGTCAGGAGAAACCATCCCCCAGCACACATGAGCTTTTTTGTACCTGGCATCCTTTTGTTTAAAAGGGCTTTTTCATAACATAAGGGTCTCACCTTCAACAATAACCTTTATTCACTGGAAAAGTTGCCTGCTATTGCTCAACACTGATAGAGCCCAGTATCGTTCTGGTGAACTGAGAGAACCTCCAGAGTAAACATGTTGGACTTCCACACTGTTTTGCCTTCCTTCAGCCACATACATTTAACCTGCTCTGCCTTGCACCACTGCATGACTGGCTTTTTCTTGCAGTGATGAACTGGACAGGCTATAATCAAAGAGTTCCCAACACTAGTTTCAGACCAGGAGTGTCTTCTGACTTGAATTTCAACTGGAAAATTGATGGCATCAAATCTTGGAAGAAAAACATTACAAAAATCGTGGTGATGGGGGTCTGCTATATAGTCCCTATAACACTAATAATGGGCTGTTTTCCCTCTCATTACTCACGACTTCCCTTATCTACTTGTAGCAGATCTGATCTCTATACGGGACGGTGATAGCAGCTGCCATCAAGACTATTGGTTCTTTCATTTTTAGGAGGACTGTTAAAATGCACTTTCGCCCTCTGATAAGAATTTTTACCCTTCTTCTATATCCCAGTCGAGTTAGAAATTTAATAGTTTAGAAAGAAAATATATAAAATATATGTAGCAAGTTTTCCTGTGTCATCCTTCTCGCAGACTTTTTCCTGTTACTTTTAGGTTTACTTCAGCTTGTTGTTGACTTCATAATTTTTGTTAGCTCACAGAAGTAAAGGCTTTCCTTTGGTGGAGTTTTTTTAACTATAATATTGAAAAGAATTATATTTAATGTGAATAAACCTTATCTCTATTTTAAAATTTTTGTTGTATTTTGTTAAACTCTATGTTCAAGCTACGGTATGTCACCTTAACTCTGGGTCTTGGTCTTTAGTGTCCTGACCTATTAAAGATTTGTGTTTCTCATAGTGATTTATTTCTCTGGCTAGGACAAATTAACAAAAATTATGTGATACCCACGTGCTCCCTACTTCCCTCCCCTATCTTACAGCACAGTGCTTGTGCACCCGAGAGAGGGTGATTCCTTTCAAGTCCAGAGAAAGAAATTTCACATGTGTTTGTGTCTTCTGGTCAAGAGAGGGGAGTAGGGGGGAAAAAAAGGTAAAGTAAATTGAAGGGAAGGTTTGTAAGGGGGAGAAACGTTTAGGGGAGGAAAGAGTAGGAGGGGGCTTCTGTCAGCAGCTGGTGCTGGTTCATGGGATGGAGCCTCTGGGCAGGGAGTGCACATAACTGCAATACGGAACACCTCGTCTCCACTGTCAGCCAGGATTCCTTATGCAGGTGACACAGGGACCCTTGTGAATTCCTGGACAGCATAGTCAAGAACTGGGGATGGACAGATTGTTTGCATTTATGGCCCTCTCATTTACAAGCCTTTTCTCTACAAATCTCAGCTACTCCAGACCGTAAATTGTAGAGCACCGAGTAACGCCAAGCTTGTGAGCATGTGTTCATAGCCCTCATTACAGCAGAGCTAATGCTTTGCTTCTGTTGATTTCTTTGGTTTACGCTCCTTAAGGTGACTTCAGGAACAGGCATCTAAAATTATGTGGGACTCATCTGCCTCCAAACCTAAATCTTTACTATTGTTCTCATTTTACTTGTGCTTGATAATGAGGAAGAAACTATTCACAGTAAGGCTGTTATTTGCAGCCACCACAAGAAACTCTGGTCTCTCATATATCTCAGCCACATGCAATAAACTAACTCATCTGTTTACAGGATTTGGCACCCTGGCAAGTTTCTGCTTTGAGGGGTCCAAATCTGAAAACACCCCTGTATGCCAAATTTCCCTTAGTCAGGATGGCTTCAAATGAGGATTGAAGGAGGATGAATAGAGTGGCAAAAGCACACAGGTAACTGACTTGGGCAAAGACTTCAAAGTTGGTCCTTGCAGAAAGGGCAAGAGGAGAAAATTCAGATAATTTGTCTGGAGATGAGAAAATGAACTAGGAGGACAGTAGCTCTGGGTGCAAACAGTGCCTTTTTACGAACAAAAAAAGTCTGTGTAAAAACCAAGGGGAACTAGAAGTCTTAATTCAACACATCAAATCGAAGTATACTGATTGTAAAGCTCAGACAATATTAATTCATTTGTTAGGGGGGAGAGAAAGCTGTCGACAGACTGCCAGGCATAAAATAGATTTTTCAAATAAATTAGACAAATTATTTGAAATAAGGCAGGTTCGGGTCAAGAAGATACACAGGGGACCTGGCCTAACCTTTGTGTTCTGCTCTGCACTGACAAGTGTACCCGGGTCTGGTCCAGCCTTTTGCATGGCTCTTTAAGAAAGAAGGGGGACAGTGCCTGGGATCTCCTGAGCTGGAGGGAAGCCAGCAAAAACCGTGGACACGGTAAGAAGGCTGTAAAGGAAAACCTGAAATTCTTTGGAAAGCAGTGAGAGGAAAGGGCATCATAAAAACACGTAAAGACACAAAAGAAGAATGACATAATCTGAGCGATTTTTGTGTTTCTGTTAGGTATGGGGAGAGATAATGGGCTAAAAGGGAAGTAAGGGAGGTTGATTACATAGTTTGAAAACTCCCCAGTTGTGAAAACAATAACACTGGAAGTGGTTTCTGTGCAAGCTCGTAGAGTTTGGATCACTGGTGGCCCTGAGGTCCGGTGTACACTGACATCCATCAGGATAACATAGCCGAATTTACCTCCTAACCTGTCAGTGCATGGAGTCATGAGACACGTTCATGGATGTCAGGTCAGTAGATGGATACTGACAGGACTTGAGAAAGACGTACATGCTGATGTTCCCAGTGCAACACTTCCACTGTTGGGGAGACAGGAGGGGAACAGACCACAGAAAGGGGTCATGCTCATGTGCTCTGCCTGAACAGCCTTTCCTCTTGCTGCTGCCAGGGACAGAGCGCTGCTCTTAGGTAGTACAGCATTTCTTACGTGCTCTCCACTGACACAGGAGACTCACAATCTGCTTTCTGCCACAGCATTACCTCAATAGCAGCCCCTGATTCTAAATAAATACGTGGTGTACAGGAAAAGAGATCTTCTCCCAGTGACCATCCATCTCGATGCAGTAGCAATAGCAATATATTTAATATAACATTTAACATATTGCATGATATTTAATGTTAATAAAATAATTAAATGTGGTATTGTATATATTAAATACATATACATGCATATTTTTATTGGAATTTGTATGATGTGGTGAATATACTGCAATAGCAACAGCTCTACCATGTAGAGCCTGGCCATGTTCACAAAGTAGCATTTAGGCATTAGGTCAGCATGCCCTTCCCCAGTCATCTAGTCCCTTTTCTGCTCCCCTGAATAGGATCATTCTGAAAGACATATTTTTAGATGTGAAGCATGATCACTTATCTTTCATTTAGCCTCTTTCATCTCTGATCAAAAGAAAGCATGATTTGGTTTCAGGCAAGCAGGTTATAGCTACTTTGGTCACACCACAGTAGCAGCACATAGTTATCAATGGTTTGAAGATAGACATGAAAAGCTCGAATTAGAAAGTAGAGGTTTTGGTTGTTTAAGCAATGACTGCCATGAACAATGATGATTCATTGTACCTCCATATCAGCCTTCCTTCTGATATAATCCTATCTAACAGGCATTTCCAGAAGGATGTGCAGGTCTCTGGAGTATACTTTCTGATATCCTTCATTTAATTATCTTACCACATAGTTTTTATCTTTTTCAAAATGCAATTTTGAAAAAAGCAAACAAACAGAAAACCAAAATAAACCCCAAAACTTCTCTAGAAGGTCGAGAAAGTCCAATAGTTAAAGACCAGTTCTAAAACAGTGACACTGTCTGATTGAGCATCATTATTAACCAGGGAGAGAGACAGGAATTGTTGTACCTCTCATATGCTTATCTTTTTCCAGCTCAGGGGCACCATGTTTTCCCTTGATTTTGAATCATCTGGTGCTTTTGCAACAAAGTACACATCACAGCCCACCATCGCTCCTGGAATAATCATGTGATCAGCACTGAGCAAATTTTGTACATCCAACAGCATCCACCTGGGACGGGGTTAGCAATCCCCATGAGTTCAGGTGAACATTAGCTGTGCAGGCAGTTGGAAAGGAAAATATCAATATTAAATACTGCCCTAAAGAAAAGATTGTCCTGCGCAGGTCGGTGTAATCCAGCGTAGTGCTCAGTGGCAGAACCTCCTGAGAGAGGGAACAGGGGTGGTACCAGGGGCACGGGAAGTGTTGAATTACCCTCCAGCCACATCCTCAGCAAGAGTACAGAAATTTCCTGAGCAGAAAGAAGCCTTCCCGAGGTCTGGCTGTACTTCTAGAGTAGCCTTTGTGCAGCCCTTGCTCTCCAGGCAAAAGGCACAAGCAGCTCAAGCAGTTCATGCTCACACTGATACCACAACAGCAAACTTCCCCTCCTACAACTCCCTGCACTACCACCAGCTGAGAGACAGAAGGATACACTCTGCTGGATTCCAAAGGTTACAATTTGGTTGTTTGTTGTTTTTTTTTAAGGGAAGTTTCCACTGGCGTTAATATTATTGGTGTTACTTTTGCTCATATGGTGTTTAAGGGAATTCAGATAAAATGCACTACCACATCTCTCAGTCAGTTGAGCTCAAACAGTGTTTCTCCTTCTTTCCCCAAGTGCCTGCACCAGGGCATGCCACATCTTTGCTCCTTCATCTTCTGGTGGCATGCATTCTTCTTCAGAGCTGATCATTCACTTGCTATATCACCAGCTCTCATTAAATTATGTTTCCAGCTCAAGCACCCTTGCTTTCTCCACAAGGTTACCTATGGAATATACCACTGAGCTTTGGGAAGCCACCTGTGGGGATACCCGGGCTGCACTTGCCCAGCAGTACCACTGCCTGCCCACAGTTTCTGAGCAGCCAAGCTCTCCTGTCCCAGGGACCCTCCAAGGCATTTTCAGAGAGAACTTGGGTGGTCCCAGCCCACGCACCCCTCTTAGCTATTAGCCTTCATTCCTGGCAGCTGCAGCAGTTGCAGGTGAAAGCACTTGACAGCCTGCTGTCAATTAACCCCAGCCTATAGATCTGCTACCTCTTCTCCCTTATAAAGTAAGCGGGGGTGGAGGCTACTTGGTTTCAGTTGGTTTTCTATTTTTTCTAGTTTGTACTGTCTCCTTTTTTTTTCCAGTTTGTACTGTCTCCTTTTTTTCCCCCCTCTTTTTCCTCCTCCTTTCTTTCTAGTACAGCTACAGGCCTGGTAGAAGAAAATTGGCTTACTGAAAACTGATTTAATTGGTTATCATTTGTGGATCCATTGGAGGAAGCCTGTGGGTGCTAGGTTAACACCACTATTTTATTCAGTGATTTTATGTTTTGTTGTTTGGTTTGGGTTTTTTTTTTCCTGTCAGTTAAACAGAGGAATCTTTTGAATTTTCTGACCGGGAGCTCTATAAGCTCCTGTTTGCCTTTCAGCAGGTTTAAGTGTTTGTAGGCTGCCTTCAGAGCATGCACCAGAGGCTTAGAGCAATGGGGCTCCAAGTTACCTTTAACTTGTTGTTACAAGGCAATGCTTGGAGTGTGAAAGGTAATCACAGTCGGGTTTGTCTGTTTCTGTGACTTGCTAATGGCTGACAGCTGAATGACTTGGCCTTTAGGTTTTCAGATTTTTCCTAGGAAGAAACCTAGTCCTTGGTAAATCACACCTCATCTGGCAAGAAACTTTAAGTGGATAAAAAGCAGAGGAGAAAATCCCTTTAAAAACCAGAAGGATTTGGGCCATCTTTTGTATAGAGTAAAATAGTTTAGGCAAGCTTTTAAAATATCTGTTGCAGATTTCCCATAAAGGCCATTTGGCAGGAATAGGCTTTGGTGAAGATTTGGGATTAAATAACGATATAAAATACAATACCCTGGAGAATGAAGGATTTAATTTTTTTTTAAACAGGGGAAAAATCGTCACACCACACAAGGTCAGGCTTGATGGGGCTCTGAGTGACCTGATCTAGTAAAGATGTCCCTGCTTACTGAAGGGGGTTGGGCTAGATGGCCTTTAAAGGTCCCTTCCAACCTAATGAGAACCTTTTCCATCTGTTGGTTGCCATTAGAAAGACAAACACGAAACAAACTTGAGGTAATGCCTGAGCACAAACGTGGCTTGGTATACTTTTCCTGTGACAGTTTATCTTAACTTTTTTCTGCCTGCTGCCTTTGGTGGCTGTTGAGAAGTCAGTGGCAGAGCTGCTGCCTGACAGTTGTATTCTGTATGTGCAAGCGCTTCCACAATAAACTATCTGAAAACAGTTACAAGGTCCAATACCAAGTCTTAAATTTTCAGTGTCACATATCTGAGAGGTCACCATGAATATCTGACTGTGCAGCTTCCAAGAAGGTGAAAGAATCTGTAACGAATTAGAGGTTTATACATCAGATTCAAACTGCTGCTCCTCGGTAAGGCTCGGATTGACTAAAAGCTGGTTTTCTTTCAGATCACCCGAGTGTGTTCTGGAACGGGCTGTAGCAAGCCAGGCTCTATTGCACCAAGTATTGATTTGTGCAGGTAAGGAAAATCTTCTGCACAGGCTGCTGCCAGGATAAGGATTCCAAACAAAATCCTGTGACAGGGAAATACCCATGACCACACTTTCTTTTTAAAAAAAGAAAAAGTTGATAATTTTTTCCCCTCCTATGTTCCAGCAAACGTGGTCATTGCATGACACATTAAGCAAATAAAAGATGTTTAATAGAGATGGCTTTCCATTTCCCTAACTCAACCCACTGGCAGAAAAATAATAGCTGAAAATTAAGTCTTCTAATCTTTGAATTATAAATGGTGTCATTCACACCTGGTCAAGTGAGAACTCAGAACAACTCCAGCAAACTAGGATGGCTTAATTGAAATCTCTGAGAAATATGACCTCAAAAGGATTTATCTTTATCTTGTTTTCCTGCATCTCTTCTCCCTTAAAAAAACCCTAACCAACCAACCAAAACCAACAACCCAACAAATAACCAGAGACCAAGGGATGGGATAGAATACAAGTCCCATATATCATTCCCCAAAGCAGATAATAGCTGAGGTATAAGATGTCATGTATTTGTGAAAAATAAATGTCTACAGTGAGTTTGGGGTCCTCCATTTGGGATTGTCCGTGAACACAGCGAAGCACTAGTCATGGTTTGTAAGCCTGGGAAGCTTCTGATTAGGGGCACAGCACAAAAGCTACACCAGAAAGTGTATTGATTTGTTGGGACTTCACATTTAACACCGAGATCCTTAGGACTTTGTTAATTCTAACAAGAACAAAAAAGGCAACAGGCTGTGAGGAGAGCTCGGAAAAATACCTAGAATTTAGGTAAGGTGTATTTAGAAAGAGAAGCATTTTGGAAGGCTTTATTAAGTGATACCTGAACAGGCTTTTTCAGACTTCTTCCAGCTTCAGAGAAGACTCATCAAGGAAGGATGTGAAATTTTATTTTAGTCATTTTACATGTTTATATCACAACGTGGATTTTTTCCAAAGAATTTAATTTTGCTAACGAAATTTAGTGCTTTTGACTTAATTTTTCCCATGTCATCTTAAAAGTACAGTAATGTGTTTTTTTCTGTTTCCTTGCTGTACAATGAAGGATTTTCTGGTTTTCTCTTTCTGCTTTTTTTTTCTTCTTTTTTTTTTTTCTTTTGTGGTGAGGAGGGGATATGTGTGCAATGATAGCATTTGTAAAGCTGACCTGCTCACTGAGGTAGCTGATGGAGGTTGCATCATTTTTTAACTATTCCTTAATGGAGGTTACATAAGAGCAGAAAACATGCTTTTAGGTTTTGATGACTGAAACTTGAAAATGGAACATGTCTGGTTGTATGTTAGCACGTGCAGGCTGTCCCACAAGATCTAACAGCAAGGAACCACTTCAGCCAAGAACTGTGCCCACCATTTGAGGGCATGTGCCCACCTGCTCAGGGAGTGGCCCAGGCTTCTTGGAGCAAGGGCAGGCTGGGTTGGCTGCATTTTATTTTCCTTTGGGACCAAACACTTCTTTCCCTTTGTGTGTTGTGTCCAGGCTTTGTGAGGCTGGATGGGAACAACCTGTACTCGGGTGTTACAAGGGAGACAGGATCTCACCGGACTCGTATTACTGGGGTTGGAGATGTTGTTCCACTTGTGACTTATCAAAGATGCTTACCTCTCCTTCCCTACTTTAGAAAAGATCTGCTGGTTGTTGGGTATATGAAATCTGAGTGGTCAGTGTTGTTCCTGTTAGGCGTTAAGGGAAACTTTGTATAGATTTGCAACATACAAAGTTTACATGGGTTGGCTTCAATTTTCACCTTGCTTCTCACCAAAATGAAGCCCAAACAAGCTGGGGAAACTCACAGCTAAAATGTAAATACGTATTGAAAAATTTTACATTGTGGTTTTGTGGGGACTGACTTGCAAAATTTTTCTCTCTGTAATGCTCCTGTGCACATGACTGGTATTTGTAGTAATGCAGGTTTGTAAAGGGAACAGTATTGCTCTCAGGAGTGGTTCTGATGTGGATCAAAGAATAAAAGGTGGTAAAACAAATTATATGTAAACAAGATTGATGCAATAAGCAGCATAACAAAAATTACATTCTATTTTAAAAAGAGTATCTAGGGACTTGGCCGATGAGCATGGAGGGTTTGTCCAGGTATTAATGCACTACACTGGATGATGCGGAGCGGAGATTGTGTGAGGGGCTGATGACACAGGCAGGCTTAACATGGTGACCAGAAACAGTAGTTAACTCTTAGAGGGCAAGACAGTACTTCTGTTCAGGGTATGAAGGAAGCTACCAGGTCTAGATACATGCCCCTTCAGAAGCATTTGTATTCACTTGAAAGTCAAATGTAAAGTTTTTTGGCCTCCTCAAGCTCAGATCCCACCCTGGTTAAGGAACAGCTGCATCTAACTGATGTGGTAATTCATGTCTCTTAGGCCTAATATTTGGGTTTCCTCTTCCTAGGCAGATGCTCTGCATGCTTATTCCTTTGGGTATTAACCCTGTGTTTTATTAATGAAAACAGAGTGTTGAGAGATGCCATCAACTTGCAGAGTTAGCCATGTGTGCCAGCTACCCTTCACACAGCCAGTAATTTTAGCACTGTCTAATAACAAGTGTTATTGTGATCAATTTATCAGTTGATACCTGAAATGTGTCAGGAGCAGCTGAGCACATCCGTACAGCAACTATTAGTCTTTCTGTATGACTGCCTTCCTTCCAGTGCTAACATGTCCCCATACGATACTAGCAGGGAAGAATGTGAAACAATAATCTCATTGTGCAAAATAAACATAATATTAGGAATATATTGGATGCAGTGTTGTCCTCACATCACTCCAAATGAGGACTGCAGAGATTCCGAGTTGAAAGTGTGATGACAAATAGATGGGCTTAAGCTAAACAAAATGAAGGTACACTCATCTGCTAAGGAGAACTTGACTGTGAACTGGATCTAGTTCAGAGCTAGTTGTGTTCCCAGATTTCAAGCAGAGGCTTGAGTGCTGCCAAACACCTCGAAGGCAGAGCTTTTGACAACAAAGCAAGATGTGTTTGGTCCCCAAGTGCTAGAGTTCTGGTCTAGACAGTTACTGAATAATTCTCATTATTTTCATAATCATCCTCTTCAATTAAATTAGGAGTCTCTGCTATGGTAACAAAACAACACACAGATGATCCCCCCACGTATGCTAAGCACCCCTTGAGTTTCTTCTCCCCTCGCAATGTTTAGTAACTACCAACAGATTAAATTGTAAGACCACATCTTACCATCAGCTTGA
Source organism: Gallinula chloropus (assembly GCF_964237585.1). NCBI lineage: Eukaryota > Metazoa > Chordata > Aves > Gruiformes > Rallidae > Gallinula > Gallinula chloropus. The sequence continues at coordinate 96,956,426 of NC_140085.1, forward strand.
TAGTTGCTCTGAGCCAGCATTACTAGAAGGATGTGCAGCAATATCCTTTTTATCAACATGACTGGAGGAGCCTTCATTGTCTGGGCATGGTAGAGAGAAGAGGTTCCGCGTGGTTCAGAAGTGCAGTTCAGATGGCCTCCTGCATCCTGCTCTGCTTACCCTGGGTGTGTGTCTGAGCTGATTCCTTTTTCTCGCTCTTCTGCCAAGGCAGCACGGAAAGGGGGAGGGAAGCAATGTATCTGCAAAGATCTGACAGGTTACGCAGTTGTCTGTCTGTCTGTCTGTCTGTGTGGTGGAAACGTGATCTGCTTGATCACCTCAGAACTCCTCTGCCACTCAAGGCAAAACATCTTTTGCCTTTCTCTGGCTCCCCTTTCAGTGTAAGAAACACAGCTGGGGAGTCTTTATTTTTCCTCTTTCTTTTGAAAGCTGCTCCTGCAATCGAGGCTTTGATTTTTATTTTTTTTTACAAGCAGCAATACAGCGGAGAGAAGCGATGCACAACGGTGTTTTAAATGCGTCTGGTTCTTGTGTGCCTCTCAAATTCAACATTAAGAAGAAGCTGAACAAAATCACTATTAACAAGCTGGTAAATGTCAGAAACACACATCTGAATAGTCTTAATTTGCACGAGATGAATTCACAATAAACTGCACTACAAGAGACGATTGCTTCCACTCTTAGCATCCTCGTAACATAGGGACACGTAATTTGGCTTTGGGTTTTGTGGGTTCTTTTTAAGCACGTCCTGGACACCTTTTCCCTGCTAAATATTGCTAAACCACTGAACTATTTAGCTGAGCCTTCCCCCCAAAACATCCACCAATGCAGTTTCTTCCTAAAGTTAGAACAAAACAAAAACTGAACAGGATCTCTGTATATAGCAATTATCACTTCTGCTTTTAATGCAAATACAACAACCACAAATAGAAACCAGGAAATAGATTAATGCAGTTACAAAATCCTGTGTTAAAACAGGGAGGCTTAGGCTTGACAAACACTGGAACCTCTCTCTTTCCAGAGAGGTGGTCTATGCCCCCAGCCTGTCAGTGTTTGAAGTGTTTGGGTAATGCCCTTAACGTGCTTTAATGTGTGGTCAGGCAGTTGGACTACAGGATGGTTGTAGGTGCCTTCCAACTGAGCTGTTCTGTTCTAAATATTTCAATGTTCCAACAAAACCCTAAATTATCTGGGGTTTTTTTCAAACTAATATTTTGGAGAAAAAAGTTGAACAGCTTTTCCAACATTTTGTGGTTGGAAGTGCCTGGCTAAATGCGCAATGATCATGAGACTCACAGTGATGTTTGTGAGAGACTGAAAGAACCTGAAAAAATTACAAACCAGCCTAAAAGGAAAATATTACCAAAAGCAAAGTCCTGGAGTGTAACTGTGTGCACAGCGCGCTTCGGCTCCGGACAACATGGGCTCTGCTGCATTTGTGTGCTGCACAGACATCTAGTGGCAGAATCCCCAGCAAGCTTAGAGAACCAAGCTGTCATCAAGGGACGGGTTTCCCCGCAGTGTAGTTCCTGCTTGTGGCGATGCTGAATTATCTAAAGCTTAAGCTTGGAATTTAATAGCAGCAGTTTATACTCAATCTCTGTATTTTTATTAGAAGAACTGTTTGGGTCTCGGTCCTTTGCTGCTGACTGAAGCTTTTTGGCAAGACCAGGTTTTGTGTGTTTTCTAGAGTGTTTTGAGCTTGACTTTCTAGGAGGATAGTTCCTTGCTGGTAACAATGTGGAAGCAGTCTGAACTGTCAGGCAGGTGCTGTTGTACATGATTGTTTTGGGAGAGGCGAGGTGTGTCAGAGTGGTGGGAAGGAGCCTGTATTCCCTGTACTGCACGTTGTGTGGCTTGTGAGGATTCTTTACTTTGTGTTTTCAATAACAAATACCTTGGACACTCATCTGTGTGTTTGCAGGCCTTTAAAAGGCTTTGGCAATGCGAATTCCACTAGTGCTGCTGACACTTCATTATTTCCTTCATCTCCTTTCTGCTTAAGAGTAGGGTTGTGGGGTTTTTTAGGGTTTGTTTTTTGGTTGTTTTGTGGGTTTTGTTTTGTTTTTTTTTTTAAGAATTGGCTGGAAGATGGCAAAGAATCAGAATTTTTCCTGTTTTGTTGTTAAGACTTTTTTCCCTCCTTGAGAAAGGCCCAGTAGCTTGCTTTATTGATTTTTTTCCATGTTAAGTTATGAGATCTTTCAGATCTCCAAACAATAACTGATATTCCTTTTGTTCTATTTTGATTTTGAGAAAAGTAGTCCCTGGATTTGAGATGCTAAAACATCCTAGTTTTGCTTTAAGGGCATGTTTCAAAGGATATTCAGTAGGTGGTTTGTATTTACTTCGTATTTAGCAAAGAAAGGAATGAGAGTCCTTATCTAAAATTATATAACTAGAAGAGAGCGAGCCATTAACATTTAACTGGAGATGAGATACCATTTAAGTGTGGCAGAAAAGGATGTCACTAGGTGGCACTGACTCCACTGTTGGCAGTAGTTCTGTAACAACTTTGCTATATGCAAATCAGACCTCAGCTGAATCCTAACAGACACCAGGTATTTAAAGAACTAACAGAATTCAACGCAGTGCAAACACGACGATATTAGCACAGTTCTGTGTGCACTGGATACCATTTTCAGGAAGAGGCTCAAAAACTACAGAGTAAAACTCAGATAGTCTTAAACCCCTGAGGACTTCTGTCAGTAGAAGCTTCCGTCGCTTGGTTCTCATGTCCGCTGCTCCTTTACTGGAAGCCAGCAAGGAAAAAAAATATAACCTTATGTAATGTTCCTTCTGTTCCATCCCACTTTGCCTTCTGAGAAGATAAGGTTGTGTTGTGGGGATGTGTTTTCCCTGCTTACATTGTCCTCCAACCACAGATAGAGAAAGAGAAGGGCATTTAGATAGTGGGCTCCAGTAAGCTTGATGAAAACTGCCTTGTTACACTACCTGAAGAAGCTTTAGCATATTCGAGGAACAGCATTGACTGAGCCTCTCAAACTGCTCCTTGCCTGTCACTAGCGGTCACACAGCTTGTAGCAGTATGTGCTGCCCTGTGAGCTATCATGGCAGGCCCTGGCAGCCTCTTCACGTGTCCTACCAGGGCAGCTCCCCATTAGAGGAGGGATCTGCTGCTTCATTTCTGTGCAAGTCCTTTCCTTTCCCCACAGCATGAGATTCTCTCCATCTCCCTGATTTTTTCCTAAGCAATTCCAGTTTAGTGAGATGAGCTAAGCTATGTTAACACACCTGGCAGCAGGTTCTGAAAGTGCAAGACAGAGCATGGGCCTGGATCCTCATCTTTGGAGTGTCAGTTCAGTCAGTATGGACTGTTAAGAATCTGCTTGGGGTGCTGCTGTATATAAAAGCACTTCACTAAGTGTAAGCATGGGTGTTCTAGTTATTGGATTGGCCTTACAGTAGCGACAGGCTTCAGAAATAAGGGGAGGGAGCAAGCAATTTGAAGCTAATTACAGAAGAGTTAAGGTAAGGCGGTCTCGGGCAGCACTGAATTTGGGAGCTGTTCTGTACACTGAAAGGCAGATTGGAAAAAAAGCCCAAACACTTGAGGCAAACCAATACACAAACCCCCACCCCCATCCAAGAACTTCCAAAGAAACTTACTGTTTTTCCTTCATCTTTGAATAGAATGCTGAATGGTGCCCTCTCCCTGCTGCATTGCTGTAAGCAACTTGTGTTGGTTAAGGAACTCTTCCATTTTCTCCTATTTTCCTCAGGGACACAATAGTTCTTATTGAACAGAAGGATCAGATAGGAGGAAAAGTAAAAGTATTGACTGAAAGATAGTAGAAACTACCTAATAAATGTCTACGCTCGCTTCAGTATGTTCATAAAGCACATACAACATGAGTGCTGATCACTTCACTGCACTTAAGCAGCCCTCTGCTTTTATACCCCTTCCTCTTGTGCTTCTCCAGGTCTAGCAGAAACCGCCGAGCAAAATAGATGATGTTCTTTTGCAAGGCTGAATCTTCAAACATTTCTGGCTTCTGAATCCTAATGTGAGCACAGAGTTGGGTCACTTAAAGGGACTGAGATACCTACTGAGCCATTGTTTATCGCTTCTAGTGTATGCTTAATTTTATATTGTATAGACCTGTATTAAATATGCCTAAAGTAATATCTAGTTTCAGGGGCAACATTGGTCTTGAGGCTGCCCACGGTCAAGTCTGAGTGACAGCTGCAGTAGCTGAGTATCTCATCTCAGAGCCTGCACCTTGTGCTTTTACTTGTGAGGCACGTTGTCTGCTTCTGAACATGAAAGAGATGACCTCTAGCACCAGAAAACCCACAAATTCCAAACCCCTTGTAGAAAGAGGAAGGTGGTAGGGTGTGTGCAATAAACACAACCACCACCACCACCCCCAAAAAAAACCCCAAACCCTCAAACACTTACCTGGCTTAAGCAGATCTGCCACAGATTGGCCACCTGTCCCATCTCTGCTGTCCAGCCTATGTAAATGACAAATACCAAACGTACTTAGCAGTATAAATGTGGCCTAAAAGCAATTATGTACACTCCATCCTACTGCATCTTGGATATAGGTTAACCAGCATGATTCACTGAAAGTAAAATGACATCATACAAATTTAGCATGGCCCAATTACCAAACTTTAAGTACATACTTCACCAGATTCTGCACCAGCTTCTGTGCATACCCTTACCGATACACTAGTTTTGGAAGTGTACAGGTGCCAGTTCAAAGAGGAATAGTCCACACAAGAAAACTTTACAAAAGGGTATGTTTATTTCTATTCTGCTTTTCCATTTGTTATAAAGGCCATAGAAAGCAATCAGATCTTAATATGTTATGAACTGAAAATGAGAAAGTAACAACCCACAAATTTGTGAGTCAAGAGTTTGCACAGGTTCATCACTGATTCACCATGAGATGTCAAGCCAGGTAAGAATTCAGGAAAAAGGAATCCCTGGACAATCAATCCTGCGCTTGGTAATTTTGATGAGCTGATACTATTTGCTCAAGAAATCCCTAAGGGAGATAGAGAACAAAGTGTCCTTTTTGCAGTTAGTTTGGCAAGACCCGATTCTTCCACATTGGAGAAAGCCCTTCCTGAAAAGACCTGAAGTGTTAGGCAGCTGCAGGATCCCGTGCCTACAAAGCATCTACTGCAGTGTCAAAAGGTGTACCAATTATTTCACTTGGTGCTCACTTGCAGGAAGGTGTAACTCGTCAATTTCTGTCACATACCTGACAGGGGCTCTGAATAACCAGCCCTGAAAGGGACTTCAGTGGGATTGTACAGCTACATCAACAAACTGCTTCACCATGCTCTTTCTGCTGCCTTGTTATAGGTGACCTACCCCATGTTCTTTATCCACTTTCTTGTCATAAGAAGAGATCATGCATAAACTCTATGAGAAAGGAATTCCTTTATTTTTCTTAAAAAGCACCATTTTTTCCATTACCAAGTGAAAACTTTACAAAGTAAAGTACGTCTTTTCCAATAATATTTTAATATAAAAACTTAAATCACTTACTCTGGTCATACTGTTCTAACAGGAAGTCTTGTGGCACTGCTGGAGCCGGGTATTTTCAGCCTCACTCTAATTCTAAGTTTATCACTTGCTTAAATAAAACCATTTCCGTGGCCACTTACCATCAGCAAAACATCCTTACCACGAAACCAAAAATAAAGCATCTTCTCTAGCCCAGAAGAGACTGACGTCTTAATAGCATTATTACAATGAGAAGCTTTGTTAAAAAAAATTTATTTTGAAAGTTAGACACAACCTTAAAAGTGTACAAAGACAACAAGCACTCAAATTACACAGAATTAGCAGTGAGTACAATGTGAACACAACAACAGTGAGTCTTACCTCTCTTTATATGTAAATATAAATAGAGATTATCCTTGCCAAACTTCCAGCTTCGTTTTTTTACCTTTTTTTTCCCCTCCCCTGAAAACTACCTCATTATGCTGCAAAACCTAGCAGGGAGCATTTCACTGTTCAGTTCATCAGAATTGCTAAAAGGGAGTCTGGCTAAAAATAGTCCTTCTATCATGAGAATATCCCATACTTTTCAGAACCAAGTTTCTTTCTCAATTGAAAAACAACTTTCCCTTTCATTATGTTGAATGTTTCACCTCCGCTAGGGACCTGCCAAATTACAGGCTTCAAAATACTTAAAAAACAGTGGACCTTGCTCATTTTTTTTTCTCCCCAAGAACACGCAAGCTGAAACTAACATGGTGCATACCTGTAAGGAGTCACAAAAGAGAGAATGTTCTTTTTTTTCATTTTACTCTTTGAAAGTGGTGTTGCAAGCAAAGCACTTTGGAGTAATTTTCGCTGTGAGTTGGTTAAACTAATGTAAGTATGCTGCCAGAGAAGAATTTTTTTTAAAATTACTATTTAATATTACACTTAGAGCTTCAAATATATTAATAAAAACACCTGCAGAAAAGTATCCCTTATGGCTTGTTCCTGCACATGTATGTAAAATGAAAAGCAGGCACTGCTAGCATCCTCCCTTTACTCTTTACAGGAAATATATGGAAAAATTGCATGCAGTGTTCTTGCAGGAAAAAAAAAAAAGAAAACCCCATGGAGACTGTTAAACAACTTAACCACAGCCTCTGTTCTAGGAATTAGCTGTTACTCAGGTTTAGATACACCAGAAAACCAGTTGTAAATCTTCCCTAAGATCAACAGCAGTGAACCCAAGGTTATGGTTTACCTGGCTGTAGCCACGCTGGCAAGATCCTGCTCCGAACCTGCATGTTTGGGGGACTCTGTACTGAGAATGAGGGGGACCATTTTTACGTGTTCAGAAAACGAGCCTAACTGTCTTCTCAGTGCTCTGGGTTATGTCTGTGAATATAAACTTACTCATTATTCTTTCTAGATTACCTGGAAGTGCTTTATGTTTCACTGTTTTACTCCATTATGAGTATTTGTTGCAATGAGTCAGCGCCTTGACTTTCATAAAGCCTGAAAAATGTTGTGGTGCTTTTGGTGGCGCCTTTATTTTTATTTTTACTTTAACAGAAATATCCTGTTAAGACACTGGTGTCCTACAAACTGCTGGGCATTGGAGTTAAGTCTGTTTCACTCAAAATGACAGTGATTATTTGCTTCCAAATGGTTATGAGCTGGTAGGTTCACCAGTCTCATACCCTCTACACTAATTCTGCAGAAAACATAAATTGGGACCAAAATAATTATTGAAAATACTTTCAGAATTATATTAATTCTGTAAATTGAGGCCTACACAGGCAGCTTTATAAGTTAAGTAATCTTTTGAGAAACTAAGTGTTCTAGTATTGCTTTGCCTTATTGAAAATGACTTTTAACAAAAAGCTGTTGATGTTGCTAATTTATTTATATGTGAAACCACGTAAGTGAAAGTAACTTCTTTTTTTGTTTTGTTTTCAGTTGTGCAAGAGCCTATTAAACTTTTCAAAATGTCTGTCAGTTTGCCAGGCAAGGGAAAAACATACAGCATACAATCCTATATGCAATGGCTATGGGGTGTAGCCAGTGAAATCCCATGTTAGCAAGAACTATGCTAACTAGCCCAAACCCAAACCTTTTGATCATACCATCTTCTCTAGATGCTTTTGTTTAACAGAAGCCTGTTTTCTCAATACTCTATTGTTTTCTATTTTCTTAAATTCTATGATGACATTCATAAGGTTAAAGAAAATATTAAAAAAATCAAAACAAGGATGTTGTAAAGAAACAGCAGCTGCAAAAGAACACTTTCAATTACTGTCAGGACAGAAAAGGCTATTGGCAGTGTACCTTTCAGTTGGCTTAAGAAGATTTATAAAACTGTTCTGACCCAAGGCAGTACATGATCTTAAGCTAAACCCAAGCTTGTGCAATAGCAAATGATATTTTGGAAGGCATACTTTGATATCTAAGGCTAAAGGAAAAAAAAATTGCTACTGTTATTTCTGTCCAAAGGTCTAAACCAGCAACCATTATCACTGACAGGATTGCTATGACTGCATGGAGTCCCGCTGGGGACCGAAGGTGCAGCGGTGTACTGAGTACATGGACAGGCAGGCTCTGCTCTTCAGCTTTGCCCACTTACTCGAAAAGGTTTCATAGCAGAAGGCTACACGACATGGTTATAATGTAACACAAGTGCATTTCCCTAGGAGCTGATTGCACAAAAAACAGTTCTTAGTAAGTATGTAAATCTCTCTCAATCCAGCAAAAGAGACTGCTCTAGACACAGCTAGGGAAATAGCTCCAGAAACAAAATGACCAGGTTTATTTGTCTCTCTTTTTTAGCAATTACTTAGTATTGCTGTAAAAACCTGGAATAAAGAAATACTGAGAGAGATAACTGTGAAATTCTGCTGAGGAAGGGAAGCAGAACAGAACTGGCTCCATCTGAGGGAGTTAAAACATGATGCCTACACCACTGTGCCCACTGGGTGGAGGACTTCAAGGTGCTCTGCACCTGTACCTCCCTGAACTCAAGAGCATCTCAAGGAAATCTAGAGCAGGCAGAAGTTGGTCACGTTCCAGCACTTTGCACAGTGCTCCCTCATTCCATTCAAAAACTTTATAGAGCACTTAATTGTTTACTTGATTTCTGAGAGGTGCAGCGTTATTAAAATTCTTGTTTCCCATTCTGCCAGTCCAATTGATGTGGCCTTGGCACAGAGTAAGAAATACAGCCTAGTTCTGTAATTCCAGTATAGCTTCAAAGTATACGTGCTTTCCATTTGCACTTACAAGTGCTGGATAGCCTTTTGCAATAACTATTTCGAAAACTACTTTAATTGCTTTACCTCCTTTGACTAAAAGGCTGAGGACAAGGCCACAGACGTAGAGGATGGAGACTCCTACGCACTGTAGGAGCTTTCTCAACTCCACAATTTAGTGCCTCCCCCCTCCAATTTAGATTAAGCATCCTTTATCCTGCTAGTAAGAAAAAGGCATTAATCCTCTCTACTAAGACCGAGGTCCAGTGTAAGTTTCACTGGCCAGCAGCTGCACTGCAAGCCACACTTCAGTTACTGGTTTGTCTGCTCAGCTTGCAAAGGCTGGCACCGAAACTGAAGGGGACACATTAAACAGAGACAAGGAAACAGAGATTTTAAGGAAGTGGGCATGGTAAACCTGCAGAACTCCCAGCTTTATGAGAAGAGAGGAGTTCAGAGCTCAACGCAAGAGACTGGCTGTTTAAGCTAGATAATGAGCACATCTACACTTGCACCAAACAGCATAAGAGAGTATTCTAGAAGTAGAATGTATGTTTCCCATTTTAGAATGTAAACTGAACTTGAACAGGAATCTGCAGTAATCCTCCCCCAACAGAGCAGTGGTATTTTAACTAACCATTCTACAGCTGCTTGCGCTTCAAATGTGCAGCACTTCTTGGTCACTCATGCACAGGATACCAGACAAAGCAATCCACTGACATGATTTGACGACCCCTATCACATCATCCTCCTCGTACATTTAGGTGCACAGTTTCGGCAAGCAAGGTGCTCCATCCAAGTGCCTTTTCCTCAGCGTCAGTTACAGCCGGACTGAACACAGGTAAGGTGTGTATGCCAGGTGCGTTCCCTACATTCACCAGGAGTTCTACACCCATGTAGCTCTGGAGTCTACACAGCAGGGTTAGCAACAGTCTCTGGCACACCCTGCAAGTTCACAAATAGATTGTCATTTCTACAATAATACAAAATAGCTGTAAAACCAATATGTAACACTGTATATATGCATGAATATAAAAATAAACCACACCATCAATATGCAAAACTTCACAACGATGATGAAAACAGTTTTCTTCTCAACGGTCTTCAGTATTGATGAGTTGGTTCTCATTGTCATACCCGTCAGGCAGGTATGCTTTCCTTAGCTGGTCTGATTTAGGTATCGAACTGCCGTTCTTGACGTAACGGGACAGGAAGGCTCGCACGGACGGATGATCTGCCTTCTCAAGGGGAATGTTAGCTTCCAGGCACATTTTCACAAAGTCCTGGATGACGCTGGTTTTCTCTGTCTGGGCAGTACTGTTGCACTGGAGGGAGGCAGTCAGAGTCCGTTGCTTCTTCCTGACGTTCTGTTCTTCAAACTCTGCCTTCCGCTTTGTGTGCGTTTTGGACTTGAGGTGGTCGTTGATGGCGGACTTGCGCACGTGGTTCAGAACCACGTTGCAGGAGGTGCAGAAGAGCTTCCCCCCGTCCTCGTGCAGCTCGCTGCCGAACTCAGTCACGCGGTCCTGGGGAGTGACATACAAAGCCGTCTTCGAGCGGTTACGCGACGGAGCCGACTTCACGCCGAACCGTTCCATTGCTGCCTCCAGGGAACTTCACCGGGAAGCTGGGAGGGAAAGAAATAAATGACTCTTAAGGCATCCTCATGATTTTGACCAAACAGTTCAGCCATATAGTGCTAAGAGATAATTTTGTGGAAGATCCACACGTGAAACTATCATCAAAGGTTCTTCGCCTCGAATTCCAAAGAACTTAGGAGGAAAACAAAGTTCCTCGTGGGTCAGAGCAAATTACTTTTTAGTTCCTACAACTACAAAGCTCAATAGAACCCTCAAAACTCAATCTGTTAATCCCTGAAACTCAAATAGAAAGGGTTTTGCTTGTTCTTGAAGAGTTCCTTTACCCCTTAGGGTAAAGGGTGCTTTCTTCTTAGTAATATTTGACAGCTTCTTAGTTATTTTGGGTCAGTATTCTTCTGTTTACTTCCTGAAAACATGCATGAGATCTGTTAGCAAAAACTTGTTCAAGCATCAGGCAAGAAGGCCATTACTGTCGATTACAAAAGCCAGTGAAAAATAAAAACAACAAAAAGGAAACAAAAATACCCCAACCTGAGCTTCCTCAGCACTCAGTTGGGAACAGCCATCACTTTTGTTTGCCCCAGCTCAAGGCATGACCATAAGATTGAACCTCAACTCCGAGTCAAAAGCAAATCAACAAATCGTTCTGTCATTGGAACTAAGGAAGCAGCCTAACGTGAGAAAATTGGAGACATTTCCATGCAAAACAAGAACCTGTATTTTCAAAGACCACAACCTCTCTGAGGAAGGTAGCTGATAACTAAGAGAGCTGGACACTTCTAACATCACTCTGACTCACACTGCACTACCAGGGCAGGCAGTAACCTAGTCAAATGCAGGAAAATCAAAACAGGACAGACTAGGGTTGGGTTTTTTTCTTGATGAGAAACAAAATAGTCGGTGTAAATCTCAGCCGAGATATTTCACATCCTTTTCAAAGTGAATTTGAGGAAACAACTCTGTTCAGGTTTGATGTTTTCTCAGCAAAATGACCATTACATGAATTACCCACTTCCTAGTCAAAAAAAAGAGCAACAGATGTTTATTAAAAAAATACATCTGGGCAAATACTATGAGGAAATATGTTGTCTGGGTGTTTACTTATGGGTATGAATGAAGAATTTCATATTGACTGTTCTTACAAGGCAAGAGATGAGAATACCCCTAGATGTATTGTACTCTGTACTTATTTTGTTACACATACAGAGTTTGCTGTTACAACATTTTAAAAGATCTGCCTTTAAAAGACCAGAATTTCCAAACTGACTCTAAGTTCAGCTTGCCCAGCTCCAAGGACTGAATGGAGTTCCTTCTGTCCAGAATGCCTTTTGCTTGTTCTGGAAATAAAGGAACAGAGAACTCACTCTTCAAAGTTATGGGGTTTTTTTCTTAAACCATTGCTACTCAAAGATAAGACACAAAGATCTTGCTATCAGCCAATTTCCTAGTTAATTTTTTGCACTATCTGCTGCTTTGCAGAACTGTTAAGTCTTGGCTGATACTGCACAACACTACAAAGATAAACACCGTGCTTTTTAAAATTCTGTTGCTTTATGCAATTTATCCCAATTTATGCAGTAACTCCCCACGAGTTTCTGTTTCCCAAAATCAAGTGGAAAACAAGTCTTTAACACAAATTTGTCAGTTAGATTCCAAAGTATCAAAAGAAATCCCCTACCAAATCAGTGTTTGGCCTTACGCTTTGGTCAAAATCCATGGGAATTGCATGAGCAGCACAACTGCTGTAACACAGGGCTTTGGGGCTTGGGCTTTGTTTGTTTGGTCGGTCGGCTGTTTATTTTTGCCTCGAGTTTTGGCACAGATTCTTTCATGCCTGCTAGTGCCTGAACTTCTTGCGGGACCCCGAGTGCAGGGCGGGAGGGTGTGCGTGCAGACAGGGCGTCACGGCAGGGGCACCCCCGTCTAGCCTCCGATACACTTTCACCCGAAGCAAGCTCTCCCGCCGCGGTGGGGGCCCCCGGGAAGGCGGAGGCGCACGCCTTGGCTACAAAGTGTCACCGGGGCAATTAAAGCCGGTCAGCGTGAGCCCGGGGAGGGTTTCGGGTGCGGAGGAACCCGAGGCTGGGTTTCCAGCCGCCAAACGGGTTTCGCTGTGACCGGGAGCCAGAACTCGACGCATTTATTCCCTGGGGTTCGGTCACCGAGACTGACGGCGCCATTTAACCCGTGAGGGCCTCTGTCGGGCGGCCGTCTCCTCTCCCTTCCCCGCCCCGGGGCGGGGGGGAGCGTAGCTGGGAGAACGGCTCGGCCCGGCCCGGCCCGGCCCAGCACGGCCCGGGTGGCGGCAGCAAACCCACCCCAGGCCTCCGCGCCCCTCCCGCGGCGGCAGACAGGTGCGGCCTCTCCCGCCCCGGCTCCGCCCCGCTCCTTCCCCCTCCCGGCACGGCGGGTGTTTCCATGGCACGGCCGGGAGGTGCCGTCGCCGCCGCAGGCGCCCCTCTGCCGACCGGCCCCGGGATCCCACAGGCCCGAGCGGGCCCCGCCGAGACAGCGCCGCCCGCCGCGCCCCACCGGCCCCCGCCCGCCCCCTGCCGGGCGCCGTTACCCGCTCCGGCCGCTCGGCTGCCCCTCGCCCCACCGGCGGGCGCCGCGCTGCCGCTGTCGCCGCCGCCGCTCCCCCGCTGGGCCCCGCGCCGCGGGTCAGACGCGCCCCTCCACCGCCGAGCCGCAGCCAGACGGACCTACCCACCCTGGCGGCCGCGGTAGGCGGGACCTAGCAACCCGCCTAGCAACCGCCGCGCCCGCCCCGCCGCCCGTCTCCTGGCCGCCGCCACAGAACGGCCGAGAGGGAGAAACCCCTCTGTGATTGGCTCTCCCTAGCGCAGGCGCGTGGAGATGGATGGCGCTTTTGCCCAATCAGAAGTGCGGGGCGGGAATAACTGCCCTGATGAAGGCGTGCTCGATCCAGTCAGAGCTTGGGAGGGCGACGGCGGCGCCTGGCGGACAGGGGCTTTGGCCAGTCGTCTGCAGGAGGCGGCAGAGGGAGGTGTAACAGGCGGGCGGAGCAGCCAATTGCAAGGCGGCGACAAAGTAACGAGGAGACTTTTGCTCCAATCGAGGGAGGGTTCGGCGGGTTCGGGTGGAGAGGAGGGGCCAGAGGTCAGGAGTCATCAGCCTGTTCCCCCTGTCGGCGGCCGTTGATCGGCATGGTGGTTGGCCCAATAGAAGCGCGGCGGGTGGGCGTGGCCGGACGTGAGGCGGCGGGGAGGAGGGAGCCCCTTCCGGCGTGGCGGGGTGGGGGCAGGGGGGTGCTCGGTACGCGCAGGGCGGCCGGAGCAGCATGGCGGAAGACGAGAGCGATCAGGAGTCGGAGCGGCTCAGTGAGGAGCTGGAGGCGCTGGTGGCGCCGGGCCTCTCCTCCGGCCTGCCGGCCCTCCTCAACAGCCAGTATTACTGCCGCCGCTTCTGCCAGGTGAGTGCCGCCCCGCCCCCCCGGCCCGCTCCTTGCCCCTCGCCCCGCGGGTGGGGGTCGGGCGCGGCGGGGCTCGGGGTCGTCGCCCCCCTCTGTCCCTTCGGGGCGGCGGGGAAAGGGGGCCCCGCGGGGGCCGAGGCTGCTGCCCCGCAGCCCTTCGCAGGGCGGGGGTCGGGCCGCTCCCCGGAGGCCTTGGGGTCAGTGCCGGGGCAGGGCGAGGGGGTTGGCGGGGAAAAGGGGCCCGCTCCGCCCCCGCCCTGGAGGGGAAGACGGGGCTGGGAGGGAGACGCCCGTCCTTCCTCAGGGGGCGGCTGGGGTGCTGGCGCTGAGTGCCCTCGGACCGGCCCGGGGCGAGGGTGGAGGCCGGGGCGGGCGCGGGGCCGGGCTGGGGTTGGCAGGGATGTTTGTGTGGGGGAGGGGGGGAGGGAAGGCGCATCCCGGGGCGGGGGGGGGGGGTGAGAGACCGAGCGAGGAAGAGCCGGGGGTGTCGGAGGGTGGCGGGGCCCCGCCGCTCCTGGGATATTTTGTCGCTTCTGGGCCCGGCGAACTGGGACACGTGCGGTCGCGGCGGTGCTGCGGGCAAAACAATTCCGGGTGGTTTCCCTGGGCTGGGCAGCGGAGCGGGGTTTGGGGGGGTGGGGGCGGGCGGGCCTCGGAATCGGTTCCCATAACGGTGGCTAAACTAGACCAGGGTTTACCTTTCCGATTGCCTTTTTAAAATATTTTTCCTTCACCCGTCTTTTCATTGGAAAGCAGCGTCTCTTCGTGCGGGCCCGGAATTCTTGTGCTCTTTCCAACCTCTTTACGTGTGCCTTGGAAAGTAACAAGCAACAACAGGTTGCTCTTCCTAGTTGCTTTCATCAGCAGGTGTTGATGAAGCATTAGTTACGCTGGGTGTATTTCAGCTGCACTACTCACTGTTTTCAGAAAGAGTCTAGAGGGGATTTTGTATGGAATTACTTCATTTCATCAGTTCATTTCTTGGCTGCTTAACTCACCGCTATGATTTTTTCCCCTCCATTAAAATATATGTGGGGTTATGTTCTTATTTTGTTCTTCCTGTGTTAACATACGATGTCAATTTGAAATGTTGGTTTCAAATCATCATGGGTAGCATAATGCTCAGTAAGTCCACAGACTGCTTTTCGGTTTTATCAATCCTTCTGTGTTTTCTTTTGTTCACTGATTTTTCTGAACTTAGTATATATTTTTAAAATAAAAAAATGAAGCCAGTAGAAGTAAACTTTTTGCAAGCGTGGTGTAAACTACAATTGTAAGAAATCGCAACCGTATTTGATTAAGGTGGTGGGCTGGAAACACATTTGGTTCTGCTGAGCACTGAGAGTTTTATCTTAAAATTTTCTAGCTTCCACACTTACTGTGTGTTGAATTTGTTGTACGAAGGAGGAAGTGTAGGCAGAGTGATTGCTTCATATACTAATGCCAACCCTGTTTCCCAGATGAAGCTATGGATTAGTAGGGAACAGAAGAGGATAAGACCAGAGAAGGAACTTTACTATAAAACAGTTATATCACAGTTATTAATGCTATAGCATCTAAATAAGTTGACCTTGACTTCCCCGGCAGTTTTGTGTAGAAAGATTGCCAAGCCCTCTCCCCTACTTCGTTTTGCTTTGAGTTTATGAACTCTCTGCATGGGCAGCCAGTGTTCTGAGTGTATAAAAGTCTGTTTATTTTCTCCTAAATTTTCTTTTTAACAATGCATAGTTTAAATACTCCTGACAAAAGCAAGTGAATATATTAACACTTTGTCTGCAGGGGGGTTTTTTGTCACTCCTGTTGTTTTAAGTTTGGCCTGGTGTGATCAGCAGTTGTGTGCTCACTCAAAAACATAGTTTTCCATGTTTTGTTTAAGTGTGTGTTTTAGTAATGGATTCTTCTACTAATTTAACTGTCTAAATGCAAGGTCTTAACTGGTGTAGTGTACTGGTATAAACCACTAGTACCTGTGTGACATTTGTGGTTTGACAACAAATTAAGTTGTGCATGTGCCACATCAGCTCATTCACCCTCATGAGGCTGACAGTGGTGTAATTATTCTGGTCTATATATACTTGTATGTAGAGAGGTCTGAAAAGGCCCTCAGCCGGTTTAATGAGCGATGAAGCATATTTATACTTCTACTTCAGAAAGTATCATGAAGTTTAGGTCACCTCTTTCTCATAACATTTCTTATAAAACAAAACTTTTTGCTTAAGTACTGTGTTGGTTTTGTTAGATTTGACTTTTCCCCCACATGCCTTTTTTTTCTGCAGTTTTTCCCTTTGGCTCATTTTTGACAGAGGGTGTTGCTTTGTACTTTCCTATTGAGACCTTCGGAAGGTCATATTTGGCTGTTGTGCAGCTGAAGCATCTTTACCTCATTCTACTCCACGCTGATAACACACTTTTGCTTGTCTTAATGGTTGTTTGGCACTTAAGAATGTCCTAGTTTGTCTTCCATGTTCCTGATTTTGGGTTGAAAGTTGTAGCAGTTGTAGAATTAATTGCTTAGCAATAATACTGTTGGTTTGAACTACCTTCCAATTTTTGAGAAGAACAACCTATTAAAATATGCACCTCTGCTTTGATCATAATGATGAAGCTTAGTGTCAGCTGAAAAGAATATTGGTTAGATTGAAAGAGTAGAAGGGTGGCTTAGACCTTGGAAAGCATTGGCATACATGTGACTTTAATCTTGGAAATATGTTTAGAAAGGTAAAAATATTGCCATAAACAGCCAGGTTCAGTGTTCTTGAAGCCTGGGTAACTGCAGCTGAACTTCACTTTCAGATAAAGTAAGTTACAAAAGATGATTTGCTCATCACAGTGTTTTCCTTAAATGCATGTGTAATCACAATTCAGTGGTACAAGATGAACTCACAATGTGGAGTCTCTAAACCCCCATGTAGTTTCTGGGATCTGTTTGTGCGTTGCAGGTCTGTGTGCTCACGTGGAGACATTACAGCCTGAATCTTACAAGGCAAAGACAAGTAAAATGTTTTATTAGGTTTATTTCTTGGGATTGATGACATGGGGAAAACAAAAATCAAGATTTCTGTGTTTGGAAATAAAAAGTGGCGGTTGGAACACAAGTGCCCAGTTTATCCGTCTCACCAGCTGTTTCTATGCTACTTTCTAAAAACTGCTGACCTGGCATTTCTTCCTGCTTGTGAAATTTGCGATGTATTGAAACCACTTCCATGCTGGGAAAAGCAACTCTGCTGCTCTCAACTTTTTGACAAGCTAAAGAACAAGGCATCTGTAACTACTTTGTAGGTTTGAAGAGATTTGAAAGGTGGTACTGAGCAGAAACCCCCTTAGTCTAAACATTTGGAAGAGCTTCACGAGTTTCAGCTTGTTACCTTATGCAGAATTTTAAGTTCTTTCATGAGATTTCTTGGGGACCAAAGCCGTGTAGAGGTTCCTGTGTGAGCAAAATACAAATCATGAAGAAATGATGACAAGAAAGTAGTGTAGGTGGTTACTTTTTGTTATGAGGGTGGAGGGAGTACTCTTGTAATTATAAGGATGGATTTCCAAGATTACTTGATTGGAAAACAGACCTTAACAGCAAGCTGGAAAATGGATACAGCTTACTTCATTGCACTTGAAGTGGGTATAGTTTTATCCTCCAGCCTGAAATCTTCTCTTCAGAACCTTTTCTCATAACATTAAGTACTGTGAAAATACAGCAGGTTACTCCAAGCATTTCTGTAGTTGTCCACATGGCTGCATAACTGTACCACATGTTGCTTTACCTTGTGTTATTCAGTGCTGACTGAAATAAACACAAGGTGAGTCTGATCTGAAGTAGCGAGGTAATGCTGCGGGGGCTAAACACTACTCAATCTACTCGTATTGTGGCATCAGCTTGTGGCCTTCCAGCATGATCAGACTTCCCAAAATAAAGATTGTCTAGTTTGCTTACATTAATTGGTGGTACCTTGAGTCACTGCTAGAAAAAGACCTCTTGGCTTTATAAACTCAAAAGCTAGGAAGTATAATTTAGTAAGGCACTAGAGAAGATAGTATTTCCTGGGTTTATTTTAGTAGACAAAAAACCAGGGGTGTATGACTCAACTGTTTGTCTTCTGGGGATGAAGGTAGAAAAACATACGTGTGTCTGTTTATTCTGATTTGGGGAGTAATACACTTTTGCACTTTTCATGCTTAAATTTGAAAGTACTTGCTTTTGGCTCTTACTTTGAACTTCAAGGCAATAGCTGTTGAGTTGCTTTTATATTTTATATGAAAAAAAAAATTCCACTCAACCCCCTTTTTAGATTACACCATGCTTTTATTTTACTGCTTTTGGGATGCATATTTGATCTCTGTACATCATTTTAAAGTCCAGCTACAGAAATCTTGTTCACATGACTACTAGTTTTAGAAAGTGATCTCTTCTATTTCTTGGACGCTTAATTCTCTGAGGAGGTATAATTTATAATTTTTAACCATCTATTTTCTCTTGTAATGATTTGTGATAATCTTAAGGGGGGCAGGGAGGGGGGTTGTAGCTTCCTGAATAAATATGATTTATATTGGTTAATGGATCAGATCTGTGTTGAAAGTCATATTTGACTTATTTGACTAATCTCTTTCAGGTTTTTTTTTTAAATGTGTGATGTTGCTAGTTATATGGAAGCTTGTAAAGGGCAAACCATACATTGCAGTAACTAAATTTACCTGTGTATCAAAGAATATGCGAAGCACTTGAAACAGTTGCATTTAAAAATTAACCTGTTTTCCTGTTCTCTATTTACTGGGTCTGTTTTTCATGTTTGACTAGTGAGCACAAGCATATTCAATTTACTAGTTATCAGTTCAGTATTGTGCTGCTTGAGATTCTGGTGATATTCAGGTTTAAAAGGAAATCTATACAAAACAGCTGGGGCAAGCACCAGATTATTTATTTTTTTTTTTGCTCTCAAGCTGAATGCCAAAAGTAGCTCAGTGCTGTTGAGGATTACCTGTCTGCAGAGGAGAGCGTCCTGGGGTAGGAGCTTCCTTTTACACTTAATGAGAAACCCGATAATCGCTATCATGCAAGACTGGGTTGTGGTAAATGTAGTGTGTTTGGCTGTTTTTAGTCAGCTGCTTGGGAGAATTCGCAGTAGTAGCTGGTTTGCAACTTCTTTATTTGCAGACCAGTGGGTTGAAGGAGTCAGTCTTCAATGCTCTTGTCTGGTACGATAGAAGATCCTCTTCTTTTTCACATACTCACTTCTCTTTTTGTCTGGCAGCTTCTTGGGTTTTGTGCTTGCACTCCTTTTAGCTTTACCCTGAGAAACGGTTTTAAAAGTGGAATTAAGGAATTAGTATGCTAAAAAAGGAAACGCTGCACAACTGTACAAATATGATGTATACTTGATGACTGTAATGTTTTTATGCCTCTGCTGCTTTGGAATTTTTCTGTTTCACACTCTGAAGCTTCTTGGCATTGCTACTTATCCAGTTTTTAATGCCTTGTCTCAAAGTTCAGCTTCTGTATGAAAATAAGCTTTTGAGCTTATTGTGTGGTAGCTAGTTTCTCACTGGGGTTAAACCATGACAGTCCTCGCTGCCCAATGTGGGGCTTGGAAGGGTTGAAATAATGGCAGATCTGACCAGAAATTTGTTATAGGCACTAATTATATTAGGGTAATTGTCACTGGTCTGCTGGTCACAGTTGTTTTATTTGTTCTCAGAGTGGTTTCATGTAACCCCTTACTTGCTCTATTTACTCGTTATCAGTGTTTGTGTGGTTTGTCACCTCTGGGTGTTGGATTAAGGTGATCACTCTGCTGTTTGGTGCACTACTGGCTTATGGTATAAAATCACTGATAGTCAGACCAGTTTGGTATTTGTATTCAGTGGTGGCAGAGCAACCGCTTCATCCCCATACTTTGGGAGCCATGTGTCAGAAGCTATTAATAATTACGCTTTTACTTTTTTCTCTTTGAAGATGTCGTGGTTTTACCCCGGCTAAGAGCTGAGATCCATGCAGCTGCCTGCTCCTTAAAGGAAAAGAGCAGGGGAAAGGTGGGGGGTGGGGGGGGAGAGAGGCAAGGGAAGGGAAAAGAAAGGGGCAAATAACAACCCCAAAACCAAGAAACCAAAAGCCTGTGGGTTGGGATAAGGATAGTTTACTAGAATAGCAGAAAGATAAAATATATCAATGCTGACAGGACTTTAGAGCAAAAATATATGAAGCTGTTGATACACAATGCAGTTTCCCACCGAACCCACAACTCAGGCCGTGCCACCCAGAGCCGTCCCGGAACCCGACCGTCCCCCAAGAACCGCGCGTCCCGGAGCTGCCTCTGCTCTTCCTCCTGTCAGCCCCCTGTTATACTGAGCAGGACATAATTGTCATGGAATACTCTCTTTGGCCAGTTGGGTCACCTGTCCTGGCTTTGCCCACCCTTTCTCATGAATAGAGAAATATGAAGGAGCTGAGAAAGTCCTTGACTGTCTGAGAGCAACTAAAACCATCAGGGTGTTACCAGCACTGCTTTCATTTTAACTCTCAAACACAGCATTCCATCTGCTGCTGCAAATGAAGTTAACTCCATCCTGACCGAAACCAGGACAGAAGAGCCAATATGAAGTAGAGACACCGTCCTTCACCTTATTCCCCCTTCTCCTGGTTAACTACAGTAGTGCTCAAGAATGTTGAATATCCTTGGGATGGCTGTAGCTCCTGAAGGTGTTTCAGGTCTTGTTTAGCGTTAAGCTACTATTTAAGAATACCACCCCAAGAGCAAACACTGCCACAGGCACTATAGCTACTCAAAACTTGACAAAAAGCACTGCAGTTGAACCAGAGAGCCAGCTTGTACCAATAGCAGTCATAGAAGTCAGTTCATTTATTAAAAGATGACAAAGCTGGGCCATTGCTCAAACAGGAGGAAGAGGCAGAACCAGAGATAACCACGTGATCTCTATCCCTGAGTGAGCTGTGATATGTGAGAAAAGATTTCATTTGTTGATTTGGCAAGCAGCCTGTCGTCTGACCACTCCAGTGCTGTGGTAGTGGGGCCAGTAGCCTGGAATTAGAGAGTTGAGAGGCCGAGCAGCTGGGATACTTGTCCAGGAAAGGGGGCATTGACCAGGTTATTGGGAAAAAGAAGGCCTCAGCCTTAGCAGGTGAGTTCTGTCAAGTGTGAAGGAAAGGTGCTCCTTCAGTGAGGGTGTTGTATGTCATCCAGGCAAGCGGACCACTACGGAGA
Organism: Gallinula chloropus; assembly: GCF_964237585.1. NCBI lineage: Eukaryota > Metazoa > Chordata > Aves > Gruiformes > Rallidae > Gallinula > Gallinula chloropus. The sequence continues at coordinate 96,977,386 of NC_140085.1, forward strand.
GAGGTATCCAGTACCCAAGGGAATTAGCTGTGCAAGAAATGTTGTCTTACAACCCTGACATCGTGCAGTTATCCACAGGTGCAGATGGAAGTCCAGTGTATGTGACCCTTGTGGTGGAGATATGTACAGCATGTGCAACTGGCTTATGTGACATCATTGCAGTAATGGAGGGGGAAGGCAAAGAGGCACCAACAGTGAATGAAATCACTGGCTGATTCCCTGTGGGACTATGTCTCAGCCACAGAAAGACTGAAAGTCTGAAAACCCATTCAAGAAACGGCCCTGGGAGGGAGTTGTACCTCTCCCTTTGGCAGCAGAGTGCAGGTCTGCTTTTACTTGGAGGGAAGTCCAGTGCACCTGGAATCACAGAATATTGTGAGTTGGAAGGAACCCATAAGGATCATCAAGGCTAAACTCCTGGCTCCACACAGGGCCAGACAAGTCAGAGCATGGGACTGAGCGTATTGTCCAAATGCTTCTTGAACTCATTCAAGCTGGATGCTGTGACCACTTCCCGAAGCCTGTTTCAGTACGTGACCACTCTCTCAGTAAAGAACCTCTTCCTAATAACCACCCTAAACCTTCACTGTCACAGCTTCGTACTGGTCACTTGGATTCTATCGCTGGTCACCAAAGAGGAGATTGGTGCCTGTTCCTTTGCTCCCCCTTGTCAGGAAGCCATAGACCACGATGAGCTCTCCCCTCACCTTCCTCTTCTCTAGGCTGTACAAGCCAAGGGACTTTAGATTTCCCCTCCAGCCTCTTCACCGTTCTTGTTGCCCACTTCTGGGCACTCTCCAGTATTTTTGTGTCCCTCTTGTGCTGTAGTGCCTGCGGCTGCATGTAGAGCAGGACAGTCACCTCCCTGGACCAGCTGGCATTGCTGTGCTTGATACACCCCAGGATATGGTTGGCCCCCCTGGCTGCCTGGGTGCACTGCTGGCTCATGTTTAACTTGCTGTTGACCAAGACCCCCAGATCTCTCTCAGCATGGCTGGCCTCCAATGTCTGATCCCCCAGTCTGGATGTGCAGCCACAGGGTTGCCCCTTCCCAGGTGCAGAATCCGGCACTTGCCCTTGTTAAACTTCATGCGGTTGGTGACTGCCCAGCTCTCTGCTCTGTCCAGGCCTCTCTGTAAGGCTTCTCCACCTTCAGTGGTGTCAAAAGCTCCTCCCAATTTGGTGTCAAAAGCTCCTCCCAATTTGGTGTCAAAAGCTCCTCCCAATTTGGTGTCAAAAGCTCCTCCCAATTTGGTGTCAAAAGCTCCTCCCAATTTGGTGTCAAAAGCTCCTCCCAATTTGGTGTCAAAAGCTCCTCCCAATTTGGTGTCAAAAGCTCCTCCCAATTTGGTGTCAAAAGCTCCTCCCAATTTGGTGTTGTGCAGATTTACTGAAAACACCCTCTAGTCCTGAATTCGTGTCATTTAGAAAATGTGGGAGATCCTGGCCAAACACACCTGAACCAACATGGTCAGGTGAATGCCGTTTATTCAGTCCATTTGCGTATAGAGACCCGTGCCGTGTGCTCACGCCCGGATAGCCGTGTGCATGCGTCTGGCCGCTGTTGGTTGACGATCACGCGCCCCAGTACACTCTGTGATTGGCTGCAAGGCTTACAGCACGCGTGCGGTTGTTACAGTTCAAAGGCTGGATTGCTCACGTGTCCATTGTCCACTAAAAAGCCTCCAACAAGAAAAGTGTTAAAATGAACCAGACCTAAAGTGGAACCCTGGGGTACCCCATTAGTGACTGGCTGCCAGCCAGAGGTAACCCCAGTTACTATCACCCTCTGTGCCCGACCCTTCTGCCAGTTGCCCACACAGTGCATTATGGCTTTGTCTAGTTGTATGCTGGACATTTTGTCTGGTAAGATACTGTGAGACACAGTATCAAAAGCCTTGCTGAAATCCAAAAGAATAACATCAGCTGGTTTCCCTTGGTCACCCAGCTGATCTTGTCATAAATGGAAGTCAGATTGGATAGACAGGACCTTCTTCTTCAGACCCCATGTTGGCTGTGACCGATGCCTACATTGTCCTTTAGGTGTTTTTCAGTAACTCTCAGTATGATTTTCTCCATAATTTTACCAGGCACTGAGGTGAGACTGACAGGCCTGTAATTACCAGAGTCCTCTTCCTTACGCTTCCTTACGTTTGCTAGCTTCCAGTGAACTGGGACCTCTTCAGACTCCCGAGACTGTTGAAAAATAGAGAGAGGTCTTGCAATGACATCAGCTAGCTCCCTGACTACCTTGGGTTGAATCCTGTCAGGGCCTATGAGCTTATATGGACCCAGATGGAGCAGCAAAAAATCATCCATGAGTTCAGGGTTTACTAGGAGTTTAACATTTCTGCAGTCACGGTCCTCCACCTTGAGGCATCTGGAGTCCCAAAGCCCATTGGCTGTGTTGAAGACAGAGGCAAAGATGATGTTAAATGACTCTGTGTCCCTGTTAGCATGAACGTTCTCATCAAGTAACAACAGACCAATGTTCTCTCTGGTGCTCCTCTTGTTAATGTATGTGAAAACCCCCGTTTATTGTCTGCCACAGTATTGGCCAGTATTCTAACTGAGCTTTGGCCACATGACTTTTTTCCCTACAGAGGCGGATAACATCCTTGTAATCCTCCCATGCTGCCTGACCTTACTTCTATTGCCTATACGCTTTCTTTTTCCACCGAAACTCTAGAAGAAGGTCCCTGATCAGCCAAGCCGGCCTCCTGCCTAATTTCCAATGTTTTGGAATTGCCTGTTCCTGTGCCTTTAGATCCAGTTTTTAGGAATAAACTGCCAAGATGGATGCCATCGGATCCCAGTAGGATTTCACATGGAACCCTGAGCAGTGACAAACCTTTGAATGAATCAGATGTGAAATAGTTGATGTGGTAGCCCTTGGGCCACTCCTGGCAGGGCCAGATATAGGAAATTTTGCACCCATTTACAAGAGGGGTCAGAGGGAGGATTCAGGAAACTACAGGAAACTACTGTCAGTCTGATCTCAGTGCTGGGGAAGATCATGGAATGGGTCTTGAGTGCTATCACACAGCACATGCATGACAACTGAGTGATTAGGCCCAGTCAACATGGGTTTATGAAAGGCAGGTCCTGGCAAACAAACCTGATCGCCTACTAGGACAAGGTGACGTGCTTAGTGGATGAGGCTGTGGATGTAGTGTACCTTGACTTCAGCAAAGCCTTTGACACCGTTTCTCACAGCATGCTGCTTGAGGAACTGGCTACTGCTGGCCTGGACAGGTGGACCTTCTACTGTGTTAAAAACTGGCTGGGTGGCTGGGCCTAAAGAGTCCTTGTAAATAGAGCTAAATCCAGCTGGAGGCTGGTCACAAGTGGTGTTCCCCAGGGCTCAGTCCTGGGCCTGATCCTCTTCATTGTCTTTATCAATGATCTGGATGAAGGGACTGAATGTTCCCTCAGTTTGTGGATGACACTAAGCTGGGAGGAAGTGTTGATCTGCCTGAAGGTGGGGAGGCTCTTCAGAGGGATCTGGACCGGCTGAGACCAATGGGATGAGGTTCAACACGGGCAAGTGTAGAGTGCTGCACATGGGACGTAACAGCCTCATGCAGCACTACAGGCTTGGGGGAGACTGGCTAGAAATCTGTTAGGGGGGATGAGACCTGGGGGTGTTGGTTGACTGCAGTCTGAATAAAGGGCCAGCAGTGTGCCCAGGTGCCCAAGAAGGCCAATGGCATCCTGGCTTGTATCAGAAACAGCATGCCCAGCAGGTCCAGGGCAGTGATTGTGCCCCTGTACTTGTCATTGGTGAGGCTGCCCCTCATGTACTGTTTTCAGTTTTGGGCCCACCCTCACTCTAAGAAAGACATGGAGGTCCTGGAGTGTGTCCAGAGAAGGGCAACCAGGCTGGTAAAGGGGCTGACGAGCAAACCTTATGAGGAGCAGCTGAGGGAACTGGGGTTGTTTAGCCTTGTAGTTTTGCAGGGGTGGCTTCTGCAAGAAGCAGCCAGAAGCTCTCTGCAGGTCCAACAGAGCAAACAGCAGCGGTTCAAGGCTGGAGTCATTGCTGACCAAGGCCGAGCCCATCACCAGCGGTCACAGTGCCTCTGGGAATCACATTTAGGAGGAAAAAACCTGCAAGCAGCAGCTTTTTGCCCCCAGAGATGGGAGTGAGAAGATGTAAGAAACTGTGCAGACACCAAGGCCAGGAAAGGGATGGGAGTGAGGTGTGTGAGGTGCTCCAGGTTCTTGAGAGATTCCCCTGCAGCCCATGGAGAAACCCATGGTGAAGCAGGCTGCCCCCAGGCAGCCCATGGGTGATGACAGGGAGCAGAGATCTCATCTACAGCCCGTGGAGGATCCCATGCTGGAGTAGGTAGAGGCACCTGAATGACACTGTGACCCTGTGGGAAGCCTGCTTTGGAGCAACCTCCTGACAGCAAAGCCTGCAGACTGTGGAGAGTGACTCAGTGACTCATACTGGAGCAGATTTTCTGGGGAGACTTGTGACTTCATGTGGGACCAAGCTGGCATAGCCTGGGCCTGAAGGCTGGCACCCCATGGAAGGGAGTGACACTGAGGCAATTGGTGAGGAGCTGAAGCTCTGGCAGAACAGACTCACATTGTAGAAGTTCATGGAGGACTGTTTCCTATGGGTGGGACCCCATGCTGGAGCAGGGGAAGAGTGTGAGGAATGCTCCCCCCCACCCAACCAAGAAGGACAACTTATGAGGAACTGACCAAAACCCCCATTCCCCCAGTCCCTGCCCCTCCGTGTGCCACAGTGTGGGGTAAGAAGGGAACGAAATCATGATGAAAGTTGAGTCTGCTTAGAAGGGAGGGGTTGGGGGGAGGTGCTTTAAGATCTGATCACACTTCTCATTATCCAGCTCTGGTGTCACTGGGTGTGCAATGCAGTGACAGAAGTTAGAGAGTTTCTTCCCTTTATCCTGTGCTGAGTCTGTTCTGCCCATGATGCTCATTGCAGAGTGATCTCTCCCTGTCCTTATCTTGACTCCTAAGACTCTTGATACATATTTTCTCTCCTGTCCAGCTGAAAAAGGGAGTGACAGAGTGACTGGTGGGTGTCTGGCCTCCAGCCAGGGGCAAACCACCACAAGACTGGAGAAGAGGAGGCTGAGGGGGCACCTTATAGCTGCCTACATTTACCTGAAAGGAGGTTGTAGAGAGATGGGTGTTTGTCTCTTCACCCAAGTGACAGGTGATAGGGCAAGGGGGAATGGACCCCAGCTGTGTCGGGGCAGGCTCAGATTAGACATTAACAAAAAATTCTTCACTGGTTGTTGGGCATTGGAATAGGCTGCACAGGGAGATAGTTGAGTCACTGCCCCTGGATGTATTTAAAAGATGTGTAGATGAGGTGCCCAGGGATATGGTTTAGTAGAGGATGGGTATGGTTGAACTCGATCTCAAAGGCCTTTTCCAACCTAGTGATTCTGTGAAATGTGCTCTACACCGCAGCTGGGGAGAATGGCCCAACCTGGAGTCTCTGGTAGAAAACACCAGGGGAGACTTGAGACCAACTGCTGGGGTTTTGGAGTTGGGGCTACAGAGGATATGAGGCCAGTTTACACTCAGCAGAAAGGAAATATTGGCAGCATGTGAAGGGATTCAAGCTGCTTCAGAAGTGATTGGGACTGAAGCCCGGCCCCTCCTGGCACCCTAACTGCTGGTGCTAGGCTGGATGTTCAAAGGGAAGGCCCCTTCTAGGCACCATCCCACCAATGCTGTGTGGGAAAGTGGGTCACACTAATCACGCAGCGGAAACCCCAGTCGCCCAGGAATCCTGGAAGTGATCATAGACTGGCCAGAAGGCAAAGATTTTTGTAATGTTGCCAGAAGAGGAGGTGACATGTGCTGAAGAGGCCCCACTGTGTAATAAACTGCCAGAAAATTAGAAGCAATGTGCCATGTTTGCTGATGGGTCCTGTGGGATGTTGTGGGAAAGGAGGCCTTTAGATGGACTTGTTATAAAGGGGCGGACTTGGCCATGGACACTCTCACACAAGTTATCCATTAATGTGAAGCATATGCTGCCATCAAGTGGGCAAAGCCTCACTGGTATGGGGATGATGGCTGAAATACAAGTGTGGGGAGGCCTTGCAGATTGATTACATCACTCTCCCACACACCCACCTAGGCAGATGCTATGTGCTTATAATGATGGAAGCAGCCACTGGATGGCTGGAAACATACCCCATGCCACTGCCTGGAATGTTATCCTGGACCTGGAAAAATAAGTCCTGGGGCAACATGGCACCCCAGAAGGAACTGAGTCAGCCAATGGGATTAATTTCCAAAACACCCTCATAGACACCTGGGCCAAGGAGCATGGCATGGAGGGGCAGTATCACATCCTCTGTTATGTACCAGCCTCTGGGAAAATCAAATGATGCAATGGGTGGCTAAAATTTGACTGAGAGCAATGGGTGGTGGGACCTTCAGATACTCAGATACAGACTTAGCAAGGGCCACTTTGTTAGTTAACTCTGGGGAGTTTTACCAATTAAGCTATCTGCCCAATCAAACCTTTTAAGAAGGGGTAAAGTCCCCATGGTGCCTGTGAAGAGTTTGATGGGCACAGCAGTCTGGGTTAGCCCTGCTGCAGGAAAAGACAAGCCCATCTGTGGGATTGCATTTGCTTGAGGACCTGGGTGTTCTCGGTGGTTGATGCGGAAGGATGTGGAGGTTTGATGTGTACCTCAAAGGGCTCTGATTATTGATGGAAATGGCCAGTTATTTAAAATCTATTGTGTTAATTGTTACATAATACTGCATGTCATCACTACTATGATTGCCGTCTGCTGTAACAAAGGTGCCAAGTAAAAATCACGTAAACTAATAAAAGATGAACTTTGATGAAACCAAGCAAACTACAGATGTGATAAAAACAGAACAGACCTCAGCAAGGAACTCCCAGGAACTTCCTTGAAATCCACACCTTTGACCCACAGACCATGGGCATGGGCCATGCCAGATAGACCAGCTGACCAGCTGCAAACTCTGGATGTAACATGCAGCAGTCCAACAGCACACTCAGTCTCTCCTGCCCTGAGAGACTTGTGATGGAAGGAGCCCAAAGTCATGGACTAAATGAACTTAACAGACATTTAGAGGTAATGGCCTATAGACTAAGGGAATTATATCTGTATATAACTATCCAAAGAGAGGAAAAGTGATGATGATTAATTGGAATGTATTGGGAAGTACAAAACCTGGTCATGACATACATGGTATGGACTTGGATTTGGCCGAGATAGAGTTTTCTTTCTAGTAGCCAGCATAGTGCTGTGTTTAGGATTTAGTATGAGAACAATGTTGATGACACACTGATGCTTTTAGCTGTTGTTGGGCAGCTGTAGTGCCTACACCAAGCCAAGGACTTTTCCAGTTCTCAGGCCCTGCCCCAGGTGCAAGAGAAGCTGGGAGAGAGCACAGCCAGGACAGCTGGCCCAGGCTGGCCAAAGGGATGTTCCCTGCCATAGAGCATCATGTTCTGGGTATAACTAGGGAAGTGAGCCAGGAGATGGGATCACTGCTGGGAAACGCACTGGGCATCGGGTTGGGTTTATTTTCCTTTTGCATGTGGTCAGCAATTATATTTGTGCATCGCTTGTATTATCGATATTATTTTTTTGCTTTGTTAGACTATTAAACTGCCTTTATTTCCATCCATGAGGTTTTTATCCAGTCTCTTTCCCATCCCTTTTGTGGGGGAGAGGGGTAAGCAAGCACCTGTGTGGTGCATAGTTGCTGGCTGGTGTTAAAGCACAAGAATGATGCAAAAATCAGAAAGTTAAGTCATTTTGTGGAGCAGTTGTTCAGGTGAGGGAAGAAATTAATGATACTTTTTACTTGAAATGCATCTTAAGTTGTGTTTTACTAGTATCACTGGTCATCTGGACGTATGCATTCATGTGTGTGTTCACAGGGCTGGTGGTTCTCTCTTCCACGTATAATCGAAACAATTCCCTAAATTAGTTGACTTTCACTCAGGGTGGGTGGGGCTAATTAAAAGGTGAGAAGAATATTACTTCTGTTGAATATAAATATTCACATTTTAGTCATAAAATCTCAGAGGTGCATTTACTACAGTGTTATGAGAAGTCAAAACTGCTTTTTCTAGGATTAATACAGTTTTCACTGTTGTGTAAGTGATAGACTGTTAAGTATGTATGGAAACAGACCTCTTGGTTTCCTAAAGATAATGGACATATGGAACCCAGTGTTAGATATTGTTTGTGCCTCAAGCAAGCTGAGGAAATGGATCTTTTGTTGATTAAGGGGGGTGGATGGGGTAGCATTTATCTTTAAGGGTAGAGCTTTGGCAGAAACTTGTCTCATAGAATGTGTAATGCTGATGCTGGGTGGTGGGGTTTTTTTTTGCCAGGAGTGTGGTTGGTTGGTTACTCCTTCACATGTGAATTGCAGTAAAGTCATTGCTTACATACTTTTTATTTACACCATATACAATCATATTAAACTTTAATCTGTTAAGTGAAGTTTTATGTTATCCTAAAATTTTAAGGCCTATTTTACTCTCTGTTTGGATATGGAATCCTTTTTGGAAGGACACAGCTTGTTTGTTTGCAGAAACAGAAAATGCTCACCACCCACTAAATAGGTTAAAAAGACAGTAAAAAAGGTGTGATTGTTTCTTCTGATGTTTCCAGTAGAGTAAATTTAGTATTTACTCAAGTTCTCTTCTAGAACTTAACTTTGGAATCCAAGCTGCTGTCAGTACTTCATCTGAATGGGGAACCACGCTAGGTTTTAACTACAATTTTTAATTTTCAGCGAACTTTTTTTAAAATGTGCCCACTTTTTTATTGCTAGATGTTTTAAATCCTCTTTGGTTCATTTTCTTCTGTGACAGCCATTGTATTTGCTGCTTCTAACCAAAGGCAACTACTGTATTTGCCAACCAGTTGTAGCAATTTGAGGCTTAGCACTGCATAAAACATTTTATTTCTTGTGTCCCACGTATTTGCAAATTTATTTATTCACAATATTATTTCTCTTAAATGTTTGGAATATAGTCAAGTAAATTCATGTGTGTATTTAACCAGGTAAAACATAGTATTTCTGGAATTTATTTTTTTTTTTACATTGGTTCAGGTTTTCAATTGCTACCTTGTTATTTTTGGGGTTAGCTGCTTAGAAACTTCTTACAGGAGACTAGTCTTGTTTGTGCACTTAATAGGACACATCTGAATCATGGCTTTTCCTTTGAGTTACTCAAACACATTGAAGAAGGGGATGTAGTTTATTGGTGTGGGAGAAAGTTGGAGCTGAATTTGAGGGGTGTAAAGATGCAAAGATGCTATGCCTCCCTTTCACCATCTATCCGCACTTGAATGAGAAAGGGAAGAAGAAAGGCCTCACCATCTCTTCGTGGATGGGAGTAATTTAAAAGGTAAAGACGGCCTGTGGAGTGATTCATGGAGGGACCTTAGGTCCCAACAGATTTGGAATTGTTGCGGAGGGTCAGGTAACCATCTCTCACCTCCCTTCTGGTTTTCTGCACTGCATGTTGGCCAAGCAATGGGACACATTGTTTTGACAACATTATGTGTTTCTGGTTTGGCTGATTTCATTATACTGAAACTGGTGGGCTTGTTAAAAATGTGCTGATGAATCTAAACTTTAAATAAAGCATTTACTGTTCAATCAGGATAGTTACCTTATCTTCTGAAGTGCTCTGATAACAAATTTACAATATCAGGGTGAACATACGCATGCTCCTTCAAAGTTTGTTTTCCTTGAAAAATGTCAAGTCAAGGGTTTTTTGGGGGGATTTTTTTGTTTGGTTTGGGGGTTCTTTTTGGTGTTAACCCTTACTAATGTGTTTTGGATTACAGTCCTGTTTCAAAATATGGCATGTTGATTATTATTGAACAAAAAGGATCTTGGTTTCTATTCTAAAAAAAAAAGCTATTCCATGAGATGACTTAGAAACAGGCACTGAAGTACACATAGTACTGTACTACAAACAGGGATTTCCCTGCTATCCTGGTGCTGGCCAGGACAGTTACCTCCCCAAGCAGCCAGCACAGCTGAGCTGAGCAGCCCCGGGCCGTTTCCACACCGTGTGACATCACACCCCCGTGAAAGGGGCTGGCTGGGGGGGGGGTTGGCTCGGCACGGCTCTGGGCAGCCGAATGTTGTCGTTATCACATCACCTGGTAAAGTGACCATGTTATCACTGTGCGTGTATCTGCCCGGACTCTGTTACTGGGCCCCTCTCCCGGTGCTGGTTCAGTAACTGGCTTTATCGCAACCCACGCGGCTCTGTCTGTTTCCCCTCTGGGGAGGGGGGCTCACCACACCTGCCCCAGCCTGTTCTGTGTAGAATGTGTGTGGAGGGTGGTTTGATTTGGTACTTAGTTTAGCTTTTTCTCTCCCTGCCTGCCCCCATCTGTTTCTGGTGATTGTTCCAAGCCTGCTGAGAATTAGCCAATTTCAGAATTTTTCCTTACCCCTGTCACCTCTGCCCACCTCCCTGCCCTTCCCCCAGACTGATGAATGTATGGTTACAGGTATGCATACTCAGAAAAAAGTGTGCTATTTTATTCTTCCTGAACCGTTTGGGGTGGGGAGGCTGTTACTGTGGAATCTTCTGTGGATACATTTCAGTGGCAAGCTACCTCCTTGCCTATGGCAGGGTTGCTGCTGTGTCTTCCTTTCTGTGCAGCCTCTGGTTACCTGTGTGGCAGGGTGGCTGGCCGGCTCAGAGTCCTGGTGCTGACTGTGACTGGTGGCTTTTTCTAGGAGAGGAGGCTGGGCACTGTCAGTTCCTAAGCTTGTTCACTTTGGGTTCAGATGAGGTCTGTAGGTGCTCCAAGAGCTACTGGTAGGAATGTTACCGGCCCTTATAAAGTGTCAGCAGTAGGGATGCACCTTTTAGAGACTACAGTGTCTAACTAATACTGTCAGCATGATCTTCTGAATATGGATTATTTGCAGAAGCACTACACTGACATTAATAACCAGAATCTTACCAAAAGTTTCTATATGCCCAACCAGAGTGAAATAAGCAAATACAGTAACTTTCCCCTCTGTATTCAGTTCAGCTAATTTACTGTAGTTAGTTTTGGTATGTGTCTTTTTCAGCTCACGCAGCCTCTTTGAATTCAGCTGTTGAGCATCCACAATATGTATCCCTTTGGTAAAGAGCTCCACAGCCCAGCTGCATGCTGTGTGAAAAACTACCTCCTGTAATATGTTTTGATCCTGTTTGACAACTTCATTTGGCATCTCCTCCTGTACTTGTTATTTCTTTACAACCTAAAGTGTCCTAGTTAGCTTCATTGATCCTTATGTGAAATTATTTTGCTACTTAGCATTTCTTGTCTTCCTTCAAAGCTTTTTTTTTAGACATTCTGTATTATCTTTTGAGATAGGAATGGGTAGGTATCAAAGCAGCATACAGTTTTACAGCTGTGGGGATGTGCTATGGTTTTGAGTAGTTAACACTGCTTTGTTTTATTTTACTACCTTCCTAATACTCAGTTTGCTTTTTTGGCCATTGTGGTGAGCATTGAGGTGATATTTTTGTTAAAACATCTACTGTGATAACACAATCATGCTCTTGATTGGTAACTGTCAGTTTGAAGGCCATCACATTACATGTTTGGTTTGTTCCCCAAATACTACTGCATGCTTGTCTGTGCTGAATTTAGTGACTAATTGTCATGTATCCTTTCTGCAGTTCTTTACAGTTAGTACTTTATCCTGCCAAGAAAAAAATCCCCACCACTATCACCACAAAATGTTGTGTCATTGCGTGAAATAATTTCTGAACATATCTATACTGTGCCTCTCAATTCGAAGTGTTAGAAAACATTGTGGTGAGAACCAGTGTTTTATGTCTATCTGATCATTTGGAGGTTGAAACCACTAAAGGACAGTTGTTCTCTCTGCTTTGTTTCTCCTAAGGCTTTTGTGTTTCCTATACAAGGGACCTCACTGAAAGTATTTCAGAGAACTCACAATAGATGCATGAGGCAGCAATGTTTCAAAAAGTGTCTATTCTTTCTTGTAAGAGAAAGAGTATTTATCTACAATTCTGCTAATTCTCTTCCAGTTGACCCAGATATTTGCTGCATTAAGATAACAGATTTGTCAAATAGGCATTACTAAAATAAATTTGGTGCAAAGTAAAAATCTCCTTATGAAATATACATCAGCCCTCGCTGTTGTTGGTGAGGAGAAAAAATTACAGGTCTGATTGTCTATCAGTGACTGCTTTGCTGTGGAGCAGCTACAGCCAAACTGTCGGTAATGGGACACCAGCCAGTTCATGTTGCAGAGCCGTAAACAAAGTTAGGCACGGAGCTTTGGGGCTGAAAATGCAGGCTGCTTAACTGGACCTTTATTTAGTTCATGGGAATTAAGACAAATCCAAGTGGGATTCACGGGCTTTTAAGTCAAAAAGAAATCCTGAAGAGGAACATATCTGATGTTTGGTTTAGTGTATGCTTTGTTGGTCAGCCTGACTCTTGAGATAGGTGGCCAAGTATAACTAGGATTGGCTTTCTTGAAGCCAGTTACTTGTCTCTTCTGTATGCTATGAAGTACTTCACTTTATCTTTACAAGGTGGTTGATGTCATTGAGTTTCCTCCCCTCCTGCTTCTGACTTTCTCAGGAGGTAGGATGTCTCAATTAGGTTTCCTCAGCTGGAGAAGAGGGACTTAGGCCCTGAAGTGTGACCAGTCCACTCTTCTGCTTATAATGAAGCTGCACCGTTACAATGAAAAAAGATAAAGGCAAGAGTAAGTGAGCAAAGGAGCCTGACTCTGCTGCACTGAGAGAAGTTACGTGCCAGGCTGTGGAAGAAATACAGTTTTCAGACTGCTTGGAATGCTAAGTCTATGAGTCATGTCTTAGCTGTCGATTAAAGAAGTAGGGATGACCCAAAGCCATTGACCTTCTACGTGCTGGGGGACTTCAGTGTTACAACTAGTCTGTCACAGAATCGGTGGCTGTCTTTGCAGACATCTGGTTTATTCCTCTGCCTGGTGCTGGTGTTTTATACATTGTGTTCTATATGGAATGAGCTTTTCAGAGAATTTCAGCGTAGGGGATACCCATATAGTAGTATCAGATGGTGCTGGCTTATTGACCCTCCAAATGTCAGCATAGGCAGTGCCAGAAAATTGCATGTATTAATACAACAGATTGACTAGGTGACCAAGCAAGCACTTTTCTCCCTTAAAACACTTGTTGTTCACCTTCATCTTTCTAAATACTGATGCAGTTCTGTAACTGTAGATCAGGGCATAGCTAGTTATATCATGTAGATTAAAAAAATGCCGCCTTTATTTAGTTGATCAGCTAAGACAGGGAGAGTGTATGATCGTACCTTTCTGTATGGACAGGGAGATTAGAAGACTGCAGTCTAGGGATTCCCCTCTTTGAAAGTTTTAGAATGGAATGTCTGCATATTGTCTATATTTGTATCCTCTTGCAAAATAAAAACCTGTGTTTAAATGCAGAGTGTAATCTCTACTATGGTACTGTGTAAGAAGAAAGGATTTCCTGCCTTACCCTGTGTGGTGGTTTGACCCTGGCTGGAGGCCAGACACCCACCGAAGTCGCTCTATCATTCCCTTTTTCAGCTGGACAGAGGAGAAAATATCTATCAAGAGGCTTAGGAGTCGAGATAAGGACAAGGAGAGATCATTCCACAATTAGTGTCATGGGCAAAACAGACTCAACACACGGAAAGGAAAGAAAACTCTCTGATTTATGACACTGCACTGCACACTCAGTGGCACCGGAGTTAGATAATGAGGAGTGCGACCAGACCTTAAAGCACCTCCCTCCACCCCTCCCTTCTTCCCACTACATTGTAGCCTGGGGTGGGGTGGGGAATGGGGTTTCTGTCAGTTCCTCACAAGTTTTTCTTGCTTCTTAGCTGGGAAGGGCATTCCTCATGCTCTTCCCCTGCTCCAGCATGGGGTCCCACCCACAGGAGACAGTCCTCCATGAACTTCTCCAGTGTGAGTCCTTTCCCACAGGGCTTTAGTTCTTCACCAGCTATCCCAGTGTAGGTCACTTCTATGGGGTGCAGTTGTAGAATCATAGAATGTCTCTCAGGCTGAGACGGCTCCAGCCTGGTCCCCCATGGAGCCCATCTTCCATGGGCTGCAGGGGGACAGTCTGCTCTACCATGGGTTTCTCCACAGGCTGCAGGGGCATCTTTCTCTCCAGCACCTGAGACACCTCCTCCCTGCTATCTTCACTGACCTTGGTGTCTGCACAGTTTCTTAGGTCTCACTCCCTTCTCTGGTAGGAAAAAGCGACTACTTGTGGGTTTTTTTTCTCCTAAATGTGATTCCCAGAGGCGCTGTGACCGTCGCTGGTGGGCTCGGCCTTGGCCAGTAATGGCTCTGTTCTTGAGCTGGCTGGTGTTTGCTCTGTCAGGCCTGCAGAGAGCTTCTCGCTGTTTCTTGCAGAAGCCACTCCTGCAGCTCCCCCTTCTCCACCAGAACCAGTATTAGCTACTTATTTCTGACTAAAGAGAGTTGTTTTACCTTGTAATATGTGTTTCGAATTTTTTTTCTCCCTAGGTTGTTGAAGACTATGCTGGAAGATGGCAGGTTCCTTTGCCTCAGCTTCAGGTGCTTCAGACAGCTCTCTGTTGTTTCACATCTGCCTGTGTATCATTCCCAGCTGAATGTGAGCACGTACAATATGTGTTGAGTAGCCTAGCTTTGTAAGTACATCTTTTTTTCTTTTTTTTTTCTTTATTACTTCCTTGACAGTATAGACTTGCCTGTGTTACTTTTATAATAGTGTTAAGGTCTTAGGGATCCTTAGAGCTATTAAGACTGACCTATGTGGAACCAAGAATTGCTAACTAAGGATACAAAAATTAGAATTCAGTTTAGTTTTTTTATATCCATGTTAAATATTCAAATCGGGTATTGCAATGTTATGTCATAAGGATTTTCTGGCAAAGTGAATAATCCAAAGCAATACTTTATATATATATAGATTAATCACTATACAGACTCCTTTTTGGAAAATCATTTGGAGTATTTGAAGATCAACCTTTGACAGCATATAACTGTAAATAAAAGTTATGCAGAGTCTTTGCTGTTCTACCTCTAGTGATGTAATAAACTAAGTACTTAAGATGAATATATTGCAGTATTTAGGAAACAAGTCCATTACTTTAAAATGGATTTTTATGTTTCAGTCATGAAAATACTTATGGGGGAATGACTTGTTATACATTTAACTGACCAAATATTATATGCAACTTAACTGAGGAATGATCAGTCATAAATCTTGCTATAATCTCTATTTTCTTGATGCATTGGTGGTTTTCCCATATGAAAGCTGAAAGTATCCTGGTAGTAAGAGTAGATAAGAAAAGGTCCCCCTTTTTTCTTATCTTGCTCTAAAAACCTACTTTTCAGGTCTCAAAACCTCAGTGTTGAATAGAAGAAAAATCTTTAGTTGAGTTAGCTTAGTTACTTAGCTAAGATGGAGTGTACTTGATCTTCTCTTAGCTAACTGTATTGTGAGTTTGGTTTGAGTAAATTAGATTTATTTGTCCAGCTGGTTAAACTGCTTTCTTGTTGAGTGATGCTTTCAAATCAGAATTTTGTGTGGAAATACCTTGTTCCCACTTGCAGTCTCATCAGAAGTGAATGCTCTCCTAGTCTTCCTGTTTTAGTTTACGTGGTCAGGAGGACTGGGTTGCTAGTTTTTACTGTTCATGAGGTATTAGTACAAACTACATAGGAGTCAAGTCTATTCTGTACACTTACAGTGTGTCTGCTGTCTTTAAGTGTTGGTGGACTCCACCAAAGAGATTTACGGTTTTGTATGTGAAACTACTTGACGTGGGACTATTTATGGAATCAGATGATCACGATTTTTAAAACTGGAATGCTCAGGTACTGGAGAATGACCAGCAGTTGCGTTGAGACATGGTAATTTTTTTCACTAGTTTCAAAAAAACCCAAACATCTCAACGTTCAAACCATACTTTGATATGCTTTCAAATATCAACGCTTGGGAGGAAAAAAGGTAGAAATGCAGGTATTTGTTGTATGTAAGGTCGTCACTTGCTGATAATCTCGAAGTGAATTGATCATTGGTTTCCTGTCACCCTTGCCTATCTTGGTCTTTGGAGCCAAGTTTGCTCACTGAGATTTTCTTCCATTCTAAGGCCAGCTTATTTTTTCTTCTGACTCAGTTTGGCTGCCGTAGTTTTGCATGGCATAACTAACATTGATGGGTTCTGGAATCTACTAGTTACAGTTACCTGGGAAACCCTGTTCAAGTCTCTCTCTTTTTTTAATTTGGTGTATATTAAGCTTTAGTTCTTGGAGAGTAAAAATCTGCCAGACTGTACTGTCATACTTGAGTAAGATTACCTTGGTAACAAGACAAACTATTAACAGTAGTGACTAGTGCATTTCCCATATTTACTGGCCTTACTGTTCATCACAAATGAAGCAGCACCTGCATTATATCAGGGCTTTTTAATAATGGTGCCAGCATACCAGTGTTTGTGGGCAACCTTTGAGGTCAGTAATATCAAAGCAGTGATATGATAAACCTTGAAACACTGTTGTTATAAAGAGAAGGGTGTAAATGAGGATGTGCGATGCTGCAGACTTGTTCAAGAGAACTGATCCAAACTGGAATTGACTACAGTAATTTTAAGGTGTGGAGACTGGCAATGAGGAAACAAATATTTTTATGTAAAGCAGGTGCATTGACCAAGAAGAAAACTGTAGTTTACACTTCATTATTAATTACCTTTTTTTTTCCTTGTCAATATCCTGTTCTTTTAAGTCAAAGCAAACAAAAAAGCAGATGCATGAATCATTTGCTGTAATGTGTTTTGTTTTACTATTTAAGTTCCAGTTTGGCTGCTTTCCAGATCATGACATGACTCATTCCTGACCTTTCCCGAGAGTCAAGTATGCCGCAAGATTTTATTTATCAACACAAAATGAGATGATGTTTTTCAAAACAAAGTACTTATTTGGGTACTTGGGTGGGTTTCCCCCACACACACTCATATTTGAGTTGAGGTTCAAGAGCCTAATCTGGAGAAAAAGATTATGCCACTGAACATAATGAAGGTGTACCTTAATTTTTCCAAGTCTATTTTTGGCATAGTTTATCATCGGTTAGGATAAAAAATACTGCAGCACTTTTGTGTTATTCCCATACAAAATCTGTTTTGGTTATTAAGATCTTAAAATGCACAGTATTTCTGAAAATGTTATTGAGAAGGAAAAATGCATTAAGTTTGCCCCTTAGCTTCTTTTGAATTGTCTTTATTAAAAATTAAACATTTTGGAATACTGTGGGTGTAAACTTCAGATGTAATAAAGTTTGATTTGAAATTTGGGGATAACCACAGTGAATTTAGTTGTTCTGCAAAACAGTTCCTTGTCCAGTCGTTAATGAAAATCTGCCTTACCTGTTTACAAGTGTCACAACAAAAGACTGAATGTTGTAGTCAGGAAAGAAATAACCATCAGCAAGATCTTGAGTCAAAAAGCCTGTAGGTTGGAAGAATGCTGGAATCGCTTTCGGGAGTCGCATTCTAATTTTGCCTCTCTTCCTCCTTTTTATCCCTGTTCATTTGGGAAAAGGAGTCTACTAATCTTCATGGAAATTGCTTCTGAGACCAAAGCTCTTGCTCTTTCGTCCTATTTCCAAAACACCTTAGATGCGCAGTTTTTCTTTCAGTACTCTTCCAATCCTGCTGACAGGATTATTTGTCTCTGTCACTGTATTAAAAATAAATAAAATGCTAGACTAGTATTTTAAGATGATGGAAAGCATGGAGGCCACTGGGCTGGTGGCCACTGGGCTGGTGTTGAAGAGTATCAGTGCTACCTTCTCCCTTGTCTGCCTCCTCTTTTGAGTTAACAGGCGTGAATTCATGTTGCTGCACAGACCTGATTTGCTTTAGTGGGAAGGTTGAGGTGTTACCAGTTCACATGAATGCCACGCAGTGCTTAGCATACTGGCAAATAGGAATTCTTAGGAATCTGCCTTCAAGTGAAGTTACTATTCCTTAAGTGTGACTGCTCCTCATACACCATGCACACTATAGTAATTCTGTAGCTGTCCTCTCTCTTCCTCAGAATAGTTGTGTATCTTGACATACTTCGGCTTTTGAGGGAGGTTTCTTCTGGAGGATCTAAGAGTTCTTGAGGGAGAAGATCAGGCAGGTAGTGTCAGTCTAAGTGTCCTGAATTTATGAAAAAGTTGTTGCAGGAGGGTTTTTAAGTTGTACTTCAGTATAATCTGTTTTATTGCTGATTTGGCCTTGTTATCTTATCTGTAGCTGTCTTGATTTGCAACTTGATGTCTAACGGAAAATGTGTTTGGGGGAGGTGGGAGAAGTCTAACTGCCAAAACAAGCACAAAATATCAGACCAACATCAAGCTTTTGAAATGTGACCTGCGTTTGGAGAATGTGGGCATTAGCCAAACTTTAGAGTGACTCTGGCACGGGCACGGGTCTAGAATTTAAGAAAGTCCCACTGTTAGACCTATATTTTTGAATAACATTTTTAGCTTGGTTGACTTGTCCCTACTTCTGTTTTTTAGGAGTTTTTTTGAATTGCTGCTGTTCTTTGGAAAGGATGAATTCTATGAAGATCCTTTGAAAGATATTTTAGGTTCAATCCAGGTAGTGTTGCCTACTTTATATACCTTTTTTATTATTTTAGTACATGTAAAGACAGTTTTTTGTGGATATATAACCTGGAGGAAACATGGCACTGTAGTGGAAGAAGGTAGCTGCTTTACTTAGGTTCATATCAAAAGGAAAATAAATGTATATTTAAAAGGAAAGCCATTTATTTGTACATTTATCAGCAGTGTTGCTATTTGAGAAGATAAGACTAAGGGGGGACCTAATTAAAGTTTATAATTATCTGATGCAGGGGGAATCAGCCAGTCCCTTTTCAGTGGTCTGTGGAGACAGGACAAGGGGCAATGGCTGCAAGTTGGAGCACAGGAAGTTCCGCACCAACATGTGGAAGAACTTTTTCACAGTGAGGGTGACAGAGCCCTGGGACAGGCTGCCCAGGGAGCTGGTAGAGTCTCCTTCTCTGGAGATATTCAAGACCCATCTGGATGCCTGAGTGATATGTCCTAGGGAGCTGCTTTGGCAGGGGGGTTGGACCCGATGATCTCTCAAGGTCCCTTCCAACCCCTACAATTCTATGATTCTATGAATCTACTTGGATTCAATAAAATGTATATTTCTCTCTGTAGTACTAGTCTTGTTAAAGACCTATTTTGTGCATTTCCCATATAAAAGAGGGAAACTTTGCTTGATTATATCTAATGAAAACTTACTGTTATCCAGTGTTGCATAGCAGTTCATGACATGAAACCTCAATTGCCCCCTGTGTTTATAAACAGTAAATTTGAAGTTGAAGCTTTATCTCAATGAACTCTTCAAGTCAACATAAACTTGCACTGTTTAAAAGTGTTATACTCTGGGCAAGACTGGGACAGTTTTTTATGGCTATATACAAATACATCAAACTAATGATCCTGGATTTAAAAACTTGCCTTCTTTGTTAGATGAATTTGGAGGTTTTTTGATTGTGGGTTTTTTTGTTATTTTGGTTTCTGAGGGGTTTTTGACCCAAACTGATTTTGAGAGGTCCCTGCATGGGAACACAAGCACTTGGGCCACCATGAGAGGAAACTTTGCTGTAGGGAAAGAAAGGATGAAAAACAGGGTGGTTTCTTCTTCTAATGCTGATCATGGAACTGCAGCTTGAGAAGTAGCAATCCCGTAGTTATTTTTCGGTTGATGCCTGTTTGTTACTGCTGCTACCAATTAATGTGTCAGTACTGCTTACCTTAATTATCAAACCAGCAGCAATTATATGCTTGATTAGAATTGGTGGAAGAATGGGGTCAAGGAGTGGCTTAGCAACCTCAGGAATGGGTAGGCTGTGTTGTAGAAGAGTAATGAGATGCTCTGGCAGTCCTGCAGTAAATGTTCTTCAAGTGAACTAGACAAAATTTTGGGAAAAGGGTGATGTATAGTACTTTCTTCTCTAGGCTTTTGAATTGCAATGCTCAATAGCCTTGGCTTTTAAACAATGAGTGTATTAAAATATATTTTTACATAATTTTCTTGATAAAGAATTTTTGAGTCAGTTGTGTAATCAAAGTGGAAGTGAAAACCATTGTTTCAGTTACTTAACTATTTTTACCATCAAACATACTCGTCTGAACATAAAACGAGATGAAACTAAAAAATTACAGTAAAAAGCTTATGTGAAGAAGTTAATTGTGTTCATTGAAGCCATCCTTCATCTGCATGTTTTGGTTTCAAAATTGGACACCTTGTGATTAAAGTTCTACTGTTGGTTAAGATTAATGTTGCTGCTTTTACCCCCAAATAACGGGGGAGAGGGTAAATTTGCATGTGTGAAAACCACGAGTGGATAAACCACTCCAGATTATTTTGGGCAAGCATAATTTCTGTTGTGTAGAGATTTGGAGAAATAAGGTTGCTTGAGGGCTTGTGATTCATGTGGCTTATTTCAATTTTTCCCTCATAGAATTCAGACCCCATCACTGGATCACAAATCCAACATCAGCATGTCTAAATCTGTACAGACTAGCATGAGGTGAAGACTTCTCCTGCAGTGTATGCCAGTAATATCTCTAAATCAAGGAAAGGGGGTTTGCATTATTATGCAAATGACAGGTGCTTGCATCATTCCTATAGAAGACATGAGGGTTCTGGCTTCCACAATTCTGCATGATTGTTTTTAGAGAATTTAAGTTGCTGCTTTAGGGCTTTGTGTAGGCCTGGTCAGTAAAACAGTTTGTAGCTTGAATTGTTAACTGAAGAAATATTTAAACATGCATAGGTTTTCTTGTTTTGTATCTTCTGGATGGCCTAACTTTATTTTCAGAAAACTTTTTTTTCTTCTTTCTGATTGTTTTTCTTTTTACATGTAGGAATGTCAGAACCTTCTAAATAGATACAGGAATATGAACCTGGAATTAGTGACTCGAATCATCCGAGATGGTGGACCATGGGAGGATCCAGTATTACAAGCAATTCTTAAAGCAAAGCCTGTATCACAGGAATTAGGTACTTCATTTCCCATGTTAGTTTTTTAGCATACTGAAAAATGTGTTAAATAATGTTTTTTTGGTATTAGGGTCAGGTGTTGTCAGCTGACAGTGCACACAATGTAACTTTTCTATACAGTAAAACATACTGGTTTCTTTTTTATTTGACAGAAAACTGAATTTCTTTGCTAGTAGTTTAAGTCTATTTGTATAGTATGAAGATCAGATTATTCAGAAACAAGAGGCTACTGAGAGTTACTTACAGAATGAATTTAGCAAATCCAGGTGTTCAACCCCTGAAGGAGCGTGAAGAGTGACTTGACTTCAGTTGGGCTACTCAAGTAACATGATCAGGGAAGGACCTGATCTGTATTTCTGTTTTCTGATATTCAGACTCATTTAATTTTTCTTTTAAACTGTGAATACTTGGACTTGTGGCTTTTCTTGGTTCTGTTTAGAATGAGGCCTGCGACTACTACACCTGATAGCTGCTTTATGCATATGTAATCCCTGGAGTGGGGAGTGGGAGAAGGATTTCTGTTCGGGTTGCAAAGTCAACCAGAATTTTTAACAGTGTGTGGAAACATTGCCAGAATGTTTATGAAAGTTCATGAGGGGAGTCTTTACTAACATCTCATGCAACATATTTGCTAACTGCTCACAGAAGACTTAAAGGTTATTTCTAAGTGACAGTGATAGAAAATAGTAGTTCTTCTCTAGTAACTGTAGTGTAATCCATGATTCAAATCCATTACTGTGTTTGTGACAATGTTTTTGTTCAGGAGAGAGAGGAAGAGGACCACCATAAAGTTAGAACAGCTCAATAAGCTGCCTCCTTAACTAGAGAAAGTATTTTGATAGCAAATAAACATGATTAACTGGGTAGTCTTTGTTGTTTTATCTCTGTGAAGCAAGTACTTAGGCAACGTAGTTTACCCATGATTTTTATTACATATCTGATGAACTTCTAGTCAAATACCTCCAGAAACAAAATAAAGATTATCCTTGTTTTGTTCTGCATCACATGACAAACCAGAAGTTTTGCTGGTTACGATCTGAAGTTAAGTCTTAATTTTCATCTCTGCAACAAAATAATTAGTACAGTACTTTGCCTTAATGATTCCCTTGATCATCTTGGAACCTTTATATGATGGGTAACAGTTTGGGGATTTCTACCTAGTTTTAACCTGGCAGAGTAGGAATGAGACTGCCTGTTGTCACTAGATGATCATTTTCTTTCCTTTTGTTGCAGGCCACATCTCCTTCCCCCCTCTGCTGAGGTATTCTTCCTCCTTTTATCTTCTGATATCCCCACACACCCCCTTGGCATTTCTCATTTGTGATGACAAACATTTTATTTTAGATAATACCTTCGGGAGCTTTTTCTTTCTGTCTCACTTCCTCTAAAATCTGATTCTTGTGAAGTCTTAACTCAGAGCAAACATTCTGTGCTGCTTTATAGGCTGGCAGTATTCGGAGTATATTTTGAAACTTGGCCATATAGTTCCCTCAGGGATCACTATTTTAAACAAAGAAAACTGCCTATTATTGCTGAATCACCAACTATTACTTGCAAGAGTCATTTTGATAAATACATACTGTGTGAACTACATAATCCTGTCTTGGATTCATTAATTACACAGAGAAACTTAGGCCGAGACAAACCTTGCTGTGTCTGTCTTTACATGAATTATAGTGCATTTTGAGATGTGGCAGTTTATTTTGAGATGGCTGGTTAAGGAAGGCAGTCTTGGGGTTTAAAGAAAAATGACAGGGTTGAAACAGGAGCCATCTAATCTAATAGATTAGGGACAATTATTAATCTCATAGATCAGGGACAATAAGGCAGCCTACCGTGAACATGTAGAAGAGAATGTTGTACACTCAGATATAAAGCAGTTAATTAGTTTCTAAGCTGATAGTAGGCATCTATCACACCACACGTGCTGCCTGGACAAGAATAGATGTTGTTTTCCCCAAACCATTTTTAATATATGACAGACTTGGCTGAATGCTGCTATAGTTAGCCATTGTCTCTTGCTTGGGGGGGTTAGAAGAGCTGTAAGCGCTGCCTTGGGAAAAGGGGGCATTCCACTACAGGGAGGGAGCGCAGTCCTTGCCAGTGGTGTAGCTGGGACTCACTGTCTGTTTAAAAACAGTGTTGGGAGGGTATACAAAACCCCCTTTCCTGAGAGCTCATGCTGTCAGAAGTGGGATTCTCCTTTACAGAGCAAGGAGGGCATACTGACCTGAGACCTCCCTGCACAGAAAGTGGGAGTGATGTAAGTTGCGGTGTTGTGGACTTTAGTCTGCCCTGGCTTGAGGGAATAGGATGTTAAAGCCAGTTGTTAATGTTCAGCATTTTCTTAACATTAACACATAGCAAAATCTATGTGTTTCTGACCTAATTTTTCAGTGTGGGTATTCAGTAATCCTTTGGGTAATGTTCGAATATGGAACTGATGATGTGGTTTATTATCTTAGGTATGTTATTTTAAAAAAAAAAAAAAAAAAAAAAAAGGGAGGCCTTTACTTGGCTTTAAGGGTTGTTCTGTATGATCACTTTTTCTTACAGTTAATGACCACTATGAGACACTGGCTTTTCTTTCAGTCCCTGCCTTTAATTAACCCAGAAGTGCTAATGGATAGTGGGAATGTGATCTCTTATGGTGGACCTTGTGGTACATCTATTAACAAATCTCATCTATAACCTTATGTTACCTTGAATAATATTCCTTACATGTTCATTAGCATATAATACCATTAGTTTATGTAGAAAGATGCTAGAGAAATAATGTTCCTCAACATAAGGAATGTCTTTCAAATCAGGTGCTCTTTGAAAAGAAATTATGTGAAAGTTTGTTATGCAGCTAATCTTTTTATAACATAAAAAGGGGGGGAAAAAGCTCTTGTCTGTTCAGGTTGTGGTTTTCAATAACCACTTCTATTTTTTAATCCTTTCAAGTGTCACTTTAAGTTGCTTGTAACTTTCTTAATGCAAGTTCCTTCTAAGGTATAAACTTCCCATGCTCACTTCATTAGATTAGCAATCTCTTTTCTTTTTTCTTTTTTAAAAAGTATGAAACACTGTACAGTACTACAGGGTATGCACCATAAATTGTGGGGAGGTTAACTTTTTCAGATAGCTGTTGGAAAACACAAGAGGAAGATCAGGCCATACTGTCCGATACATTACAGAAATGTTAATGCACTACTGATACCTCAGAGTGTGCATTTACTTAACAAGTTGCCAACAATTCTCAAAAAAAAAAGGAGCATCATTGTATTTTGTAGCCTTGAGGGATGTTTTAACTTTTAATCCGAGGAGATACTAGAATCTCTATGATCTTCTGTAATAGAGATCTAAAGCATGTCTTCTATGTGTTTAAAAATTTTGAAATTACTTAAGTATTTTGGGTATCTCAGTTGAAACTGTTTCATTTAAATGTTAGCTTTAAGATTAGCTTTTAGATCTGAAAGGCAGATTTCCGTACATCAAGGGCTAGAATGTAGATTTAGATTTAAGAATTGTGCCCAGTAGCACTTTCAGAGGAAGAAAGAGTATATTTTCCACTTAATAGTCAAGGTGTTCAAAGCTACTTAAAGCGATGGCATGTGGCTTGTAGTTAACTTTTTCCACCGTTCCGATCTCTTCCATTTTAATGGGTAATGAGTATCCTGAGTTGTTTTAAATATTTATAATTATAGTGTTGGAAGTGATGTCAGTCCTATACTTCTGACAATCACCCAGATTGCAATGCTGATAAAGAAGGAAATGATCTTACCTGCTTCTATATGGTGTATATTTTACTAATCCTTTGTAGCACCTTGTGTTAATCGGTTAGAAACAAAATACTGAATTACATTACTGGTGTAAGAAAAATAACAATTTATGTTTCCAAGCAGAAGGACAGATTCTTGATGGTATTAATATTTCATAGCTTTTTTAGCAGAGCCTTGTTTATATTATTTGTTGACATTGCACTATTAAAAACAACATTACATTTAAATATACTTGTTGCTTGGACTTCATATTCTAATTGCCTTTAAATCTTTCTTTTCTGTACAGTTAACAAATATTTAAGCTCTGAAAATCCACTGTTCTTTGAACTGCGTGCCAGATACCTTATTGCCTGTGAACGCATCCCTGAGGCAATGGCTCTTATCAAATCTTGCATAAATCATCCAGATATCAGTAAAGATCTGTATTTCCATCAAGCTCTTTTCACCTGTCTTTATATGTCACCATTAGAAGATCAGCTATTCCAGGAGGTATTGTTTGTCAGTATACGTTTTTATAATGAAGTGGTACGTTATACTTACTGTATGCAGGTTGTCAAGAGGAGCATATGGGACTCTGTTTTTGTGGAACCAAATGTCATGAAATCCAGCAACCACACCGGTCGGTGTTGCTTAACTCAGTGCTGGCTTAAGCTTTGAAAAGTTAAATGTTAAACGCCTACAAGTCTTGTTGACCTAAATGCAACTCTTTTGGTCAAGTCTACTTACAGATATGTTCCCTAAATAACTTGAGTCCTTAATATTTTGTAACTTCAATGTATTGAGTATGAACTATTTTACTGTTGACTATTATTCTAGTAAAAGCACTTGCACCTAATTGATGTCATTCCAGTGTTTTGTAAGTTATATGGGTTTGCTAGCTGTAAGCTTTTTTTAATGATGCCCCAGGATGTAAAATGACAACTCTAGCTAAATGTAGCCCTACTTTTACCACTGATGGCACTTAATAACAGTGCTTTTCTTGGCCTTGTTTTAAGAAGAAGCCACAACTGTGCAAAAAAAAGTGCTTTTGTGTAGTCTCTTAATTTCTCTGATTGTCATTGCTCTGAGAAATACATAAGAGCTCTAAATAGCTCCAAAATCTCTATTTACCAACCTAGACAAAAGCTGGTCCAAAGAAATCCTATGCTAATAGCAAATCCTGAAGTTTTCAGTAGCCTCTGTAATATAGCAAGGTCTGATAGGTTTTTATTTCATGTTAGCAAATTTATCTAAATTGATTTTATTTTAATTATATAGCACTTGTTGAGGACTGATTGCAAGAGTGGAATTGAGATCATCTGCAACACTGAAAAAGAAGGGAAGACTACCTTAGCCTTACAGCTATGTGAATCGTTCCTAGTCCCACAGCTTCAAAATGGGGACATGTATTGTATATGGTAAATACTTTCTTTCTGGTGAAGCAGCTTAGCAGATAATAAATGCTTATTGCCAACATGAAACTCATTTAACTTTGGGGTGTAGCTCAAGTTTAAAATACCACATAAAAACATTCTAACCTGATTTTCAAACGTTCCTGGTACCTTTGTTATGCCTTTTTACACAAACTCGGGTGCATGGGGAGCCTGCGTAGTACATAACACTGCTTCAAAGTAACAGAAGGGTGAGCCTTTACATACTTAAGGCTGTAAATACCTGTACATACTGCATTTATTATTAGCAGTGTGCAGCAATATACAGTCTGTAGACTCTGTGGCAATGTGGATATCGTGTTGTTCTGCTAGTTAAATGACACTACTTACAAATAACTAAGCTGTAGTATGTTACCAGTGTGTCTAAAAGATAATACACGGTTCTGAAATAGCGCTGTGAGTTACGCCAACTTTTACTTCATAAACAGAGACGTAACATAAGTGGTGGTCCTCTAGAAAACTTTGTAAGAATGTCTTCATACACAATCAGCTTGACAACTGAGCGTTTTTATGGCTAAGGAGCCTTTTCTAAAGAGTTTTCAAAACAATTTTCGTCACATTGGGGACTGGAAAATGGCTAAGCAAGATAAGCTTTCTGGTTAGCCTGTATAATTTCTGTGCCTAAAGTAACATCTGCTCAATTTGTTTGCTTGTTTATGTAGTTGAAGAAAAAAAGACTGAGCAAGGTGGTAGTTTTTTTCCAATCAACAGATATCAAATTATTACTCTGCAGAACTAATGTGAGGTTTAGAATTATATAGGATTTCCCTGTTTCCAAATTTCAGGGAATTGAAAAGTAAGGTGTGGGTTTTTTTCTTGAGGAAGTAATGAAGGTCAGGCAAAAAGATGCTTGGTTTAATGAAATTTTTCCTTAACTATTGGATGAGTGATTGATTGTGTTGAATCAAAACCTTTTGAATTGTTGTCAGTCCAGAAAACGGTGCTCATGACTGTCTCCGTAGGACAGATTTAAGTTCAACCAAAAAGGTACATAGTTTGTGTGAGCCCAGTGAACAACTTTGGAATGGCATCCAACTTTGATGATTCCTGCCTAAAACGCTGCATTTCCTGACTTCTTACTTAGCAGCAAATTTGCAGGTCTACACTACACGTACTGATTACACAGTACTTCCTAATTTGGGGATTCAGACTTTTAAGAAGTGTGTTTTAAATATTGGAATTAAACCTATATTTTTAAACCTTTTTCTGTAGTATCATGTTAACTTTGCTCTTACCCAGTTGGTCATGAAATTCTACATCACCCATTTTGAAAATTGCTATTAAAAACAAGATGTCTGTCCTTATATTCTGGCAAAGTAGATGTCAAAAATGAAACTCCAGAATAGACTAAAGTACTGTTTGATATCTGTTTATCAGGGAAAATGTTTTGGCGTCTGTAGTACTACAATCTTCTGTTCAGAATATACAACTTGAGGAGCTTTGAAAGAGTTGAGAGCAGTTATATCTGTGCAGCTAGAGCAGCTATTTCGTTCTTTACAGATGCTGAGCCTTAACAATTATGTACTCAGCAAGAAACCTACAGAATGTTTAATAGATAATGCAAAGTGGAACAAAGCTTGTGAGAGCATGACTATTCTGTAATTAAAACTTTGTTAGTAGCCGGAGCCAGATTAAATTAACCCACATCATCTGGTTTTCCCTACAGCAGATTTTTTTAATGCCTTCAGCACAGTATAAATCATCTTGCCTTGTCTGGAACTAAGGACCTTGCAGAGTTAGCCACAAACACCAACAGCCATGCTAAGATATCAAAATAGATTAGAAAGTTGTAAATAGCAGATACTTGCTGTCTCTTCATGTGAAGCAGCCTATATGAAATCTTCGTGCTGAAACTACTAGGTGTCATTATCTCTGAGGCAGATGGACTTTAAGCAGCTCTGTCACAAAACTCTTACTGTTCTTATTGAGGAGAAGAATAAATTTTAGATTCATATATTCTGAATTATTTTTCTGACATGAAAGTCCACTTACAAATGAATCACAAAGCAAGCTGTGCTTAGTCTTACTAGAAATATTTGTGTGCAAGGTATTGGTCAGAGATCAGTCCATAATGATGTGATTAATTACCTTCTAGTATCAAAAAGTGACGCCCCTTCAGGAAAACAGCCAACCTCCTGTTTTGGTGGAACAGACATAGCAGAATAGCTTGTCTTTTCTGCTAGGCAATTTTAAAATGCTATTTTGGCTGTTTACAAATTATTTTTATGTATTAAATCCAGTAAGTCGTGGATTTTTTTCCCCCACATTTGATCATATTTTGACCTTTAGGTAATTTTTATGAATTGTATATTATTTTTGAAAGTGTGCCATCTATACCCAAGGAAAGACAGACATTCAATTTAAAAACAGCAAAGGTCTTAGATGTAAAGTAGGCTGGGCTTAACCAGTTTTTTCATGTATCTGGTTGAGGTATGCATTGAGTCTTGTATCTTATAGGCTGGAATATCTGGTTGCCTCTGGTGAAGAGGTACCAAGTTCTTTCAGCTTTTTTGATTCTTCCTCAGATTTATTCAATTCCTCGGTCCCAGATTGAACTGTTCCATAACATTTCTGTAAGTGCTCCCAGTAACAATTTAAATTGCCCCAACACATGTCTAAAATAGCTCATACTGAGAGCTGTGCTTAACCTAAGTTACACTGTCCAAGAAGAAAATGTTATTAATGTTATATGCTGCTACGATTGAGCAAACAGAAAGCTACCTTTGCCTACAATATCCCAAGTTTATCATCTGTGTTGTGGTCAGTGACACTGAAATATCTCAGGTGCTGCTGACTTCAGCATTGATGTTGATATCCAGAGCATTTAAGTGGTTGAAATAGAGTCCAGTCAGCCCTTAACAATACTTTAATCCTTAATCAAAGTCAGAAATGTGCTTGAGAAGAACAAGATTAAAATACTGTTCCACATCAGGATCTAGTCAAATAGTGGTTAACCTGATCTAACAGCTTGCTCTTCACCCATGGAGCAGGTCCTTCTAGTTTTGGTTTTATCCATTCCTTTCTCAGCTCTTTCCTTGTGCCAGCCATCACACTTGGCTGAACACATGGCAAGCCACTTCAACCACTCATCTCTCAGAAGAATAATTTGAGTTTTCTCAAATTCTTCCCTGGGATTAGTGATGAAGTGGCTTGCTGTGAAATGGCATGAGACCAAGCAGAGAAGAGGTGCTATTACTTAACTGCTGTAACATGTAACAGCAAAAATGTTCAGTTCATGCTTTTGTACTTCAACTTGAGGCTTTTACTGAATTCTTATATGAATGGTTTGGTGCACAAAGGGACTAGTTTCAAACTTGTACGTGAAGTTTGCAAAGATCTTCAGGAGTTTTGATTTCCAGCCTTGGAAAGGCAGAAGTGGACAGCTTGATTTTTTAGAAAACCTGTAAGACTAATTTTTTGTGGGTAGAGCTGCTTACAGAGCTCCCTTTTCACAGTTTCCCCCATGTAAGCTCTGTCTTTCTTTCAACTTCAATTTTCTTGGTTTCTGAATGAAAGAAATCAGTCGAGCTCTCTTGCCTAGCTCTTAAAATTTCAAGCCTAGTTATAGAGCTGTCCTGAATTTAAAAGTGAAGCTGGTGTTTTGTCATAAGCCGTTCTGTCACTTCCCTTCATGCAGGCAGTAGACAGGCCTAAACTCAAAAGGTTTGTCTGATTTCTGTCTGGCACAGACTAGAGGCTCCGGAAGATTAACCAAATATTTTGTCAGAAACTAGGTTTGTGTTTTCTGAGGGAGGAGGCTGGTGGAATAAAAAATGTGTCTTCCTTCAGAAAATCAAAGTCAATTGGTCCTGTGTTTTCCTTGTAGTGTTATGGTGGGATTTTAGCCTAACCCCAATGACATCTCCTCTCCTCTATGTAATCTTTATGCTGGCAAGTTTTCTAACATCTAAAAGTTAAGTTCAGTTGCCTTTCTGAGTCTCAGAATTCAAGTGCATAGAAATTGCAGGCTCTAAGTTCCAATTAGCTGTATTTTATACACCAGACACACTACCTGTGTAGGAGCTCTGCTGCAGAGTCAAGCAATCTATTATTACCTTTCTCCTTGTCAGTCATAAAAGTTATTTGAGTGAAAACCCTAGAGATATATGAATAGCTCTGGAGCCTGATACATTGATGTAACTGCTATTGGCTAGAGAAACCAGTGATGACAGCACTGAAAGGAAATAAAAAGTGTTGTAATAGGCATAACTGGAGAACATCAGTATTTCCTGTCAGTGAGCCATATCAGAAGCTAGCTTTCTCCAACACTCCCATTTTCCACATTCCAACACTTCTTTTCCTGAAGGACTCCTCATCCCATCCTTGCACTGAAAGTAACTTAACCCCAAGAGCACACCAAGCTTGCTGTTCAGCCTGATGTTTGTGGCTGCAGTGCTAAGGGCTAGATGCGGTAGCGTCTGATTTTATTACGCAGTTCTCTGGTACTAAGCTGAATATGTTAATATGTAATTGGCTTAGTAATAGGAGACACCCTGAATGCTTTAACAAAGTAATTAAGTTGTCTTTTCCACTGTGCACATTGTGTACAGCTGTGGTGTTAATTAGATTGGTATTACACCTTCAAATATTATTTTAGTTACAGAATATGCAAATAGTTGTTCTCAGGAATGCATCGTACTCAGTGGTAGTTCTAAAAATCTAATTGAAGTATTTTGTTCTGTACTTTTAGGGACCTGATCTTCATTTGGAGTAAACTGCAGCTTAAATCTAACCCATCAAAACAAGTATTTGTTGACCAGTGCTACCAGCTTTTAAGAATTGCTACAAATGTCAGAGTAATTTTCCCTTTCATGAAAGTCATTAAGGATGAAGTAAGTTTTATTTGTTTGTTTTACCCCACCCCCATTTTTCTTTGTAACTAGTTAAAGAGATGTGATGTTTATATTGTGTAATGGCCACGTTTTGTGGAAATTTAAGAGGGTATAGGGAAGGTCACAGTATTATCTGAAAAATCTTGTCAAGTTCCAAGAATGCACTTCAATATTATGAATGCCCTTAGTCTGTTGTGTGTCTCATGTGTCTCACTATCGCGAGTTTCTCTTTCCATCTGCAGTAAGTTTGAGCAGTGTCATCCTCTGTAAACAAGTAGGGAAATTAATAATAAACCCATGGAGTAAATGTGAAAGATGCATCAGTTGTTGGGGTTTTTCAGCTGGCTGCCTTTCACCCCTGTTAAATTCTGAATTCTTTCCCACGTTCTAATGAAATCTGAAGAAGTGCTTACTTAAGTGTAACATAAAGGAAAAGCTAGACTAAGATAGAAGACATAATTTTGCTTCAGAAAAACGTGCTATCTTTCATGCTTCAGATGTTAGCCTTACACTGTCCCATACAAATGTCTGCAAAAGATAAAATGGACACAGGAGTGCAAGTCGTTTCCATCATTAACCTGAGTGAACAGAGCTCCTTCTTATTCTATGCCCTAAAGGAATTAGAAATTATTTGTCATGGGTGCAGCTCTATGGTTCTGAATCGAACAATTTGCTACTGTTCAATATTTTAATCTTGAGTGTGTATTCTAAACTACTTGTGGTGGATAACTTTTACTTGTATTTGCATCCAAATTGTCATATTTTTAATAGCCCTCTGCATATTGAGCATCGTATGTTTTTGTTAACACACATTTAAATATAGGTAGGTGTGATATCTAGACCTACTGAGACTCTTTTTACTTCAATCTGCTACCTGTTGGGCAGTTTGTTTCTGACCATCCCTCTGAATTGCATGCTAACACCTGGGCCCTCAGCCCAAAGTGTAGAATAGGGATTCTGCTGGCTGAACAAAATGTTTGTCAGTTCTGAAAAAACAAGCCTTTTGGAATGCTTGGCCGTGGGTTCTTACTGTTTCCCTGGTGGTCACTTTTCAAAATTGAGGGCAGTGTTTTATAGCTTGTACTTTTATGCAGTGCAACGTAAATGAGTTAGAACAGGACAAAATACAGAGTAACTGTCCAATTATAACGTGAAACAGCATAGGTAATGAAAATGCGGACAGCAGATACTGCTAGATCAGGTAGGATTTGCTGCAGTCCTGTTTTATATCCCCAAGTAATGAATTGATTTTGAGTGTAGAACTGCACATGGTGGAAGTATCTGAAGCTTTGTTGACAGTAGCTGGGTATCTTTCAGCACAAACCAGGTGTTATTTTTGAGCGGTTTTGTATCTGTATTTTTTAGTCTTACTTGAGCATTATTTTAAAATGCTGTTATGCCTTTAGTTGAAGTTTACTAGCAGGGTGCTTTCTGAATGCCTAACTGTTTTGCAGGTAGATGAATATAAATATATGGGATCTTGATGTTTTTCGTTTTACTTTCAAGCTGTAAACGTTTGTAGGCCCATAGGGAAAACAGCATTATGTATGCTCTATAATTATGTACACTGTAATTTCCTTTCTGCAGGTTGGTGAAGATGGTCTTCAGATATGTGTTGAGATATGTGGATGTGCTCTACAGTTGGACCTCCGTGAAGATCCCACCATGAAGAGTCTCATTTATAAAGCAATTGCTCATTTTCTGCCAAATGACTTAGAGATCCTCCGAATTTGTGCTCTTTCGATCTTTTTTCTTGAGCGCACCTTGGAATCTTACTACACTGTTGAGCACTTATATAAATGTGCAGATGAAGAATACAATGAGTGCACTAGTTCTGTTCAAAACCGCGTACGTTTTGAATTGCTCCCTATTTTGAAAAAAGGTTTGTTTTTTGATCCCGAGTTTTGGAATTTCTTGATGATCAAGCAGAATTGTTTAGCGTTGCTGGGGGATAAAGCCTTCCTTGGCCTAAGTGAAAGTACACTGGGGAACTCTGCTGCAAATGCAGAGAAGATGGCAGAGTATAGGGCTCTGAGCGAGGAGCGTGTCTGTTCGACTGATGTAAGCAATGGGGAGCTTGACCCTGAAGACCTTTCTGAAGCCCAGTCCAAAGGTAATGCCAAAAAGAACCATGAAGCTCTCGAGGCATCTAAAATGTTAGATCAAACTGTACCAATGCACCGCTGTGTGATATGCAACAAGGAATTTCTTGGTGGTCACATTGTAAAGCACGCACAAGCTCACCAAAAAAAGGGCAGTTTTTCCTGTGTACTTTGCACCAGAAAGTTCAGGCAAAAAGGACTTATGCTGAAGCACTTAAAGAATCATGTCAGGAAGATAGAAAGGCAACATCTTGCTGCAGTTCTTGAGGCTAGTCAGCAGGCTCCTGCTCCTAATGAACTAGAATGTTCCGATGTTTCTCCTTCTCTTGAAAATGGGAACTCTGATGGTTCCAAAGAAAAAGAACCAGAGACTGCCGTAGTTCAAACTGCTGACCAGGTGGTCCAAGTGGAGGAAGAGAATGCAGGACAGGTGTTTGATGCAGTGGAAAACCATCTAAGTGACCAGGATGATGCAACTGAAAATAGTAGTGACAGCTGTTTTAATAATATTCCTGATGCTTTAAGTACAGAAAGTTTACCGGAAGATGAGAGCTCCAGCAAAGAGTCACCTATTCTGCATAAAGTGAATGGTGCTTTTTGCCCTCAAAAAGACATGGATGCTATGGATGAAGAAGGAAGCTATAAGTGCCCTGCTAACGGCTGTGCTAGAGAGTTTAAAAAGATAAGATTCCTCAATAAACACGCGAGAAAGGCTCATCCGACTGATTTGAAGGTGCAGCAGCACATCATGAAATGGAATAAAGGAAAATGCCGGTTCTGCCAGAGAAAATTTGCTGATTCCCAACATTTTATAGACCACCTGAAGAGACATGTCTATCCAAATGTTTACTTTTGTTTACAGTTTAATTGTAATCAGAGATTTAAGCTGTTGACTGAGCTTGCAGAACATGCAAAAAGTCATACTGTTTTTAAAGCTCAGTGCAATTTTGCAGAGTGCTCTGAGCTATTTGAGGAGCTCCCTTTGCTGTACGAACATGAGGCTCAGCATTATTTAAATAAAACAGAGTGTTCAGAAGATGCAAGCGAAAAGGATTCTTCAGATGATCCTTCAGAACTTTGTAGTTACCAAGATGATGATGAATCTGTTAATGAAAAAGAAACTGTAGATATGCCGATTCCAACTTGGAAGTCACGAAAGGATTCTACAGAACCAAAGACATACACTCAAAGTGGTGAGAAGAAAGCGAACAATGTAATTCACAATGGAAATGAAAGTTCATCTGAGGGTAGCACTACAGTTTTAAGTTTGATAGACCAAAAGACACCTGTGTTACAGCCAAATTCTGAAA
Source organism: Gallinula chloropus (assembly GCF_964237585.1). Taxonomy (NCBI): domain Eukaryota; kingdom Metazoa; phylum Chordata; class Aves; order Gruiformes; family Rallidae; genus Gallinula; species Gallinula chloropus. The sequence goes on from NC_140085.1 coordinate 97,011,943, forward strand.
ACTGTAATGTTGTTAGTGACCAACTAGTGAACGGGCACAGTGACCTAGATCAGACATCATCAAAGTCATCAGAAACACCTTTGGACAGAGTGGCTGATGAAACAAGGACAGAAAATGGGTCAGTGTTACCAGTTTTACAGAATTGTCATGATACACCACAGAACAATGCTGCTGCCTCGCAATTACCTTCTAAACCAAATCCAACAACAGAGAATACTTCTTACGGTGTTATCTTAACAAAACCCTATGTCAGACCATTGCCTCCCAGTTACCTTGATGAACGATACATTAGCATGCCAAAACGTAGAAAAATTTTGACTGATGAAGTAGATGCTCATTCTGAACAAGACAAACTTTGTAGCAAATCAACAGAAAGATTTAGATGTGGCAACTGCTTGACCATCTACTGTAATTCAGAAGCACTTGAGGCTCACCTTGCACAAAAGAAGTGTCAGACGCTCTTTGGATTCGATTCAGATGACGAAAGTAAGTCCTACAGTCCTTCTGGGTTGGTTTGTTTGGAGGTAGATACCAGGCAGAAAATGGTCTTTGAAAACAGGCAGTCTGATGGAATAGGTAAGTCAGACAACAACTGCTAAGCAATTGTAGTATCCTACAACTTAGACTGTTAAATCACAGTACCCTGCTAAATTGGAAGTTCAAATTGGACACACTGCTTAGAATAAGACCGAGGTGGTGAGAATTGTTAGGTAACTAATGGAAAAGACTTCTCATAAAACAGAAGGGGTTAATTCGCTCTGTCTTTCCTTGCATGTTTGAAACTAAACGTGTTGAAAAGCATCATCAGTGTTTTAGGTTAAAGAATGATTTTCATTGGTTAGTCTTCATTTTGATTCCAGTGTGTTCATTCTCTTTTACAGGTGCCTGATTCAATGTTGTGGGAAAATGTCTCAAACGAGGAGTGGTGTAAGAAAACACTACATGAAGAAGCATCAGTTTGTTTCCCAGTTGGCCTTAATCATAAAGCAGTCTCAAATTACTAAAGAAAAACATGACCTTTATAAAGACAAAGCACATTTTCTAGACAAAGCTCACAGAAGAGTACTAGGAGCTCTGCAGGTCTTGAGTCCAGAAAGGTTGCTACAAAATCCCCAAAGTACCAGTTATCCGAAAAGCCACGTTCATTCCAAATATGTGATTGAAGCTTAGGGGCACAGTCTTTCTAGCATGAAGGTTTAAGGAAAAGCAAGGCATGCAGTTGAGCAGGCAGAGAAAGCAGAGGTGTTAATTGCCTTATGGAAGTAAAACCAGATGATTCCAGAAGCTGCTGTAGTTGGAAAATGTGTGGCTAAAGGATATCAATCCACACAGCTGGGAAGGAATCATTCAAGAAGGTGTTACATTGTTATGGATAAGAAATGTGTAGAGGAACTGTGTGTTCTTTTCTCAAAGTCTGAGTATGTGATTCCATTGTCTGTTCAAAAGCATGGAGCTCATTTAAACTCGGAATCCAAAAAGAGGAATGCAGAAGGAATTCTGAGGTGGATGGAATGCTTGAATAGCCAAACACTTGAAGTACAGAGCATGCAAGGAAAAGTGAGTTGATGTGATACTAAGTGTGAAAGTTATGCACAGTGGAAATCAGATGCATGCAAGAGAAGCCCTTCCCAAGGCTGTGGTAAAGGTGTACATGAAGAGAGTCCTGTAAAACATCTATTGAAGGTGCAGGAAGACCTCATAGAAGGCGGTATGTGCACAGGTTGTGTGGATGCTAACAGAAGCAGATTGAAACAAATACAGAACATGAAGCGGGGGCAAGCTTGCATTAGAGGGCCGAGTTAAATGAGTTTTATGCAAATACAAAGGTCCTTCAGCTGTTGGGATGACTGAAAAGAACTTGAGATGACTTCCTATTTAAGAAAAAAAGTTTTTAAAAGGCAGACAAAAGCAAAACATATGTTAGGGAAAAAGATCAGGAAGAGCCTGTTTCACCTATGTGATACTGCTTCATGGTGGTAGGTCCCAACTCAGTACTGTAATGACTTATTTATTGTCTGTAGGAAAAGAGAAAATATGTATTGACTCAACCTTAAGGCACATTGCAACTCTTATCTAGTAGGAGCTCTTGAAAAGATAGCCTTTCCCAGGAGTTAGTGAAGGACTTAGATTTAAATGTTAAGCACTTTATCCAAAATTGACTGTTCCTAGAAACAATCAGAATGTGAAGAGAGAAAGGTTGAGTCACAGAATCACAGAATCACAGAATCTTAGGGGTTGGAAGGGACCTCAAGAGATCATCGGGTCCAACCCCCCTGCCAAAGCAGGTTCCCTAAGACAGGGTCGCACAGGTAGGTGTCCAGGCGGGTCATGAATATCTCCGGAGAGTCACTCGGCTCTGTACGTAACGTTGAAATACAGGATGGTTGGAAACCGAACAGATGCTGTTGTCGCTTTTGGTCTTCCCACCCCAAACAGAGGTGTGGCAAACATGCACGTGGTCTCATTACTGTGCTAATTTATCCACTGGTTTATCTTTTACACTGTCTTGCCACCTAGAAGCGTTTTATTTGGGATCCTCTTCTGTGCGGGTAGCTGAAAATTTTAATGTGATTGTAGCCATGGAAGGTACAGTGGTGGAAACTGGTGCATACAGGTGGAGTCATCACAGACATGCATGACAGCAAAGACCCAGCTGTTCCTGCTCAGCTAGTTCACTTACTGAGTAGCTCGTCACAGTGCTCGTATAGCATCAGGTGATCAACTTACTTAAATCAACAGATACATAAAAACTAATGAGTAAAAAATCAAGAGGTACATATAAGATCTGTTCCTTCTAGCAATGGCTCACACTTGCAAACCTAAGAGTTTCATTGTAAAATAGGCTGTCAAGTAGTTCTGGAACTTAATAGCTCAGTAATGCCTCTGCTAATAATCCTCTGTGAAATTAAACAGGTATTTGCATTAATTCTGCTTCTGTTTCCCCACTTGGGAGGTAAAAAGAACTCACATTAAAAATCATGCTCTTTTGAATTCTAAAAAATTTTTGCCTTAACTTTGAGTTGGATTAATGTAAAAGGTTATAAAATTATGATCACAGGTATGTGTGCATTACATTAATAGCGATGACTGGCCTGCTTTCCCAGATTTGTATGACCTTTGAGGCACCAAAGAATTTTTTTTGCAGTTGCAAAAAAAGTTATTTAAAAGAATTGCCATTATATATAAATGTATACACACACATTCTATATATTTGCATATATAAATACATTTAAAGTTTTTAACATAAAATTAATGGGGACCTTAGCAGCCAAATGCACTTTCACATTTTTTGCTTTCAAGTTACAGACTAATTTTTAAGGACCCAATTATTATCTTGAATGTTCCCAGGCTCCCTTTATTTGCTTAACTTTGTTAATCGAGCTAAATTTGCATCAATATATTGGGGGGGGGGGGAAAGGTTAGTTTTAAAATATTCCAATTTTAAAAATCTGAAAACTCAGTCAATAGATATGACAGAAGTGTTTGTGTAAAAGTCTTCTAAATGTACCTTTAATCTTTGGTGCTTTTTTTGCCTTTTCCTGGAGCTCCATGTGTTTGAAGATGCTTTAAGAACATGATTGAGACTTGTATTTTCTTTGGTTCAAGTGTGTAGATAAATGCAACTATGTACATGCATAAACTGTGACCATAATTTTTTGTACCTGCATTAAACTCATTTTTGTTCAAAGATGCTTTTCTTGGACACCACCATTTGTTTATGCCATGTGTTTTCAGTGTATACACTTTGGAGAACTGGAAAACTGAATCACAGAACCGTAGGGGTTGGAAGGGGCCTCCAGAGATCATCACATCCAACCCCCCTGCCAAAGCAGGTTCCCTAGGACAGGTCGCACAGGTAGGTGTCCAGGCGGGTCATGAATATCTCCAGAGAGGGAGACTCCACAACCCCCCTGGGCAGCCTGTCCCAGTGCATAGGTGAACATAAGCATCACCTAACACCTACCAGAAATACGCTAAATTGATTTAAAGTAGCAATGGGTGGTAACATTTTCTGTTTCAGTAATTAATTTTTACTTCACAAGACATTTTATTTAAACTGCTCTCATGAATACCTGTTGGTATTCTTAGATTGTTCCAGTGTTAAGCCACTTCAATTAGTAGCAGACAAGGTGCTTGTAATGAGTGGGGGATAATTCTACATGCTTTTTAAGGATTCTTTAGGATGTTTAATATTACCCCATACTAAGCCTGCAACTTCTAGGTTGAAAAAGGTTCCAAATCTAGAATTGAAAGTGGTTTGTTGTTTTTTTTTTTTCCCCCAGGCATTAAGCATTGTATGATATAATTGGAAATACCTCTTCAAGATGTATAGCTTTGGTTCAGTAACTACTGAAGTACATGTGTAATGTAAGCATGCAAATATCTTAAAGCTGCCTGAAGTTATACATGAGCTTAGGAGCTTTGTTGGATCAAAGTTTGTGCATTTCACTGCTGATAGTCGCGTCCTAGCAACGTTCCTCTGGGTGGCTATAACTTGGGTCTGGACTTCCCTTTTAAGCCTGTCTACTCTAACCTGATCAGACTTCACTGTGAAGGTCATACAAGCTCTAATTTTCAAAGAGTTGCCGCTCAGTAGGCACTTTTCACAAAGAAAATACTTTAAAGTAGGTTGAAAGTGGTCATATCTGTGGGGAAAGGTCACTGGTACTTTGGTTATTTAGCCATATTCGTTAAAACTATATAAATTGTATAGTTTGGATAATTTATAACATTAAACTTTGTGATTTTGATATCACATTGAAGGTTCAGCTGTACTCATTTATTTTATTGCTTAACACCGGTGGTATGGACAAAAGACTCAAAGGGGGTGGTAGTGTTACTATTTTCTTAATTTATTTGGTACTGTATAACACCTTTCTGATTAAATGCAGTGTATGCATTTTTGGGACTCTGTTAATTTGTAAAAGCTGTTACAGGTTCAGCAAGAAAGGAAATTTGTGCTTCCTTGTTGAATGTTAAATTATTTTACTTTGCATTTTATATGAGAGTACAAATTAAAACTGAGCCATCAAACTGCAATAAATCAACAGTAGTGTTTCATTTTAAAAACCTTTTTGTACTGTACATAGATTTGTTCAATAAAACATTGTCTTTGTTGTTGATAGACATTGATCTTGTCTTTTGGGGAATCGCTCAGAAAATACTACTGCCCTGTCTATAGTTACCGTGTTCTGTTTGGTTGTATAGATACACAGTACCTCTGTGAAGCTGCCAGGTCTCACTGTTCCACCTCTGCGGACATTTGGATTTGAATAGACTTAAATTTATTTGGGTGTATCCCAGAACACCCAGGATTACCAAGGAAAATACTTTTTTTTTTTTTCTTCCCTTTTTCTTCCTCCTAGCTAATTAAATGTTCTGGTAAATTCGGGACCTGTTAGTGAAGGATGTAAAAAATCACAGTCTTGTTACAGGTTCTGGACAAGTAGGTAACTGGTAAGGGAGCAAGCATGTCTGTGTGTGAGGGGGAAGAGTAGCTATTTGTTTGGGCATCAGCCTGAAGCATGAAGAACACACCAACTGCAGGAAAAGCTTTCCATCCGCATTTGAGCCTGAGACCCAGCAATCCGCTCCTGTGGTCTGACGGGCCCTAAACCATCTTCAGCCCACCGGCGACGTTAGGATCAGTTATTTCAGTAGTCAGCCAGGCGCACTGGGAAGCAGGCTTTGCCGTCACTGCATGCGCCCGTGCCCTTCACAAGCGGCGGGCATCGGTACGCTCCTCAAGAAAGGGAACCAGTGGGAACCCCGGGGGAAATGGGAATGTGCTCAGCGGTCAGCCCGGATCTGGGGGTCAGGACAGGCCCCTGCAGCTTCTGACCTGGTAGTGGAGGGTGCAGGTGGTGGTTTTTTAACGTGTGTGGAGAACAGCGTAAGGTTGAAGGGTGTACCTGGAGGTGGTAGGGGCTGGGAAGAGTGTACTGAAGCTTGCAAGGGAAAGTTGCACGTGGCGTGTAAAGTAACCTATGGACCCACGTTCGTTTTAACGGCTTGTATGGTGTTAACCCCTGGGGGATGAAGACTGCAAAACACAATGGGTGTTAACCGCTCTGAAACTTGCGTAGGGCTCGAAAGCCAGTCGGTGCCAGAGATAGGGCTGGGTGCAGCAGCTGTAAGAATCCTCTGCTGCTAGTTGCTGGCCTTTCTCCAGTGTAAAATTACTGAAGTTCTCCAGCTGCCCCGCATTACAAGTGCCAAATGCTGGCCTAGACCTCTTCAGGAGATCGGTTGGCACCAATACCTAGAGCCCAGTCTCACTTGTTTCACTTCCGTGAGCTTCTGTTTGTTTCTGATCGTGCTGATAATAGAGATAGTACACTCTGGGGTGGTGCCACTTGTTCCCATTCCTTTATTTACTCTCCTTGATTGAATGCTGCAGTCCAGAGATATAGACAATGTAACTGCTTTTTGCTTCAAATAGTTCAGTACTTCTTGAAAATGGTGGATTGTTGGGATATATTATTCAGTCCTGCGAATTGTTCTCACAGGCTTTGAATGGTGATTTTTTAAATGTAGCTTTTTACTTCAAATTTACCTTATTTTCTACTTTGTACAATTTTGACAAAGAACGTTACTAAGGTTTTAGATGTAAGGGCAAGGGTTCTCAAATCTCTGGCGCTATGGGAAGTGTGCTTTGCAGGCAAAATACCCAAATGGCACTGTATACATAAGCCATTGATAATTCTTTGCAAAATATGGGAACACACCACATGTAAGCTTTTATGCCCTGGATATTGTTTTAATTCCTTTGATATGCTAGTTTTTCAAGCAAGAGGAACAATTTCTTGGTAGAACTGTACCCATAGTTGGTAGCCCAGAGCGGCGTTGTAAGGGGCCCACTTCACAACAGGTTACTGCAGCTAGTAAAGAGGGCAGGAAAAGTTTGGCGTCCAGTGTTAAACAGCTGGGTTGTGAGGAGTAAATAGCTTTGAGCACAAGGAGAGGTTGGGGTGCCTGGGTGCACCAAACAATGAGACTCAGCTGGACAGACCAAAGGGTCTTGAAATAGTCTGCAGAAGTTTGAGCCAAATGCCAGCTTTGAGGTTGGTTGGTTGGTATGACTTCCAAGTATGCTATATGTGCAACTAGCTACTGTTGTCTGGTTGTCTTAATATATTCTTTCAGGACATACATATCATCTTCATCTATCCCCATAATCAATGCTATATAAGCTGACTTGTTGGAAAATTTAGCGTCAGGTAGCAGTGGTAAAGTGAGTTAATGCCACAGCCAGTGTCATTTGAGTTGTAGCTTGTGACGGTGCCCACCTACAAAATAGCAACTTGTACAGAATACTGTAAAATTTACAGCTGCATTTCCTAGTGTTGCAGTCAGTAATTTCTCATTTGTTTTGCTTAGCATTCAAAGGAAGGGGGAAAAAGTCTGCAGCTGGTATTTCAGTTCAGTTCCTGCCAGTCCAAATAACCTCGGACGTATTTTGTGTGGTCTTGCTGGTGTCAGAGCAGTGCCTATGTGACTTAGGTATCTACACCGCCCAAAGCTGTATTCGTGTGTAGAGGTATAATTAAATCCAGTACTTTCTGTCTCACCACCTGACCTGCGCTGTCCTCATAGAAATAAGAGGACACTTGACTTTTTAGGGATATAATTTGCAGTAAATAGAATTCTGAAGGGGGGTGGGACAGGAGAGAGGGATAGCTTGTTAGTGACTCCTTGGTAAAAATTCTAGTCACTTCTTGTTTATGCAGAGTAGCAATTTTCCTGTTTTTTCCTGTTTAGGAATGCCAGTTTACATTCCTCATCAGTGATCAAAGTCAAATTCTAAAGTTTGAATAAAACTCTACAGGGAATTCTGAATTATGGAAAAGACAAAAAAAATACCCCACCACCCTATTTCTGAGATTTCCCCCTTTCCCTCCACCACCTCCAAAGTGGAAGCACTTACAAGGTGTAGGTATAATCCTACTGAAAGTCCTGTCCTTCATTTAAAGTAAGAAGGGAAAAATACCCAAATACCCCCAACCAAATAACACCCCCCCACACACATTTCTGAGCATTAAGGAGGCTTTCCAATCTCTGTGATGACAATGCACTTTTCTTCTCTCAGGTTTAATGGGAATGCGACTGTTCGAAGGCAAGCTGCCAGGAAAAAAAAAATCACTGCAAATGCAGGAAACATCTTGAAATAATGTTTTTAATGGCATCTTTGTGGGCTTTTCCCCTGAATTCTAGACTATTCAGTAAAACATTATTACCCCAAAGTCTGCAAATCTACATAGTTCTGTTGAAATATTACAGTGAAGGAAAGTTCATTTATATTTCTCAGATGCATTTTCTACTTGTAAGCTTGCAGGATTAATTTTAAGAAATTCCAGCATTTCAGCAGGAAAATTACTTCGGTGAATCATAGGTTGTCCCATTTTTGGTGATCCAGTTTTGCTTTGTAAACTCCAACATGGATATGTGGAATGCTGCGCTGCATATTATGGTGGGAGGTCTGTCATGAAGAGGGTGCAAGTAACTGTCCTTACGGAATGTATAATACCTGTATGGCAAGGCCATGTATATTATCTGTGAGGGTGATCTTGTCAGCAGAAGCTGTTACATGCTGCCCTAGCTATCTAAAGAATATTAAATCAATGTACACATGATGGGAAATGTGGCGTAGCAGACAGTAAACATTATTAATGAAACTTTCCAGATGCTGTAGGAATTAATTTTTATCTGGAAGTAAGACTTAAAATTTATGAGCAAAATTGGTTCAGCTGTTTTTTGTTTATTTTGCATTCATTGATCTATCTCAAGGGAATAGCTATTTCTCTGAATGTGGTTTGATTTTCCTTTTGATGAACCTGGGAGCTGTGTATGGACAGTTTCTAGACCTGAAAGATGAAATAATCAAAAAACTATGTATAATGTAGGGCATAGGAATGAGTTCTGTGTTCATGTACATATTCTGCTGTGGCTTTACAAGATCCCAAGGGTAGGCATTCGTTACTACTGATCTGAACAGAGCCTGCCATAAAGAAGTGTTCAGTTGTTTTGTCACCTCTTGGTGCAAAAGCATCACCAGTAATTTTAAATTGCATCTTCAAGTGACAGTCTGCCTATCCTTACAGAATCTAGGTCTTCCTGTTTTCAAAACCACAGACAACTTTAGCGCCAAAGGCTGGCCTCCTTTTGTTACCCATATTAAAGCATGGGTTTGATGAGTGTTTTTTTCTGCCATAGTGAGCTTAAGGGCCCGTTGCACCTGTATTTTTCTCAGCACCAGTGCCATGTAGATTATGGTCCTTAACAGAAGCTTCTGCTGTCCTATCTTTCCTCTTTTGTTCATCCCTCGGTCTTCCTTTTTATTTTCTCTAACCCTGTAAAGTGACCACCACTGCTTATTCTGCCCTTGACTGAGAAAACATGGCCAAATGGAGGAGCAGCACAAGCCTTGTATGTAACTAGAAAAGCAGCTTCGACTTCCAGAACTTCATTTCCTTAGGCAGGCAGTGTGCTGTCAGATTTCCCTCCACACCTGTAGCCAAGTGTAACTCGTTTGGTGTTAGTTCCCAACATGTCCCACAGCTCATGAGTGGCACAACTGGCACGGTGGCTGCATCTCAGGTACCCGAAGATGGGCCAGCCCAACTGAGGCAACCACTGTAGACGTTGCCACAGCCTGAGGCTCAACACTAGACTTCCCCAGAGCTGTTCCCAAGGACCCTGTACTGTGCATAGCTGTGTCCCGCTGGAAGCCTGGCTTGTGTAAGGCCTCCACCTCCAGCCAGGCTATGACCCCAGAGAGCTGCGTGGAAATAAGCGAGATGGGATGGGTTGGCTCCCTGTCAGTGCTGACAAGCGCTGTTCCAGTAAATAGCTGCAGGAGATGGGCTTTCTGGTCGCCTGTGCATCTCTGCGGGGCTTGCCCCAGCCAAGGAGGGAAAGTCACTACGTGCCCTCGGGGCGAGTGACGTAGGGCTTTGGGGGTCACAGTGCTGTGTCGTGATACTGTGCTGGCTTAAGAGGAGGGGAGAAGAAAATCAGCACGGCAGCTTCATGGTCTGATGGAAGGGAAGGGTGATAATTACAAGCACTTCGTCTATATATAATGTATGCGTTTAAGAATACTGCCTTGTGGCTTTCCTCCACCTGCAGCTGGGCTGCAGCTGTTGGGCCCTCCCCTCCACGGCCCTTCTTCCCTGCAGACAGCTGTGGGCCAGCCTCA